>NC_044040.1:125059956-125778939 GCF_901765095.1 Microcaecilia unicolor | reverse complement strand
CCTCTGCCAGGTCCTCCCACGGCAGGGACTGTACATAGTGTCTCAGCTGGAGGTAGTGGAATTTATCTGTAGGAAGTAATGCAAATTCTTTCTGTAAATCTTGAAACGACCTGAGCTTTCCCTCAGAGGTGATGACATGTGATAAAAACACCATCCCTTTCCGCCTCCATCGCTGAAACGCTGGGTAGAGCAGGCCAGGCTTGAATCTGGGTTTCCACATATTGATAGATACGGAGTGGTTTTTGCCGAGAAATTATGAAGCTTGCAAATCCATTTCCATACTGTTTTTGCTGATCCCATTATTCCGGTTCTTCTCAATATGTAAGGTATCGGGGGACCCTTTGTGTGCAGGTAGCTGCTGAAATGAGTTTCAGGGTATATCTGCAGCTCTAAGGACGTGTTCGTGTAGTCTTGGGTGCCTCTAAACCAGTCATTTATGTGGCGCATACCACTGGCCACAGTCATGTGCTTAATGTTCAGGAGTCCCAGACCGCCATATTCTTTCGGTATACACAACGTGGAGTAAGGGAGGCGAGGCTTTTTCTTTTTCCATATAAAAGTCTGTATTATTTTTATCAGCCTCTGCTCGTCTGTCCTCTTTAAGAATAGTGGGAGAGTTTGAAATGTGTATAGCCACCTGGGGACTATGACCATGTTGACCAGAGCAATCCGTCCCAGCAAGGAAAGCGGTAGTGGTCCCCAAGTTAGCAACTGCTTGTTGGTATCTCGTAATAACTGCAACACATTCTGTTCGTAAAGCTTGGGCAGGTCCATGGGGATAAACACTCCCAGGTATTTCAGAGAGGTCTGTGCCCACTGCAGAGGGAAGGTCCCAGGCCATGTTGTGCGCACCTCCGGGAACACTGGGAGGGCTGTAGATTTGTGCAGGTTTAGTCGAAAGCCTGAGTATTCCCCATATAGCTCAATAATCTCTAACAGTTTCCCCAAAGTTCTAGAGGGCTCCCTCACCACCACCAACAGGTCATCTGCATAAGCTAAAATCTTTATGGTGTGACCCGCCAAAGTAACCCCCTGTAGATCTGGAGCTGCGAGGACCGTCCGTATCAGGGGTTCCAGGGACAGGAGGAACAGCAATGGGGACAGGGGGCAGCCCTGCCTTGTACCCCGCCCAATCTGGAACTCTGATTCTCTAATGCCATTCATTAGTACTCCCGCTCGAGGTTGATCATAAAGTGTTCTTATAGCTTGCATAAACCATCCCTCCAGGCCCATTACCGTTAATGTTTGAAACATAAAGTCCCACCCGACCCGATCAAAGGCCTTTTCAGCATCCAGGCTCAGGATCAAGGTGGGCACCTCAGCTTGCTGGCTAGACGCTATAGCCAGCAGGGTTTTCCTGACATTGTGAGCTGACTGGCGGCCTCTCACAAACCCCACCTGTTCTGGGCCTATCAGCGATGGCAAGCATTGCGCCAGACGCTCTGCCATCATTTTTGCCAGAATCTTTATGTCAACGTTTAACAAGGATATTGGTCTATAAGATTCTACTTTATCGAGGGGCTTCCCTGGTTTAGGGATTACTGTTATCAGCGCTGTGTTAGCGTATCTTGGGAAACTTCCCTCCTCAATGACCTCCTGGTAGTACTCTAGGAGTGCCGCCAGTGCTTCCCCTGGTAAGATTTTATAGTATTCCCCGGATAACCCGTCCGGGCCTGGCGCTGACCACAATTTTAAGGTTTTAATCCCTTGTTGTAGCTCAGACATTGCTAGGGGTTTGTTTAAGATCTCTAACTGTTCCTCCGTCAGCTTGGGAAGGCCTATCTTCTGTAAATATTCTCGCGTTTTTTGTTCATTGGGGGGCGAGTTTGCCTGATAAAGGTCTTTAAAGTACTCTGTAAATGCTTGCCCTATCTTTTTGCTGTCTGTGATGAGGTTACCCTTGGGATCTTTAAGTGAGGTCACCGCCCTTGGCGCACCTACATTTTTTATTAGACGTCCCAGCATTCTACCTGCCCGGTTTCCAAACCTCTGTAGCTTATACTTATAAAACAAAGCTGATTTCATTTCTCTCTCATGCAGCAAGCTGTTTAATGCTATCTGGGTGGCTTTCAATTTTTCTAGAGTGGCGGTCGTGGGGTGGCGCAAATGTCCTCTTTTGGCCTTTTGCAACTGCCCCTCCAGTAGCAGGATGCTAGCTGCTTTCCTTTTGTTTTTGACACTGCAGTAGGCTATTATAGCACCTCGTAAAACAGCCTTGGAAGCTGACCAGAACAGTTCAGGTTGGGTATCTGCATGGATTTTATTATGCTCTATATACTGTCCCCAGCTTTTCTGTATATGCTCCCGCAAATGGGGGTCAAAGTGCAAATGAGCTGGGTATCTCCACCCTAACCCCCCTCCTGGGTCTGGCGTGAGTTTGAGATCTATCCACACTATAGCATGGTCGGATATTACTTCTGGGCCAATGACTGCTGCGTCTACTAGATGAAAAAGAGAGCGAGCTAACATGATGTAATCAATTCTAGCAAACGTGCCATGAGCCCTTGATCTGTGCGTATAATCGCTCTCTCCGGGGTGTAATATCCTCCACGGATCTACCAGATCAAGGGTTCTATTAAAAGTTTGGAATTCTCGAGCCCGCGTCCCTCGGTACTGAGAAGCTATAGTGCTGGAACAATCCTGAAGGGGGTCTATTACTGCGTTGAAGTCTCCCACTACTATCAAGTCTCCTCCCCCACTCTGCAAGCATTTCCCAGTTAAAGCTTTGAAGAATGCTGCATCAAAGTTATTAGGCCCATAAAGGACCAACAACAACAAATCCCTCCCTGACATCCATATTCTTAATAGAATGAAATCTCCTTTGACTCCTTTATCCAGTACTGTGGCTTTATATGACAGTCCTTTACGAAATAATACAGCGACTCCCCCTTTCCTACCCTGAGGAGGGGCCGCAAACACTTCGCTAACCCATAATTTTTGTAATTTAAGGTGCTCTTTGTCTGTCAGGCGTGTTTCTTGTAAGCACGCTATGCCAGCTTTATACCTTTTTAGCATGGTTAGAATCTTAGCTCTTTTAATCGGGGAGCTTATACCACCAACATTCCAGGATATTATTCTAGTGGTCATTTTGTCCAATTTCGCTATCCTCATCAAATTTGCCCCTCATTTTTTTTTTTTTTTTGGTTCTACTCCCTCTCCAAAGATTTTCATGGTCCCCCCAGCTCCAGGTTCGCTCATTCCATCTGTCCCCTTTAATATTGGCCCCATTGTAAACTCTTGTGACCCCGACTTGCCTCCTGCCCAAACTTTTGGTACCTCTGACTTCCTTGTTTGACCCGTTCTCTAGTCTTCCCCCCCCCAATCTCCCCCCTCTCTATCCAACCCTTAGCCATCTGCCGGGCCAAAGCCTGGTTTCGGCTCGAGATCACCTGATTAGCAGGGAGCCCTCACCCCCATTTAATTCCTTACTTACTGTAATTATATTATATTAAGACGCTGTCTCACAGCAAGTGCTAAGCATGCCCTCAGTCCTCCTCAGAGATGCCATGTTCCCGCAATCCAACTTTAGCCTCCTCCGGAGTTTTAAACATGCGCCATTGTCCTTGTAGTGAGACTTTCAGCAATGCTGGATATTGGAGTATGAAGCGAGTTTGTTTCTGCGCTAATGCTGCGCATAGTTGATGAAATTTTTTCCGTTGCTCCTGGACCCCGGCAGAGTAATCCTGAAACATAAGGACTGGTCGCCCCTCATGCTTTAGATCCCCTCTGCGGATCTTAAATCCATTTAAAACTTCCAATTTGTGGCGATAATTAAGTATCCGTGCCACTATCACTCGTGGTCTCATCTGGGTATCATTTTTACGTCCCACGCGGTGCGCGCGCTCAAGTACTAAAGGCCCCAGAGAGTCTGACAGTGCCAGTTCCTTGGTTAACCAGTCCGTGAGCCATGTCACTAAATTTCTATCTGGAATATTCTCTGAGATACCCACAATTCGTATGTTGCTTCTCCGGGAACGATGTTCCAGGTCTTCTATCTGCGTGTTCCCGGAGTTGTTGCTTTATTTCACGAATATCTGCGCTGTACCCCTGTGAATCATCTTCTAGGGCCGAGACCCTTGTTGCCAGACCCTCCATGTGAGTCGGGGTCACCACTGTTTTTAATCTACCCCTCTATAGACCCCCGTGGGATCCTTCCACACGGAGGTGTACAGAGGGTTTGTGCTTCTACAATCTGTTTGAACGCCTCCCTGAATTCCTGTGATACCCCTTCCCATGGGTATCGGCGTTGGGGAGGCATCAGAAGGCTCAGTTCAAATCTAATTCCCATGAGCACAGCTTTCTGTCTATTAGGATCTAAGTAGATCTTTGGCCATTTATGTTCCCACATATATTTTATTAAAAACCAACTCAAATTTGTTCAGGGAGTGAGTGTCACTAGTGTGTGGATTACTTTGTAGAACAAATGACAAGTAAAGAATAAATAGAAATAAAGACAGAGATAGTTTACAGAAATAAGATTTTTAATTCTTACCAAAATCAAGTCTTCAATTTGGTACATTCATCAGACAGATTCTAGGTTCAATTGCACAGAGCTTCGCCCTTGGAGAACCGTTGGGGAATGTTCCAAAGATCTGTCTAATTCTCATCTCTTTTATAGTCTTTCGTCCCAATACAAGTCTATGGAGAGGGATTTTTTTTCTCTAATATTACTTAATCTATGAGTCATGACCTCCGGTCAGGTGCCCACCTGCCCCTCCTCCCAAAGATTGCTTAATAATTTCAACTTTTACACTTTCACTTCCTCTTTTCTGATCTTATGACAGAGATCATGTGTTTTTATATCTTATGATACCAGAAGCCATTTTCTCTAAGACATTCTCCATCTTAAGAACCAAACTTTTATCATTTTTATCTCTAATTTCCTCATCTTAAGTGTTACACTCAATTTGAAAGTTGTACCAGGTTTCTTTAAAACTCACCAAGCAGGCCTGCTTTTGCAGGCTCTCTGCTATAAGGCCATCAGCAGGTTATTAGGCCTAGTTAGTACTTTTCAGCTGTTCCAAGCTGTGTAGCTTGGCCCACCACCATTCCAGTGGATAGGTCTCAAGCTAGAACACATATTAACAGTCTCCAATCCTTCTAGTTTGGTATGGTAGGCGTCTATCTTAACCTCTAGAGCGTCCCACTTAGGCTGCCAGGCCCTCGCTACCGCCGTTGTCAGTTGTTCAAGTTGCGATGCTGAAAAAACCCGGTCAGCCTGCAGCGGTTCGCCCGCCATTTTGAACTCCGGGGTAGGCACTTTGTTCTTCTCTTTCTCCTTTTTCCCGGTGCGTAGCGCCATTCCGACTGGAGTTTTATTTATATATTTGTCCATATAGTCTCGCTGTGGCCAGCTGTTGATTTC
This sequence comes from Microcaecilia unicolor, assembly GCF_901765095.1. Lineage (NCBI taxonomy): Eukaryota > Metazoa > Chordata > Amphibia > Gymnophiona > Siphonopidae > Microcaecilia > Microcaecilia unicolor. The sequence continues at coordinate 125,773,574 of NC_044040.1, read as the reverse complement.
TAAGCGCTAATGAAGCGATGTAAATGTAATTTCAGGGTGAGGGCCCTCGAGCTGTAGCAAAACGCGTCTGCTCAGCTCACTGCACCACGTGATCTCCGATCATCACAATTTATAATACTGTTCCCACATTTCCCTGTTTTTACTGTATTCTTTACCATGTAAGATGCTTTCTTTTACTATGTAAGCCGCACTGGACCTTCTGTATGTGGGAAAGAGCGGGGTACAAATGTAATAAATAAATAAATTCTACCCTTAACTTTAATAGATATTTCATAATATTGTATCAGTTCCACTCTGAACTTTATTTCATATGAATGATGGTCTTTGATATCCGTGCCGTTGTTAATTAATTGTATTTTAGCAAGTCCTTCAGTGAAACCTTGAACCACTGTTTCCACGGGGATCCTTGAGTATTCCAACACCATTGACTTCAAGCATAGGAAATCGTAAGAAAAATTGATTTTGTCTGGGATCTGTGGACACACATGTTATAATATTAGATTCCTCACATCATAAGTCAGGTTGAAAAGGCAATATATAAATATTAAAATTACATTAAAATGGATGTGTTTGATATCTCTTTCCCAGGTGTATGTGGTCGGGGGCTATGACGGCCAGAGTAGGCTGAGCAGTGTGGAGTGTTACGATTCATTCTCCAATCGCTGGTCTGAAGTGACTCCCCTTAAAGAGGCAGTAAGTTCTCCTGCAGTCATCAGCTGTGTTAGCAAGTTGTTTGTGATTGGTGGAGGTCCAGATGACAACACATGTTCTGACAAGGTGAGATTTTCTCTCTTTACCTCACTATCATAACTGTTTTACCACTTCGGTTCTGGTAAACTTCAGGTCCACTTCAGGAATATGAAAATACCTACTGGATAATTTGGGGATGGTATGAGGGCTGAATACAGCAAGTGAGGGTTGAAGGTGGGCCTGCACAATAACACAGCCAGACAAAGGTGTAAAAATGAAACAAGTGCTTTATTAACAGAAACCTGAGGCCTGTTTCATCACAGGGCCAGGAACAAAAGATGAAAAGTTTTAACCAGGGCCCAAAACGTTGTCTGTGGCTGTTGAGTGCCATGCCCCAAACACAGCCTATAAGTTCTTCTCTCTCTCTCTCCCCCACCCCTGAGTTTCCAGGTCTGGCTCCAGCCAAACCTCAGAACAGAGCTTCCAAGTCTCAAATCCAAAAATTGGCTTACCTCAGCCAGGTCACGGTCATTAGACATAGGTTGTAAAGATATATGCTGGGGCTGCCTTTTATTCTTCCTGGTTCTGACTCCACCCCTTCAGTTTTTCCTCCCTACATCGGACTAATGTTTTAAGGTGGCTCAGGCTATCTGAGGGACTATTCTTAATATAGCCTCCCCATCAGCTCAGCCCTGCCTGCTTAAGAGCCTGCCGTATCAGAGTCCACCTCCTGAGACAAAAAAAATCAGCATTAACATTGTCTCAGCCTACACGATGTCTCACCCAATAGCAAAAGAGCTGGAGGCTAAGGAACCAGCGCATGATATGCGGATTTGAGTCTTTATGTTGAGCCATCCACTAAAGGGGTTGATAGTAACCAGCAGGAAGAGTCACCCCAATAAATAATGTTGGAACGTTTCTAGGGCCCATGACAGCTAGATCCTCCTTCTCAATCACTGCATAATTTTTCTCTCTCGGGAACAGCTTCCGGCTAACATATGCCACCAGGTGCTCTTCCCCATCCACTTCCTAGGCCAGAACAGCCCCAAGGCCCACCTCTGATGCATCAGTCTGCATGATGAAAGGCTGGTTGAAGTCTGAGCTGACCAGCACCAGCTCTGAGCCAATATCCCACTTCAGAGTTTGGAAGGCAACATCTAGCTCTTCGGTCCAGTGTATTCTTTCTGGAGCCGCCTTCTGTAGGAGGCAGGTTAGCAGTTCTGCTTTCTCAGCAAACCCTGGAATAAACTGGCGGTAATAACCAACAAGACTGAAGAAGGCTTGTACTTGTTTATTTGTCTGGGGTTCTGACACCTGGGTGATTCCCTCTACCTTCCGGATCTGGGGTTCTTACTTGTCCTTTTCCGACCGAGTACCCCAGAAACTGGACTTCTTGTCCTCTGACTAAATCAGCACAATATGAGTTGAGCTGATTTAGTCAGAGGACAAGAAGTCCAGTTTCTGAGGTACTCGGTAGAAATCCATGGCCTACTAGCCTAAATTGTCATATTTAGGCTAGTAGGCCATGGATTTCTAATCCATATACTCTTAAAACAGAGACGGTGCGGCCAAATTTTTAGCACCTCCCAAGAAGCATTTTTTTTTAGGATTCTCTGGTAGCCTAGCGGTCCATGGACTATCCAGTACTGCTTCTACCTGGATGAGATGGGCAGGGCCACCGAGAGGGGGGGACAGGGGGGGACAAACGTCTTGGGGCCCGGGCCTCCAGGGGGCCCGGTGCCGGCTGGCCCGCCCTCCGTCGCCGCCTGGCCCGCCCTCTGTCACTCCCAGAACTAACCTTAAGCCTCCTTTCACTTCGCAGCAAGCAGCAGCAGGTCAGGCCACTCCTTCCTTCCATGTCCCGCCCTCGCCTGACGTAACGTCCGCTAGGGCGGGGCATGGAAGGAAGGAGGAGAGGTCTGCCCTGCCGCTGCTTTCTGTGAAGTGAAAGGAGGCTTATGGTTAGTTCCGAGGGCCCGGCCCGATAGCGGGTGGAGGGGGGCCCGGCGATCTCTGGTGGGCAGCGACCTCGGGTGGGGGGGGGGGGGCCCGGGGGCGGCCTTGTCCCGGGCCCGGCTCCGGCTCTCGGCGGCCCTGGAGATGGGTCCTCCAATCCTTACTGTAGATGACAATATTGTCTAAGTAAGCAGCCACATAATCTCCATGCAGTTTAAGTAGGCAGTCCACAAGGTGCTGGAAGGTAGCTGGAGCCCCATGAAGGCCAAACGGCAACACCGTGATATTGTCCCTGTTGTTATACCTACCTTATTTGATAAACCGATACCAACAGTACAATCCTTTAAATATTTAGGAGTTATTATCGACTCAGCCTTATCTTTTAATGAACAAATACCTATGGTAGTCAAGAACTCTTTCTATCATCTTCGAAGATTACAATCAATTAGAAACTTAATTGATAAAGCATCATTATGCACACTAACACATGCATATATCACAACACGCCTGGACTATTGTAATGTCACTTATGCAGGGCTAACTAAAATAAACATAAAACGTTTACAGATGATACAGAACACTGCAGCCCGTGTCATCTGTAGAGCTTCAAAATACGATAGAATTACGCCACTTTTGCTTCAACTTCACTGGCTTCCAGTAGAAGCCAGAATAAAATTTAAAATCCTTACACTGACTCATAAAGCACTATACTTATTAATTCCACCATATCTATCAAATCTTATCCTGCCGTATTCGCCTAGGCAAACCCTTCGTTCACTTACAGACAACCGATTGATTATCCCATCACCACAGAAGGCTAGATGGGAGTCTACTAGAAACTCAGCTTTCTTTTTTCTGGCTCCCTCTCTTTGGAATTGTCTTCCAAAATATCTTAGACTGGAAGAGTCCTACATTCAATTTCGAAAATTTTTGAAAACATATTTATTCCAGGATATGTTTGAAAATAATCTGTGATAAAAGGCAATGTTAGGTAGGTAGCATTGAATATGCAGAACAACTATATGTTATCCATGTATTCATTATGAATGACTGTTCAGTAAGAATTGATGTCTTTTATCTCTGTAAGAATGGTTGTTTTAGTTTGCTTTCTCATAAATTCGATGGAGTTCTTTTATGTTAGTTTTATTTGATTTTATATTAACATGTAGACCGTTTTTGTTTTGTAACCACAATTTGAAACGGTATAGCAAATAAATGAATAAACGATAAACCGTGAACTGGAACGAACTCCTGGGTGTGTAAAAGGCTGTCTTTTCTCCTTGGCAGCCGAGTTGAGGGGTACCTGCCATATCCCTTGGTCAGGTCCAAGGTCGAGATGAATTGGGCTCCTTCCAGTCATTTGATGAGTTTGTCTACCCTCTGCATTGGCTAGGCCTCTAGTTTAGAGACAGTGTTCACCTTCCGGAAATCAGTGCAAAACTGGATACTCCCATCCACATAGGCGGTCGGTGACCCAACTGTTTGGGGAGGCTAAAGGGGGCGGGGTTAGGGGTGGGGCCAGGGGTGGAGCTTAAATCCATAATTGTCTAACACAGAAAAAATAAATAAAAATAAAAGTCACAATACCTTTTATTAAATTTAGATATTAGATATATATCATATGTCAAAGAATAAAGTGGTTGCTCAAAGCATATACTAACCACAATCGCTCAACTTCAAAACACTATGCACAACTTTGTGCAAAAACACACTCAGAACCTTACTGTAACATAAATATTACACTGGGCAGAACCTAATACACCAATATACCACCCATACGGAAAATGCAGACCATCAACAATATGAAACTAGGGATCATAATATCACAATTCTCATGTAGAGCCACAAAACACCCTAATTCATGTTTAATGTGGGATAAAATGCCATAAATAAGTAAATATAAACTTTTAATGTTGAGCACCTGATTCTCAAAGTGGACATATTCCAAACACTATAATGAAAATAAAAAGATCTTTTCTACCTTTGTTGTCTGGTGACTTTGTTTTTCTGATCATGCTGGCCCAGTATCCGATTCTGCTGTTATCTGTCCTCTTAACTCCGTTTCCAGGGCTTCCTTTCCATTTATTTCTTTACTTTCCGCCTTTCTTCTTCAATTCTTGTCCTACATCCGTAAGTAAAAGCTGGGTCCTCCACAGACTTGACTGTCCAGTGGATCCAGCTTCTGCCTATTTTCTTCCTCCATGTGCAGTTTTTCTACTCTCTTCCTTTTCCCTCATCTCATCTCCTTCCTCACTCCTACCTCCCCCTCCATCCATGTCCAGCATTTCTTCTTCTCCCTTCCCTCTCCTCCATCCATGTAATGCAACCCTCCTCTCCATCCACCCACTCATGTCCAGCAACTCTTCTCTCCCCTGCCCTCCCCTCTATCCACCCATCCACCCATGTCCAGCAACCCTGCTTCCCCTTCATCCACCCATGTCCAGCAGACCTCCTCTCCCCCCTGCCCTCCCCTCCATCCACCCATGTCCAGCAACCCTGCTCTCCCCTCCATCCACCCATGTCCAGGAGCCCTCCTCTCCCCCCTGCCCTCCATCCACCCATGTCCAGCAACCCTGCTCTCCCCTCCATCCACCCATGTCCAGCAGCCCTCCTCTCCCCCCTGCCCTGAGCCCTCCCTGCCCACCACCAGCGACTCTTCTCTTCTCTCCCCTGCTCTCCCTCCAGCCATCCTTCGATCCCCCCCCCCCCCCCGGGTCCTGTCTTTTCCGCCCGCCCACCCATCCGCTTTCTCCCTCACTACGACGCCGGCGATTCAGAAAGAAGCCAGCCTTAACGTGCCTGCGTCGGAGCCTCTCCCTCAGACGCGTCCCGCCTCCTGTAATACAACTTCCTGTCTTATGCAGAGGTGGGTGGGATGCATCTGAGGGAGAGGCTCTGACGCAGGCTGCTGAGGCTGGCTTCTATCTGAATCGCCGGTGTCGGAGTGAGGGAGAACGCTGATGGGTGAGAGAGAGAGCAGCGGCAACGGCGGGGGGGTCATCTTTTTGGGGGAGCGACGGCTCCCCCTGCACCCCAGGAAGTCCACGATTTGGCTAGCCTCTTATACGGGGCGCCTATGCCCATCCAGCTTTAGCACAAGCACAATGGGAAATGACACAACTGGTCGACTCTTCGATGACACCCAGTTCCAACATTTCAGTGACGTTCTTTGCCACAGCCTGCTGCTGGGCTTCTGGAATCTGATAGGGGCGTTGCTGAACTACCACTTCCGGCTCGGTGAGAATATCATGAGTTGTCCTACTGTGGATTAAAAGCTGGTTAAAAGATAGAAAACAGGGATACAAGATGGCCGCCGAATGAATCAGATGTGCAAACAGAGCTCCTGTGATTTACCATAAAATTTTGGTTCTAATGCCGAAAAGAAGGGGAAAAGCTCTGGCTGCAGCTTCCCAGCAGCTTACACCCCCCCTCTGTTTCGGGTCCTATATCTACAGAGAACTCCAGATTCGCAAGTGTCGGTGAGCGGCCTGCTATCTCAGCCAAGGGGAGTTGGAGACCCACAGCAGAGATCTGGGCTGGAAGTTTCATTAAGCCCTGACGATAGAGTCTCTCCCCCACAACCATGTGGAAGCAGTTCTCCGATATCAGCGTGTGCAAGCTTGGATACCGAAGTGTTGCCAAGTGAAGCAAGAGAGGAAGCAGTTTCAACTTTATTGGAGGAATTGAGAAGTGCTCAGACTTCCAATTCAACTGCACAACTGGCAGAGTTTTCGGTGGGGGAGACAGGAGAGATGATTGAAGATGTGAAGATTTCACAACAAACTGAAGTAGAGAACATTTCATTTACAAATCTTTTTAAAAAGCCCTCTGCTGTGACTCTAGATAGGCTGTGGTCACTGATAGCTGACTTAGGGAAGGCAGTATGCCCCCAGATAAAGAAAATCAATAAAGAAATGCTTATATTGAATGGGAAAGTAAATGAAATAGAAAATGACTTGAAATCAGCTAAGGCACAAATCGTTAAACAGGAGAAAGAATTGCAGCAAACACAGACATTACAAATGACTATGCTTAACGATTTAGTTAATCTCAGGAGAAAGACAGAGTTCCTGGAAAATAGCTCTAGAAGCAATAATTTACGTTTCACCAATTTCCCTCAACAATCTCTGATCTTTCCCCGTGAGATGTTAAAAAAATATTTTAAAGAAATTTTGGAAATAGGGGAAGAGAATATTCCCCCGTTTGTCCAGGTCTTTTACCTCCCTGTGAAGAAAAGTGAGGAACAACAGATACAGAATAATCGAGATAATCAAGAGCTTAATGTTACAGCTTTACTGGAAACTTCTGAATTAGATCAAATAACACCATAGTAACATAGTAGATGACGGCAGAAAAAGACCTGCACGGTCCATCCAGTCTGCCCAACAAGATAAACTCACATGTGCTACTTTTTGTGTATACCTTACCTTGATTTGTACCTGTCTTTTTCAGGGCACAGACCGTATAAGTCTGCCCAGCACTATCCCCGCCTCCCAACCACCAGCCCCGCCTCCCACCACCGGTTCTGGCACAGACCGTATAAGTCTGCCCAGCACTATCCCCGCCTTCAAACCACCAGTCCCGCCTCCCATCACCGGCTCTGGCACAGACTGTATAAGTCTGCCCAGCACCATCTCCGTCTCCCGCCACCGGCTTTGCCACCCAATCTCGTCTAAGCTCTTTAGGATCCATTCCTTCTGAGCAGGATTCCTTTATGTTTATCCCACACATGTTTGAATTCCGTTAACGTTTTCGTTTCCACCACCGGAACGTCCGGTTGAGCTATGGAGGAGTGAGGACGCGTGGACACGCTGCTCCAAAGCGCCCGACAGAGCCAATGTTCAGAATCAGCTGATATTCCCCCCGAAACGATCCAGTTCTCACCTTAGCGCAAAGCACAGAGCGAGAGTGGCAGAGAGGTAACGGAATCAAGGGGTATGATGAAAAAAGATAGCCGTGAGAAAGGGCGCGGAGCGGAGGCCAAGATGGCGGATAAGAGCCAACCGCCGTCTCCGACTCCAAGCTCGCAATGGGCGGCAGACATAATAAGAGAAGTGTCGGAGGCAGTGGAACAGTCGGTAGACTGTAAATTTCAAAAAATATTGGACAAATTAGATGGCATGGAGGAGCACTATACAACACTGGAGAGAGAGCTGAGAGAAATGCAACAACGAGTTAACAGTGTAGAAGATGAGGTGCAGAAACTAACAGGAGATGCCCCAGCATTGCAAAAACGAATAACAGAACTGGAAGAAAAGCTGGAGGACATTGAAAACCGCTCAAGGCGGAACAACATACGATTGGTGGGTCTTCCGGAATCCCTGGGAGATAGAGATCTACGAAGCTTCCTTGAAAAATGGATACCGGAGGCAGCGGAGCTCCCGGAATTGGTGGGGGAGTTCCGTGTTGAGAGAGCTCATAGACTGGGACCACGACGGTCGGGAGAAACTCGACCAAGAGTGACAATCCTTAAAGTTCTAAATGATGCCCATAAACTACAGATATTACAGGCGCTCCGAGGTGGCAAACATCTGCGGTACCAGAATAATAAAGTCCTCAGCTTCCAGGACTATTCAACCAAGGTAGCAGCGGCGCGGAAGGCGTTCGTGCTCGCATGTTCTACACTCTTTGTTAAAAGATTCGCTTCAGCCTCTTGTACCCAGCGAAACTGAAAGTTATGGAGCATGATAAGGTGCACATCTTTGAGAGGGTGGAAGACGCTAACGCATACCTGGAGGCATTGGCAAAAAGGGGAGCAGAGCCTGAATGAATGGTTGGGGCCGCAGACATGCAACAAGGCGACAGGTGTTAAGGCCGCAGTTTGGCGCAAGGACCCACCAGAAAATGGCAGCATTTGCTAGGTGCTGCAGTTAGGGGACCAACTTAAAATGTTAAAGTTCGTTTGAAGTTGTTATTTTCCAATTTGATTTCTTGCTTGGAATTTTGAGAAGAGGGCGTTTTTACACTGAGGGTGGACTGAGATGACGACAACCACTCATATTTGGATACAATAGCATAACTAGAAGTACAGTAAAGAAGGACTCTTTGGAATGTGTAAAGCTACAAGTCATAGGGTGGATGCCAGTTGCTCAGGGAAAATGGGAGCAATCATGAACGTTGAGCCAAGCATCTAAGTGAACTTGATAGCGCTGCAGCTGCGGCCAGGCAGAAAATGATATGTGGTATCGTGAGAGGATGGCAAATAATTTAGATAGCGGACCGTTTGTTGGAAACAATTTTTAATTGCTGCAGACTAAAGGGAAGCTGCACACGTGTCAGGTCTGCTTGTAGCTGATACTATTCTGACCCACTAGAGTCGAAAGAGTTGAGCCAACACAGATGGGAGCGATTATAGCAGACACTTCACTTTGGATAAAGAGAACCAACTAGATTGGGCATGAAGTACTACACACCTGGAGAGGAGATGAAAGAGAAGATTGTCATACACTTACTGACTCTCTGCAAGTATATTATACTGTCTGGACTGTAAAAGGGGAGAGATACCCGATCAGGTTCATAAGGATATGTGCGGCGAGACCTGTGAGAAAGAGTTGGGTGGATCACGTTCTAAATAAAGGCTGGTGAGAGGGTTTGGATGAGTGTGTTTTAAAAAGACCCAAGAGTGGGCTGGAAGAGAGGGGGAGGATGGGATAGTTAGGAGGGTGGAATTAACAGGCAGGTGATAGGAAGATGGAGAGCTTTTGGTGCTCTCTCTCAAGAGAGCGCGGGCTCTTCATAAAAGGGTATTCTGGGGAGGGAAGGAGGGGAGGAGTTTGAGGAATGAAGACTAGGGAGATCTAAACCTGCTTATGTTTAGGGGGGGAGAAGGGGGATAGAGGCGGAATGTAGGGAATTGGGTAGGGCGGCTTCAGGTCCAGAATGGAAGAGCTCCGGATATATACCGGACAAGTGATGGGATGTGGGGGAAGGGAGAGGGAGGGGGAGGAGGGGGGGAGATCTGTGGTTATTGGGGTATGTTTTTGGGGTTTTTAATATTATTTATATGCTGGCTTCGCGTGTGGAGGGGGGGCGGTGCAGGATTCACTGGCTAAGAGGGAGGGTACCTAAGGGCTGGGAGGTACGCTCTCCAAACAGTAGTAAGCAGACTAAACTGAGATATGCGCTGACTTGGAGTGCTGGGGCAGGTTAAATTGCTGTCTTGGAACGTGGGGGGGGGGGTCTCATCGCCCGTAAAGAGGAAAAAAATTCTACAAGCTTTGCAGCGCCATGCGGCGGATATAGCGTTTCTCCAAGAAACACATCTGACCTCCAGTGAACATGATAAATTCAAGCAGGGCTGGGTGGAGACAGTGATTGGCGCTCCAGCCCCAAAAAAGAAGTCAGGCGTGTTGATTTTATTCAGAAAGGGGCTACAGTTGACCATCAAATCGATTAAGAGGAGTGCAGTGGGTAGATATATATTGGTGGATGTCGTGTTAGGGGGGATACCCTATATTTTCTGTAATATCTATGCACCCAACGTCTATGATAAGAAATTCTACAAAGAGATTGTGGCACTGCTGACTCCATATCAGAGGAGCAATGTGGTGCTTGGGGGTGACTTCAACATGGTTTATGACCCATTAGTGGATAAGACAAGTCAGGGGAGTTTGGGGTATAGACACTACTTGAGGGGACTGCCATTTTTGTGCGCTACGCTGCATTTGATAGATGCGTGGAGGGTGTTACATCCGTGTAGCAGAGACTACACACACTTGTCTCGGGCCCACTCTTCCCTCTCCAGGATTGACTACATATTGGTCTCGAAACCTCTCTTCTCTAAAACTGTGGAGGCGGAGATCGGGCCAGGTGAAATATCAGACCACTCCCCAATATGGGTGACATGGGAAGCGGTCGGAGACAGGAGAGGACAGGGGGGGGTGGACATTCCCATTTGAACTTTTTCGGGATGTAAAATTTCAAGAATTCTTGCAGGAGAAGTGGAGAGATTATGAGTATTATAACAGAGAACATATAGAACAACATGGGTTATATTGGGAAACAGCAAAGGCGGTTCTGAGAAGTGAGATCATCGCATACAGGGCATGGAAAAGGAAAAAGAGGGATAAAGAGATATTACGCTTGGAAAGGGAGGTTCGAGCACACCGGATGAAGTATGGGGCTGCCCGGACACCAGAACAGAAGTTAGCATATTTGGAGGCTCAGAGGGAATTAAATTAACTCTTACAGGAGAGGGCACAGAAATCCATCATGTATTATAAACATCAATTGTTCATGTATGGGAATAAAGCGGGGAGCTTGCTGGGCCGGTTAACCAAGGGGAAAAGAGGTACAACTCGAATCCTACAAGTAAAGAGCCAAGATGGAAAAGTACTTAGGTTGGAGCAGGAGATAGTGGAAAGCTTCCGTCAGTATTATGCGGGTCTGTACAGGCAGGATGCGGACATAGTGTCCGATAGTGCTTTGTTTTTAGATAATGTTGATCTCCCAAAACTGTCGGAGTCACAGAAAGAATATCTCAATGCCCCTGTTGAGGAGGGGGAATTAATTCTAGTGTTCCAACAGAGTGACATTCATAAGGCACCAGGGCCAGATGGGTACAGCATGGCTTTCTACAAATTCTTACAAGAACAGGTGACTCCGCCTTTGCTGAATCTATTCAATTCTATGGCGGCTTCAGGGTTGGCCCCAGAGACTTTTAATATGGCTAAAATGATCGTGCTGTTGAAACCGGGTAAAGACCCGGAGGAAATGGGTCCCTATAGACCAATATCACTGTTAAATTGTGATGTTAAACTTTACGCAAAAATTTTAGCGAACCGGTTGGCACGAGTGCTCCCAGACTTGGTGGTGGCACCACAAGTGGGGTTTGTAAGGGGCAGATCAGTGGTAAGTAATGTGAGTGCTCTTATTGCCTCGTTAGAGAGAGTGGAGGAGCAGAGACAGCCTTCTCTGCTTGTTAGTTTTGACGCAGAGAAGGCTTTTGATCGGGTGGTATGGCAGTTCCTGTTTGCAGTAATGCAGAGAATTGGTGTGGAGGGTTTTTTCCGAAGTGCATTGGGAGCCCTTTACTTGAGCCCTCAAGCTTTCCTGTGGATTAATGGTGAAAGGTCACAGACATTTCAGATAAGGAGAGGAGTGAGGCAGGGATGTCCCCTTTCTCCATTACTGTTTGTTCTGACGCTGGATCCCTTGATAAGGGAAATTGAGTCGCATCCGGAGATAGTTGGAGTAGAATGGGGTAAGGTGGGATTTAAGATATCCGCATTTGCGGATGACATTTTGGTACATCTTACTGACCCCAGGAAATCTCTAGATGCCTTGTTAGAATTGTTCAGAGAATATGGGGATTTCGCAGGATTCCAAATCAATTTTTCAAAATCCCTGGCATTAACCGCCACGGATACAGTGAGTGGGGGGTGGGATTCCCATTAAAGTGGGCTACAGACAACTTCAAATATTTGGGGGTAGAAGTGTCCATGAAAACGACAGCTTTTTACAATCTCAATTTCACTAGGCTATTGGACAATATGCGACATAGGTTGCAAAAATGGGCAGTATTACCTCTTTCGTTACACGGGAGGGTCCAGCTGTTCCGTATGGCAGAATTCCCCAGGTGGTTATACATTCTACAGGTGCTACCGCTGAGATTGCGAAACAAAGATCTTAAGCAATTCTATCAGCATTTAAGAAAGTTCATTTGGGGGGGGGGGGGGGGGGAGCCCAAATTATCACTGGAAGTATTAGTAGGTTCATGGAAAGAGGGAGGTATAGGTCTCTCAGATATAAAAAAATATAATCAAGCTTGTCTGTTAAGACATTTGGGAGACTGGCTGCTTGAGAAACAAGATTTTACGCCACGGCAGCTGGAACAGGCCTTCTTTGCGCCATAACACTTACATTATCTACTTCACGGCCCACGGAGTTCGGTGCCAAAAATATTTAAGAGCAGTCTGTTGCTGGGTCCAATGAGGGCGGTCTGGACGGACTTAAACGGGTATTGGGGTTTGGAAGCGGACACATCAGATATCTTGCCACTGCAAGGCAACCCATCATTTTCACCTGGGTCAGACAATAAGATATTTCGACGATGGGCATCTATGGGAATAATCAGATTGGAACATGTATTGCGGACAAGAGGGGGCCTACTAAGCCTGGGGGCATTGGGGGTAGGCATCACTGCTAGTCATGAGTTTGCATATGAGCAACTAGCTCATTATGTCCGATCACTAAATATGGAACACCTGAATAGTGGACATGGGAGGAAAGTAAGAGAGTTTTACAAGGCGAGCCCAGGAACGCGGCTCTCAATATCGAGCCTGCACAAGCTACTATGGGAACTGGGCCCGCAGAAACCTACCGCCGTAATCACTGCACGATGGGCACGGGACATGCAGAGACCCAATTTAGCTTTAGATTACACAAAGTTGGTGTCCCGTATACCTGGGATTTCAGTGAACGCCAGTCTAAGGGAATGTCAGTTTCGTATATTATACAGAGCTTACATGACTAGACAACAGGTGTTCAAAATGGGAGGGGTGTCGGACCCCCTCTGCGCCAAGTGTCAGCAGAAGGACGGCACTCTCTATCATTGCCTCTGGGAGTGCCCTGTTATACAAAGGTATTGGAACATGATCATACAGTACTTGGAGGGCTTAGTTAAATCACGAATTAATTACACGCCTTTGGGGATTTTATTTGATAAATATGAACTTTTTGTTTTCCAGCGGGGGGGGGGGCCCGTGACAGTTGATACGCAAGGCTTGCTTGATGGGGAAAAAAGTGATCATGCATGGGTGGTTGAGCGTGGCCCCACCAGACTTCTGGCACTGGAGGAACAGATTCCACGAGCTATTGTTGCATGAGCGCAGGGCGGTGGGACCCTCCAAAAAGAAAAGAACACGTTTCATTTCCACCACCTCCCACGGGAGGGCATTCCAAGTTAGTTGCTGTTGAGACTTGGAAGGAGGAGGAAGTGCTGCCAGAGGCTCTGCAGGCTTCCAGGGGGAAGGGAGTGAGGCCTAGCTCCTTCCCCAGAAATGAGGAAGGTCCCTGGGGAGCGGTCCTCAGGAAAGCCCCAGGCCAGGGGGTCTCCTGGGGCCAGGGACCAGAAGGCCAGGAGAAGTAGTTCCCTCTCTGGCAGGGCTCCAGAGAGGAGGGAAAGGAGCCCTGTGGATCGAAGAGTGCAGGCTTCCACGGGAGGAACCCAGACCGGTACCCCCCTCACAGTGGCACGCCATCTAGCAGGTGAGGGGGGGAGAGAGCTGGGGGAGGCCCCAGAGAACAGCAGATCGGAGGAGAGAGAGGAGAGAGCAGAGGTAATGGAGATCTGCCGGGAGGCCCTACCGGTGTCAGAGGAGGAGGACAGTGACTCCTCAGAGGAGGAAGATTTCACAGACTATAGTCAGGATCCAGAGGACCCGACCAGTGGCCTGATTCAAATGGTGAGAAAGATAAAAAGCACAGAAAAAGAGGTGGTAGGGTTGGGGAAACGGGTTAAAATGGCAAAAGCCCTGTGCAAACTAGCCCCAGTGGAGCACCGCAAGACTTATACAAAGGAGGTAACCCGTTTACTCAAGCTTCTTCAAAAGAAAGAACATTTGCTGGGGGCATTGAAAAAGGGCCCTGGGAACCCTCTGAGAGAAGTTTACATCAACAGAGAAAGAATTGCCTTGGGGGGAAAAGCCCTGACAACCTTCAAACAGTCACAACAGCAAACAGAGAAGGAGAGTAGGAGCTCAGACCTTGGACCCCAGAACACCCAGGGGCCAGAGGAGCTTCCTGGGCCCAGTACCCAAAACACATTACAGTATATGCAGTACCTTGCTAGTCAGTCTCTGGCAGCTTCTGGAGCAAGCAGGGCTGGAGAGGCATCCTCGTTAAGGGAACCTGAGGTTGGAAAAACTGAACAGGAAAAAAATTTTTAAAACCCAGACTTTTCATCTTGTAGAAACAGGGGCTGGAAGTTCAGGAGAGAGACTCTTTTCTACACCAGTGATGGTGGAAGCAGAAATTAAAAACTTACTTGAGCAAGAAGCAAGAGGTCAGCAGAGGCAGTTGCAGCCACAGGTTTTGTGCCCATTGCCTGCAGCAGGAGTTGAGAGCAGCAAACAAACACTGACTCCATTGCAGCTGGGGAGGCCCCACCCACACAGCACTGAAGGGCTGGAGGTCACAGCCAGGCAGGCTGCAGCACTGCCAAAGACTGAGAATGGTGAGGTTTTAGCAGAGGAAAACCTGGTGACAGAGAGTGCTGCAGCTGGACAAACAGCAGGTGAAAAGGAGGGGTTCTCAATGAAGAAAGCACAGGAGGATCAGGAGTGTTTGCAACAAACCGGCCTGGCAGCAGAGGCTCCAGCCAATCGGTCTGTGGGAGCAGGAAAGACTGCAGAACAGCTACAAATGCTGGCAGGTGAAATAGCTGCAGCGCCAGAAGATTCCCCATGTGTGAGAGGGCAGGCACTTCTGGAGTGTGGGAAGCCTCATCCGCTTGGCGAAACAGCGGGGCTGGAGGATCCGACGGAGCAGAACGTTGGAGGAAAAAGGGACCCGGTCCAGAGAGCAGGTTTTGGGCGGGAGGGAGGGGTACTTGCCTTGCCATGCGCACCAGAAGTAAACGTAACTGGTGGTACTAGGGATTCTGATCCCGGCCAGGCAGCGGGGTGGTTGGTTCTGGGGGGAGGGGTTGATTTGACGGGAGGGGGGCAGGGGCACCGGGAGGGGACCGGTTATATAGGGGAACCTGCTCTCAAAGTTCATACGGACCAAATCGATGGGGAGACAGGCAGGGTTTCTGTTGCAGGAGGCATTGAACTGATGGACACTGTGACTGCAGGGGATACGAGTGCTCGGGGGGTGAGGGGTGCAGGGGACCAAGGTTTGCTGGTTGAAGGGGTACAAGGCATGTTGGGGGGAGGGATAGGGAGGGAGGCTGAGAAACGGGGAAGGCTAGAGAAGGAGGATATGATGCATCAGGAGCGGGGGGGTCCCCGCGCTGGAGAAGGGGGGGGACGGTGGGGGGGGGGGGTCCGTCCTTTGCGGCGGTGGTGGGTGGAGGAGGCGGGCGCAGGGGAACTAGGGGGGTAGGGGGCAGCGGGGAAGGATGGGGAGGGGGGTGGGGGGGAGGCCAGGTTCCCAAAAGGAGGAATGTGGTACAATTGAAATGGGTGGGGGAGGGGGGGATGCCAAGCAGGGATGCAGTCCTGAGATTGGTCCTTGGTCTAGGATTCCTCCCAGAGGACCTCTATGCCTGTATTCATCCGGTGAATATACCAGAATACGATATTAGCTTTCTAACCCAGCGAGGCATGGAGGTCTTCTGGGAGAGATACGAAGGGGTACGGGGGAGAGGGGACTGGAAGAACTACCGGGCCGTACCGATTAGCAGACCCGACCTGGTGCAGGTAACCCTTCTGGTTCGAAATGATTCTCTATCAGGGGCGGACCTGGCCTTCTGGCTACAACGGTACGCAGAATTGCGTACCCCCTTGTCCAAACTCCCGGACCCCAGTAGGGTGTGGGCTGGAGGTTGGGGTGCGCAGGTTAGGCTGAGGCAGGCAGGGCATGTCACCCAGCACATTCCCTCCTCGGCGTTCATCGGCAGGGATCGGATTCTCTGCTTTTATAAGGGGCAGCCACGGCAGTGTCACAAGTGCGGGTCGTTTAGACATTTTAGTATGTCATGCCCGGTTGTGCAGTGTGGAAAGTGCGGGTCTAAAGAGCATCCCACGGAGTCCTGTATGTCTATTCGGTGCAACCTGTGTGGGGGTCTGGGGCATGCATTTCGAGCCTGCCCTTGGGCCTCCCATAATGGGGGTGAGGAGGAGATAGATAGGGATGGTTCAGGTCAGGGGGAGGGGGGAGGGGAAGCAGACCATGATCAGGTTCCCGGGGCGGGGGGGAAAGGGTCCAGGGAAGGACAGGGACAGGTAGAGGGGGGGGGGCTTGGGGGAGGGTCGGAAGCGGCAGGAAGGGGAGGATGAGGGCTGGACGCGGGTGTCCAAGAAACAGCGAAGAGGAAAGGGGGGAAGGGGGGTGGGAATGGGGATAGAAGTAGGGAATAGATTCAGGGGTTTGGAAGAGGAGGGAGGGGTTGAGGAACTGGCTGGTGAGGAGGTAGAGGATGGGGGTAGCCGGCAGGACGGGTTGGGAGGTAGGGGAGAAGGAGTGAGGGGAACAGCGGGTAAGAGGAAAGAGAAACGGGGGGGGAGGGTTTTGAGGGACAAAGAGGGGGGAAGGGTAGGGGGGGAGGTGGGTGGATCGGGGGAGGTGACAGCTGATGCAGGGAGGGCGGGAGAGGAAAGGAAGGTAAGAAAGGAGGTAGTAATGCAGGCCCGTGAGGGGAGGGAGGAAGGGTCGGAGGCGGGATTGATGGGAAGGGTGGAAGAAGAGGAGGTAGTAGGGGTGGAAGAGGGAGGAGAGGAGGGGGGCAGGTCGGTTGATGATCCCCAGGGAGGGAGGGAGGTGGGTGAAGACAAAAAGAAGATAGGGAGGAAGAAAGCAAGGGTGGGGGAAGGGATGTTTAAGCTAGGGGTCCGGGATTGGGCGGAGGAGGAAGAAGAGGGTGGAGGGGAAGGGACCATGGATGATGGTGTGGAGAGAAGGGAAGGCAGCCAGGAAGGCGGGGGGTGTGGTAGCGAGGACTGATGGCGGGACTGCTATTGGTGTTCGCCACACTTAATGTGGCTAGTGTCGCCTCCCAGAGGGCAAGAAGCTTGGCATTTGATGGCCTCTCTGCTGTGGAGGCGGACTGTTTCCTCCTCCAGGAGACCCGGTTGCAGACGCTGGAGGACATCCGGCGGGCAAAGAGGGCCTGGAGATGGGGACCCTCTATCTGGGGTCTGGCCGGGGAGAGGTATGGGGGGATAGGCATCCTCTTTAAAACCAATAAAGTAGAGATTCAGAGGGTGGTGGAGCTGGGTATTGGTAGGTGTTTGGTGTTGGACGTAATATTGCGGGGGGTGGCCTTGCGGGTGATTAATGTGTATGGACCGCAAAGCAAACAGGGAAGGTCTGCATTGTTCAACAAAATTAAGCCTTACCTATACACTTCAAGGCAGTTGGTGTGGGGAGGAGACTTCAACACTATCTTACGGAAAGAGGATAGTGGGGGGCGGGCACCACAAGTACGCTATGATGGGGTTCGACTAGCGGGGATTATGAAAGGAGCAGGGCTGGTGGATGTACATATTGCACTTGGTGGTGGGAATCAGGGTTTCACCTTTTCACGGGGCACCTGTAGGAGCAGAATTGACCGGTTTATAGTTCGGGAAGGGGCATGTAGGCAGGCACCTAGGGTGGTGGAAGTAGATTTCTCTGACCACAGGATGGTGATGATAGAGTTGGGGGGAGGGGGGGGCGTGCAAGCTAGGGAAAGGGTTGTGGAGATTGAATCTCAAATGGTTGAAGGAGGGGGTGTTGCACCAGGAGTACCTGGAATTCCTAGCAGACCAGGTGTCCATTCAGGGTGTCTTCCCTTCCCTCAGGGACTGGTGGGAAGTACTGAAACACCGCACCAGAGGGTTTTTTCTCCGTCAGGCAAGGTGGGAGGGAAGGGAGGCCACCCGGTTGGGGATCGCCCTGAGAAAGCGACGGGATAATCTAATTTCCCGGGGGGGGAGGAGGGAGGATATTGAGGTACTGCAGCAGGAGGTTGAAAGAGTACAGTACAACCGCTACTCTTCCCTCGTCTACGAGCGGGACTTCGGGAAGCTGCTTGGTCCGGACCCGTATGACTGCTGCAAGGAACGAAGGGAGAGGAGGGTGGTGGTGGGGTTTAGGGATGAGGGGGGGGTGCTCCAAGAATCCAGGGAAGGTATTTTGCGGGTGGTGGGGACGCATTTTGGGCGGGTTTTCTCGGACCTACAGTTGGGGACAGAGGCCATGGGAAGATATATTGAGGGGACCCCGGGGGTGGGTAACGGGGGGCCCCATCTTCAGGTCTTAACGCAGCCGTGGACGCTGGGTGAGGTGGAGGAGGCCATTGGGGCCTTGCGGCGCAGAACAGCGCCGGGGCCGGATGGACTTCCGGCGGAGTTTTACCAACGGTTCAGGGACCAGCTGGCGCCGCTCTTGCTGGAACTCTGGGAGGAGGCGCGAACAGGAGGATCCTTGCCGGAGTCTATGGGAGGATCAGCATTGGTCCTCCTTAGCAAAGGCAAGGACCCTCAAGACGTGGCGAACTGGCGACCAATAGCACTATTGAACAGCGACCGGAAGATCTTCGCCCACATGCTTCATGCTCGCATGAGGAAGGTCTCCGGTGAAGTGCTAGCAGTCCCGCAGAGGTGTGGGGTCCCAGGAAGGGGGGTGCTGGAGGCAGTAGCCTGGGTGAGGGAGGGCTTGGAACATAGCCAGGTGGGAGATGGTAGGTTGGTCGTGGCCTTGGACCAGGACAAGGCTTTCGACCGAGTGCAGTGGGAGTTCTTGTGGAAGGTCCTGGATCACTATGGCTTCCCGGGGGAGTGGATCGCACAACTGCAACTGTTGTATGCTGGGGCGCGATTTTTTCCCCTGGTGAATGGATGGAGGGGGGCGGAGGTGGGGGTCACGGCAGGGGTACGGCAGGGGTGCCCATTGAGCCCCCTGCTGTACGCTTTTGCCATAGATCCCCTGGTGCGGAGGCTAGGAGGAGGGGGGGAGGGAGGGCTCAGAGGGGTAGAGGTTGGCAAAGGGAACGTATTGAGAGTCATCGCTTATGCAGACGATGTCACCGTTTGGGTGGCAGACCAGAGGGAGGGGAGGATGCTGCGGGAGACCCTTGAAGAATATTCCAAGGCATCGGGGTCACGGGTAAACCTGGGTAAGTGTACTAGCTTGTGGGTGGGTCCAGAGGAACGGCGATTTACTACTACTACTACTACTACTTAGCATTTCTATAGCGCTGCCAGGGTTACGCAGCGCTGTACAAGTTTAAACACGGGGAGGGACAGTCCCTGCTCAAGAGAGCTTACAATCTAACGGTAATAGACTACGCAGTCAGTGTAGGTAACAGGAATGGGGAAGGTGGTTAGGCGCCAAAAGCAAGGGAGAAGAGATGGGCCTTGAGTAAGGACTTGAAGATGGGCAGGGAGGGCGCATGGCGTATGGGCTCAGGAAGTCTGTTCCAGGCATAAGGTGCTGCGAGGCAGAAGGGGCGGAGTCTGGAGTTAGCGGTGGTGGAGAAGGGTACAGATAGGAGTGATTTGTCCTGAGAGCGGAGGTTACGGGTGGGAACATACGGGGAGAGGAGGGTAGAGAGGTAATGGGGGGCAGCAGATTGAGTGCACTTGAAGGTCAATAGAAGAAGCTTGAACTGTATACGGTAGTGGATTGGGAGCCAGTGAAGCGACTTAAGGAGGGGGGTGATATGAGAGTATCGGTTCACGCGGTAGATAAGACGTGCGGCGGAATTTTGGACAGATTGAAGGGGGGATAGGTGGCTAAGTGGGAGGCCAGCGAGGAGAAGGTTGCAATAGTCAAGACGAGAGGTAACGAGTGAGTGGACGAGGGTGCGGGTGGTCTGTTCAGAGAGGAAGGGGCGAATTTTGCTAATATTATAGAGGAAGAAGCGACAGGTCTTAGCTGTCTGTTGGATATGGGCAGAGAAGGAGAGGGAGGAATCGAAGATGACTCCGAGATTGCGTGCTGAAGAGACGGGGAGGATGAGGGTGTTGTCAACAGAGACGGAAAGTGGGAGAAGAGGAGAAGAGGGTTTGGGTGGAAAGATAAGGAGCTCAGTCTTTGCCATGTTCAGTTTCAGATGCCGGTTGGACATCCAGGCAGCGATGTCGGAAAGGCAGGCTGAAACTTTGGCCTGGGTTTCAACTGTGATGTCGGGAGTGGAGAGGTAAAGCTGGGTGTCATCGGCATAGAGATGGTACTGGAAACCATGACATGAGATCAACGAGCCAAGGGAAGAGGTGTATATCGAGAAGAGAAGCGGTCCAAGGACAGATCCTTGGGGAACCCCAACAGAGAGCGGGATGGGGGTGGAAGAGGAGCCATTAGAAGATACTCTGAAGGTGCGTTGGGAAAGATACGAGGAGAACCAGGAGAGGACGGAGCCCTGGAACCCAAATGAGGACAGTGTGTCAAGAAGTAAATTATGATTGACGGTGTCAAAGGCGGCGGATAGGTCGAGGAGGATGAGGATGGAGTAATGGCCTTTGGATTTGGCGAGGAACAGGTCATTGCAGACTTTAGAGAGTGCTGTTTCTGTCGAGTGTAGTGGGCGAAAGCCAGATTGAAGCGGGTCGAAGACAGCCTGAGAGGAGAGGAAGTCAAAGCAACGGCTGTGGACAGCACGCTCAAGTAATTTGGAGAGGAAGGGTAGAAGAGAAATGGGGCGGTAGTTGGAGGGACAGGTGGGGTCAAGTGATGGTTTTTTGAGAAGTGGTGTGACTACTGCGTGCTTGAAGGTGTCAGGGACAGTAGCAGTGGAGATTTAACCTAGGGGGCGGGTTTCCTGCAGGGATTGAAAGAATGCGGGTGTTGGGAGTGTATTTTGGGGGGGGGGATTACGGGCGGGAGAGTTGGGAGCAAAAGATATCGGAGGCAAGGGAAAAGGTGGATCGTTGGAAGGGGTGGCGGATGTCCATGGCAGACAGGGTCCGGTTGTTGAAGACCCAGATAGTCCCCATGTTTCTCTTCTTGAGTTACATCTGCCTTTTGCCGGAATGCTGTTTCACTTTATTGTACAGCGTGTTTTTTCAACTTTTGTGGGGCAACAGGATGAACCCGGTAAAACGCAATATTACTTACCGGTCGCGGGAGGAAGGGGGGGTGGGGATGGTAAACCCTGTCTTGCTATTCTCCTCCCTGTTCATCCAGTTTAACCTTGGGCGGGGGGGAGGGCCGGAGGCCCCAGGGTGGGCACAAAGTGTTGTGCAGTGGTGGGAGGGATTTTGGGGCCCTTGGTGGGGAGGGGGGAAGGTGGGGAGGTTGCGGAAGGGTTTCCCAGAGGGGGTAGGCTACTACAAATCCTTAGTAAAGCTGGTCCGGTTGTGGGACATTACATGGGAGGAAATAAGGGCGGGGCAGAGGGAGAGCTGGGTGGAGCGGGTTCGCTCCCAGCATTTCTCATCTCCCCTGACTCTTAGGGATGCTCCAGGGCCCGTGCTGAGGCAGGGCCTGGGCTTTATTTCATCTAGACGACTCCCGAACAAGTACAGGGACATTGCCTGGCTGTCCCTTCATGGTAAATTATATGTTAGGGCAAATATGCACCGAAGCATGCAGGACCGAAACTGCCCGAGGGGGGAGTGTGCTGGTCAGCTGGAGACGATGGACCACTTCCTTATGGAGTGTCCATTCTCCAGAGCAGTTTGTGGAAGAGTGGCCGCCTTGTTGGCCATCCCCAGCTTCACGTCCTACACCTATGCAGACTGGGTGTACGGGAGGCAGCAGGGGACGGGGCGGCTGGAGCCAGGTACCGCCTTCCTCATATCAGTTATTATCAGGTACTGCCTGTGGGTGGCCCGATGCGGGGTGTCTATGCGCCAGGAGTGCAGGTCGGCTGAGCAGGTTTCCTGGGACGTTGTCCGAGCCGTCCAGGAATTGGCACGCTGGGAAAAGGTGGAGGGGGGGGTACTTAATTTTGGGGTTTGGTGGAAGCATGTACGCTTGAAGTTGATTTGAATGTATGGTGTGGGGGGGATTTGGGGGGGGGGGACGGGTTTTATCGGGTTTGTATTTTTTGTATAAAAGTGTAGTGGGGCTGGTTTTACAACGGCATGATGTAATGTCTTGAATATTGGTTTTTTCCGTTTTATTTAATAAAGGAATTCTCCAAGCATCCACTACTCTCTCAGTGAAAAAATACTTCCTGACATTTTTCTTGAGTCTGCCCCCCTTCAATCTCATTTCATGTCCTCTCGTTCTATTGCCTTCGCATCTCCGGAAAAGGTTAGTTTGCAGATTAATACTTTTCAAATATTTGATCATCTGTATCATATCACCCCTGTTTCTCCTTTCCTCCAGAGTATACATGTTCAGGTCCGCAAGTCTCTCCTCATACGTCTTGTAACGCAAATCCCATACCATTCTCTTAGCTTTTCTTTGCACTGCTTCAATTCTTTTTACATCCTTAACAAGATACGGCCTTCAGAACTGAACACAATACTCCAGGTGGGGCCTCACCAACGACTTATACAGGGGCATCAACACCCCCTTTCTTCTGCTGGTCACACCTCTCTATATACAGCCTAACAACCTTCTAGCTAGGGCCACCACCTTGTCACACTGTTTCGTCGCCTTCAAATCCTCAGATACTATCACCCCAAGATCCCTCTCCCCATCCGTACCTATCAGACTCTCCCCGCCTAACACATACG
This sequence comes from Microcaecilia unicolor, assembly GCF_901765095.1. Lineage (NCBI taxonomy): Eukaryota > Metazoa > Chordata > Amphibia > Gymnophiona > Siphonopidae > Microcaecilia > Microcaecilia unicolor. The sequence continues at coordinate 125,750,655 of NC_044040.1, read as the reverse complement.
TCTCCCGTGGATTTCTACTCCCCAAGTGCATCACTTTGCATTTCTTCGCATTGAATTTTAATTGCCAAACCTTAGACCATTCTTCTAGCTTCCGTAGGTCCTTTTTCATGTTTTCCACTCCCTCCGGGGTGTCCACTCTGTTACAGATCTTAGTATCATCCGCAAATAGGCAAACTTTACCTTCTAACTCTTCGGCAATGTCACTCACAAATATATTGAACAGAATCGGCCCCAGCACCGATCCTTGAGGCACTCCACTACTCACCTTTCGCTCCTTCGAGCGAATTCCATTCACCACCACCCTCTGGCGTCTGTCCGTCAACCAGTTCCTAATCCAGTTCACCACTTCGGGTCCTATCTTCAGCCCATCCAGTTTATTTAAGAGTCTCCTGTGGGGAACCGTGTCAAAAGCTTTGCTGAAATCTAAGTAGATTACGTCCATAGCTCGTCCCTGATTCAGTTCTCCTGTCACCCAATCAAAGAATTCAATGAGATTCGTTAGGCACGATTTCCCTTTGGTAAAACCATGTTGTCTCGGATCTTGCAACCGATTGGCTTCCAGGAAATTCACTATCCTTTCCTTCAGCATCGCTTCCATTACTTTTCCAATAACCGAAGTGAGGCTTACCGGCCTGTAGTTTCCAGCTTCTTCCCTATCACCACTTTTGTGAAGAGGGACCACATCCGCCGTTCTCCAATCCCTCGGAACCTCTCCTGTCTGCAAGGATATATTAAACAAATCTTTAAGAGGACCCGCCAGAACCTCTCTGAGCTCCCTCAATATTCTAGGGTGGATCCCATCCGGTCCCATGGCTTTGTCCACCTTTAGCTTTTCAAGTTGTTCATACACACTCTCTTCCGTGAACGGTGCTCTAGCCACTTCAATCTCATTTGTACTTTTTCCAGTCCATCGCGGTCCTTCTCCAGGATTTTCTTCTGTGAAAACAGAACAGAAGTATCTATTTAGCAAATTTGCTTTTTCTTCATCATTATCCACATAGCGGTTCGCAGTATCTTTTAGTCTCACAATTCCCTTTTTAGTCATTCTCCTTTCACTAATATACCTGAAGAAAATTTTGCCACCCCTCCTTACATTTCTAGCCATTTGTTCTTCCGTTTGCGCTTTCGCCAGACGTATCTCTCTCTTGGCTTCTTTCAGTTTCATCTGGTATTCCTCCTCGTGTTCCTTTTCTTGAGTTTTTTTATATTTCTGGAACGCCAACTCTTTAGCCTTTATTTTCTCAGCCACTTGCTTGGAGAACCATATCGGTTTCCTTTTTCTCTTGCTTTTATTTACTTTCCTTACATAAAGGTTCGTGGCCCTATTTATAGCTTCTTTCAGCCTGGACCACTGTCCTTCCACTTCTTGTATTTCCTCCCATCCCATCAGCTCCTTCCTCAGGTATTCCCCCATTTTACTAAAGTCAGCATGCTTGAAATCCAGGACTTTGAGTTTTGAGTGGCCACCCTCCTCTTCAGCCGTCATATCAAACCAAACCGTTTGATGGTCACTGCTGCCCAGGTGGGCACTCACTCGGACATTTGACACATTATCCCCATTTGCGAGTACCAGATCTAGCGTCGCTCCCTCCCTCCCTCCCTCCCTCGTGGGTTCTGTCACCATTTGTCTGAGCAAAGCACTTTGAAAAGCATCCACGATCTCTCTACTTCTTTCCGGTTCCGCAGACGGAACCTTCCAATCTACATCTGGCAGATTGAAATCTCCCAACAACAGCACCTCTCTTTTCTTCCCCAACTTTTGAATATCAGCGATCAGATCTTTATCTAGTTCCTCCAATTGTGTCGGGGGTCTGTAGACAACACCCAAGTGGACAGAGGTTCTATCCTCTCTTTTTAAGGTGATCCATATCGCTTCTTCCTTTCCCCAGTTCCCTGTCATTTCAGTCGCTAACTACATTAGTGGTGACAGTAGCTCTAATTCCAGACAAGACTTCGATATTGAAGTTGTTTTTCAAAAATAAGGATAAAATCTTCAAAGGATTAAAAATTCGAGTTTTCCCAGATTTCTCGAGGGAAACGCAAAAACGACGTCAGAAATTTCTTCAGATGAAACAAGAGACACAAAAGATTGGAGCTACATTATTTCTTAAATAGTCATGTAAATGTTTGGTCACTTATCAGTCACTGAAATATGTATATTATGATCCTATTCAACTCTCTTCTTTTATAATATCTAAAACTAATAAGATAGAATAATAACAACTATTGAAAATTGATAGTGAATCTGATGCAACCGATTTATAATGTTGAATTATTTTCTTAATTTCTCCAATATAATGGACTCCACTTGTGGACTTTTGTGAGGTTAAGTTTTTTTTCTTTTTTTCCTTTTTTCATCTCTATTAGAATTATGTTCTATCAAACTTTATTGTAACTAACTGAACTTTCTTTGCAAGCTTGTCAAGTTTGTTTGATGTATAAATTTGAAAAATTAATTAAAAAAAAAAGAAAACAGAGAGTAGGGTTAAATGATTGGTATTGTCAGTGAAGATAGATAGTGGGGTTCCGCAAGGGTCTGTGCTGGGACTGCTGCTTTGTAACATGTTTATAAATGATCTAGAGATGGGAATAACTAGTGAGGTAATTAAATTTGGTGATGACACAAAGTTATTCAAGGTTATTCAATTTCAAGAGGGTTGTGAAAAATTGCAAGAGGACCTTACGAGACTAGGAGACTGGGCATCCAAATGGCAGATGATATTTAATGTTAGCAAGCACAAAGTGATGTATATGGGAAAGAGGAACCCAAACTATAGCTAAGTGATACATGGTTCCACATTAGGAGTCCCCGACCAGGAAAAGGATCTAGGTGATGATACATTGAAACCCTCTGCTCAGTGTGCAGCAACGGCTAAGAAAAGAAAATAGAATGTTAGGTTTATTAGGAAAGAAATGGAAAAAAAAATGAGAATGTTTTAATGCCTTTGAATTACTCCATGGTGCAACCACACCTTGAATACTGTGTACAGTTCTGGTTGCTGCATCTCAAAAACAATATAGTGGAATTAGAAAAGGTACAGAGAAGGGTGACAAAAATGATAAAGGGATGGGATGAGTTCCCTGTGAGGAAAGGCTAAAGTGGCTAGGGCTCCTCAGCATGGAGAAAAAATGGCTATGGAATGGGTGGATGTGAATCACTTGTTTACTCTCTCCAAAAATACTAGGACTAGGGGGCACACAATGAAGCTATTAAGTAGTAAATTTCAAACAAATCGAAGATAATATTTCTTCACTCAGTGAGTAATTGAACTTTGGATTTCGTTGCCAGAGAATATGGTAAAAGCAGTTAGCTTGGCAGGGTTTAAAAAAGGTTTGGATAACTTCCTAAAAGAAAAGTCCATAAGCCATTATTAAAATGGACTTGCAGAAAATCCACTGTTCATTTCCAGGATAAGCAGCATAAAATGTATTTTACTGTTTTGGGATCTTGCCAGGTACTTGTAACCTGGATTGGCACTGCTAGAAACAGGATGCTGGGCTTGATGGACCTTATGACCGTCCCAGTATGGCAACACTCATGATCTTATGCAAGGTGGGTCCGGCCTGGCAGTCTGGAGAACACATCTTGATTCTGGCGTACCAACTGCTGTAGGTCAGCCTTCTGTGAGACAGAGAGCTGGTCACAAAATGGAACGTGCAAGGGCCCGGCTTCTGGTGGGACCTCTGGCCCAAAGTATTCTCTTTGGACCAGTGCTGCAGTCATGAGGACCCACTTCTTCAACAGATTAATATGGAAGATCTTCGCTTTGTCCCTCTTGTCTAGTTGGGCCACCTTATAATTGACAGGTCCTTTCTTTTCCACAACTTCATAAGGATCTTGCCACTTGCTTAATAGGGTAAGAGCAGGGCCGTGCCAACACGGTAAGCGGGGTAAGCACCGCAGGGGGCGCCGACCTCTGGAGGGCGCCGCCGCAGTGCTTACCCTCGCCGCTTACCTCAGCTCCGCACCATCCTGGGGGCTTTAAATCTTTTACCTCCAACGGTCGCAGCAGCTGAGCAGCATCAGTGAAAACGCTGACGACATCTCCAGCCTTCCCTTCGTGCTCGCTCGTTCGTTCCCTCAGTGTCCCACCCTCACAAGGAAATGACGTCAGAAGAAGGCGGGACACTGAGGGAACGAACGAGCGAGCGCAAAGGGAAGGCTGGAGACGTCGGCAACGCTTTCACTGACACTGCTCAGCTGCTGCGACCGTCGGAGGTAAAAGATTTAAAGCCCCCAGGGCGGCGCGGAGCTGACAGCTGAGGTAAGGGAAGGGCAGAGAGGGACATGGATGGGAGGGCAGGGCCCAGGGAGAGGAGTAATTGCTGGAAATGGAGGGGAGGGGAGAGAGGAGAATTGCTGGAAATGGATGGAGGAGGGAAGGGCAGAGAGGGACAAGGATGGACATGGATGGGAGGGCAGGGCCTAGGGAGAGAGGAGAAATTGCTGGACATGGAGGGGAGGGGAGAGAGGAGAATTGCTGGATATGGATGGAGGAGGGAAGGGCAGAGAGGGACAAGGATGGACATGGATGGGAGGGCAGGGCCCAGGGAGAGAGGAGAAATTGCTGGACATGAAGGGGAGGGGAGAGAGGAGAATTGTTGGTCATGGATGGAGGGGAGGGAAGGGAAGACAGAGGAAGGAGATGCACATGGATGGAGGGGAAGGGAGAGAGAAGAAATGCTGGGCATGGATGGAGAGGAGGGAAGAGAGAGGAAGGAGATGAGGGAAAAGGAAGAGAGGAGAAAAACTACACATGGATGGAGAAAATAGGCAGAAGCTGGATCCACTGGACAGTCAAGTCTGCGGAGGACCCAGCTTTTACTTATGGATATAGAGCAAGAAATGAAGAAGAAAGGAGGAAAGTAAAGAAATAAATGGAAAGGAAGCCCTGGAAACGGAGTAAAGAGGACAGATAGCAGCAGAATCAGATATTGGGCCAGCATGATCAGAAAAATAAAGTCACCAGACAACAAAGGTAGAAAAAAATCATTTTATTTTCATTTTAGTGATTGGAATATGTCCACTTTGAGAATTTACATCTGCTATCTTATTTTTCAATGTATAGCAATTTGTTTCTAAGAATATTGCTGACAATTCCTGTCAGTGTGGCAAGTGGTGAGCGATCATTTTCATGGTTAAAAATCATAAAAAATTATTTGTGATCAAGTATTTTGCAAGAAAGGCTTGTAAGCCTTGCCATGATTGCTATTGAGAATGATATATATGCCCAGTTAGATATCAAAGATTTAATTACTAATTTCGTGAACATGAAAGCACGAAAAGCTAAGTGGTTGTAAACCCTCTATTTGTTGAGCAATCCCACAAAGATGCACTCCATCTTTCAGCTCCTATTTGCTTTGCATCTTGCCACACAGGGGGGGGGGGGTGCCAACTGATAGTCTGCAGGGGGGCACCAGAGACCCTAGGCACGGCCCTGGGTAAGAGGACTAAGACTCTATCCCCTAGCTGGAAGGTTATCTGTACTGCTTTCCGATTGTAGGCTTGGGCTTGACCTGCTTGAGCCTTCTCCAGGCAGAACTTGGCTGCCTCACTTGCTTTCTTCAGCCTCTCCTACATGGTGAGCACATATTCAGCCAAGTTCCTTCCCGGGCTGGGTTCCTCTTCCCAAGCTTCCTGAATCATATCCAGGATTCCTCTAGGTCTCCTCCCATATAGCAGCTCAAATGGAGAGAATCCTGTTGAACTTTGGGGTACATATGGAAGTAAAGAATCCCAGTTTTTCCCGTCTTCGGCCACAAACTTCTTCAGCATCTGCTTGAAAGTCTTGTTGAAGCGTTCCAGTAGGCCATCTGTCTGTGGTTGATAAATGGACATCCGCAAGGTCTTTACTTTTAACAGGGCACACAGTTGATTCATGACTCTGGACATAAAGGTAGTGCTTGGTCAGTCTTTATTTTAGTAGGGATCCACATTCGGGAAAAGACTTCCCACAGCACATGAGCCACCATGGTAATTTTCATATTATGCAGGGCAGTGGCCTCTGGATAGCAAATGGCATAGTCCAAAATAACCAGGATATATTTGTTGTCACGGGTGGTGCATTCTAGGGGTCCCTCGAAATCCATTGCTACTATGTGTATCTAAGCCTGTCAAAGTATTGTTTGCAGGCTTTGCAGGTGGTCCAGAACTCGGCAGCTCTGTTGATGACTGTGGCCCTGCATGGTTTGACCATATATCAACTTTTGCAACAACTGTGCTGGTTGCCCGTGGCACAGCGAATTCAATTTCAATTGTTGTTGCTGGTCAATCAGGGTTTATATCATGACTCTCCCTGCTTTTTGCATGCAGCTCTTCAGCATTATGTACCATTGAAGGCATTGTGTTCTGCTAATGTTGTGCTGCTTGTTATACCAGATTTAAGGCATCTGTGGTTACAACTTACAAGAACTGATGCTTTTTCTGTGGCTGGACCTCAGACATGGAATAAACTGCCTTATTCTTTGAAAATTCAACACTTCATCATTTAAGCAGATGTAGTAATGTTACCTGCTGGACCATCATGTTGATCAATGATGCTTTCAGGTGTTTTTGCTCTTGAACGTATGCAGATTTGATTTTATGTAATTGATCAGTGATCTGTATTGTTGTCTTTCTATTACTATGTATGTTGCATTGTTACCCGCCTTGGATATAAGGCGGAATATAAACATAAATATGCTTTCTCAAACAGAGTGTTGACAAGGGGTATGAGCACAAGAGGGGCAGGTGGAACCCTCACAGGACTACTCAGCCTGGCATGTTGGGCAGGACTGACAACTTACTTGAATTCTCCCAGCCAGAAAAACTGGGCCAGAATCCACTCCTGGGTCTTCTCTTCCCTCAGGTGACCTCCTAACAGGTGACTGTGGGCTAATTGCATGACCTGCCTACAGTAGGATTGAGGGACTAACAGTTGCTTTACCTCTTCCCCCTCCAGAGTTCTCTTGGACACCCTATACAACAAATATTGAAAGGTATTAATCCGCAGACTGTGGATATATGATATGATGCAGACGTTCAAATATTTGAAAGGTATTAATCTGCAAACAAACCTTTTCCAGAGACGGGAAGGCGCTAGACCTAGAGGACATGAGTTGAGGTTGAAAGTGGGCAGACTCAGGCATAATGTCATGAAATATTTTTTCGGGTGTCACTTGATGCCTGCTACCTAGAAAGCAGCACAAGAGAGTAGCTCCTTGGAGGCCCTACTGGTATCTGCTTAAAATCGAGATTTACCAGGCTAATAGCGCTCCCGAGTGAGTGGTAAGATTGGGGTGGCTGTTGGGCTCCCGAATTGGGTGGTGCATCGGAGGAGGTCATTGTGGAATGCCCATAAAAACGAAGCGAGGAGCGAAGAAGTTGCAGAGAGCGGGACCTAAAAAGATGGCGGAGCCACAGCCTCCTTCAGCGCGGAGTGTGACATCGGGATGGAGATCTCCTGCTCCGTTTCGGAAGCGCCGGAAGACATGCTGGTAAAGTTGCAGTCGGCGGTGGATGAAATAAATGGCAAGTTTGATCTGCATGCCAACCGAATAATGGAAGTGGAACAATATGTTGCAGCAGGAGAGGAGGAGACACGGAAGATGGCGGCACAGGTGGCGTTGCTGCAGAAAGAAATGGGAGATCTGCGAGACTGGCTGGAAGAGCAAGAAAATCGGGCAAGAAGAAACAACCTCCGAGTTGTTGGATTACTGGAGGCTGTGGCAGATAAGAACTTGTATTCTTTCTTTGACTCTTGGTTACCTGAGAGCACCTGAATATTGAAGGGGGCAAGAATGGAGTGTGTTGTGATCATGCTTACAGAATCGGCGCAAGCGGTGAGCAGATCCCTAAGCCGAGAACGGCGATAGCTCATTATACTAATTGGCGCACGAAGGAACTAATACTCAAAGCTTACCATGCTAAGGCCCCGCTGGAGTATGATGGGCATTGGGTGCTTCTATTCAATGACTATTCGGTGAGAGTAGCAGCGCTCCGCAAGGCTATGGCGCCCATGTGCACTGCGTTATATAAGAAGGGAATTAAGTTTGCTATATCCCGCCAAGCTGAGAGTGTGGCATGAAGATCGGGTGTCTCTCTTCCATGAAGCCACAGAGGCAAAGGACTTCCTGGTCAAAATTAATGCAAATGGGGAGAGAATCAGAATGGCTTGTGAACCTGATTACGGGTGAAAAGCATGGGGAGTGGAAGGAGAAGATTATACAAGTCAGTGATGTAAGGTTGTGCCAGCAGCAGAGACAAGGGAACTTTATGTTCGCATGAGGACCTGGGGGTTACAAAACAGTTGGAGGAGTGTCACTGGCATCCGGAGTGGAAGGTGTCCAGGAAGATAAAAGGGGCATAAAGCATGTTTTGAGTAGTATAAAGGTTTAAATACAGTGTTAAGTAGCAAGATAGATTAATGCCAGCTCTGTGTTAGTGATAAATGTACATATGTTAGGATTTCTTGTGGTAAATCTCATCATGTATAGTTGGGAGAATGGGTGGATTACGGGGAGATGTCTCTCGTTAGGCATAGGGTAGGTGAAGGATGGAAGGTCTTTATGATGGGGGGGAAGTGAGGAGGGAGGGACTAAGAGAGGGAGGCGGGGAAGGGGAGGGGGGAGTGTGGGGGACTTTGGGGGTGGTACGAAGGGGAGTGAGTGTATGTTTGTGGGTGTAAGTGAGGGCGTTAGGGGGAGGGAGAGGGGTGGAGTTATGGAAGGGAGGGGGGGATAGAAGGAATCTTTGCAGGTCTATGAGACACATGGGTTCGGTGCTCTGTTAGAGATGATATGGTTCTGTGGGCTGAGCTGGGAGGCCTGTGGGACAGAAAGGACAAAAGTTCTGTGTATTAGAGATATGATGCAAGGAAATGGTTAATCTCAAATTTATATCCTTGAATGTGGATGGAATTCACTCACCTGTTAAGCGCACTAAAATGGTGGCATGGTTGAAGGCTGAAAAAGTTGACATTGCATTCCTACAGGAAACACACCTGTCTAGTGGGGAACATGCCAAGCTGAAGAGAGGATGGGTGGGGGAAGTGATTAGTTGATCTTGTAATGACAAACAGAGGGGGGTGGCTATATTAATACACAAACAACTACCAGTAAATATCCATAAAATAATCCAAGATAGAAATGGGAGATTTGTCATCATATTATGCAAGATATGGGGCAGTAAATTAGGCTTGTGCAACATCTACAGCCCAAATATTTACAATCATAAGTTTTTCTCTGATATAGTGGCCAAGTTGAGTTTGCACACAGAATATCAAATGGTTTGGGGGAGGGGGGGAATTTAATTGTGTGCGCTGATTCGACTGTTGACGTCAAACCTTGTAAGATCTAGGGGGAAGGCTTCTGAGAGTAGGGGAGTAAATTTTCTAGCCAACCATCTGGGAGTGGTGGACATATGGAGGCTATTGCATCCTCATGATGTAGAATTTATATTTTATTCACATCCCCATAACACTTATTCCAGATTGGATTATTTTCTTATCTCACAACATTTAATCTCAAAGGCCATGGAAGTCCGGATCATTGATAATACTGTATCAGATCACTCAGCAGTATCTTTGGCTATTACATACACAGCAGATCAGGTAGAAAGGGTGTGGAAATTCTCGCCCTCTTTGTACAATGACACTGAATTTCGCATTTTTTTGTGGGAGAAGTGGGGGGGAATATCAGGTGAATAACGAAACCCCGGTTATAGGTTCTGCAACTTTTTGGGAAGCCTCCAAGGCAGTGTTAAGGGGTCATATACTGGCTTACAGGTCTAGCAAGAAGAAAAAGTTAGAGGCGGAGTTGTTATCCCTTTCAAAGGAGTACCAATATTTGCGTAGGCAACATTTGTATCGGCTGGACAAGTCCTCTAAAGATGCTATGATGGCACTGCGGCGGAGGCTTGATCAGCTGCTGACTAACAGGGCTGAGAGAGATATATATTACCAGAGATTCAAGCTGTTTAAATGGGGGAGTAAAGCGGGTAAACTCTTGGCTAATTTAATGCGTCCGCATAGGAAACGGCAAATCATTACTTATATTAAGGATGGGTCTGGGAAAAGGTACACTGAGGAGCAACAAATACAATCCCAGTTTGTTGCATATTATCAATCCCTATATAAGCAGAGGGAGCTGGATTTAGAACAGAGAGAGGGTTTTTTTCGGGATTTGCAGTTGCCAAAGTTTACCAAGGCCCAAGTTCAGTGTATGAGTAAGCTAATAACTCCTGAAGAAGTTCGTTTGGGTATAAAAGCATTAAAGTTGACAAAAGCACCGGGCTCAGATGGGTATGGTCCTATAAAATCTTGGTAGAGGAGGTGGCGAAGCCACTGGCAGATATGTACAACAGCTTGACAGGGGGAGGGGGCCAACTCCACCAGAACCTTGCGCATACAATTCTACTGTCCAAGCCGGGGAAGGATCCAGAACAGGTGGGGTCGTATAGACCAATTTCCCTGCTCAATCAAGATATTAAGATATTGGCCGCCATTCTGGCGAGGCAGATGAATAATTTCCTGCCTAGTGTAATTCATGAGGATCACGTAGGCTTTGTGCCAGGCAGATACGCATCTATGAATATCACCCGAGCCTTGGCAGCAGTACATATGTACCGGGGGAGAGGGACAGCAGAAGCTATTGCAGGATTGGATATGGAAAAGGCGTTTGACAGTATTTCATGACAGTACCTTTTCTGGGTTCTGGAGCAATATGGGGTTCAGGAAAGGTTCTTTGACTGGATCAAGGCCTTATATGAAGGGCCCCAAGCCAGATTGCTGGTAAACAATAATCTAATGGAAAGTTTTAAATTGCAAAGAGGTACACGACAAGGGTGTCCAATGTCCCCGCTGCTATTTTTGTTGGCCATAGAACTGCTAGCGCTTAAAATACGGCAGAGTAAGGGGACAAGAGGACTCCAGGTAGGTGGAAGTGAGATTCGCATTAATTTATTTGCAGACAATATACTGCTCTACCTAGAGGATGCTCCCAAACATTTAGAAGTGGCATTGTCCTTGGTAAAGGATTTTGGGGGCATTTCAGGACTTCGCGTTAATTGTGATAAATCTGAACTCCTTCCTCTGTCAGGTGATCTCTATAAAGATGGTTGTGTGAGTTTGGCTATTCCGCCGGTGCAGGGTCACATGAGGTATTTAGGTATATAAGGTGAATAAGAGGTGTATAAGAGAAATATTCTGGCACAAATAGACAAGATCAAACACTTGTGCCTACGGTGGATGGATCTTCCGATTTCCTTGCTAGGTCGGGTGGTGTTGGCTAAAATGATCTTGCTTCCTAAATTATTATACCAGCTGCGGGCTATGCCTATTTGGATTAAAAGGGAGGAGGAACGGGTGTTTTGATCAGTAATACGGGCTTTCATTTGGAAGCACGAAGGGTCTAGGGTAGGACATCATATGCTAATCCTAAACAAGGAGCTGGGGGGTCTAAATTTACCAGATATACGTATGTATAACGTGGCGGCACTGATGAGGTTAGTGTATGAAGGGATTAGTGGGCAATCAAAGTTCACCCCTAAGGCTTGGTGGGAGGGATGGTGTTCCCCGTACAAACTTATTAATTTAGTCCATATCCCGTCTGGACTGGGAACACAGTTTAACAGGCAGATCAGTTTTCTTAAACCTGTACGAATGGCTTGGAGGTGGTGGCGTCAGCATCAGGCACATAGCCCTAATGTGTCACCTTTCTTGTGATTTGTAGGAAATTCAGATTTCCCGGCGGGTATGGGACGGTCGAGATTTCAACAGTGGGAAAGGGAGGGCTGCACTACCCTGGGGCATCTGTTATTCCAGAATGATGATGGTTTTCTGTCTTTCACGCAGGTGAAGGAGCAATGGCAGGTGCTGAATGCGCAATTATTGCAGTATATGCAGGCAAGGCACTATTGGCAGCAAATTTGGGCGAGGCATGGAGGTCAAGTGACATGTGGTTTGTTGGATAGGAAGATTCTGGGTATGCAAGTAGGTTGCAGTAGACTGTCTAATTGGTACGGGATGGTGAAGATGACTAGTCCGGAGGATGGAATGGAGCGTATAATCCACAAGTGGAATAAGGAGCTAGGTACACAATATAGTAGACCCACTTTTCAAAATCTGTTTAAGACGTTATATGAGCTGGTTAAAGCAGCAGACATGCAGGAAACTCAATTCAAAGTTCTACATAGAGGATATATCACTAGGGAGAGAGGAATGCAAATGAATTTATGGGAATCAGATCTCTGTCGTAAATGTCAGACGGGGAGGGACAATTTTTTACATGCTTTTTTGGAATGTCCAAAATTGTCTATATGGAATAAAGCCTTCAAGGTTATAAATAGGGTATTGTTGTCAACAGTGGAATGGACCTATCCGGTGTTGCTGTTTGGAGAGCAATCGGATTTAATCACACAGGGTTTCTCAATGCCTCAACAGAGATTCCTGTATATGTCAAGTTTAGCAGTGAAAAAAACAATTTTACAGTACTGGACGAGTGAAGAACCAGTGCCAGTGGCAGGTTGGATGACTAAAATGTCGGACATAGCTAAATATGAAAATATGCTGTACTGGAGGTCTCTTAATGTGGAACTTAAACAATATGCCGGTATTTGGCATAGGTTCATGATAGAGAGTATGTCTCAAGATGTACAGAATCTTTAAAGGGGGGGGCGGGGGGAGGGCTGATGAAGGTGCGGGCTGGGGGGGGAATAGGGAGGTATGCTTGGAGGATAGAATATGTAGTTGTTTGAGTGGTGTGTGTGAGGGAGATGAGTGGAGGGCATTTCTTTAAAAGGTCAGCTGGTTTATGTTAGCGACGACGTGGTATATGATCAGTTTATAAGTCTTTTAGAATTTAAGATGGTACCATGTAGATAAATAATTGGATTGGTGTCAAAACATGTCGGAGTTTGTATCTGTTGTTTTGTTTATGCTGACAATAATAAACAGAAATTAAACATATATATATATATTTTCACAGAGAGGGTGTTAGATTCCTGGAATGCCCTCCCGCTGGAGGTGGTGGAGATGAAAACAGTAATGGAATTCAAAAATACATGGGTAAACACAATGGAATCCTGTTTAGAAGGAATGGATCCAAAGAAGCTTAGCAGAGATCAGGAAGCAACACCAGTAATTGGGAAGTAAAGCTAGTACTGGACAAACCTTTATGGTCTGTGCTCTGATCTTCGCTGGACAGATTCTGCTTCAGCTTCAGAAGTTGGAGAACACAGACAGTACTGGGCAGACTTCTACAGTCTATGCCCTGAAAATGGCAAGGACAAATCAAGACCAGGTATACATATGAAGTATCACATACCATATGTAATGATTTTATCTTCTTGGACAGATTGGATGGACCGTACAGGTCTTCATTTGCCATCTTCTACTATGTTACTATGTTATGTTACTATGACTGTGTCTATTTGAATGTCCATTCAAATAGTATCATTTCTGCTATCTCTACTGCCAGCACTGCTCCACACAATTCTAAGCATGGAATGGTATGATTGGGTTGTGGTTATAACTTAGCTTTGGCGAAGATGAATCCCACGAGATAGCCCATCTGCATCTGTAGCTTTCAAGTAGGCCACTTCAACTATGGCTTTTTCAGAAGCATCTGAGAAGATTCAGATCTCTTTGTGACAAGCATTACTGAGTGCTGCAGGGAAGTAAGTGCACGGGATGTGCAGTTGTTCAAGAGTCTTTAGAAAATCTCTCCATTTCTCCCATTTTTGTCATATTTCTGGTGGCAGTGGGATATCCCAATCATCATTACTATGGGAAAGATCCTCAGTAGGGATCTTCCTTGAATGGTCACTGGAGCCACAAACCCCAATGGATCATACAGACTGTTTGTATATGGTTTCTCTTGGGTGGAGACATGAAAGGTAAAAACATCTCTTTTTAGATCCCAATGTAATCTAAGGCTTGTCTGAAGTGGAGAGATGTCTACTCTTAGATCTAAATCCTTTAAATCTTTGGCATGATCTTCTGCAGGAAATGCTTTCATTAATTCTGGACTGCTGGAGGTGGTTTTATGAAGTTTCGGATTGGCCTCTACCAGCATTGCTTGTGTTCTCTTCAACAAGTCAGTGGCTTCTCTCATGGTAGGTAAGGATGTCAGACCATCATCAATGTAAAAGTCTCTTTCAATGAAGCATCTGGGTTGTCCTTCTAAGCCCGTAGGTTGCTACAGCAGGTGATGGACTGTTACCAAAGACGTGAACTTTCATTCTGTATTCCACAATCTCCTGGTTGATGTCATTGTCACAGTACCACTGGAATCTCAAGTACTTTCTGTAGTCTGGGTGTACGACAAAGCAGTAGAACATTTGCTGTTATGGCTATGGATTCCTTTCTAAAGCAAATCAAGGCTCTTAATAAGCTGTTGATCATGTCAGAAAACAGCACATTGTTAAGTGAGATTCCTTGAACTTGAGCACTGGAATCAAACACAGTACTAATCTGGCCTGGTTTTTGAGGGGTGATACACACCAAAGGTAGGTAAGTACCAACATTCTTCATTGTCTTTTAATGGTGAAGCTGGTTCTACGTGGCCATTATCAAGCATGTTTTGCATTAATGTTATAAAGTGCTGTATTTGGCTCCGATTCTTTCTTAGAGTCTTCTGAAATGAAGTAAGTTTAGAGAGAGATTGCTCTCTGATATTAGAGAGTCGTGATCTGGGTGTTCGAAATGATAGATGAGCTATCCAATTGTTTGTCGCATCTTTGTAGAATTCCTTATCCATGATTCTTAAGAACTCTCTGTCTTCTACTGGAAGAGTGGGTTTGTCATCATCCTTGGTGACCTGGAACACTGAATTCCCCAGATGTTCTCCTAAATCTGAATTCCCCAGATGTTCTGACAGATGGTTGAGCCAGCTGTAAACCTCCTTCATGTGCAGATGGTTATGGCAAGGCTTGAACAAGGTGGTGCGCCCATTTTCCAAGACACACTTTTTGTAGACATCTACATTTGGTCTCCTCAGTCTGTTAAGGCAGACATCACCTACTATCACCCATCCCAGGGCGAGTCAGTAGGCATATGGGGTGTCGAGTGAACCTGCACATGACCCTTGAACTCTGATCAATGTTGATGCATCTCTTCCCAACAAAAGTAAGATCTTGGTCTTTGGGGCCACAGGCTGCAGATATTCAGCTATAGTGGTTGTAAATGACGATGGTGTTGCACAACCTCTGGTTTGGGAATTTCCTCCAAGTTATCAGGTATCTGATTAAACTCAGTAAGAGTCAGTAGATGGGTCTTGTTGTTCCCATCCTCACTTTAATCATATATCCACTTGCTCTTCTCCCCATCCTCTTTGTCATCCCTGTAGGTCTTGAGGTTGTAGGGATAGTGATCTCCCTGGATGTGAAATAAGTCAAAGAATTCTGTCCTTGCCAGGGACTGGTTACTCTGCTCATCTATGATGATGTACATCTTTATTGCCTTTTCTGGTTGCTCTTTTGAATAGCTATACATATCTTGGTGCATGACCTTCCACTGTAGCCTCCTCCGCACATTTGTGTACATTTTGGAGTAACATTTGATGATGATGCTTGCTCTGCCTCCTTCTCCCCACTGAAGCTTGACTCTGGAGCTGGGGGTTCCTGGAGAAGAAGGCTTACTCTTGACAGAGCGTAAGGTGCTGACATGCTCACTATGGCAATCCGCACACTTGATGGCTGCTTTACAGTCTTCAGCCATATGCTTGGATGAAAAGCAACATTTGTAACAAGTTCTGTACTTTTTCAACAGTTCTTTACCTTCTGTCAAGGGTTTCTGTCTAAACCCTTGACATTTCTTGAGAGAATGGGGTTTCTTATGTATGGGACACTGTGGAGTTGCTGTGGGAGACACATCTGTCATGTATATAGCTATAAGCTTCCTGGTGTTGCCATACTTCTTGATTGACTTTTCATTCAGGAAGTAGCCTGTCTTGCCTGCTTCAGGTACATCAAACATGAAGCTGGGATCATTCCTCTTCTTTGCTAAATCTCGGATAAACTTCATGAAAGCTGTGAAGGGAGGAAATATCTCTTGCCTGTCCTCTTTATACTTTATGCCTAATGAAGATCATTTCTCTCTTATGTCGTGCAGTAGCTTTGTTATAATATCATTTATTCCCCAAGCTGGATCCAAGTATCACTGGCTTGGAAGGTTCGGCTCAGCTTTGATAGCTTTCAGTTCCTGGAGGAGATCTCCTAATCCTTGTAATTTGTTATTACTGACTTTGGAAAACCCCTTATTCACATCATCAATGCCCCTTGGATGGCTTCTGGGCTGCCATAGTGCTGGTCAAGTCTTTCCCACATGTCTTTCAAATATTTGGAGGGGCCATGCAAATATGCATTCTTTATTTATGTATTGTGAGCTGGTCACCCTTCCAGGACCTGGCCAGGGCTGACCCTGCTTAGCTTTCTTCACACACAGTCACGGTTGGGCTCTACACTTCTCGGTAATTCACCAGGACTCTGCTTCAAACACAGGGGAGTTCTCTGCCTCCTCTTCTCATTTCACAAATGTCCACCAACACCAGGCTTCTTATAACAAAAGGCTTTATTAGTTGCCATTTAACATAATCTTCATGGCTTATTCCTTCTTTAACTTAAACATTTCTTCTTCAATTCAAACATTTAAAGCAGTTCCTCAAACCTTCACAGTCCAAACAGCAAAAAAAAAGCATTTACTTTTCTTTCTCAGAGGGTAGTGCAACTGCCACCTTTTCAGCAGAGAGCTTCAAAGTCCACAGAGTTCAGCCAGTACCTTCAAGGGGATCTTCTTCCTCCAGCTGCCAGGTCTCTAGCTCCTCTCTTCTCTTTCACCACACAGGCAGGTATAGGATGGTTAAATAGCTTCTCCACCCCTTTAGGCTCTTCCCCCTAATTCCAGGTAGGACCCAGCTCACAACCACCTACACCTGTTTCCAGCCCAGGACTCTCATTTCTATGGGAACAGCGCCATCTAGTGGCCTACCCAGGATAGGACAGCCCCTTATTCTTCACAGTATTTGAAATGTTTCTAAACCTCACCATCCACTAGTCTCTTTACACGATTGGCTGACTCTGTTCCCACCCATTATATTATTAGGTTAATTTCTTACTTTGGGGTGGGCTTCATAATTGCTATGGTGTATTGTAGAGGTGTTTAGGTGGACAGAGAATTACTAAATAGCAATTATTCTGGACTTGTTTGCTAAGGATATAAGAGTAGCTAATTGGCCCTTAGGTTCCTGTCAAACTGCACCAATGAAAGGAATAATGCCAAAATGTAAATATATATTTATTATCGATATAAAAATAACAATATGGCAAAATGCAAAGCAAGTTGCAAAACTCTGTACACTACCAAAATATACTGCTTATTACCCCAATAGATATATGAATATATGAGTAATTATACAACTATGATATCCTGGGAAAAGATTACCAACAGCATCAGAATTAGGCTACTGATCACCAGTCTTAAGACAACCAATCAGATACAGGCAAAACCAAACCTAACTAAAACCTGAGCTATAAGAAGAAAATTCCTGCTCCTCTCACCCTTTTGGTCTCATACGTCCCAGAGTTCAGATGATGTGCAGAATCAGATTTCTTCCTGCTCTAGCAGAGTGCACCTGTGAGCCCTTGTAGATCAGGAAAAGTCCACGGTCCCTGCTCTGTGCAGCTGGTTACTCAGTTCATAGAAAGCCACAGAGCTGCTTTTAAACTGTACTTTGTGCAGTGCTCAGCAGAGTTCAGTTCACAGGTGTTTGGGGAAAATAGTCTCCAACTCCTCTAAGAGAGAACTATCCACCAGGCAAACTTCTTGTTAGTTTGGTTCAGTGGCGTAGCCAAGGGTGGGCTTGGGTGGGCCCAGGCCCACCCACTTTGGGCTCAGGCCCACCCAGTACCAGCATAGCTATAATGTGGCTGGCAGGGATCCCCAAGCCCCACAAGCCTAAAACTCCCAACAACTGTCCCTCCTACATACCTTGTAAATAGCAGATCTTCGCCTGCAGTGAGCAGTGACCGATTCATACTGCTCATACCGGCCCCATAGCCTTCACTCTGATGTATTCTTTCCTAGGCGGAAACAAGAAGTTGCATCAGAGGGAAGGGTATGGAGCCAACATCAGCAGTGTGTATTAGTTGCTGCCTGCTGCCAATGAAAATCTGCTATTTAAAAGGTATGCGGGAGAGGGAGGATATTTGAGAGACCATATGGCATGCAGGTGAAAGAAGGATAGACCACATCATCTGTGGGATGAGGCGGGGTTCTTCTGCCCACCCATCTTGGGCCCAGGCCCACCCAAAATTGGGTGTCTGGCTACGCCCCTGCCACGGATGCATTTGTGGATGTGCATACAAGAAAAATTTTTAGTTTAAAATCTATTACTAATTGTCAATCGATGAATGTGATTTATCTCTTGAAATGTCCCTGTGATTTATATTACATAGGACAAACGTCACGCATGTTGAAAACAAGGCTGATTGAGCACCGACATTGTGTACAAGCTAAAAAAACGTATGAACCCCTGGTGTCTCATTGCCTACTGAAAAATCACGAGTTTGCAGATTTACTATGTATTGTTCTGGAACAAATTCATATAACAGAGCATAGAGGAGATGTGAGGAAATTATTAAGACAAAAAGAACAACGATGGATTTATGCATTACAAACCGTAATCCCGAAAGGTTTTATGTTCAATCATTTTTATTGACAACCATAACAAGAACACAACTCATATCCTATATCTAACATGGTACTTCCTCAAATTCTAATAACAATACATTGTGGTCACATTGTACAGTTGTCATTTTGTATTATAGTCTTCCCTCCCTCCCCCTTCCCCCCCCCCCCCCCCCCCCCATACCTCCCTTTTCTAATACCTTTATTCCAGTCCTTCCTAAGGCACTTTTCCTTTCCCTTGTCTCTGACCTTAAATATTCAAAAGATATCCTCTTGCTGTGGGCGTTAAGGTCTGCCAAAAAGCAGACCATCTCTGCTGAAATTGTTGTCCTCTCGTTGTTTCCATGTTGGTTGTTTCTAATCTTTCCATTCGCATTAAGTGTATCATCTGGGCTCTCCATTGAGGCACAGTGGGTGCCTGTCTTGACAGCCACTCCAACAAAATCACCTTTTTTGCTACTATTATGGCCCTTTTCACAAAATCTGTAAACCCTCTAGGTGCCCGTGCTGAAGTGTTTATATGATCGAATAATATCATGTAGTCCAGGTTCCACTGTACCCCCCACATCTGGGAAATTCTTCGTGTCAGTATCCTCCAGAACTGGGTTATGTGTGAACATGTCCAAAACATGTGCCCTAGGGTTGCCCCCACCACATTGCATTTTGGGCATTCCCCCGCCGGGGACAACCCCATATGAAAAGCTCTCCGTGGTGCTATATGCATTCTCAGCGCCACCTTATATTGCATTTCCCAGCACCATGTAAAGCTGGTGGACCTTCTCATTGCTTTTATATGATTTGTAAAACTTTCTATGGGTACAGTGATGCCTAGGTCCACTGACCATGCCTGAGCCAATTGTATATAGTTTAGCTCTCTTGCCGTGTCTCTTATATGTCTATGATGTGCTGAAAGAGGGACTTTCTGCTGAGCAGTCAATGAGTATGCTGATGCAATCTCTTCCTGCACATCCTCAGCCAGGTTTTGCCATTTCAGGCTTTCAGTATAGTGCTTCAATTGATGGTAATAAAACAAATCTGTGTTTGGTAATCCATAAGTATGTTGTAAGTCCACAAATGGTTGTAGTCGGCCCTCCTCTGTCAAGATCTGGTGTAGATAGTGAATCCCTTTCTGTCGCCATCTCTTAAAGGAATAATACATATCCCCTGGGGGGAAAGCTGGGTTTCCACAGATGGTGAGAAATGGCGTGGCCCTTGCCGAAAACCTGTGTAGTCCACATATCCACCGCCATACTTTCCTGGCTGTTGGTAGAATTGATGTGCATATTAGTTCTTGTGGAGCAGGGCCTCCCGTTTCATGAAGTAAGTAGCTAAAGTGTACTTTCCCAGTAAGTTCTAGTTCAATTGGTGTTGCTGTAAAGTCCTGCGATGCTCTATACCAATCTGTGATATGTCTCATTCCACTAGCTATCGTGATTTGTCGTACGCTCAATAACCCCAAACCACCATATTCTGTTGGTGTTTGCAAAACAGTTAGGGGGGGTTCTAGGCTTTTTCCCGTTCCATAAAAATTTCTGGAGCTGTCTATTAAGTCGTTTTTCATCTTTGCAGGAAAGGTACAACGGAAGAACCTGGAACACATATAGCCAGCGGGGTATGATGATCATATTGTACAATGCTATACGTCCCATTAGGGAGAGGGGGTATCTTTGCCATGCCCTCAGTCGATCAATTGTGTCATTCATTAATCTGTTCACATTCATTTCGTACAACTTAGTCAGATCTTGCATAATGTATACTCCTCAATATTTAAGTGGCTCCCCTTTGTTCAATATTGTGATTCCCCTTGTCCTTTCACCCGCCGCTTCTCCATGCACTAGTAGTGCCTTTGTTTTCTGTATGTTCATTTGAAATCCCGAATGTTTCCCGTACTCTTGTATTGCGCTTAACAGCCTAGGTAGTGATGTCTGTGTATGTTGTATCAGAACCAGTAAATCATCGGCAAATGCCAACGTCTTTATTGTTCCTCCCCCCACCTCTACCCCCTGAATCCCCTCTGTCTCTTGTAGAATTCTAATTAGCGGTTCCAAAGACAAAATGAACAACAGTGGGGACAGGGGACATCCCTGACGTGTGCCTCTTGCAATAGGAAATGCCTGTGTTTTGATCCCATTAATGAGTATCGCTGCTGAGGGGTCCGTGTATAGAAGTTGTAAGGCCTGCATAAACCACCCCTCGAAGCCCATCACCCGAAGAACTTTAAATAAGAAGTCCCATCGTAGCTTATCAAAAGCTTTTTCTGCGTCTATACTTACAGCCAGGGACTGCCTATCTTGTATCTGACAAGCCGCCATGCCCAGTAATAACCTCCTAACATTTCCCAC
The DNA here is from genome assembly GCF_901765095.1 of Microcaecilia unicolor. Lineage (NCBI taxonomy): Eukaryota > Metazoa > Chordata > Amphibia > Gymnophiona > Siphonopidae > Microcaecilia > Microcaecilia unicolor. The sequence continues at coordinate 125,729,651 of NC_044040.1, read as the reverse complement.
TATCTGTCGTGTTTTGACAAAGCCCACCTGTTCCACACTGATTAACCAAGGCAGTATCTGTGCTAGTCGGGAAGCCATAATTTTTGCTAGTAATTTAAGGTCCAAGTTTATTAATGATATCGGCCTGTATGAATCCAGGAGGTTCTCTTCTCTACCGGGCTTTTTGAGTACAATGATCAGCGCTTCATTCGACCATTTAGGAAACCGCCCTCTCTTTATTACCTGATCATAATAAGAGACCAGGGGACCCGTGATCTTGTCTTTTAATAATTTATAGAATTCTCCTGTCAGACCATCTGGCCCCGGAGCAGAGTGTAACTTTAATGTTTTCACCCCCTCCTGCAGTTCTTTCCCTGAAATAGGAGCATTTAGCAATTCTAGCTCTTGTTCTGTCAGAGTTGGCAATTTTACCTTTGCTAAATAGTCTTTTAGGGTCGCCCCATCTCCTCCCTCCGGGGCCCCATACAAGTTTGTAAAATGTTGCTTAAAAAGATCCGCTATCTTCGGTTGTATGTGACCGTGTCTGTCCTTCATTGCCGTTATCACTCCCTTGTCCCCCCAAGTTTTGACCAATCTAGCTAGCATGGGTCCCACCCTGTTCCCATACCTCTGAAGTTTGTATTTATTGTAAATCATCCCTCTCGTTGCCCTTTCATGCAACAGGGAATTTAAGGACACCTGTATCGCATGCATATTCTCTCTATGCGTCTTCGTCGGTGACCTAATTAGTTTTCTCTTCGCTATTATCAATTTCTTTTCTAGGTCCAGGACTTCCTTAGAAATTTTCTTATTTCTTGCATGTATGTATGCCATTACCTCTCCCCTCAGTACCGCTTTCGCTGATGCCCAAAACAGGGTAGGGTTGTCTTTATGTGATTCATTGAATTTTTCATACTCCTCCCATTTTACTTTGATATATTTCGCAAACTCTGGATTTTTAAACAAGTATGTTGGGAATCTCCATCCCCTCCCCTGCTGCTGATAGTAAGTGGGCGCCTCCAGGTCTAGCCATACCATCGCATGGTCAGATATGTCTGCCACCTCTGTCTCTACCGATCGCACCTCCGGGAACAGCGTGCGTGCCACTAATTTATAATCTAGCCTTGAATAGGTCCCATGTGCCCTGGACAAGTGAGTAAAATCTTTCTGGCCCGGATGTAGTGCCCGCCAAGTATCCACTAATTCTAAACTTCTCATAAAAGTGGACAAGGTTCTCGCCCTAGGTCCCCCCCTATGTGCCAGGCCTGGCACAGAGCAGTCCTCCACTGGTTGTGCAATCAGATTGAAATCTCCCATTATCATCAGTTTTAATGACCGGTATGGCCTACATAACTGCACCAAGTCATTATAAAGTTCTGGTCTCCAGTAGTGGGCCATATAATGCTAACAGGAGTATTTCTCTTCCCTGGAGCCATAAATGGATTAATACGTATTTCCCTTTGGGATCTGACATTAGCAATTCTGTTTTTGCAGCTATTCCTTTACGAATTAGGATTGCCACCCCTCCCTTGCGTCCATCTGCCGGGGAGGCGTATACCTCCCCCACCCAATTCCTCTGCAGTTTGTTGTGTTCTTCTTGGGACAAGTGTGTTTCTTGCACACATGCTATATCGGTTTGCTTTCTTTGTAGAGCGGTTAGAACTTTTGCACGTTTGATAGGTGACGAAATGCCACCTACATTCCATGTTGTAAATCTTACTGTCCTAACCGCCATTCACAATCTCACTATCTCTTTCCCTTGATAAGTTGTTTTGATGGAGGCCAGGCGCCCAGCCTCGCCCGTCCCCCCCTCGTATCTCCGCTCGTCTCATTGTGTAGGTCATTGTCTCTTGCTGTGTGTTTGTTTTGTGTGCCTGTTGGAAAAGGTTCTTTATCTGGATTTGCATTACTCGCTTACCCCCTCCTTCCCTTCCCTGCCCCCTCCCTCCCCCTTACCTTCCCCCTTATACCCTTCTATTCCCTTTGATGGGATCTCCACTCCCCACAAAACACCCTCTTCTTCTCCCCTCTGCATCGAGGAAATCAGTAATCACTGTGATATTCCCTCCCCCCCCCCCCCCCCGCTTCCCTCATCACACTCATTATCACACTCTTATATATCATGCAACTGTTAACATTTAACTATACAACTCAGTCTAGTTTGCATCAAATTATCATTTAACTGATCTGTATACCATTTATCATCACCTTATGCATTGTACCGCTCAGATGTTTGCAAGTCCTTTCTCTACTGCTAGTCATTTTTATCAGGTATCCAAAAAGACTTTGCTCATTATCGCCTTGTGATGGATCCACATAATCCAACTATTTGTGCACAACCTGCACTCCAGTTGTTTATGGTCTAAGGCGGCCATCTTCCCTTTGCCTCTCAACGGTTCACAGGCACTCTCTCCGGAGATTCTGTTTTGATATGCATCGTGCGCTGAAAGGTGTCAGCTTCCCGGGCCGATGTAAAGGCATGCCATTTCCCTTTAGATAGAATTTTTAACGTTGCCGGGTATATTAGCATAAACTTATCTTTTTTGGCAAACAATGCGCTGCATATTGGGGTAAATTCTTTGCGACGTTGCTGCAATACCAGTGAATAGTCCTGAAAAATTCTGACCGGTTTGCCATCATAGCACAAACTGTCCCTTTTTTGCCGTGCCCCTCTCAAAATTTCTACTTTATGCAGAAAGTTATGTACCTTGGCTATAATTACTCGGGCCGCATGTTGCCATCTTGCCTTCGCCCCAGCCGATGTGCAACGTTCGAAGCATAATTTCCCCATGCTGTCTGTTAGCGCCAAGTCTGCACTCAGCCAACGTTCCAATACTGTGCTCAGTGATTGATCGGGCACTGTTTCAGGGAATCCTACTATTCTTATATTAGCGCGGCGGGACCTATTCTCCAGGTCATCGATAATTTGGCTTTGTTCTTGCACTGTTTTTTGAAGTTCTCGCACTGAGGCCTCCATGGCGTTTTCCCGCTCCTCTGTTTCCGCTACCCCGCTTTCTAGGTCTCCCGTGCGGCGCGCTGTTTCATCCAGTGCTTTCTCTATTATATTCATTTTCTCTGATAATTGGGCAAACTGCGGCACCACTCCACGTATTGCCGCCGTGATCTGCTGCATCTGGGACTCACTGAACAATTGCGGCTCCGGGTCAGGGCTCCGCGCCATCTTGGATTCCGCCTGCCCTCGCGTCTTTGCTTGCTCTTTTTTCCCCGTTTTGCTTGACATTCCGGGCTCTGCTCTGGTGACAAAGGAATCCATAAAGCATTCGCTGCTCTTGTGTGATGATTCTATGCTTCCTCTTTACATTTCTGCCCCGGGGATTCACGGAGACCGGGAGAGGGCCCGAGAGCTAGAACAACTTGCTGCCGCTCCCCTCTACAGGCATCACGTGATCTCCAATCCCGAAAGGTTAAATATATCAATAGAGTGGAAGGCTTTTTGTGAAGAGACTCTCTTTAAGTGCAATTGTGGAATTGCTGTAGCCCTTTATTGAATGTGGACGTCACTGTGGAAGTGACATTGTGGGAAATGACGTATATATATTAAGGAGAAGCCACTCTAGTTTCAAAGACGCCAAGAAGAGGCAGTATGGGCGTACCTAAGATGGCGGAAGGCGTTACCTAAGATGGCGGAAGTGTGAGCGCGTTCGGCCGAAACCGCTCCTTGCTGCTCGAGGGTGAAGTGATTCCTTTATTTCATAATGTCGCACACAAAACGAAAAGGAGGCTGTGAGGCTTCCACCGCCGCCCGCAGCTTCTTCTTCTCCACTCCGGGGTAGCATGGTCCGCTTCCTGACGCGCCCGTCACAGAGAGAAGAGACGGGGTCGCCTGCAGCAGGGGCAACCAGTGGAGCGGAGCCCCTGATGGGCTTAGAAACATCCTTATCCCCGCCTCCCGATTCTAAATGCCCCCCGTGTCCGGCTATAGATGTGGTGAGGGGAGCAGGCATCCAAGAGCCCAATAAGGGGAACAAGGAGCCAGCAGACGGAGGAACCATGCCACAGGAAAGTAGCCAGGAGAGAGAGGTCCTTGGGCTTAAAGGACCCGTAACAACTCCGGAGGTTAATCTAGAGAGGATCTGGCTAAAGCTGAGTAAAATGGACTCTACGCTTCAAAATGCTTCAGAAAAGGTAAATACTTTGTCTTTGAAAATTGAGGATATGGCAAAAAATTTAGAAACGGTTAAAGAAGACCTGACGATTCAAGTAAAAGATTTAAAAAAAGATATGGTTCAATTGCAAGACTTTAAAATGACGGTGATAAAAGACAATTTGGCAATACATAGAAAAATTGAACAGATTGAGAATTCAATAAAAGACTAAACCTCCATGTTCTGAACTTTCCCAAAATTCCTGATAAGACGCCTATAGAGTTATTTAAAAAATACCTGCAAAGAAAATTGAAAGTGCCTCAAGAACTTATTCCTCCTATAAATAAAATTTATTATCTCCCGACAAGTTCAGGTGGAAAAGAAGGAAAGAAAGAAGGTTTGGATGGTATAGACTTTAACAATTTGTCTGAAATTCTAGAACAATCTATTGAAATAGTTCCGCAAGAGCCACCCTTTTGGTTTCGCTGGTATTCGAACAAGACCTCAATGCAATATTAAAGTTATATTTAAATTTTCAAAGGTTCCTTTTTATGGAACAAAAATATGGATATTTCCAGATGTTACTAAAGTAACCCAAGAACGTAGAAAATTATTTCTAGCATTGAAACAGGATGTCCTTAAATTGGGTGGTTCATTTTTGTTAGTGTACCCTTGCAATGCCCGGTCAGGTATAGTGGGATAAAGTATGTATTTTATGACTGAGAACAGCTAAATCCTTTTTGGATAGGAAACAGCTTAATGTAGAATGAGTTAAATGATATGTGACGAATTACACACTTAAACCACATTCTTTATATTTGTGTTAATATACCTGTACAAAACTCCACTAAACTGTAATTCTCCCCTCAATTTGAGGTCTAAGGAAGCATGTATAACTTTTCCTTTGATTATTTTCTTTAACGTTTGTATTATACTGTTTTTCTGTAACAAGTGATATGCTTGTAAGAATTCGGAATTCATGAATAAAAAAAAAAAAAAAAAAAGAAGAGGCAGTACGGTGGTGAAGTGAGAAGCTTGGAAATTGGAAGTATTTTTGGCCCTTGGAAACAGCCCGTTGTGGTGAAACAGGAAGGTTCTATTGTTGGGCTTATGATTATAGGACATTGGGGAAGAGACCATGGATTGTCGACATTAAGATGATTCAAGCTAAGTAATAATTGAAAGTGTATTTCACCGCATTTGTGGTGTAGTAATCAGCCTCTACCTTATTGTATTGTTAAAGGTGTGTGCACAAGTATTTCATGAATAAGAAGAGTGGAGTTTTTTTGTGAAGACTAGTGATTGAAGAGGAGTTCTCTTAACTTTGAAAGGTGTTCCTTTAAAGAGATTTCTCCGTGGTTTCTGAAGTCTTTTTTTCTCCCATATTTTCATGAATATACGTGAATTTACACCTGCATACAGGGTTTATGTAGTAGAATTGGTTGTTTACGATATTTTGATACATATTCTACTAGTCCTTCAACATATATTAGTGATTTAAATTACCCATTGTTGACTAGATAAATATCACATCAGGGAGTGCTAGGGAGTTAAATTCTTAGACAAAATAAATGATTACTTCTTGGAGCAACTGCTCCAGGAACTGACAAGAGGGGGAGTTATTTTAGATGTGTTCCTTAGGGCGGAATGCAGGACTTTGTATGAGAAATATTAGTGATGGATCTGCTGGGAATGGTGATTGTCACGTGATCAAGTTTGACTTAATAACTAGAGTGAAGGAAATCTACTGTAGCAGCATTTAATTTTCAAAAGGGCAACTAGGATGAAATGAGGATAAGGGGTAAAAATAAATAAATAAAAGGATCAGCCACTAAGATTAGTACTTTAATTGGGCATGGACATTGTTTAGAAATACCATCTTGGAAGCCCAGACCAGATTAATAAAGGTGTAAAGAGCAAATGACAACCAGTATGGTTAAAGGAGAAGTGAAAGAGACTATTAAAGCCAAAAGAACAACCTTCAAAAATGGTAAAAAGATCTGAATGAAGAAACCAAGCACTGGCAACTTAGATGCAAAGCATTGATAAAAGAAGGCTAAAACAGAATGCAAAGAGAAATTTGCCATAGAGGTGAAAACTCATAGTAATAACTTTTCAGGTATATCAAAAGCAAAAGCCAATGAGGGAATCCATGAGGCCGTTGGATCATCAAGGAGTAAAAGGGGTACTCAGGGAGTACAAGGCCATAGCAGAGAGACTGAAAAGGAGATCTACTTTTCAAGGGTGATGTTGTGGAGGAACTGAAAGATATCTCAGTGAACCTGGAAGATATACTGAGCCAAATCAACAAATTAAAGAGTAGTAATCCCCTGAACTGGATAGTATACACCCGAGAGTAGTGAAAGAACTCAAATATGAAATTGCTTATCTGCTGTTAATGATCTGTAACCTATCTATAAAGTCTCTAAAGTCATCCATAGTACCGGAAGATTGAAAGAGCGCCAATGTAATGATGACTTTTTTAAAAGGGTTCCAGTGGTAATCTGGGAAATTACAGACTGGTAAGCCTGATATCAGTGCTAGACAAAATAGTGAAAACTATTATAAAGAATAAAATTACTGAATACATAGACAAACATGGTTTGATGGGACCTGATTCAGTCAGGGGAAGTCTTGCGTCACCAATGTACTGGATAAAGATGAGCCGGTTGATGTAGGGTATGTAGATTTTCAGAAAGCTTTTGATAAAGTCCCTTATAAGACACTCCTGAGAAAATTAAAAAGTGATGGGATAGGATGTAATGTTCTGGTGTGGATTAGGAACTGGTTAATGAGTAGAAAACAGGGGTACAGTTAAATGGGCATCTGTCTCAGTGGAGGAGTGTCCCAGGATTTGTACTGTATTTATAAAAGGATCAAGAAATGAGAAGACAAGTGAGGTGATTAAATTTGGCAGATAACACAATACAATTCAAAGTTGTAAAAATGCATGCAGATTATTAAAAATTGCAGGAAGACCTTAGCAATTTGGAAGACAGGGCATCCAAATAGCAGATGAAATTTAATGTGGTCATTGCAAAGTGATGCACATTGGGAAAAAATAATCCAAATCACAGTTGCCTGATACTAGGTTCCACCTTAGGAATCAGCACCTAACAAAAAAAGATCTAGATGTCATTGTTGGCAATAATGCTGAAATCTTCTAGCCAGTGCTAGGAACTATTAGGAAAGGGATAGAAAATAAGACTGGTGCAACCTCACCTTCAGTATTGCATGCAATTCTGGTCGCTGTAAGTCCCAAAAAAGATATAGCACAATTAGAAAAAGATTCAAAGAAAGGCACCAAAATGGTTAAAGGGGATGGAACTCCTCTCATATGAGGAAAGGCTTAAGAGGTTAGGATTGTTCATCTTGGAAACAAGACGGCAGATGTGGGATATGATAGAGGTCTAAAAAAATTCTGAGTGGTGTGAAACGGGTAAATGTGATTGATTGTTTATTCTTTCAAAAAGTACTAAAACTAGGGACACAATACTTTTAAAACGAATAGGAGGAAATATTTTTTTCACTCAACGAATAGTTAACCTTTGGAATTCATTACCAGAGGATGTAGTAACAACAGTTAGCATACCTGGGTTTAAAAAAGGTATGGACAAGTCTATAAGGGCTGCTATTGAGATTGAAATGAGGAAATCCACTACTGTACCTGAGATTGGTAGCATGGGAATCTTGCTACTGTATTTGGGATTCTGCTGGTACTTTTTGACCTGGATTGGCCACTGCTGGAAGCAGGATACTGGGCTAGATGGACCATTGCTAAGCCTCAGTATGGCTATTTTAAGTCAGAAGAGAAAGTGAGAAAACGTTTTTTTAGCAATCTGGGAGCCATTCTAACTATGAGAATGCACAACATACTTTTTAACAGGCTGAGAGTTTAATTGTGAACAAGGAGAGGAAGAGGAGGGTAGGAAAGGACGTTTAGAACAGTTTAATATTACAAAATCAAGAACACTTGGACTGTATTAAGCATACTGAATATTGTAAAGGGCCATATATTTCATATACTGTCTTTCTGTGATATAACCAAAGCAGTTTACATTTTATTGAAACTTAGACTGTATAAGCATACTAAATAGGGCAATAATTGTGTATGTTATAAACATGTTCTTTGTTCTGCTGTTTGTTTTTGCATTTCTCAATAAAGATGATATTTTATAAAAGATGAACGCGGACGATGGGGCAGTTAATGGAGGGTGCCAGAGTGATACCCTTTGAGCATTTTGAGCTCATAGTGATCTAGTCACTGCTGAGTCTGTATTGGAGGCAGTAAGGACTCCTGCACTAATCAGGTAGCATGTGGCAACATGCCCACACTACCCGATTAGCACAGCACGTCTACTCTCTGCCCCCCAGACATGCCTCCTGCATGGGAAAATAAAAAATATTTTCAAACACAGGATTAGCGCGCACTAAGCAGAACACTACCATGGGAAACCTCAGCATGTCCCACGGTAGCACTCTTTTCTCCAAGGACAAGCAGGCTGCTTGTTCTCACTGATGGGTGACGTCCTCGGCAGCCCCTCCAATCGGAATCTTCCTAGCAAAGTCCTTTGCTAGCTCTCGCGCGCCCGCGCGCACCGCACATGCGCGGCCGTCTTCCCGCCCGAAACCGGCTCGAGCCGGCCAGTCTTCTTTCGTCCGCACTCGGTACGGCTGTGTTTTTTTGCCGTGTTGAGCCCCGGAGAGTCGACCTCGCGCGTCCGTTATCTAATCGACGTGTTTTTTCTTCGGAAAAGTTCTTTTCGTTCGGAAAGTGCTCCGGAAACCCCCTTGGGTTTCGTTTGCCCCTTCCCGTATTTCCAGTTTTTGCCCCGGTAAGTTTTCTTTCGTTGTCGGGGTAGGCCTCTTTTCGGCCTCGGTCGAGATTTTTCTCCCTTAAAGTTTTGGTGCTCCAAATTCGTCATTTCGGATTTTGACTACGCCGGCGTGATTTTTCCGCCCATGACATCGAAGCCTTCCAGCGGCTTCAAGAAGTGCACCCAGTGCGCCCGGGTAATCTCGCTCACTGATAGGCACTCTTCGTGTCTTCAGTGTCTGGGGGCCGAGCACCGTCCCCAGAACTGTAGTCTGTGTTCCCTCTTACAAAGGCGGACTCAAGTAGCGAGATTGGCCCAGTGGAACGTTTTGTTCTCGGGCTCTTCGTCGGCATCGGCACCGGGGTCATCGTGTGCATCGACGTCATCAGCGTCCAGACCTTCTTCCTTGGCTGCCAGTGCATCGAGTGCATCGAGGCATCGGCCCTCTGCATCGGCGCCGAGACATCGGATAGCTGCATCGACGTCGGTGGTACCGGGACCTCGTCTCCTGATGTCGTCGGACGGTGGTGCATCGAGTGGAGTGCAGGTGAGGGCTGTCCATTCCCCTGCTGGTGGCGGTGAGCCCTCGGGTGGGTCTCCTCCTACCCTGAGGGCTCCTGCGGTACAGCCCCCCCGAGGCCGACCTCCTTCGGCCTCGGCCCCGAGGAAGCGACGGCTGGATTCTACGTCCTCCTCGTCGGTGCCGGGGAGCTCCGGTGACATGCTTCGGAAGAAGTCGAAGAAGCATCGACACCGGTCCCCTCCCCGCGTCGGCACCGAGAGCTCTGGGTCGCCGAGGGAGTCGGCACCCAGCAGGCATCGGCACCGAGAGGACCGCTCACCCTCTGTTCAGGAGGTGTCGATGCGCTCCACTCTGGACAGCCCGGAACAGCCTCCACGCCCGGAACAGGTTCTGATGTCGACGCCTGCATCGACCTCCATGCCTTTCTCTGCAGCCGCTCTGAACGAGAGCCTCCGGGCCGTTCTCCCAGAGATTCTGGGAGAGCTGTTGCGCCCTACCCCTCCGGTACCGGCGGTGCTTGCGCCTCCGGTACCGTCGAGCGTGGCGCCGGCTGGCCCATCGCCCGGGGTGAGGTCCCCGACGTCGGTACCCGCGTGCGGTGCCGACTGCGGCCACCTCCCAGGAGGGCTCCCCGACTACGTCGGCGGAGGGAGCTTCGCCGATGCGGGCGAGGGAGTCTACCTCTCGACGCCCCCATCGTGGACGTGGCTCCACGGAGTCGAGCCGGGCACGGTTGCAGACGCAGGTCCGTGAACTTGTGTCTGACACCGAGGGTGAGGGCCTCGTGGGAGGAAGAAGAAGACCCCAGATATTTCTCTGACGAGGAGTCTGAGGGTCTACCTTCTGATCCCACTCCCTCTCCTGAAAGACAGCTTTCTCCTCCCGAGAGTCTGTCTTTTGCTTCCTTTGTCCGGGAGATGTCTACGGCCATCCCCTTCCCGGTGGTTGTGGAGGACGAGCCCAGGGCTGAAATATTTGAGCTCCTGGACTATCCTTCTCCACCTAAGGAAGCGTCCACTGTTCCCCTGCACCATGTCCTCAAAAAGACATTGCTGGCGAACTGGACCAAGCCTTTAACTAATCCCCACATCCCCAAGAAGATCGAGTCCCAGTACCGGATCCATGGGGACCCAGAGCTGATGCGCACTCAGTTGCCTCACGACTCTGGAGTTGTGGATCTGGCCCTAAAGAAGGCTAAGAGTTCTAGGGAGCATGCTTCGGCGCCCCCGGGCAAAGACTCTAGAACCTTAGACTCCTTTGGGAGGAAGGCCTACCATTCCTCTATGCTCGTGGCCAAAATTCAGTCTTACCAGCTCTACACGAGCATACACATGCGGAATAATGTGCGACAGTTGGCGGGCTTGGTTGATGCTCTTCCCCCTGAGCAAGCCAAGCCTTTTCAGGAGGTGGTCAGGCAGCTGAAGGCGTGCAGAAAATTCCTGGCCAGAGGAGTTTATGACACTTTTGATGTTGCGTCCAGGGCCGCTGCTCAAGGTGTGGTGATGCGCAGGCTCTCATGGCTGCGTGCCGCCGACCTGGAGAATAGAATCCAGCAGCGGATTGCGGACTCGCCTTGCTGTGCGGACAACATTTTTGGAGAAAAGTCGAGCAGGTGGTAGAGTCTCTCCACCAGCGGGACACCGCATTCGACAAGTTCTCCCGCCGGCAGCCTTCAGCTTCTACCTCTACAGGTAGACGATTTTTCGGGGGAAGGAAGACTGTTCCCTATACTTCTGGTAAGCGTAGGTACAATCCTCCTTCCCGACAGCCTGCGGCCCAGGCTAAGCCCCAGCGCGCTCGCTCTCGTCAGCAGCGTGCGCCTCAGCAAGGCCCCGCGGCTCCCCAGCAAAAGCAAGGGGCGAGCTTTTGACTGGCTCCAGAAGAGCATAGCCGACATCCAAGTGTCAGTGTCGGGCGACCTGCCAGTCGGAGGGAGGTTTGAAAGCTTTTCACCAAAGGTGGCCTCTCATAACCTCCGATCAGTGGGTTCTGCAAATAGTCCGGCAAGGATACACCCTCAATTTGGCCTCCAAACCTCCAAATTGTCCACCGGGAGCTCAGTCTTACAGCTTCCAGCACAAGCAGGTACTTGCAGAGGAACTCTCCGCCCTTCTCAGCGCCAATGCGGTCGAGCCCGTGCCATCCGGGCAAGAAGGGCTGGGATTCTATTCCAGGTACTTCCTTGTGGAAAAGAAAACAGGGGGGATGCGTCCCATCCTAGACCTAAGGGCCCTGAACAAATATCTCGTAAAAGAAAAGTTCAGGATGCTTTCCCTGGGCACCCTTCTCCCCATGATTCAGCAAAACGATTGGCTATGCTCTCTGGACTTGAAGGATGCCTACACACACATCCCGATACTGCCAGCTCACAGACAGTATCTGCGATTTCAGTTGGGCACACGCCACTTCCAGTACTGTGTGCTACCCTTTGGGCTCGCCTCTGCGCCCAGGGTGTTCACAAAGTGCCTAGCTGTAGTAGCAGCGGCACTTCGCAGGCTGGGGGTGCATGTGTTCCCATATCTCGACGATTGGCTGGTGAAGAACACATCCGAGGCAGGAGCCCTGCAGTCCATGCAGATGGACTATTCGCCTCCTGGAGCTACTGGGGTTTGTGATAAATTATCCAAAGTCCCATCTTCTCCCAGTGCAGAAGCTCAAATTCATAGGAGCTCTGCTGGATTCTCGGACGGCTCGCGCCTATCTCCCAGAGGCGAGGGCCAACAACTTGTTGTCCCTCGTCTCGCGGGTGCGAGCGTCCCAGCAGATCACAGCTCGGCAGATGTTGAGATTGCTGGGCCACATGGCCTCCACAGTCCATGTGACTCCCATGGCCCGTCTTCACATGAGATCTGCTCAATGGACCCTAGCCTCCCAGTGGTTTCAGGCTGCTGGGGGTCTAGAAGACGTGATCCACCTGTCCACGAGTTTTCTCGAATCCCTGTATTGGTGGACAATCTGGTCCAATTTGACTCTGGGACGTCCTTTCCAAATTCCTCAGCCACAAAAAGTGCTGACAACGGATGCGTCTCTCCTGGGATGGGGAGCTCATGTCGATGGGCTTCACACCCAAGGACGCTGGTCCCTCCAGGAACGCGGTCTACAGATCAATCTCCTGGAGTTGCGAGCGATCTGGAACGCTCTGCAGGCTTTCAGAGATCGGCTGTCCCATCAAATTATCCAAATTCAGACAGACAACCAGGTTGCCATGTACTATGTCAACAAGCAGGGGGGCACCGGATCTCGCCCCCTGTGTCAGGAAGCCGTCAGCATGTGGCTCTGGGCTCGCCGTCTCGGCATGGTGCTCCAAGCCACATATCTGGCAGGCGTAAACAACAGTCTGGCCGACAGATTGAGCAGGATTATGCAACCTCACGAGTGGTCGCTCAACTCCATAGTGGTGCGCCAGATCTTCCAAGCGTGGGGCACCCCCTTGGTGGATCTCTTCGCATCTCGAGTGAACCACAAAGTCCCTCAGTTCTGTTCCAGGCTTCAGGCCCCCGGCAGACTGGCATCGGATGCCTTCCTCCTGGATTGGGGGGAAGGCCTGCTGTATGCTTATCCTCCCATTCCTCTGGTGGGGAAGACTTTGTTGAAACTCAAACAAGACCGAGGCACCATGATTCTGATTGCTCCTTTTTGGCCGCGTCAGATCTGGTTCCCTCTTCTTCTGGAGTTATCCTCCGAAGAACCGTGGAGATTGGAGTGTTTTCCGACCCTCATCACGCAGAACGAAGGGGCTCTTCTGCATCCCAGCCTCCGGTCCCTGGCTCTCACAGCCTGGATGTTGAGAGCGTAGACTTTGCCTCTTTGGGTCTGTCAGAGGGTGTCTCCCGCGTCTTGCTTGCTTCCAGGAAAGATTCCACCAAGAGGAGTTACTTCTTTCTGTGGAGGAGGTTTGCCGTCTGGTGTGACAGCAAGGCCCTAGCTCCTCGCTCTTGTCCTACACAGACCCTGCTTGAATACCTTCTGCACTTGTCTGAGTCTGGTCTCAAGACCAACTCTGTAAGAGTTCACCTTAGCGCAATCAGTGCATACCATTACCATGTGGAAGGTAAGCCGATCTCGGGACAGCCTTTAGTTGTTCGCTTCATGAGAGGTTTGCTTTTGTCAAAGCCCCCTGTCAAGCCTCCTACAGTGTCATGGGATCTCAATGTCGTTCTCACCCAGCTGATGAAACCTCCTTTTGAGCCACTGAATTCCTGCCATCTGAAGTACTTGACCTGGAAGGTCATTTTCTTGGTGGCAGTTACTTCAGCTCGTAGGGTCAGTGAGCTTCAGGCCCTGGTAGCCCAGGCCCCTTACACCAAATTTCATCATAACAGAGTAGTCCTCCGCACTCACCCTAAGTTCTTGCCAAAGGTCGTGTCGGAGTTCCATCTGAACCAGTCAATTGTCTTGCCAACATTCTTTCCCCGTCCTCATTCCTGCCCTGCTGAACGTCAGCTGCACACATTGGACTGCAAGAGAGCATTGGCCTTCTATCTGGAGCGGACACAGCCCCACAGACAGTCCGCCCAATTGTTTGTTTCTTTTGATCCCAATAGGAGGGGAGTGGCTGTAGGGAAACGCACCATATCCAATTGGCTAGCAGATTGCATTTCCTTCACTTACGCCCAGGCGGGGCTGGCTCTTGAGGGTCATGTCACGGCTCATAATGTTAGAGCCATGGCTGCGTCGGTAGCCCACTTGAAGTCAGCCTCCATTGAAGAAATTTGCAAAGCTGCGACGTGGTCATCTGTCCACACATTCACATCTCATTACTGCCTGCAGCAGGATACCCGACGCGACAGTCGGTTCGGGCAGTCAGTTCTTCAGAACCTGTTTGGGCTTTAGGATCCAACTCCACCCCCCGAGGGCCCTGTTTGTTCTGTTCCAGGCTGCACTCTCAGTTAGTTGGTAAATTTTTAGGTCAATCTCAGTTATGTCCTCGCCGTTGCGAGGTCCAATTGACCATGGTTGTTGTTTGAGTGAGCCTGGGGGCTAGGGATACCCCATCAGTGAGAACAAGCAGCCTGCTTGTCCTCGGAGAAAGCGAATGCTACATACCTGTAGAAGGTATTCTCCGAGGACAGCAGGCTGATGTTCTCACAAACCCGCCCGCCTCCCCTTTGGAGTTGTGTCTTCCCTTGAACTGTATTGTCTTGCTACATACTGGACTGGCCGGCTCGAGCCGGTTTCGGACGGGAAGACGGCCGCGCATGCGCGGTGCGCGCGGGCGCGCGAGAGCTAGCAAAGGACTTTGCTAGGAAGATTCCGATTGGAGGGGCTGCCGAGGACGTCACCCATCAGTGAGAACAATCAGCCTGCTGTCCTCGGAGAATACCTTCTACAGGTATGTAGCATTCGCTATATTGCGTGGTAGACCCACGGTAGGTCTACCGTGCCTTAGTAAAAGGGCCCCTTAAGGGACTCCTTACTGAAAACCCCATAAAGCTACCATGCAGGTAGAGGAAATGAATGATTCCTCAAGGGCCACGTGTCCTCAGGATATTAACCAGAGACCTGCATTCCTTGCTAGTATGTTTTTGAATGTTTTTATTTTAGAAAAAAGGAGGTAATTTTATAACTGGATGCTTAAGTGAGAAATTTAAATAGGGACATTTCGTATCCTCCCCTTCTAATACAAATAGAAGAAAATCTTATTTGAAATGTAAAAATACTAAAATAAAATGTTTTTCAAAAATGTATTTTGTCTTATAAAGTTATATCTATATGCTCTTTCTTTTCTCTGTTTGCTTTTTTCTTGTGTCTCAGTCTCTGTTCACACTTTCATCTTGCACAATTACAACAGACAGAGAAACAAAATGGGACAACTCTAAAACCGCTTGAGAAGTATCCTAATTCATTTGCTTCCTGTGTGGAGTAATTGTGTGTTATGATTTATGTTATTGCTTTTATAATGTGTGACAAGCATTATGCATATTTTTGTTCTCAGGTACAGTGCTATGAGCCAGATAGCAATACTTGGTTGCTGCGTGCACCAATCCCAGTTGCGAAGAGATGCATCACTGCTGTATCTCTCAATAACTTGATCTACGTTGCTGGTGGTCTAACCAAAGCCATATACTGCTATGATCCCTTGGAGGATTATTGGATTCATGTGCAGAATACATTCAGTAGACAGGTACCTGGAACTGAAAATCAAAATATACTGTATATACTTGACTATATGGGCACTGCTGCTGTAATATAGAAGAAAGGCTTGAAGGTACATGGTGAGGAGAGGGGAATTGAGATGCCAAACTGCAGCTGGCAGAGGGAGGGAAGTGGTGCAAGAGATTCCAGGTTGTGCTGCCAAAAGGGGTGCTGGGGGTGGGGTGGTGGGGGGGTGTGATCAAATTTCTGTGCTCTATGGGGTGTTACCTGTAGATAAGATGACCCCAGGTTTTTTACAGGCACAAATTTCTCAACTTATAGTTGAGTATATACAGTATTGCTTTCTTTTTTATTTACCTACTTTTTTTTTTTTACTAACCTAAACTTCTTTTATAGGAACAGGTCGCAGTTTAAAAGATATTAATGGTTCATTTTGATAACAGCAGGCCTGAGCTAATAAGCTTTCTGAATCAGTAATAGGTGTCCAGTCCTTACATTTAGTGTTTTCAGGCAACACTACTGCAGTGTTTTTCTCAAAAGCTTTAGGGTCCCTTTTACTAAGCTACAGTAAGCAGGGCAGGTTTTAGATGGGCTGGGGCCCAGAATATAAATTAAGGAGGGGCCCCTCCCCCAATCTCCCCACCCACCATTACTGCCACACATAAAACAACTTTAAATGACTTCTTCACACACAAAACAGACAGTCCTTCACCAAATACAGAACAAGGGATCAGGCATTAAAAACAGAAATATGAACACCAAAATTGAAACTTGGCAAGTACCGCAACACTGAAGAAATAAAAACAGAAACACACTTCCTTTTGTATTGAACACAATCAGTAGCATCACCACAGGATCCCCCCCCCCCCCAACATCACAGGGTCCCCCCAACTTTGGGCTTAGACCCCCCCCCCCCCCAAAAAAAAAAAAAAAAAAAAATTAGCCATCACCCTTTCTGTGGCTGGCAGGGATCCTCAAGCTGTGCCAGCTGAAGACAGCCTCCTCTAGTCTGGCAGCTAGAGCTCTCCAAGCCTTGCAGCTTGTGGCTGTGTCCTCAAGCTGCTGCCACCATTGCTGTGCCCCCCTCCCCCAACGCATGCTCAGTTTTCATGTATGCAGAAAAAACAGGCATTCACAGGGGTGGGTCAGCAGTGGCAGCAGCTGCTCAGGGATACTGCCACTGTCTGCAGAGCTTGGAGAGTTCTGGTAGTCAGAACAACAACGGAAGAGGAAGTCTTCCCCTGGAGATTCCTTCCAGCTCAGGTATTTATATTTTGCATTTGGGCAGGTGGCAGGGAGAAAATTTGGTGCCCGCTCACGTTTGAGTTCAGCCCTGCCCCCCCCCCCCCCAATCAACCGTCTGGCTATGCCAGTGAATACAATGCAAAGTCATCTGTGATACACAGATCCCGAAGTTAACATATTTCAGTTAATAAATTCAAATAAAACACTTTTTTTCCTACCTTTGTTGGCTGTTGGTCCCCGTTTCTCTGTCTGTCAAGAGGGAGTATGAAAAAAAGATAGCATTAGAGGCAAAAAAACATAGTAAAAAATTTTTTCGCTATATTAAAAGCAGGAAGCCGGCAAAAGAATCAGTTGGGCCGCTGGATGACCGAGGGGTAAAAGGGGCGATCAAGGAAGACAAAGACGTAGCAGAGAGACTGAATGAATTCTTTGCTTCGGTCTTCACGGAGGAAGATTTGGGTGGGATACCGGTGTCGGAAATGGTATTTCAAGCGGACGAGTCGGAGAAACCTACTGACTTCACGGTAAACCTGGAGGACGTAATGGGGCAGTTCGGCAAACTGAAGAGTAGCAAATCTCCTGGACCGGATGGTATTCATCCTAGAGTACTGATAGAACTGAAAAACGAGCTTGCGGAGCTACTGCTAGTGATATGCAACTTATCCTTAAAATCGAGCATGGTACCGGAAGATTGGAGGGTGGCCAATGTAACGCCCATTTTAAAAAAGGCTCCAGGGGAGATCCGGGAAATTATAGACCGGTGAGTCTGACGTCGGTGCCGGGGAAAATGGTACAGGCTATTATTAAAAACAAAATTACAGAGCACATCCGAGGACATGGATTACTGAGACCAAGTCAGCATGGCTTTTGTGTGGGGAAATCTTGCCTGACCAATTTACTTCAATTCTCTGAAGGAGTGAACAAACATGTGGACAAAGGGGAGTCGGTTGATATTGTGTATCTGGATTTTCAAAAGGCGTTTGACAAGGTACCTCATGAAAGGCTACAGATGAAATTGGAGGGTCATGGGATAGGAGGAAATGTCCTATTGTGGATTAAAAACTGGTTGAAGGATAGGAAACAGAGAGTGGGGTTTAAATGGGCAGTATTCACAATGGAGAATGGTAGTTAGTGGGGTTCCTCAGGGGTCCGTGCTAGGACAGCTGCTTTTTAATATATTTATAAATGATTTAGAGATGGGAGTAACTAGCGAGGTAAAGTTTGCTGATGACACAAAGTTATTCAAAGTCGTTAAATCGCGACAGGATTGTGAAAAATTACAAGAGGACCTTAAGAGACTGGGAGACTGGGCGGCTAAATGGCAGATGATGTTTAATGTGAGCAAGTGCAAGGTGATGCATGTGGGAAAAAAGAACCCGAATTATAGCTACGTCATGCAAGGTTCCACATTAGGAGTTACAGACCAAGAAAGGGATCTGGGTGTCATCGTCGATAACACACTGAAACCTTCTGCTCAGTGTGCTGCTGCTGCTAAGAAAGTGAATAGAATGTTGGGTATTATTAGGAAAGGTATGGAAAACAGGTGTGAGGATGTTATAATGCCGTTGTATTGCTCCATGGTGCGACCGCACCTTGAGTATTGTGTTCAATTCTGGTCGCCGCATCTCAAGAAAGATATAGTAGAATTGGAAAAGGTGCAGCGAAGGGCGACTAAAATGATAGCGGGGATGGGACAACTTCCCTATGAAGAAAGACTAAGGAGGCTAGGGCTATACAGCTTGGAGAAGAGATGGCTGAGGGGAGACATGATAGAGGTATATAAAATAATGAGTGGAGTGGAACAGGTGGATGTGAAGCGTCTGTTCACGCTTTCCAAAAATACTAGGACTAGGGGGCATGCGACGAAACTACAGTGTAGTAAATTTAAAACAAATCGTAGAAAAGTTTTCTTCACCCAACGTGTAATTAAACTCTGGAATTCGTTGCCGGAGAAAGTGGTGAAGGCGATTAGCTTAGCAGAGTTTAAAAAGGGGTTGGATGCATAGGCGGTCGGTGGCCCAACTGTTTGGGGAGGCTAAAGGGGTCGTGGTTAGGGGTGGGGCCAGGGGTGGAGCTTAAATCCATAATTGTCTGATAACACACAGAAAAAAGAATAAAAATAAAAGTCACAATTAATACCTTTTATTAAATTTAGATATTAGCTATGTATCATATGTCAAAGAATAAAGTGGTTGCTCAAGGCATATACTAACCACAATCGCTCAACTGCAAAACACTATGCACAACTTTGTGCAAAAACACACTCAGAACCTTACTGTACCATAAATATTACACTGGGTAGAACCTAATACACCAATATACCACCCATACGGAAAATGCAGACCGTCAACAATATGAAACAAGGGATCATAATATCATGATACGTGTAGAACCACAAAACACCCTAATTCATGTTTAATGTAGGATAAAATGCCATAAATAAGTAAATAAATATAAACTTTTAATGTTGAGAACCTAATTGTCAAAGTGGACATATTCCAAACACTATAATGAAAATAAAATGATCTTTTCTACCTTTGTTGTCTGGTGACTTTGTTTTTCTGATCATGCTGGCCCAGTATCCGATTCTGCTGCTATCTGTCCTCTTAACTCCGTTTCCAGGGCTTCCTTTCCATTTATTTCTTTACTTTCCGCCTTTCTTCTTCATTTCTTGCCCTACATCCGTAAGTAAAAGCTGGGTCCTCTGTAGACTTGACTGTCCAGTGGATCCAGCTTCTGCCTATTTTCTTCCTCCATGTGCAGTTTTTCTCTCTTCCTTTTCCCTCATCTCATCTCCTTCCTCACTCTTCCCTCCCCTCCATCCATGTCCAGCAACCCTCCTCTCCCCTCCATCCACCAATGTCCAGCAACCTTCCTTATGTACAGTGCAAAATATACAGATAGCAGATTTTAATTCCCAAAGCTGACAAATTTCAATCAATAAATGGAAAATAAAATTATTTTTCTACCTTTATGCCTGGTAATGCTATTTTTCTAAGCATAGTAGTCTCATTCTCTCTCTGTATCCCTTAGATCACTGTCCAGGGCCTCCTGTTCATTTGTCATGTTATATTTTCTCAATTTCTTCCACTCAGACATTGATTTTTTTCATGCTCATCTTCCCCCAATACATTTTTTGCCTCTCAAACTTTATCCCTCTTTCTCATCCTCCAGTTTTCCAGCTCCCTCTTTTTACTGCTTCTATCTAGCTCTGCATCTCTTTCCCCACCCATTTCTAACATCTCCCCTCTCTCCTCTTTCCTTTCTATTGATGCCAAGCATCTCTCCTTTCTTCCCTTCCTTCTTGCCCTGCATCTCTTCCTAGTTTTCTCTTCCCCCTTCCTTCTTGCCCAGCATCTCTTCCTGGTTTTCTCTTCCACCTTCCTTCCTAACCAGCATCTCCCTGATTTCTCTTTCCACCTTCCCTCCTCTCCAGCACCACCCCCTGATCTTTCCTCCCACCTTCACTCCTCTGTGCCCAGCATGTCACCCTAATCGCCCTTTTTCTACCCTCCTCCATGCCCAGCATGAACTCCCCATTTTCTTTCTCACATTTTTCCATGCCCAGCATGTCCCACAATCTCCCCTTCCACCATGTTCCCCGATCTTCCTTTCCACTGTCCATGCCCAGAATGTTCCCCACTCTCTCCTCCCCCAGTCCTCTGTGCACAGAATGCCCTCAAACTCCCCTTCCACAATATCCAGCATGCTCCTCCAATCTCCATTTCCTTCTTCCTTTTTCCCAATCTTTCCTCCCACCTTAATGTCTCACTCTGATCTCCTATTTCCACTTTTCTCCTTGCCCAGTATGTTCCGTTAATCTCCCTTTTCACCTTTCTCCAAGCACAGCATGTCCCTCGATCTCACTTCTACTCTCTCGTTACATATTAGAGCCTGAGGCGTTCTTCCTCTGACGCCGGCGAATCAGCGATGCACATAGCCAGCCTTAATCTGCCTGCGTCGGAGCGTCTCCCTCAGACGCGTCCCGCCTCTGCGTAAGACAGGAAGTTGAATTAGAGGAGGCGGGACGCATCTGAGGGAGACGCTCCGACGCAGGCAGATTAAGGCTGGCTATGTGCATCGCTGATTCGCCGGCGTCAGAGGGAGAATGCCTCAGGCCGAGATGAAGTGACCACGCGGATGGATGGGTGAGAGTGGGGGGAGGGTGCAAGACTTGCGCGGGAGGGGGGGGGGAGGAGGCAGAGACCGCCGGTCACTGCAGCATTTTGGCGCTTAGGCGCCATCTCTTTTAAAGAGCAGTCCACGATTGGGCTGGGGAGGCTTAGCCTCCCCAAGCCTCCTATACGGGGCGCCTATGGTTGGACGGTTTCCTAAAGGACAAGTCCATAAACCGCTACTAAACGGACTTGGAAAAATCCAAAATTCCAGGAATAACACGTATAGAATGTTTGTACGTTTGGGAAGCTTGCCAGGTGCCCTTGGCCTGGATTGGCCGCTGTCATGGACAGGATGCTGGGCTCGATGGACCCTTGGTCTTTTCCCAGTATGACATTACTTATGTACTTATGTCTTCTGTTAATTTTCTTTCTGGTGACTTTTGTGCATTTGTCTTTTCTTCTCTCTCCTGTCTTGGTCTACTCCTTCATTTCACCTGTCACTAACATATTGATCCTTTCTTTATTGGTTTATCTTCCCTTTTTTCTTTTCAGCCTCTCTATCCACTTAAATTTCATCTTCTTTCTCACCCTTCTCCTTCTTTTAACTTTTCAGCTATCTATTAACTTTCCATATTCTTCTCTCATTCTCTAGCTTTCCCGTTTTCCATCATTCCTTCTCCAGTCTGCTATTATCTTCCATCTACCCTCCATTACTACATTTCTACCTCTGTATTCACTACCCTTCTCTCACTCATTATCTTGCCACCTCTTGGCCTTTCTCATATTTCCCCTCCCTCTCCCTCCTCCACTCTTGTAGCTCAGTATTTCCTCTCCCTCTCCACCCCTTCCCCATGGCCTAATATCTCCTTGTCCCTTTTTCTCCACACCCCCATCATCTTCCTGTCCCATCTCTCTTCCCTCCTGCCACCCCCCACCCCCCAATGGTCAATCTTCCTTTCTCTCCCCTCAGTGGTCCAACATTTCTCCCTGACTCTTTCCTGCTGTTGTTTCCTCCCCCCCAATTTCCCACATGAGCCAGCATCTCTCCCTCCATCTTCCCTCCCTCCCTCCCATTGTTCAGTACCTGCCTGTTCCTCCCTTCCTTCCCTAGGTCCAACCTCTTTCTCTTTCTTCCCAGCTGCCCTCCCATCTAGCATCTCTCCATCCCTCCCCACCACTCCCAAGTCTAACAACTTTCCCTCTCTCTTCCCTGTCTGCTATCTCTCTCTTCCTCCCCTCTTCCCAGGCCATCATTTCTTCCTCCAACCCCTCCACCTGGTCTACTTTAAGATAGCTCCAAAGAGGCCCCACAGTCTGCCATCTCTTCTGTTTCTTGCCACCCTGATCCAAGGTCTCCCTCCCTTCCCCTTACCTTCCCTGTCCAGTTTCATATTTTTGTTGACGGGATCAATTCTGATGTGCTGCCTGTGACTGCCCCAGCGCTGTTCCTCTGCCACATTCCACTGAAACAGGAAGTTCCATCAGAAGGGATAGAACGCGGCAGAGGAACAGCACTGGGGCAATCACAGGCAGTGTATGAAAAACATGATGTAAGCTAGACAAGGAAAGTAAGGGGAAGGGAGGGAGATCTTGGATTGGGGTGGTGAGAAGGGGAAGAAATGGCAGACCGCGGGGGCCCCCCTGGAGCTGTGGAGCCCAGGACAGCTGCCTTGTTTGCCCCCCCCCCCCCATGCCGGCCCTGGTGGTAAGAATTAATGTTTGCTTACTGCAGGTAAAAATGTACTACCATCGGGGCGCTATGCTAATTGGTTAGCGCATGGGCATTCCCGCACGCTGATTAGCACAGGGTTAGTACATGAGCTCTTACCGCCTACAAAATAGATGTTGGTAAGTGCTCACACAGTAATGGGAAAATTAGCGCATGGCCATTAGTTCAGAAATAGAAAAATCAGGCATTTACCGGCAGTGCTAAAAGAGGCCTTAGCGGGCAAAAAAGACCTGCACTGGGGATAGTGCTGCTTAGTAAAAGGAACCATAAGTTTCCACATTTTTCTTCCTGTGGACATTAAATGAGATTGAAGGGGGGCAGACTCAGGAAAGATGTCCGGAAGTATTTTTTCACAGAGAGGGTGATGGATGCTTGGAATGCCCTCCCGCGGGAGGTGGTGGAGATGAAAACGGTAACGGAATTCAAACATGCGTGGGATATACATAAAGGAATCCTGTGCAGAAGGAATGGATCCTCAGAAGCTTAGCCGAAATTGGGTGGCGGAGCAGGTGGGGGGAAGAGGGGTTGGTGGTTGGGAGGCGAGGATAGTGGAGGGCAGACATATATGGTCTGTGCCAGAGCCGGTGATAGGAGGCGGGACTGGTGGTTGGGAGGCGGGGAATCCTGCTGGGCAGACTTATACGGTCTGTGCCCTGAAAAGACAGGTACAAATCAAGGTAAGGTATACACATATGAATTTATCTTGTTGGGCAGACTGGATGGACCATGCAGGTCTTTTTCTGCCGTCATCTACTATGTTACTATGTTTCTTTTTCCAAAGTTGCAGAAAATCAACTCTTCAAGACTTAATAAGTCAAAGTTCTTCAAGCAATAAATCTGCATTTTTTTTGCCTATTTCTTAAATGTGACCTGTAAATTTTTATTAAAACCGGTTTTATGGTAAAGAAAAAATAATCTCTTTGTGAGAGTTAATTGTGTGGAAGAGGTAAGGATATGAGAAAAGTCTATTAAAGCGAAGTGGGAGAAGTTTAAGAGGATGATCAGACTCATTACATGCCTGTAAAGAGAAAGCAAACAAAACAATGTGGTTTACAGCAGCAGGAGATAGCAAAGTGTACACTGGGCAAACTAAGAACGTCCAGGTTTATTGTATGTTTACAACAGTAATGAATTCCTTTTTCTTATATGATACTAGGAAAACTGTGGCATGTCAGTATGCAATGGCAAAATTTTCATATTGGGAGGAAGAGGAGAAAATGGAGATGCTACAGACACCATTCTTTGCTATGATCCTGCTACTGGTATCATCACTGGTGTGGCTGCCATGCCAAGACCTGTCTCCTATCATGGTTGTGTCACAATCCACAGATACAACGAGAACACACTAAGACTGTGAGGGAAACATAATGCTTTTGGCTTTGTTTAATGCTCAGCGCATTTGGGAAGATGATGACCTGCTATGATCCAAATATTCAATGGGTTAATCTGCTTTTCCCAAATTTTAAAATGTGTAAAAATGTCTTTCTTTCTTATAAGCAAAATGGTCTTTTTCATATTGCAGTTGCAACAAGTGTATAATTTCATATTCTTGTTCTATATGTGATTAATAACAAGCTTATTTTTTAAAAGAATGTGCTTCATCACATAGTTGTAGGCTAATCCTACATCATGTATTATCAGGCATTTCAGAAAAATGTAAATGTACTGTTTTTTATAAGCATGCCAACAGAGTGATTAAAAATAGGTATGTAAGAAAAAATATTTATGAAGCATACATGATAGAAGAAGGTTGACAAAACTAAGGAGGGAGTTTTCAACATGGGTCCCATTTTATGCAATGAGACCTAGTAATAGCTCCGGTTAACAGTTAAAATAACCCATCTTTACAGTAGAACACATTGATAACTTCCTCCCTAAATGGTTCATAAACAGTCTTCCTTTTCAGTACTGGTGTCTAAAGAGGTTTTATTACACTGGTGAATCCACTGCATCCCAATCTTGACTGTGGCATGTAGGTGTTTACCTGGGGATTCTATATAGCATGCCTAGAGATCCATGCCAAAATCCAGGTGCATTCTATAACTAGGCAAGTAACTTAATTGGCTTAACAAGCCAATCAGTGTTTTTAACAGCACTTAAACAATGGCACTAATTAGCAATAATTACAGTTTACGCACACAACTCACTAAGCACATTCTGTAATGAACTGCGCCTAAATTCTAAAGTGCACAGTTCAAAATGAATGCATACAGTTCAAAAGGGGTGTGGTTATGGGCTGGGAATTGGGCATTTCGTGGGCGTTCCAAAATTTATGTACATAGTTATAGAATATGGGCCAGTGTGCGTAAATCTATGTGCCAGGATCTATGCCAGGTTTTCATTGGTTTTAAATGGGTGCGCATAGATTTAGGCGCTATCCAGCTCATTTTCAAAAGTGATCGCCGGCCATTTTCCGACATAAATCGGGAGATGGCCGGCGATCTCGGAAAAGTGGCCAAATCGGTATAATCGAAAGCCACTTTTTTGGCAACATCGCCACTTTCCCGTCGCGTCGCCGGCCAAAGTTCAAAGGGGCGTGTCGGTGGCGAAGCGAAGGTGGGACATGGGTGGGCATAGGCGTGGCTACCAGATGGCCGGCTTTCGGCGATAATGGAAAAAAATCCCGTCGATAAGCAGTATATCACCGGGTTTACTTGGTCCTTTTATTTTCACGACTAAGCCTCAAAAAGGTACATCAAATGACCAGATGACAACTGGAGGGAATGGGGGATGACCTCCCCATACGGTCACCAACCCCCTCCCATACTAAAAAAATAAAACTAAAAACCTTTTTTGCCAGCCTGTATGCCAGCCTCAAATGCCGTACCACCTCCATGACAGCAGAATATGTTGTATCCTCTGACAGCCTTTCCCTGGTTGCGATGTGGCTCTCGGGTGAGTGTGACACCTTTTCTGTTAGGTGCCCTGCAGAGTCACATTAGCAATGCATTGTGGTGGGTGTAGGGTACTGGGCTGTACTCCCATGGTGCTTTTCCCCCCCTGCTAACTGGGTCAGAGTGTGCCCTGTTTTGTTTCCAGTAGTCCATGAGGTAGTGGCCATTTTTGTAAGTCAGTTTTAGATCCCTTTCATGTGTTACCCACGTTAGAGAATGTTATTACCTTGAATGTGGCTGAAAGAGGGCATTGTACACCATTCTGCCAGCTCTGACCTACTGCTAATCTCAGTACCAGGGAGACTCTGCTAGTGGGGCACAACCTCTGATCTGCAGTTAACTGTGAGTAAACGTGCTTATTCAAATAAAGGACTTTTTCAAAGAGATTAGTCTTCAGGTGTCAACTGGTGTGCCAAGGTTATTCAGCAGCAACAAGTCCTAGAGGTCTGCGTGTATGCAGGTCCCTGGAACACTTTTAGTGGGTACCGCAGTGCACTTAAGGCAGGCGGACCCAGGCCCATCCCCCCTACCTGTAACCAGTGGCGTAGCCAGAAGGCAGTTTTTGGGTGGGCCAGTGGGCAGGTTGGGTGGGCATGCTTTTCCTCTTCCCTTCCCCCCCCCCCCCCAACCATTAACTTAAAAAAATGAAATACTTTAGCTGGTGAAGATCTCTAGCCCACAGACCCCTGTTTAGAAAAGCACAGCAGTTAAAGGCACTGCTCCATGCTAGTGACACTGGCTTCAGCACCATAGGCATGCTCAGTTCTCATGCATGACATATTCCAATCATTAAATAGAAAATAACATTTTTTTCTACCTTTGTTGTCTGGTCATGTTATTTTTCTAATCATGTTGTCCCAGTCTCTGGTTTCTGCATTCCTCTGTCTTCTCTTCTCTTTTTTTCCAATATCCTCTGTCCATTTGACCTTTCTTCTCTCTCTATGTCCACCATCCATCTCCCTTCTGTGTCCATGTCTTTATCCTCCCTCTGTGTCCTTGCTCTTATCCTCCCCCATGTCCAGCACCTCACCTTTGTGACCCTGCTCTTATCCTTCCCTGTGGCCATAATCTCCCCCTATTCCTTACCTTCATGTCCAACATCCTGTCCTTCCTTGTGTTCAGATTCTTCTCCCATTCTTTGACTCATGTCCATCAACCCCTCTCTGTGTCCAGTCCTTCCCTGCATCCATTCTCCCCCCCCCCCCCCCCCCCCCCCCTCCGTTCCTCCCTCATTCCTTCACTTATCCAGCAAACCCTTGTGAGCATTCATTCGTGGTATCCAAATCTTCCATATTCTTCCTTCATAACCAGCATGCCCTCTTTATGTCCTGTTCCTCCCTGTGTCCACCCCCCACCCCCCCATTCCTTCTCTTGTGAGCAGCATTCCTTTCCTATATCCCTGACCCCAATTCTGCATCTCCTCTATTTTCTGTCCTCCTCTGTGTCCTTTTTCCTCACCCCCAATCAGCTTGTCTTCTATTTTCAGTCCTCCTCGGTGTCCCTTCCTTATGTCCAATTTTCCCCTTCTTGTTCTCTGGCACTCTCAAATCTTCCTGCCCCTACAGCAGCTCTCTCCCCCCCTTCAACCGGCAACAGCTCCTTACCACTAAACCCAACGATGCAGTCCTTGGAAGGCAGCGCGGGACCTCCCAGCCACGTCACGCTGATGACTCTGTGCGGTGTCTCACCCCTAAGACACAGATTTCCTGTTTCTGTGAGGGCGGGGGTCCTGCCCCTCCTGCCCTCTCAGAAACAGGAAGGCCGTGTCTTAGGGGTGAGACACCGCAGAGTCATCAGTGTGACATGGCTAGGAAGTCCCGCGCTGCCTTGCCTTCCACAGACTACATCATTGCAGCGAGCCCTCGGATACTGTCGTTACTACATCATTACCGCTACATAGATACCATCGTTTTGGCAGCGATCCTCTCTCCCACCCCTGCCTTGCACTTTGTAGACGTGGCGTCCTGCTCCGGAGCCCGCCCTCCGCCGCACTGATGCAACTTCTGTTTACACAGGGACACGGCAGAGAGAAGACCCCGGAGCAGGACGCCACATCTGTGAGTTGCTGCCAGGCAGCCAATAGTAAAGTGCAAGCGCCGCGGCAGGGGTGGGAGAGGGTGAGAAAGAAATGGATATGTGTTTCTGGGTGGGCCCGAGGCAAAATTGGGTGGGCCCAGGCCCACCCGTAGCTACGCCCCTGCCTGTAACACTTGTGCTGGTAATGGAAGCCCTCCAAAACCCACTGTACCCACATGTAGTTGCCCCCTTCACCCCTCAGAGCTTTGGTAGTGTTGTACATTTGTGGGTAGTGGGTTTTGGAGGGGGGGGTTGGGGGGCTCAGCACCCGAAGTAAGGGAGCTATGTATGTGGGAGGTTTTTCTGAAGTCCACCGCACTGACCCCTAGGGTGCCCAGCTGGTGTCCTGGCATGTCAGGGGCACCAGTACGCTACAAATGCTGGCTCCTCCCATGACCAAATGCCTTGGATTTCGCTGGGTTGGAGATGGCCAGCATTTTTTTCCATTATTGCTGAAAAACAAACCCGGCCATCTCAAACCCGGCGAACTCCAAGGCATTTGGCCAGGCTAAACTGTATTATCGAAAAAAAAGATGGCCGGCCATCTTTTTCAATAATACGGTTCCGGCCAGCTGTAGCGCCACCGCCAACAAAGATCGCCGGCGATCTATTTTGCCGGCGACGTTCGATTATGCCCCTCTATGATATCAACTAAGCATATTCTATATACCACACCTAAATCTTATAGAATACAGTTAATCAAAAATGTGTTCTGCGAAAATCTGGCCCTTAGCCTTTACAATGATGTTAGTAGGCCTTCTTGTTTTCAGGTATAGTCTGAGCTGTAGTTTATATAGGTTCTCTATGACTACATTTTTGTTTCAGTGTTTTGACTGGTATCTGTCTGGCTTTCATGGTAGAAGAGAATTTGCAGGATACAGAGCACATTGGGCTTGATTCACGTAATTTCTTTCTGGTCTCTGCAGAGCAACCAGTAAGAAGTATTCAGGTGCTACTTATAGCAACTGTCTGTCCTTAAGAAATATGACCAAAATTTGGCAGCGAAAATATTATCATGGCCCAAAAAAGGAGTAGGGGCTACCAATAGACGATGTTTGTGTCCTCCACTCTGCCCACAAACATATCTATGGTTATTACCCATATACATATGCACCTTTTATTTGCCTCTAGTTACCCTCAGACCCAAAAATATATTATTTCTTGCCTGGAGGTAGGAGCAAGCTATGTCTAGAGTATTGGATCAGTTTAGACCTATCAGTACTTCCTATAGATGTGAATTTGACACATTATTTTGTTGTTTGAACCCTCTTCATATACCCTGTCAAGATAACACAAAAAGTTACAGCCTTCCCTATTTGTAAACACCATCTAACGTTCCTCATGAAAAATGTGCTTTTCAGAGGACAATACTACTTTTTCTGCTGGGGTTGGCTACAGTTACTTTAAAAAATTTGTTTTGTGTACCATCATGCCTCCATTATCATACACAACATACATACTACCTCTCTTTTCCTAATCTAGTCCTCTTTTCCTTTTTATTGGCAACTTTATGCTTTTTCACTCTTGTATGCATTCTGTTACACCTCACTCTCTGCATGCATACATTATCTCACATAGGCACTTTTCATCTGTTTCCTGTAAGATACATCCCATGGCTTAACAGATTTTCAGGTATGTAGGAAGGCCAGAAGATAAAATTTATTTACATGTAGCAGTGCCCTTATTAACAAACATGATTCATTTGTTCTGACTATGTGTATAAAACTATATAGTAGGGTTGTGTAAGCTAGAATATTTGATATCCAAATTAAGTCAATCTGAAACAATTAGAGAACAAACCAACATCATACATGGCTATAGCACTGGATAGCATATTACAGGAGACTTTAGTTTGCTTCTCCAGCCTAATAATGTGGATGGGAATGAGAGGGACAAAGAACAAAGCTGGCTGTTACTATAGTAATGAGTTCTGTTAACAGAAAAGTTGAGTAGTTTTTCCCGAGAAGAGATTTCCCTTGTAGATTTCAACAATCCAAGGTCCTCCAGTTTCCTGAGCAAACTATGGGGGAAGTAGGGATTTTAAGTAAGTAAAAAAAGAAACAGCATAGATCATAATCATTCTCGTTTGGGAGATGGGTACTAAGAGCTTCCTTCTTTTCCTTTAGGTTTCCTCCTCAAAATTATGGTTCCATGAGTATTCTTTGACAGCCACCCTCTCATCCAGCCCCATTTCTGTAATAACAGTTCCTGGCCAGAAGTAAAAGTGCCAGAACTTTTGTAGAAATTGAAGAGCAAAGGCCAAGCATGAGCCATTATCAAGCCACTTGTGTCTTCATTCTTCTTCCAACCCCTTCTCACCCCCTTCCCCTAGATCCATAATCCTTCCCACTCCTCATCCATCAGAAGATGAGCAGAGTTTCAAACCCACTTCCTGCTGGATACCACATCTACTACAAGCGACTCATTTTGAGACACACAGTTCAAACTGCAGAATTCAAACCGTACAGTGGAAGTAACTATAAACGTTTTATCTGCATGCAAAGGCTTTTACGTGCAGAAAAGGCCTTTTGTAAAACTGCATGCCAGTATATATGCATATAACTACATGCAGTGACCAGCACTATATGCATGCCACATGTAGAAATCCACATAGGGTCAAGTTCTATACACGGTACCTTAAAAATTGGCGCCGAAAAACCATGCACTTAGCATGATTCTATAAACTACACCTTAAGTTAGGTGTAGTTTATAGAATGTGCTCGCGCGCAGTTCTTGTGAGTAAAATTTAGGCAAACCCATTTAGACCACCTAAAACAAGGCCTAAATACCAGCGTCTAACTTAGGCGCAGATCCGATGTATTCCATAATAGTGTGCATAGGTTTCTGAAACACCCACAACCTTCCTATTCCACGCCCATGGGCACACCTCCTTTTCAGCTGCATGCATTAGAATTTGCACACACCAGATTGTAGAATACACCTAGAAGTTGTGTGCGTAAATTCTAATTAAAGACAATTAGTGCTGCTAATTGGTTGTTAAGGACCAATTATTGGCGCTGATAAGCATGTTAATTAAGTTGTGTGCATAATTTGGCCTTGTGGCCAAATTAGCTTGTACAACTTGAGTCGCCTTTTATCAAACTTGGGGGATAGTTTATTAATATCTGGAGTATAGCTATAGAGAACATGAATACATTTATCTGCCTTGGAGCAGGTATAAAGCCACAACATAATGGCTGAAACATTGGTTCAATTTACTCAGACACAGCAAGACCTGACAACCACAATAATTGCACGTGTCAGGCTTTGTGAGCTATTACGGCTGGATTTAGGAGCCTATTTTATAAAGGCACATGGGCACCTATGTAGCTTTTATAAAATAATCACCCAGTCTTCTGAATATCAATAGACCCAGCTTCCTGAACAAACATCTGTATGTGAGGCAGTGAACCTCAGAAGTGCTGCTCAGAATATATATATTTTGCTGAGTCCTACGCCCCTATGTCGTCATCGGTCAACCACCTCCATCCTAATTCTTTACTGCTTAATAGCTTGTACATTACTTATGCTTTTTGATATTTTTAAACACCAATGAAACTTTAGCAAATACTCATCTTATATCAGTCGGCTATAGGGGTACAGTGCTCCGACACAGCATGTGTTCCGCAATAGCTTCCTCAAGGAGGTCCCCTACAAATAAAGGGTAAACGATAAATATATTAAACCCACCCCTTCTAAATATTTTAACATTTACAATTTCCCGATATGTAATTACCTATAGTTAATCTCCACACAGCCAGCCGAAATGATGCCCCATGGTCAAAATGGCAGCAGAGTCCTACGTAAACCTCCCTATATACTACACTCAGGGATCCCCACCAATCACAGGGCGCAGGATGATAGCGCGCGAAACCCACCTCAATGGGCCTTAAAGGGCCCTTCAGATCAATGTCATCCATTGCATTCAAACCCCTAGGAGCGACTGTGTGTAATGTATAAATCCACTTCTGTTCCTTGTAATTCAACCATGCCTCCTAGTTCCCGCCCTCCCACCCACTTTCAGTGTGATCTATCACTCGCCATTATAAATCAGACAGGCTGTGATCCTTTTCTAACCAGTGCTGAACCAGCGATGCCTGTTCCATCTTAGTGTTAATCCGTTTAAACGGATTTTAATAGGTCTACTGCTGTGCCCCAAATAAACTAATTTGCAGGGGCAACATATAATATACACTACACTGGAACTATCACACGTGGTATTGCCTCTCGCCTGGATCACTATACCAGTCTGATGATCTTACCATGAAGGACCTGTCAGCATTAATGAACACCATTGGCATCTATTGCAGGCTACATGCGTGCCTGCTAAATTCAACGTGCTACATCTGTTGTATCTCTGTCCAGATAATATCGCCCCTACATAGGCGCCCGGTATAAGAGGCTTGGACAGGCTAAGCCTCCCCTGCTGTGTT
The DNA here is from genome assembly GCF_901765095.1 of Microcaecilia unicolor. NCBI lineage: Eukaryota > Metazoa > Chordata > Amphibia > Gymnophiona > Siphonopidae > Microcaecilia > Microcaecilia unicolor. The sequence goes on along the minus strand of NC_044040.1, from coordinate 125,697,635 downwards.
CTGAGAGGTTTAAATTGTTGATTTACCTCCATCCTCACAGCAGGAGCTGCAGTGAAAGCCCTCTAGCCGTGTGTAACCAATTGTAGAAATTGGTTTATGGTTTGTTTACCTTACTGCTGGGAGAGCAGGGGGAGGGGGGGGGGTTGGCTGGGTTGCCAGGGAGATATTTAAAGGATGACTTCCTGACCTGCACTGAGAACAGACAGCAGCAGAATCAGACAACCAGACAACAAAGGTAGTAAAGATCATTTTATTTTCATTATAGTGTTTGGAATATGTCCACTTTGAGAATCAGGTGCTCAACATTAAAAGTTTATATTTATTTACTTATTTATGGCATTTTATCCCACATTAAACATGAATTAGGGTGTTTTGTGGCTCTACATGAGAATTGTGATGATATGATCCCTTGTTTCATATTGTTGACGGTCTGCATTTTCCGTATGAGTGGTATATTGGTGTATTAGGTCTGCCCAGTGTAATATTTATGGTACAGTAAGGTTCTGAGTGTGTTTTTGCACAAAGTTGTGCATAGTGTTTTGCAGTTGAGCGATTGTGGTTAGAATATGCTTTGAGCAACCACTTTATTCTTTGACACATGATACATATCTAATATCTAAATTTAATAAAAGGTATTAATTGTGACTTTTATTTTTATTTATTTTTTTTCTGTGTGTTATCAGACAATTATGGATTTAAGCTCCACCCCTGGCCCCACCCCTAACCCCGCCCCCTTTAGCCTCCCCAAACAGTTGGGCACTGACCGCCTATGCGCCCCTATATTCCTCCCACAGCTGTGGGCCACAACCTGGAAGTCCCCAAACACTGGGTGAACCTGCAATATGTGCCAGTGGGTACACAAAATCTGAATGAACTTAGCTGACAATGTGTTATACGGCATAACATATGTCAAAATGTCCTCTCTGGGATGCTGAGTGTCCTGCAGTAAAAGCTCCCTCTGGGCAAAACGAGCCCTCAAATAAGCCTGGCTTAATGCTTTACGGGGATACCCCCGCACCTGAAACCTGCCAGTCAAGTTCTTAGCTTGAGCCTTAAAGTCCCTAAGGTCCATACATAACCTCCTTAATCACAAATACTGACTCACAGGTAAATTAAATTTAAGGTTATATGGGTGAAAGCTGCCAAAGTGCAGGAATGAATTTCTTTCCACTGGCTTCCGGTATAACGATTTCCGAAATCTCAAGTGGTCCTTGGATATCATCTAAAAATTCCAATTTTGACCAGTCGTATTTTAAAGTAAATTGAAGGTGGGTATCTAGTGTATTTATCCAGTTACCAAATGCCTTTAGCTCCTCCTCTGTGCCACTCCAAAGGAAAAATACATCGTCCAGGAAACGTTTCCATAGCCGGACTATCTGGAACTGATGGGATCTGTACAGCCATTTGTTTTCAAACTGTGCCACATACAGTGTGGCCACCGAAGGAGCAAGCGTCGCCCCCATGGCCACCCTCTGTATCTGTTGGTAAAATACCCCATCGTACCAGAAGTAATTATGTTTAATGATCAGCTCAGACAGCAAAGTTAAAAATTCAGTAGAGATGCGAACGTCTGGAGGTCTCAAGGATAGGACCTCCTTAATGTTCTCCGAGGACAAGCAGGCTGCTTGTTCTCACATGTAGGTGACGTCCATGGCAGCCCCTTGGATCAGAAGAGTTTCGCCAGCAAACTCCAAAAGTCTCGCGGGAGGTCCAGCACGCGGGGCACGCCCACCACGTATGCGCGGCCATCTTCCCGCCCATGCGCGACCTCTCCCGCTCAGTTTTTCTGTTTTCCGCGGTGGAGATAGACTGCGTTGCGTCCCTCTCCTCTCAGCCCTCGGAAATCGTTAAGCGGTTTTTGCTTCTTTCTTGTTTTCTTGTTTAGGCGCCATTCGCGCTTCTACTTAGTTAAAAAAAAAAGAAAAGAAAAATTTTGAGTTTCCTTTACTTTTTAGTGTTTGCCTTCCGTAAGTTTCCTTTTGCCGCCGTCGTGGCCCTTTGGGCCACGCGTTCGTGTTGTTCCCTTTTTGTGGCCTTTTTTCCGCCACCATCGACGATTTTTATCTTACAGCCGCTATTTTTCCGTTGATGATATCGAGGATTCCCAGTGGCTTCAAAAAGTGCGGTCGGTGCAGCCAAGCTATCTCGCTTTCCGACACCCATGCTTGGTGTATTCAGTGCCTTGGGCCTGAACACAACCCTAAAGCGTGCAAATTGTGTCTTAGCCTTAAAAAGCGGACATAGATGTCGAGGCAGGCTCAACGGGATCGTCTGTTTGGAGCTGAGCCCGGCTCCTCGGCGTCGGTAGCATCGGCACCGGCGGCATCGACGTCGGCGCCAGAGATGGCATCGACATCGGGAGAGCAGGTAACACCGGCCTGACGACCAACCCCCCGCTGGGAGCAGTGAGCAGTCGAGTGGGCCTTTACCAGCCTCGAAGGCTCCTGAAGTGCAGGCCCATCGGGACCGACCTGTTTTGGACTCGACCCCAAGGAGGCATGTGGATTCCATGTCCTCCTCGTCAGTACCGAGGAGCGCCGATGACGTGCATCGAAAGAAACCTAGGAAGCTTTGTCATCAGTCTCCTCCATCCCATGGTACCAGGAGCTCCGGGGCGTCGAGGGACTCGACACCCGAGAAGCATCGGCGCCGGGAGGACTGCTCCCCCTCCATCCAAGAGGTGTCGATGCGTCGGTCGTCGGGCAGTCCAGTACCGTCTCCTGGCCCCGTGCGGATTCTGTCTGCGACTCCTGCATCGGCCCCTCAGCCTTTCCCGACAGACACCCCAGACAAGCGCCTCCGAGCCATTCTTCTTCTTCCAGGTATCCTGGAAGGGCTGTTGCGCCAGTCTCTTCTGGTGCCGGGGGTGCCTGCGCCCTTGGCACTGTCGATGGAAGCGCCGGCTGGCTCTGGCCCTGTGGTGCGGCCGCCGACACCGGTACCGCTTGCGGCATCGGTCTCGGCCGCCACTCAGGTGGACTCCCCATCGACGTCGAGAGCTTCATCGCCGCCGGCATGGGAGTCCTCCTCTCGACGTCACCATCAAGGACCTGGTTCCTTGGAGTCGAGACGGGCCCGGTTTCGGACGGAAGTCAGAGAACTCATGTCCGACACCGAGGAGGAGGCCTCGTGGGGAGAGGAGGAGGACCCCAGGTATTTCTTTTCTGATGAGTCCTGTGGTCTTCCCTCCAACCCCACTCCTTCACCGGAAAGGAAGCTTTCGCCACCTGAGAGCCTTTCCTTTGCCTCCTTTGTAAGGGACATGTCTGTGTCCATTCCCTTCCCTGTGGTCACCGTGGATGAGCCTAGGACTGAAATACTCGAGGTCCTCAACTATCCATCACCACCTAGAGAGTCTTCCACGGTTCCGTTGCACAATGTCCTGAAGGAGACGCTGCTTCGGAACTGGTTGAAGCCCTTATCTAATCCCACCATCCCGAAGAAAGCTGAGTCCCAGTATAGGATCCACAGCAACCCGGAGTTGATGAGGACCCAGTTGCCACATGACTCCACGGTGGTGGATTCTGCTCTCAAGAGAGCCAAGAGTTCGAGGGACACCGTCTCAGCGCCCCCGGGGCGTGTGTCATAAACTCTGAACTCTTTTGGGAGGAAGGCCTATCATTCCTCCATGCTCGTGGCCAAGATCCAGTCGTACCAGCTCTACACGAGCATCCACATGCGGAATAATGTGAGGCAACTGGCGGACCTGGTTGACAAGCTTCCACCGGAGCAGTCCAGGTCGTTTCAGGAGGTGGTCAGGCAGCTGAAGGTGTGTCGCAAATTCCTGTCCAGGGGTATTTATGACACTTTTGATGTTACATCCTGTTCCGCTGCCCAAGGTATAGTGATGCGCAGACTCTCATGGCTGCGTGCCTCTGACCTGGACAACCGGACCCAGCAGTGGCTGGCGGATGTCCCTTGCCGGGGGGATAATATCTTTGGTAAGAAAGTCGAGCAGTTGGTCGAACAGCTCCACCAGCGGGAAAACGCCCTCAACAACCTCTCCCACCGGGCGCCTTCAGCATCTACCTCATCAGGTAGACGATATTTCAGGGGAAAGAAGACTGCTCCTTACGCTTATTTAAAGCCTAGGTACAATCCTCCTTCCCGTCAGCCTGCCCAGGCTCAGCCCCAGCATGCTTGTTCACGTCAACAGCATGTGACCAATCCGGCCCCTGCGGCTCCCCAGCAAAAGCAAGGGACGGGCTTTTGCCTGGATCCGGAGGAGCATAGCCGCCATAAACATGCCCATGCCGGACGATCTACTGGTCGGGGGGAGGTTAAAGTTTTTTCACCAAAGGTGGCCTCTCATAACCTCCGACCAGTGGGTTCTGCAAATAGTTCGGTACGGGTACTCCCTCAATTTGATCTCCACCCCGCCAAATTACCCACCGGGAGCTCAGTCCTTCAGCTCCAAACACAGGCAGGTACTTGCAGAGGAACTCTCCGCCCTTCTCAGCGCCAATGCGGTCGAGCCCGTTCCACCAGGGCAAGAAGGGCTGGGATTCTATTCCAGGTACTTCCTTGTGGAAAAGAAAACAGGGGGGATGCGTCCCATCCTAGACCTAAGGGGCCTGAACAAACATCTGGTCCGAGAAAAGTTCAGGATGCTTTCCCTGGGCACCTTTCTTCCCCTAATTCAGAAGAATGACTGGCTATGCTCCTTGGATTTAAAGGATGCCTATACCCACATCCCAATACTACCAGCTCACAGGCAGTATCTACAATTTCGTCTGGGAACACAGCATTTTCAGTATTGTGTGCTACCCTTTGGGCTCGCCCCTGCGTCACAGGTGTTTACAAAATGCCTCGTAGTGGTTGCGGCGTCGCTGCGCCAGCAGGGAGTGCATGTGTTCCCTTATCTCGACGATTGGCTGGTGAAGAGCACCTCGGAGGCAGGAGCTCTAAAGTCCATGCAGATGACTATTCAACTTCTGGAGCTACTGGGGTTTGTGATAAATTACCCAAAATCCCATCTCTGCCCAGTCCAGTCCCTCGAATTCATAGGAGCTCTGCTGAATTCATAGACGGCTCATGCCTATCTCCCCGAGGCAAGGGCAGAGAATCTCCTGTCCCTTGCCTCCCGGGCCAGAGCGTCTCAGCAGGTCACAGCTCGGCAGATGTTGAGACTCCTGGGCCATATGGCCTCTACAGTTCATGTGACTCCCATGGCTCGTTTTCACATGAGATCAGCTCAATGGACCCTAGCTTCCCAGTGGTATCAGGCTGCGGAGAATCTAGAGGATGCAATCCAACTGTCCACCAGTTTTCGCAATCCACTCCACTGTTGGACAATTCGGTCCAATCTGACTTTGGGACGCCCTTTCCAAATTCCTCAGCCGCAAAAAGTGCTGACGACGGATGCATCTCTCCTGGGGTGGGGAGCCCATGTCGATGGGCTTCATACTCAAGGACTGTGGTCCAGGGGCGTAGCCAGACACCCAATTTTGGGTGGGCCTGGGCCCAAGATGGGTGGGCAGAAGAACTCCGCCCTGTCCCACAAGTGATTTGGTCTCTCCCTCTCTCGCCTGCATGCCATATGGTCTCTCAAACATCCCCCTCCCCCCATACCTTTTAAATAGCAAATTTTCACTGGCAGCAAGCAGCAAATAATACACACTGCTCATGTTGGCTCCACAGCCTTCCCTCTAATGCAACTTCTTGTTTCCACATAGGCAGGAATACATCAGAGGGAAGGCTGGTATGCAGGAAGGACAGGAATTTTCGGCTGGTGGGGCTTGGGAATCCCTACCAAACACTTCATAGGTGTGCTGCTACTGGGTGGGCCTGAGCCCTAAGTAGGTGGGCCTGGGCCCACCCAGGCCCACCCTTGGCTACGCCACTGCTGTGGTCCCTCCAGGAATCAGGTCTGCAGATCAACCTCCTGGAGTTGAGAGTGATCTGGAACGCGCTCAAGGCTTTCAGAGATCGGTTGTGCTTTCAAGTTATCCAAATTCGGACAGACAATCAGGTTGCAATGTACTACATCAACAAGCAGGGGGGCACCAGACCTCGCCCCCTGTGTCAAGAGGCCGTCGGGTTGTGGCACTGGGCTCGCCAGCATGGCATGCTTCTCCAAGCCACATATCTGGCAGGCATAAACAACAGCCTGGCCGACAGGTTGAGCAGAATTATGCAACTACATGAATGGTCGCTCGAGTGTGGTATGCAAGATCTTCCGGGAGTGGGGCACCCCCTCGGTGGATCTTTTCGCCACTCAAGCCAATCACAAGCTGCCTCAGTTCTGTTCCAGGCTCCAGGTCCACGACAGGCTAGCATCGGACGCCTTCCTCCTGCATTGGGGAAACGGCCTTCTGTACGCGTATCCTCCCATACCTTTGGTGGGGAAGACTTTAGTGAAACTCAAGCAAGACCACGGTACCATGATTCTGATTGCGCCTTTTTGGCCCTGTCAGATCTGGTTCCCTCTTCTTCTGGAGTTGTCTTACGAAGAACATTGGAGATTGGAGTGTTTTCCAACCCTCATCACACAGAACGAGGGGGCGCTTCTGCATCCCAACCTCCAGTCTCTGGCCCTCACGACCTGGATGTTGAGGGCGTAGTTTTCGCTTCCTTGGGTCTTTCTGAGGGTGTCTCCCGGGTCTTGCTTGCTTCCAGAAAAGATTCCACTAAAAAGAGTTACTTTTTCAAGTGGAGGAGGTTTGCCGTCTGGTGTGACAGCAAGGCCCTATGTTTGTGCAGCGCTGTGTACGCCTTGTAGCGCTATAGAAATGCTAAATAGTAGTAGTAGTAGTAGCCCTAGATCCTCGCTCTTGTCCTACACAGACCCTGCTTGAATACCTTCTACACTTATCGGAGTCTGGTCTTAAGACCAACTCAGTAAGAAGCTATCTTAGTACGATTAGTGCTTATCATTTCCATGTAGAGGGTCTGCCTATCTCTGGCCAGCCTTTAGTTGCTCGATTCATGAGAGGTTTGCTTTTGTCAAAGCCCCTGGTCAAACCTCTGCCAGTGTCCACATACCCGCCCTGCTGAACGTCAGTTGCACACATTGGACTGCAAGAGAGCATTGGCCTTCTATCTGGAGCAGACAAAGCCCCACAGACAGTCCGCCCAAATGTTTGTTTCTTTTGACCCCAATAGGAAGGGGGTTGCTGTCGGGAAATGCACCATCTCAAATTGGCTAGCAGATTGCATTTCCTTCACTTATGCCCAAGCTGGGCTGACTCTGGAGGGTCATGTCACGGCTCATAATGTTAGAGCCATGGCGGCGTCAGTGGTCCACTTGAAGTCAGCCACTGTTGAAGAGATTTGCAAGGCTGCAACGTGGTCATCACTCCACACATTCACATCTCATTACTGCCTCCAGCAGGACACCCGATGCGACAGTCGGTTTGGGCAGTCGGTGCTGCAGAATCTGTTCGGGGTTTAGAATCCAAGTCCACCCTCCTAGGCCCTGTTTTATTCTTTTCAGGCTGCACTCTGTTAGTTGTTCTTCGTAGGTCAATTCTTGTTATGTCCTCGCTGTTGCGAGGCCCAATTGACCCCTTTTTGTTGTTTTGAGTGAACCTGGGTGCTAGGAATACCCCACATGTGAGGACAAGCAGCCTGCTTGTCCTCAGAGAAAGCGAAAGATACATACCGTAGCAGGTATTCTCCGAGGACAGCAGGCTAATTGTTCTCACCAACCCTCCCTCCTCCCCTTTGGAGTTGTTTTGTTCTTTTTTGCTATTCATTCAACTGAGCGGGAGAGGTCGCTCACGGGCGGGAAGACGGCCGCACATACTTGGTGGGCGTGCCCCGTGCGCTGGACCTCCTGCAAGACTTTTGGAGTTTGCTGGGGAAACTTTTCCGATCCGAGGGGCTGCCATGGACATCACCCACATGTGAGAACAATCAGCCTGCTGTCCTCGGAGAATACCTGCTACAGCAGTGATGGCGAACCTATGGCACGCATGCCAGAGAGGGCACGCAGAGCCCTCTCTGTTGGCACGCGCGCCGCCGCTGGTCCGTCCGCCCTCCCTCCCACCGAGCACCAGACCACCCGCCCGCCCTCCCTCCCAGCACCAGGGCCCCCCTCCTCCAAAATTTAAAAGGTATACCTGGTCGGGGTTAAGGCATCAGCGGCAGCGAAAAGTGTGTTGTTTGCTCGGCACACCTTTGGCCTTCCCATCTGTCTCTCAAGCTCTGGTCCCGCTCGCGCCGAGCAAACAACACAGTTTTCACTGCCGCTGCTGCCTTAACCCCGACCAGGTATGCCTTTTAAATTTCGGAGAAGGGGGGGCCCTGTTGCTCGGAGGGCGGGAGGGCAGGCGGGCGGCCTGGTGCTCGGAGGGAGGGAGGGCTCTGGTGCTCGGAGGAAGGCCTGATGCTGGGTGGGAGGCAGGGCCGCCGAGAGACTGGGCTAGGCCCGGGACAAGGCCACCCCCTGGGGTCGCCACCTCTCCCCCAACACCCGTCCCCCCTCCGCGCACCAGCAGGCCCCTGCATTGAAATCACAGCGCCTCTCACCTCCATGTGAAGACACTGCAGGCAGCAGCAGATTGCCTCCCTCCTTCGGGCCTTCTTCCCTCCCTGTGTCCCGCCCTCATCTGACGTAACTTCCGTGAGGGCGGGACACAGAGAGGGAAGGAAGCCCGAAGGGAGGCGATCTGCTGCTGCCTGCAGCGCTTTCACACGGAGGTGAGAGGCGCTATGATTTCAAAGCAGGGGGCCCAGCCTGGTGGCAGATGGTCGACGACGGACAGGGCCGGTCTTAGCAACTGTAGGGAGCTGTGCAGACCAGTTCTCAGAGCCCACCCACCCCTCCCCAGTATACCCAAAATGACAGAAACCAAATTAGCATACAGATTCTCCATGCAGCACAATACCAGAAAAACAGAACATTGCTATACATTGCAAAATAAGACAGCAGATGTAAATTCTCAAATTGGACATATTCCAAACACTAAAATGAAAATAAAATGATTTTTTTCTACCTTTGTTGTCTTGTGACTGTATTTCAGATCATGTTGGTCCCAGTCTCTGATTCTGTTGCTCTCTATTTGCTCCCTTAACTCCACTTCCAGGGTTTCCTTTCCATTTATTTCTTTACTTTCTTCCTTTCTTCTTCATTTCTTGCCCTACATCCATAGGTAAAAGCTGGGTCCTCCGCAGACTTGACTGGAAGAGGTATAGAGTGGATCCAGCTTTTGCCTATTTTCTCCAGCCATGTGCAGTTTTTCTCCTCTTTTCCCTTTCCCTCATCTCCGTCAGGATGCATCTCCTTCATCTCTCTTCCCTCTCCTCCATCCATGTCCAGCATTTATCCTCTCTCTCCTCCCCTCCATCCATGTTCATCTCATGTCCTCTCTTCCCTCCCCTGCATCCATATCCAGCATTTCAACTCTCCCCTCTCCTCATCCATATCCAGAATTTCTCCTCTCCCCTCCATCCATGTGCATCTCCTTCCTGTCTTCCCTCACTTCCATGTCCAGCATTTCTCCTACTCTCCCCTCCATCCATCGCAACTCTCCTCGCTCCCCTGCCTTCCCTACTCATCCCCAGTGATTCTCCTTTGCTCCCTGTCCTCCCTCCCTTCCCCTCCATGTCCAGTGACTTGCCCCAACTTACCCCCCTTTTCACTCCCCTCCCCCGTTTCAGTTCCCAGCCCCAGCTGTGCCCTCAGGTTTCCAGCACATAAGTGTCATAAGTAAATAAATAAGCAGATAAAAACTCTAAGTGTTGAGCACCTGAATCTCAAATGATGTCTGTTTTAGTGACCCTTTACCAGGAGAAAAAAAATGCCAGCATGAATACAACACCTAGGGAGTCCCTATAAACAGCCCCTCCAAATGACACATTACTACAAAAAGTTGTTATGTTATTATACTTCCTCTGTGCACATTCCTATGCTGCACAAGCCGGCACGTTTGAAAATATGTGAGAATAAATAAAAATGGTACCCACAAATGAAGACAACGAGGGACAGCCCTTCCTTCCTTCCAGGCCAGCCGCCCTGCATTTAAAAAGTTGCAGAGCGGCAGCGAAAACGCAGGATCGCCTCTTCTTTAAGCCCTTCCCCATCTCTCTCAGCGTGCACTGTGCCGCCTTCGCTGAAACCGGAAATTGCATCAGTGCACGCTGAAAGAGAAGGGGAAGGGCTTAAAGAAGAGGTGAGCCTGCGTTTTCGCCACCGCTGCAACTTTTTAAATGCAGGGCGGCTGGAAAAAAAATGAAGCTGAGAGCATCGCAACGAGGAAGCACCGCAGGGCCCCAGGAGGTGCGAGATCCTGATGATGGAGGGCGGGGTGGGACTCCGGCGCCGGTCCCCCCTGGAGGCCCGGGCCCGGGGAATTTTGTCCCCCCTGTCCCCCCCTCTCGGCGGCCCTGGTGGGAGGGAGTGAGGGAGGGATGCCTGATTCTGGGTGCTAGGGAGGGAGGGAGGGATGCTTGATGCTGGGTGCTAGGGAGGGAGGGAGGGATGCCTGATGCTGGGTGCTAGGGTGGGAGGGAGGGAGGGATGCCTGATGCTGGGTGCTAGGGAGGGAGGGAGGGAGGCCGCCTGGTGCTGAGAGGGCAGGGGGGAGAGAAGGGTGGCTGGACATGGGTGGCTGGAGGGGAGGGCAGCTGGACATGGGTGGCTGGAGGGGAGAGAAGGGTTGCTGGACATGGATGGAGGGCAAGAAATGAAGAAGAAAGGAGGAAAGTAAAGAAATAAATGGAAAGGAAGCCCTGGAAACGAAGTTAAGAGAACAGATAGAGAGCAGCAGAATCAGAGACTAGGACAAATATGGATAGAAAAACAAAACCACCAGACAACAAAGGTAGAAAAAATCATTTTATTTTCATTTTAGTGTTTGGAATATGTCCAATTTGAGAATTTACATCTGCTGTCTTATTTTGCACTGGGTATACTGGAGCTGTAACAGCTTACAGAAATGATTTATAATGAAAAAAAATCATGTTATTTTTTTCTCCTATACTAGTATAATAGTTTCAATGATGTCTGTTTATATGCGCCATGGCTGGTGTAAGGGGTGTGGCTATCATAGGGGTGGAGTCATATGTAGTGACCCCGCCCATAATGAGTACCGGCACCTGCGATAAATAATTAGATTTTGGGTTGCTGTTTGGTCACTCGGTCTCTGAAAGGTTCGCAATCACTGTGCTATAGGTATATATCTTTCGCTGTATCCAAGGCCCCATCTTGAGGAATATTAGTATAGAATGATGTAATATCAAAGGACGCCAACCATAGCTGTTCTATCTCCAAGTCCACCTGTTGCAGTATTTGTAAAAAATGAGTGGAATCCTTTAGATAGGATACCACCCTGCTGGTTGCCGGTTTAAAAAAAACGTCCACAAATTGAGAAAGAGGCTCCAAAACAGAGTTTCTTGTAGACATGATCGGACATGCCGGCGGGTGCTCCAACCTTTTGTGCACCTTAGGCACAAAGTAAATTTTAGGTGTTCTCGGATGCTTCTCCTTAGAAATGTCGTCTCCTTCAATGTAAGCATGCCTCTCTTTAGTACAGGAGCCACCAGCACTTCAATTTGTTCCTGCAAGTAGGCTACTGAATTATCAGCCAATCTAAAGTAGGTCTTCACATCCCCCAGATGTCTCATTGCTTCCTCATGATATTCACTCCTGGACTGTATCACGGTGGCTCCCCCCTTGTCAGCCTTCAATACCACTATTGATGGGAAGTTGTCCCAATGATAAAGGGGATGGGACGACTTCCCTAAGAGGAAAGGCTAAAGCGGCTAGGGCTCTTTAGCTTGGAGAAAACGCAGCTGAGGGGAGGAGTGGCCTAGTGGTGGACTTTGGTCCTGGGGAACTGAGGAACTGAGTACGATTCCCGGCACAGGCAGCTCCTTGTGACTCTGGGCAAGTCACTTAACCCTCCATTGCCTGCCGCATTGAGCCTGCCATGAGTGGGAAAAGCGCGGGGTACAAATGTAACAAAAATAAAAAAAATATGATAGAGATTTATAAAATAATGAGTGGAGTGGAATGGGTAGATGTGAAGCATCTGTTTACGCTTTGCAAAAATATTAGGACTAGGGGGCATGCGATGAAGCTACAATGTAGTAAATTTAAAACAAATCGGAGAAAATGTTTTTTCACTCAACGTGTAATTAAACTCTGGAATTCGTTGCCAGAGAATGTGGTAAAGGCGGAGTTTAAAAAAGGTTTGGACGGCTTCCTAAAGAAAAGGTCCATAGACCATTATTAAATGGACTTGGGGAGAATCCACTATTTCTGGGATAAGCAGTATAAAATGTTTTGTACTTTTTGGGGATCTTGCCAGGTATTTGTGACCTGGATTGGCCACTGTTGGAAACAGGGTGCTGGGCTTGATGGACCTTTGGTATTTCCCAGTATGGCAATACTTATGTACTTATCATGTAGAATGTTGTAGTTGCTTTAAACCTGTAGTCTGTAGTGCATTAAGGTTCACCCCCCCATCTAACGTGGGACGAGGTAGATTCAACCAGTGCTAGATCCCTTAAGACCAGTTATTTAAATGTAGATATCAATGGGTTCATCGCCCCCGGCGGATACCATCGGGATTTCGGGTGACACACTGATATATCCGGAGCGGGAGGGTTCTCATCAAAGTATACTCACAGTTGTAGTTTACGCAAAAATTGGAAAAAGGCAATCTGCATCTTAAATGGATCGTAATTCACCGTTGGTACAAAGCCCAACCCTAAGGAAAGTACTGCTGACTTTTCTACAGGGAATGGTTGCGCTGTTAAGTTTATTATGGACGTTGTTGATTGGGTTTGGATCATGTCACTGGTCTCGCGGTCTGGGGTGGACGATCCCTCCCTCTGTCTCTTCCTCGGCCTCTGGCTGACCCCTGTTTGTTGCCTTGGTCCCTTGTGGTTTCCGTGTACGGCTCCCCCAGGGGATCCCCCTCCTCACTGGTGCTGTTGGAATCCCCCGAGGAGCCTTCAAAGGCCACCTTCTTTTGCCCAGTTGTTGTTTAGCTTGTGTCCACATATATATTTCGTTCCAATTGATAGTCTTTCTCATACCATCTGAACTTTTTGATCTTCATTTGTCTGGTGAATTTAAGGGATTGTTGCATTTCTGTGATTTGTTTGTTATATTCTTCAATCGGAAATGTATTCTGTAAATCAGTTTCCAGATCCACAATTTTTGCCCTCAATTCCCATCACGGTGGTTGTTTCCACCAATAATATCATTAGATCATGGCTACAACGATTGAGTATAGCCACCTACTTGTCCATAAACACTTTATCAGATATGAATGTCTTTGGTTCCTTAATCATGCACAACCAAAGGAACCAAAGACATTCATATCTGATAAAACGTTTATGGACAAGTGGGTGGCTATACTCTTTTCTGCAGGACTGAGAGGGTGCGTTCTGCTGGTTCTGTCCTCAGTGTGGCTTTTTTGTGTCACCTTCCCTGCTTTGCCCACTTTAGCTGTGAGTAGCACAGGACCATTTTTCTTTTCTTTTCTATTCTTTTCTCCCCCTTGTTTTAGTTATTTTTGGAAATGTTTTCATTTTCCTGGATTTTTCTTTAAAAACAAACCAAAAAAACCCATCATTGACCTGTTTGATTTTGGTTCTGCTATTTTTCCCCCAATATCAGAAAAACTTCCAGTGGTTTCAGAAAGTGTTCCAGCTGTGGCAAGGTCATGTCTGTGACTGACCTACTCAACTGGTGCTTGCCATGCCTGGGACCCAATCACACTGCCTCTAACTGTAAGCTCTGTTCTCAAATGCAGAGGAGAACCAAGAAGAGTTGAGAGGCCCTGTGTGAGACTTTTTCTCACATCAAAGTCTGGTCCATCAGCATCAGAGGCATTGGTTCCAGTGGCTCCTGGAGCTACATCGGACACTGGGAATGCTCTGACATGAAGGAGGTCTCCATCTACCTTGGCATCGGGCATCAGTAGCGACCCTGTGAGCCAAGCCAAGAACCCAACACTCACATATGGATTCAATATAGTCCTCATCAGCACTGAGAAGATCTTATGCCAGGCATAGAGCGGAGATGAAGAAGCACCGACATCGGACCTCCTGAAAGCACCGTGCGAGGAATACCAGGACACCAGCATTGCCGGTTCCCAAGAAGCATCAGCATGGTGAGGACTGCTCCCCTTCTGTGGTGTCGATACTGCCACAACAGTCTCCTCAGAGCCAGGACCAGTCATTCAATTTGGTCTCCACATCTTCTCAGACTGTCACCACACTGACATTGGCACAGCCTTTCCCAATGCCTGCCTCTGCAGAGCAGCTCCACACCTTATTGCAAGAGGAGCTGGAGCGCATCTTGTCTCAGCACAGTGCTGAGGCATTGAGGGTGCCAGTGCCACTCATGGTGCAGCCCCCGCCAATCCTGGAGGCCCATGCCCTGCCCTGCTGGAGCCAGTGCTCCTCTCCAGCCCTTCGGGAGAGAAAACTCTCCCAGTGTCCAAGAGAAGACTCGCCCCTCAGCATTCTTGCCCAGAGTCTGGCCATGAGTCCAGTGGTCCAAGGCAGGCACAGATTCAGCTAACTCATAAGGAGTATTGTGTTGAGTCTAATATGGACCACTTGGGGGTTCTGATTTGGAGCTAGAGAACCTCTCAGAATGACAGTGGCCCACTGTCAGACCCCTCTCCACCTCAGAAAAGGAGAAAGTCTCTCCAGAAGAGCTCTCTTTGTCTTTTTTTTTTTTACGGAAGATGGCCAAGTCTGTCCCATTTAAGTTGGAGATTGAGGATGAGCCCAGGGCTGAGATGTTGGATGACGTTGATCCCTCTCCTAAGAAGGCTATGACAGTGCCCATGCACAGCATCCTCAAGGCAGCAAAGATGAAGAATTGGGAGACCCCTCTCTTTGTGCAGCCTGTGCCTAAGAAGGCAGACTCTGTATATAGAGTCCAGAAGGCTCCTGGATTCATGAAGCAGCAACTTCCTCACGATTCTATGGTGGTCAAATCTGCCCTCAAAAGGGCCAGGAGTTCTAGAACCCATGTCTTGGCACTCCTGGGTAAGGACGCTTGAAACCAGGAGTCATTTTGGAAGAAGCTCATATGCTTATTTCCCACATACAGTTCTGCCAGCTCTACATAAGCCTACACTTGAAGAACTTGGAGTGCAATGTGGCAGAGTTTGCAGACACTCTAAAGAGCAGACTACTGAACTTCACTAGCTAGTAGCCAGGCAGAAGCAATGCTGAAAGCACATGCCCGAGCAAGCTATGATGCTTTTGACATGGCATCCAGAGTCTCCACATTGGGCATTGATATGTGCAGACTCATATGGCTGCAGGTTTCTGACCTACAACCAACTGTCCAGGAGACTCTCACAGATGCCTATTGCCAAAGGCGCCCCGTATAGGAGGCTTGGGGAAAATGCTGCAGTGACCGGCGGTCTCTGCCTCCTCCCCCCCACCCTCCCGCGCGAGTCTTGCACCCCCCCCCCCACTCTCACCCATCCATCCGCGTGGTCACTTCATCTCGGCCTGAGGCGTTCTCCCTCTGACGCCGGCGAATCAGCGATGCACACAGCCAGCCTTAATCTGCCTGCGTCGGAGCGTCTCCCTCAGATGCGTCCCGCCTCCTCTAATTCAACTTCCTGTCTTACGCAGAGGCGGGACGCGTCTGAGGGAGACGCTCCGACGCAGGCAGATTAAGGCTGGTTCTCCAAAGACAAGCAGGCCAATATTCTCACTGATGGGTGACGTCACGTCGGCCCGGAGGACTTTCCAGCAAAGTCCATGACAAAGTCTAAAATGTCCCCCGTCGCGCGGGCGGATGCAGTGCGCATGCGCGCGTCCACTTTCCCGCCCGCCGCGCGGGCACATTCCTCAGTTTTTTCTTCTCCGCGTCTGAGGTGACACGGAGCTCGACGATCTCGTCTTCGTGTTCCTCCTGTGCCCGGAGGTGAAGAAAGAAGAAAAAAGCGAAGTATCCTTTTTTTGTTATCTTAGATTGTTTCGTTTATTAAGTTTCCTTTATTTTAGTCTGCGATTTTATTTAAATCGCTCGGTCGGGTATTTTTTCCCGTCTTTTTCTTTTGTTTTTCTGTGTCATTATTTTTCTAGACACAATCGCGTCTTTTGATTTGGCAGGGACTATTTTTCCCGAGATGTCAACGAAGACGCCCAGCGGCTTCAAGCCTTGTGCCCGCTGCCATCGGGCCATCTCTGGCACTGATACACACTCGTGGTGTATTCAGTGCCTTGGGCCGGACCACCGCTCGGAGAGTTGTAAATTGTGTCTCGCCATGAAGAAGCGGACACTGCTCTCTCGAGACGCCCAGAGAGAGAAGATTTTTGGGCCCGGTGCTTCGGCGTCGGCGCCGTCGTCTAAGTCGGCGCCCTCCAAACCGGCGCCGGGCAAGTCGGTGCCGGTGAAGTCGGTGCCGTCGAGGATGATGTCTTCGAGGCCGACGTCGTCGAAGTCGACGTCGAAGGAGGCGTCGGCACCGGGAGACAGGGGACAGGCTGCCTTTAGACCCATGCACGCTGGGAGCAGTGATGCATCGAGTGGGTCTCCACCCGCCTCGGCGCCTCCTGCTGTGCAGGCCCCCCGGGACCGTCCTGCGTCGGACCCGGCCCCGAGGAGACGTGTGGATTCCACGTCCTCCTCTCCGGTGCCGAGGAGTCTCGATGACATGCGTCGGGCGAAGGCCAAGAAGCATCGTCGTCGATCTCCTTCGAGACACGGCACCGGGAGCTCCGGGTCATCGATACACTCGATACCCGAGAAGCGTCGGTGCCGAGAGGATCGCTCTCCGTCTATTACTGAGGTTCCGACGCATGGGGTCGCTGGCAGCCGAGTCCCCACTCCCCAACCAGCAGACTTTGCCTCTGGCACCTCAACCGACCCCGCAGCCTTTTCCGACTCCAGCTGTGGATGAGAGTATGCAGGCCATGTTCCCTTTTTTCTTGAACATGATGCAGCAGTGGCAGTCGGCATCGAGGTTGTCGGTGCCGACGGCGTCGACGGGGCCGGTGTCGATGCTTTCAGAGGCACCGGTGCCGACGACGTCGAAGGTGTCGACATTGCCGATGCCGGATGTTCCTGCATCAGGCCTTCAGCCTGTGGTGAGGTCTGTCTCACCGGTGCCGTCTCCGGTGCCGGTGCCTTTGACCTCCCAAGTTGACTCTCCCGAGGCATCGGAGCAGGAAGCTTCCCCGGAGCCTCAGGGACCATCAACTTCTCGGCACCATCATAGAGGCCATCAAGCCTCTTTGTCGAGACGGGCTCAGATTCGTGCGGCTCTGTCTGAGCTTTTAGCTCCATCTGATGGTACCTCATCCGAGGATGATGAAGGAATGCATGGGGAGTTCTCTGGCGAGGATTCTCAAGGCATTCCATCTGACTCCACTCCCTCGCCACAAAGGCAGCTGTCTCCTCCCGAGAGCTTGTCTTTTTCATCTTTTGTTCGGGAGATGTCTGAGGCCATCCCCTTCCCCGTGGAAATTGTGGACGAGCCCAGAGCCAAAATGCTTGAGGTTCTGGACTATCCATCTCCACCTTCATCTTCTGCCACAGTTCCTTTTCATGAGACTCTTAAGGAACTTATGCTGAGGAACTGGGAGAAGCCTTTTTCAAGTCCAACCGTCCCTAAAAAAGCTGAGTCCCAATATAGGATCCACGGGGAACCCAGTCTCATGCAGACCCAATTGCCTCATGATTCAGCGGTGGTGGATTCTGCCCTCAGAAGAGCCAAGAGTTCCAGGAATTTCTCCTCGGCGCCCCCGGGGCGAGAATATGCAACTCTGGACTCTTTTGGGAGGAAGGCGTATCAGGCTGGTCTGCTCGCTTCCAAAATCCAGTCTTACCAACTCTTCACGAGTGTGCATTTACGGAACTCTGTGAGGCAACTTGAGAGTTTAGTAGACACACTCCCTGAGGAGAAAGCTGAACCCTTTCGCCAAGTGATCAGGCAGCAGAAGGCGTGTCGCAAGTTCCTGTCCAGGGGCATTTTTGACACTTGCGATGTGACATCTCGCTTTTCCGCTCAAGGTATAGCGATGCGCAGGCTCTCATGGCTGCGTGCCTCTAACCTGGAGGAGAGAACTCAGCGGAAAATAGCAGATATCCCATGCCGGGGGGATCACCTTTTTGGAGAGAAGGTTGAAGAGATGATTGATCATCTCTACCAGCATGACAACGCTATGGATTCTCTCTCCCGCCGGGCGCCTTCTGCAACCACTTCCACTGCTAGGAAGTTTTTTAAGGGAAAGAGAAGTGCTCCCTACGCTTCTAGAAATCGTAGGTACACTCCTTATTCCCGTCAGCCGGTTCAGGCTCGACCCCAGCCCGCTCGCTCTCGTCAGCAGCGGGCACCGAAGCAGCCCCCTGCAGCTCCCCAGCAAAAACCAGGGACGGGTTTTTGACTGGCTCCAGCAGAGCATAGCCGAAGTCAAAGTACCTGTGCCGAACGATCTGCCGGTCGGGGGGAGGTTAAAATTTTTTCACCAAAGGTGGCCTCTCGTAACCTCCGACCAGTGGGTTCTTCAAATAGTCCGGTGCGGGTACACCCTCAATTTGATTTCCAAACCTCCAAATTGCCCACCAGGAGCTCAGTCTTTCAGCTCCTACCACAAGCAGATACTTGCAGAGGAACTCTCCGCCCTTCTCAGCGCCAATGCGGTCGAGCCCGTACCACCAGGGCAGGAAGGGCTGGGATTCTATTCCAGGTATTTCCTTGTGGAAAAGAAAACAGGGGGGATGCGTCCCATCCTAGACCTAAGGGCCCTGAACAAATATCTGGTCAAAGAAAAGTTCAGGATGCTTTCCCTGGGCACTCTTCTTCCCATGATTCAGAAAAACGATTGGCTATGCTCTCTGGACTTGAAGGATGCTTACACTCACATACCGATACTTCCAGCCCACAGGAAGTATCTTCGGTTTCGGCTGGGAACACAGCACTTTCAGTACTGTGTTTTGCCTTTTGGCTTGGCGTCTGCACCCAGGGTTTTTACAAAGTGCCTGGCAGTTGTGGCAGCGTCGCTACGCAGACTGGGAGTGCATGTGTTCCCTTATCTGGACGATTGGCTGGTGAAGAACACCTCCCCGCAAGAAACTTTGCAGTCTATGCGGATGACTATTCAGGTGCTAGAGATGCTGGGCTTTGTCATCAATTACCCCAAGTCCCATCTCGTCCCTGTGCAAAAATTGGAATTCATAGGAGCTCTGTTGTGCACACAGACAGCTTGTGCTTATCTCCCAGGACCCAGGGCAGACAGACTTCTGTCTCTGGTTTCCAAAGTGCAAGCATCTCAGCAGGTCACAGCTCGGCAGATGTTGAGATTGCTTGGCCACATGGCCTCCACAGTTCATGTGACACCCATGGCATGTCTACACATGAGATCGGCTCAATGGACCCTAGCTTCTCAGTGGTTTCAAGCCACAGGGAATCTAGAGGATGTTGTCCGGCTGTCCACCAATTTTCGAAATTCCCTCAGTTGGTGGACCATTCGATCCAATCTGGTCTTGGGACGCCCATTCCAAATTCCTCAGCCTCAAAAAGTGCTGACGACGGATGCATCCCTCCTCGGGTGGGGAGCGCATGTAGATGGGCTTCACACTCAAGGAGCTTGGTCTCTTCAGGAGAAGCATCTCCAGATCAACCTCCTGGAATTGCGAGCGATCTGGAACGCTCTGAAGGCATTCAGAGATCGGCTAGCCAACAAAATTGTTCTCATTCAGACAGACAATCAAGTGGCGATGTATTACACCAACAAGCAAGGGGGTACCGGATCCCGTCCTCTGTGCCAGGAGGCCGTGCAGATGTGGCTATGGGCCTATCAAAACGGAATGTTTCTCCAAGCCACTTATCTAGCCGGTGTAAACAATGGTCTGGCCGACAGGCTGAGCAGAGTTATGCGGCCTCACGAGTGGTCCTTGAACATGACTATTGCCAAAAAGATCTTTCGAGTTTGGGGAACTCCATCGATAGATCTTTTTGCTTCCCAGGACACTCACAAGGTTCCTCAATTCTGTTCCAGACTCCAGGCCCACGGCAGACTAGCGTCGGATGCCTTCCTCCTTTTTTGGGGGACAGGACTCCTGTACGCTTATCCTCCCATCCCTTTAGTGGGGAAGACTCTCCTGAAACTCAAGCAGGACCAGGGAACCATGATTCTGATAGCGCCTTTTTGGCCCCGCCAGATATGGTTTCCCCTTCTTCTGGAACTTTCGTCAGAAGAGCCATGGAGATTGGATTGTTTTCCGACCCTCATTACTCAGAACGAGGGGGCGCTTCTACATCTCAACCTCCGGTCTCTAGCTCTCACGGCCTGGATGTTGCGAGCATAGAGGTTGCCTCTTTTGGTCTCTCTGAGGGTGTCTCCAGAGTTCTGTTTGCTTCCAGGAAAGATTCCACACATAAGTGTTACTCTTTTAAATGGAGGAGGTTTGCCGTCTGGTGTGACAGTAACGGTCTAGATCCTTTCTCTTGTCCTGCACAGACCTTGCTTGAGTACCTTCTGCATTTATCCGAGTCTGGTCTTAAGACTAACTCGGTCAAAGTTCACCTTAGCGCTATCAGTGCTTATCATTCACATGTTGATGGCTTGCCGATTTCTGGACAGCCTTTAGTCATGCGTTTCATGAGAGGTTTGTTTTTGTCAAAGCCCCCTATCAAACCTCCTCCAGTGCCATGGGATCTCAATGTCGTTCTCACCCAGCTGATGACAACTCCTTTCGAGCCACTGGATTCCTGCCATCTGAAGTACTTGACCTTGAAGGTCATTTTCTTGGTGGCTGTTACTTCAGCTCGTAGGGTCAGTGAGCTTCAAGCCCTGGTAGTTCATGCACCATTCCTTGTCTTTCATCATGACAGAGTAGTCCTCCGCACCCACCCAAAGTTTCTACCGAAGGTGGTGTCGGAGTTCCATCTGAACCAGTCAATTGTCTTGCCAACATTCTTTCCCCCTCCTCATTTGAGCCCGGGCGAAAGCAAGTTGCACACTTTGGACTGTAAAAGAGCACTGGCCTGTTACGTGGAGCGGACGCGCCCCTTCAGAAAGTCCGCCCATCTGTTTGTTTCTTTTAATCCCAACAAGAGGGGAGTTGCTGTCGGAAAACGCACCATCTCTAATTGGCTAGCAGATTGCATTTCCTTCTCTTACGCCCAAGCCGGGCTGACTTTGGACGGTCATGTCACGGCTCATAATGTTAGAGCCATGGCTGCGTCGGTGGCTCATCTAAAGTCAGCCACCATAGAAGAGATTTGCAAAGCTGCGACGTGGGCTTCGATCCACACATTCACATCACATTACTGCCTTCAGCAGCATAGCCGACGCGACAGTCGGTTTGGGCAGTCGGTGCTGCAGAGTCTGTTTGGGGTTTAGAATCCAACTCCACCCCCCTAGGCCCATGTTTATTCTGTTCCAGGCTGCACTCTCAGTTAGTTGAATTTGGTTTCAGGTCAATTTTGTTTTTTGTCCTCGCCGTTGCGGGACCCAATTGACCATTCTTTGTTGTGTTGAGTGAGCCTGGGGGCTAGGGATACCCCATCAGTGAGAATATTGGCCTGCTTGTCTTTGGAGAAAGAGTAGTTACTCACCTGTAACAGGTGTTCTCCGAAGACAGCAGGCAATATATTCTCACAACCCTCCCACCTCCCCTTTGGAGTTGTATTCCTCTAATTCTTGTAATTAACTGAGGAATGTGCCCGCGCGACGGGCAGGAAAGTGGACGCGCGCATGCGCACTGCATCCGCCCGCGCGACGGGGGACATTTTAGACTTTGTCATGGACTTTGCTGGAAAGTCCTCCGGGCCGACGTGACGTCACCCATCAGTGAGAATATATTGCCTGCTGTCTTCGGAGAACACCTGTTACAGGTGAGTAACTACTCTCTATGTGCATCGCTGATTCGCCGGCGTCAGAGGAAGAACGCCTCAGGCTCTAATATGTAACGAGAGAGTAGAAGTGAGATCGAGGGACATGCTGTGCTTGGAGAAAGGTGAAAAGGGAGATTAACGGAACATACTGAGCAAGGAGAAAAGTGGAAATAGGAGATCAGAGTGAGACATTAAGGTGGGAGGAAAGATTGGGAAAAGGGAAGAAGGAAATGGAGATTGGAGGAGCATGCTGGATATTGTGGAAGGGGAGTTTGAGGGCATTCTGTGCACAGAGGACTGGGGGAGGAGAGATTGGGGAACATTCTGGGCATGGACAGTGGAAAGGAAGATCGGGGAACATGGTGGAAGGGGAGATTGTGGGACATGCTGGGCATGGAAAAATGTGAGAAAGAAAATGGGGAGTTCATGCTGGGCATGGAGGAGGGTAGAAAAAGGGCGATTAGGGTGACATGCTGGGCACAGAGGAGTGAAGGTGGGAGGAAAGATCAGGGGGTGGTGCTGGAGAGGAGGGAAGGTGGAAAGAGAAATCAGGGAGATGCTGGTTAGGAAGGAAGGTGGAAGAGAAAACCAGGAAGAGATGCTGGGCAAGAAGGAAGAGGGAAGAGAAAACTAGGAAGAGATGCAGGGCAAGAAGGAAGGGAAGAAAGGAGAGATGCTTGGCATCAATGGAAAGGAAAGAGGAGAGAGGGGAGATGTTAGAAATGGGTGGGGAAAGAGATGCAGAGCTAGATAGAAGCAGTAAAAAGAGGGAGCTGGAAGACTGGAGGATGAGAAAGAGGGATAAAGTTTGAGAGGCAAAAAATGTATTGGGGGAAGATGAGCATGAAAAAAATCAATGTCTGAGTGGAAGAAATTGAGAAAATATAACATGACAAATGAACAGGAGGCCCTGGACAGTGATCTAAGGGATACAGAGAGAGAATGAGACTACTATGCTTAGAAAAATAGCATTACCAGGCATAAAGGTAGAAAAATAATTTTATTTTCCATTTATTGATTGAAATTTGTCAGCTTTGGGAATTAAAATCTGCTATCTGTATATTTTGCACTGTACATAAGGAAGGTTGCTGGACATTGGTGGATGGAGGGGAGAGAAGGTTTGCTGGACATGGATGGAGGGGAGGGAAGAGTGAGGAAGGAGATGAGATGAGGGAAAAGGAAGAGAGAAAAACTGCACATGGAGGAAGAAAATAGGCAGAAGCTGGATCCACTGGACAGTCAAGTCTACAGAGGACCCAGCTTTTACTTACGGATGTAGGGCAAGAAATGAAGAAGAAAGGCGGAAAGTAAAGAAATAAATGGAAAGGAAGCCCTGGAAACGGAGTTCAGAGGACAGATAGCAGCAGAATCGGATACTGGGCCAGCATGATCAGAAAAACAAAGTCACCAGACAACAAAGGTAGAAAAGATCATTTTATTTTCATTATAGTGTTTGGAATATGTCCACTTTGACAATTAGGTTCTCAACATTAAAAGTTTATATTTATTTACTTATTTATGGCATTTTATCCTACATTAAACATGAATTAGGGTGTTTTGTGGCTCTACACGTATCATGATATTATGATCCCTTGTTTCATATTGTTGACGGTCTGCATTTTCCGTATGGGTGGTATATTGGTGTATTAGGTTCTACCCAGTGTAATATTTATGGTACAGTAAGGTTCTGAGTGTGTTTTTGCACAAAGTTGTGCATAGTGTTTTGCAGTTGAGCGATTGTGGTTAGTATATGCTTTGAGCAACCACTTTATTCTTTGACATATGATACATAGCTAATATCTAAATTTAATAAAAGGTATTAATTGTGACTTTTATTTTTATTCTTTTTTCTGTGTGTTATCAGACAATTATGGATTTAAGCTCCACCCCTGGCCCCACCCCTAACCACGCCCCCTTTAGCCTCCCCAAACAGTTGGGCCACCGACCGCCTATGCCTATTGCTGACAAATGATATTTTGGGGGCAAAGTGGAGGAGGTTACTGACCTCATCAAGTCCCTCTTTCGGCCCACTCTTTCTGCAGCCTCCACTTCCTGGAGGGTTTCGGATGGAAGCCAGAGGAGGACCTACTACTCTCACAGATTTAGGTTCACTCCTACTGCCTGCCCTGTGTAGCGGTCTCAGGGTTCCCACTCCTGCCCTCAGCAGCAACAAACCCAGAAGGCCAGGAGAGCATAACCTCTGTAAAAGTGACCAGTAGGGAGGGAGGCTGAAGTTTTTCCAAGAAAGTTGGTCCCTTTGTAACCTCCGAGTAGCGGGTTCTTGAAATAGTCCCTTTGTTGTTGAAAACTTCCTCCAAATTGTCCACTATAAACATCACAAATTAGCTCTCAGCATCAGGAGGTGCTCACAGAAGAACTCGCTTCTCTTCTACATGCTTGAGTGGTCGAACCTGTGCTACCAGGAGATGAAGGGAAGGGATTCCAAGTACTTCCTCATGCCCCTCAAAAATGGGGGAATGCATCCCAACCTAGACTTAAGGGCCCTGAACAAATAGCTGGTAAAAGAAAAGCTTAGCATGGTTTTTCTGGACACCCTATTTTTCATGATTCAGAAACACAATTGGCTATTCTTACTGGACCTAAAGGGTGCTTATGCCCACATACAGATATATCATTGTCACTGGAAGTGTCTCATATTTTGAGTAGGGAAACATCACTACCAGTACTGTGTTCTGCCCTTTGGCCTCGCATCCACTCCCAGAGTCTTTACAAAGTGTCTCACAGAAGTTGCAGTGTCCCTCCACAGACTGGGAGTGCACATGTTCCCCTGCTGGATAATTAGCTGGTGAAGAGCACATCACAGTAGGGTGCTCAAGAATCATTGCAAAGAACCATTTTGATGCTGGAGTTACTAAGGTTCATTGTCAAATGCCCAAAGTCCCAACTTGTCCTGTTTCAAAGATTGGAGTTCATTTGAGCCCTGCTAGACACGGTTTGGGCCTGAGCCTTCCAGAGCAGATGCCATCTTCAATATTGCTCTGAGAGTCCAGCAAAGCCAGCAAGTCTCAGCTCAGCAGATGTTGAAGTTCCTAGGCCACATGACCTCTACCATGCATGTCACATCCATGGTGCGCCTCCATTGAGGCAGGCTCAGTAGACTCTAGCTTCTCAGTGGTGTCAGGCCATAGGGAACCTAGTGGACGTCATCTCTGTCAGTGTAGGGGTCACTCTTGTGTTAGACAATTTGGCCCAATTTGATCTTGGGACTTCATTCCAAATTCTTCCTCCAACCAGGGCTGGGATGCTCGTGTAGATGGGCTCCAAATTTAAGATTGTTTTCCTCAGGAGGTTCAGTTTCAAATCAACCTACTGGAGTTGCAATCCATTTGGAACATTCTAAAGACTTTCAGAGATTGGCTGATACACAAAATTATTCGTATTCAAACAGACAACCAGATTGCAATGTACTATGTGAAAAAATAGAGAAGCACCGGCTTGTACCTCTTCTGTCAGAAAGCAGTCAGGATGTAGCACTAGGCAGTGGTGTAGGAAGGGGGGGCAGGAGGGGCAGTCCTCCCCGGGTGCAGGCCGCTGGGGGGTGTCTGCTCCGCTGGTTCCCCGCTCCCTCTTCCCCGGAACAGGTTACTTCCTGTTCCTGGGCAGAGAGAGCAGGGAACCAGCAGAGCCAACGCAGCTCCCAGCGACTTACACTCGGGGCGGACCGGCCTTCCTGCCCGCTCCCTTTCCTACACGCGCGACTGGTAAGAATGCACTCTGGGGGGGGTGATGCGCGCCGAGGTGGGGGGGTGCGCCGTGCTGCACCAGGGTGGCAGCCGCCCTCGCTATAGCACTGGCACTAGGCCTCCAATCACGGCATGGTCCTCAGGGCCACATACCTAGTGGGAAGAGCAACTGCCTGGTAGGGTTCTAGATTAGTTCCCACTCACCAATTACCCTCTGGAAAATTGCCACCTAGGTCAATTACCCCCTAACCAATTCCCACTCTTAACATTCATAATGCACAGTACAAAACCAGGAGAAAAAAGTGAGCAGTATAACTACTGAACACACATAGTATCCAGTTATAAATACTGAATTATAAACAAAACAGAAATCAACTATTATTACAAAAAAATTATATCAACTAAAAAACAAGAGAAAATCCTTCACAGATTTCTTCCCAAAATCAACTAGCGCAACCAGATGCTCCTGAGATGCTTTATACTGACGACGCCGTGGTGGTGGTAAATAACCAGCTATAAGACATTCCTGTTCAACCTCAACAGTTGCCCATTTCTTTTAACACCTTGATAAAGCGCCAAATATTTGGATGATGGGCTGTAACACTGGACTGCAAACAATTTTGGTAATCCACAAAAGCTTGTTGATATGAGCCAGGATGCTCTGCACACGATCGTACATACTCCAAAATTAAATTGGAAACATAGGTTACCTTCTCATTCTTCTTCCCAGATGTCCAATATAGGTATCTTCAAAATAATCAACAACAGTTAGCAACTCTGATGGAAGGCAATGCTCAATAGTTTCAAAACAGTCAACCACCCGATCTGGATGGACAAAGGCTAATGCTGGAAACATTCATGCAGAAATAATAAAAAGAATCTTCACCATAGCGCAACTTGCTTACCCCTCACTTTGAATTTTTCTGTAAATACTATGCGACAAGAAGAAAAAAACACCTTCTCTACTGAGGCAGAAGGAAAACTAGACACAATAGCATTCATAGAGGCTTTTTCAAAATCAACAAGAATTGTTTGGGGATTCAGACCAGACTTCAAATTGCAGATTTAATTAAACAATGAACAATAAGTCCTTTCTTTATTAGATAACAAGGCAAATACACGAGTGCATGGACAGTGTATTATTGATAAAATATTTCTGGAAAAACTTTAAAAGTTCCATCAGCAAGCCAAACCACCGAAGATTGTTTTCACGACTGAATATCAATATCCAGTTGGGACAATGACGTCCACTGTCAAGAAGCAAAAAATCATCACTTTTTACAGTCATCTTCAAA
Source organism: Microcaecilia unicolor (assembly GCF_901765095.1). Lineage (NCBI taxonomy): Eukaryota > Metazoa > Chordata > Amphibia > Gymnophiona > Siphonopidae > Microcaecilia > Microcaecilia unicolor. The sequence continues at coordinate 125,670,863 of NC_044040.1, read as the reverse complement.
ACATCAGGGACCTCCATTTCCTCACAACTAAAAGGTAAAGGACATATAATCCCTACAGCCTGTGTGTATCACCATATATTTTGATGGCTATTTCTTGGTGCTGGAAGTTGTGACGCAACTTCTTCTGACACACTCGCAACAGTGGCCATAATAATGTGTTGAGGAGTGTCCTAGATGTTTTTTTAAATTCTTTATTTATCAGTTTTAACAATCATAATATATACAGTACTTATGAGTGAAAATACACAAATCTGGAAATCATTTAACAGAAAATAAAAGAATTATACATTCCTCTACGGTTTCCAACTATCGTCCACAAATTTAAGTAACTGATCCAAGACTTAAGAAATTTCAATACTTATATATAAAGCACATTCACAAAGTAATTAAATCAAAAGAACAGCTTAGTTCCCAAGCGGTTAACTCTAATCTGCCATACAGTGTTGCATATGTGACTAGACTTGTACATTAACCCCTTCCCTGTTTATTAAAAAATCTTCCAACTGATTTGGATCAAAAAATTGATATTGCTTAGACTGAAATTTTATTCTACATACACATGGAACTCTCAAAAGGAAATCTGCACCTATTGCTGTTACCCTAGGACGTAGGGATAAAAACATCCTACGTCTTTGTTGGGTATCCCTAGCCAAATCAGGAAATACTCTAACTTTTGAACCCATAAACAGAGAATCCAGGTGTCTCAAGGAAAGTTTAAGAACTGCGTCTCTATCTAACTCAAATGCAAAGGTTACCAGTAATGTAGTTCTCTGAGTTATAACCTCTAGAGAAGACTCAAGGAATGCAGTAAGATTCATCGCACCATGCATTTGTTGGTTATCTGATGGTTTCACATCCGTTTGAATATAATAAGCACAAGTTATTGGTGGCAAAGAATTCTCCGGCATTCCCAGTGTCTCCATTAAATATTTTCTAACCATTTGAATTGGCACAACCAAGGGGGACCTAGGAAAATTTATAAACCTCAAAGTCAGTCTCTTAAATTGGTTTTCCAAGTATTCCAAACGTCTTGAAGTGAAATTTTTGTCTTTAATTAAAGTTTGTCCCACAAGTTCAAATTTCTCAACTTTTTCAGACAGCTTTCTAACCTCAGAGGCTTGGATTGCACTAGTTTGAATCTGGAGTGTCCTAGATGTTAAGAACAATTACATACAACATTACATACCACATCCCATAAAGCTTTCAACATAACCACATTCCCAATAACACCAACACAATATTCTAACCAATTCCACAACACTATGGGGCTCATTTGCAAAAAAACATCCACAAAGTTGCATAAATGTGCATTTGGATGTTTTTCTCACCAAAACATCCACATTGGTATTTTCAAAACTAATTTTTGGACATTTTTCTATGGTCTGTCAGAATGCATTCAAATCACAAGGGAGTGTGTTAAGGGCGGGATTCAGGCGTTCCTAACCCTTGGGCAATTTTCTGCCATAATGGAACAAAACAAAAACATCCAGGGCCATAAGTTGGATGTTTTGGACTACACCAGTTGTATTAACGAATAAGCCACAAAAACTGCTCTAAATGACCACTGGAGGGAATCAGGGATGACTTCCCCTTACTCCCCCAGTGGTCACTAACCCCCTCCCACCCCCTCCCCAAAAATGTGATTACAAATATTACTTACCAGCATTTATGCCAGCCTCAGATTGTATACTCAGGTCAATTAGAGCAGCATACAGGTCCCTGGAGTAGTCTAGGAGTGGGTGCAATGCACTGCAGACAGGTGGACCCAGACCCAGACCTCCCCCTACCAGTTACACTTGTGGTGGAAACTGTGAGCCCTCCAAAATTCACCAGAAACCCACTCTACCCACATATAGGTGCCCCGTTCACCCATAAGGGCTACTGTATTGGTGTACAGTTGGGTAGTGGGTTTTGGGGGGGCTCAGCAGACAAGGGAGAAGCAGTGAGATGTGTACCTGGGAGCATTTATTAGAAGTCCACTGCAGTTCCCGTAGGGTGCCCAATGCTCTCCTGGGATGTCTGTATGGCCAGTCTACTAAGAATGCTGCCTCCTCCTACATCCCAGTGGCTTAATTTTGAGCATTTTTCACTTGATGTTTTTTTGTTTTCAGAAATGGAACAAAAATGATCTTGGGCAAGTCACTTAACCCTCCATTGCCTCAGGTACAAACTTAGATTGTGAGCCCTCCTGGGACAGAGAAATAGCCAGTGTACCTGAATGTAACTCACCTTGAGCTACTACTGGAAAAGGTGCGAGCAAATCTACTATAATAAAACTCACTCAACGTTCTGAAGACAACGTTCTGAAGTCACTCAGTCACTCCCTGAAGGGTTCATGGATTCATGGTGGTGAAGCCACAACACTGACCATGTCTCTCTGCCCCGCCCTCGCATGACGGACAAATCAGAAAAAACACCCTCAACATTCTGAAACACAAAGAACCATCACAACACCGTTCCCAGGCAACACTAGGCAACGTAAGACGGACCAATCAGAGGAAACTACGTGACAATAAGGGAGGAGCATTCCCCAGCAGAATGGCTCATTATCTGTGCAGCACGGAGAGCACAGAACCACCGCTAGAACGAGAAAAGAATATTCCTGCTGTGGGTATGTGCAAAAATAGACCGGGGGGGGGGGGGGGAGAAATTTTTAAATGCCTAATGCCAGTACTGAAGAGTGCCAGAGGGCCAATAGCAAAGACTATATTTGGGATCGCTTGACATGGAGTCGGAGGAGCCGGAAAACAACGTGCCCGTCACCATCTGGGACGTGGGCGAACAGGACAAGCTGTGGCCCAGCTGGAAGGATTACCCGCGACCCAGCCAGCAGCAAACAGCGACCAAGGAAGGGGGAGGAGTACTCCTTCCCTGCCTAGGAATCGCTGGAGACTGGCTGCCAAACTAACGAAACAACCGCACACCGACGCACCACCTCCATCATTCAAAAGGCATCCACTCTTCAACAGAAATGCAAACTAATAATACAAAACAAACAAAGAATACATGGTTTCTCAGGTGGCTGCAGGTAACTCCCCACCCCCTTCCTCTTCCCCTTTTGCCGAAGCGGCCAAGGACGTGCCCAACCATCCCCAGCCTCAGGCAAGCTGTCTCCCACCTCGGGGATTCCCCGAGCACCCGGAAAAAGACGGCGCTGATTCCTGCAGCGCATAAATGTTCCAGCATTCCCCTGCAGCCAGCCTGAAATGGACCAAACATACCGGATCACCCCCCGATGGCCCGAGACTGTGCTCTTCTCCCTTCCACCAACTTAAAACAACCATCCCCGTCCTCAGGCAAGCCGTCACCCACCTCCAGCATGCCCAGAACCCCAGCCCAATGGAAAAAGATGGTGCTGCTTCCAACAGCACATTTCTCTTCCAGCGTTCTCCTACAGCAGCCCTGAAATGGCCAAAAAATACCAACAGACAACGTGCTCCTCTACCTTCCGCCCATCTAAAACAACACTGCTGCCTCAGGACGACACAAAAAATAAAACCTGGAAAAAAAAAACCACCACTCAGCAAAGGCTGACCCCCCTACAACCATATTTACATTTCACCAATAGAAAGACCCCCCTCCACAAACCTACATGACAGACAAAACCACACACACACAATACAACAGAAACACACCCTCAAAGCCACACACTAATCCAACCCACTTTGCCAGCACAGCACATCCCACATCCCCCAAGCAAAAAACAAAACAAAAAAAGACACACATCAACAACCTGCACACACACCGCACCCTCACACACACAGTCTCACACACACACACAAAATAACTCTGTGACACATACACACACACACACAAAAAAAGCCACATGCTAGTGCCCGTTTCATTGGTTTCGGAAACGGGCCTTTTTTACTAGTAAATAAATAAAAAATGAATAAATAATAATAATAAAAAAGATAAACGCACAGAGCACAAAAACATCTAGCAAATAGCCATTTTTGAAAGATAGACATTTTTGTTTTGAAAATGGCTATATTCCCCACTTTTGGACAATTTTAGTAAAACATCCAAAGTTGGACTTGGATGTCATATTGAAAATGCCCCTCCACAGAAGACAATCACAGTGAAAAAGATCAAAGCAAATGAACATAAAAAAAACAGATCCTGAACACAACAATTAAAAGAGCCAAATTAGAATACCAGAAGATATCAGAAGAACAGCAAAGAAAAACATGCAGACAAACAGCAAAACAAATACCTTGCCTGAGTAGCAATCGCTTTATCCTTCACAACTGCAGCAACTTTAGTGACTTCCAAATGATGCCCATCAGGAGAATTACTGTGCTCATGGAATGAGCCAATAACGTCTCCATTCAAAACTTTAACTCTGGCATGAAATATATAATTCCGTCTTCTCTCACATTCATAAGAAACAACTCCACCAACCAGAACTTGTGTTGAACATACTTATAGCCTTCAAACAATAACTTTTCCTTCCCCGTTTCACTTACAAACCATTCCATGCTCACAGACCAAAGGGATGAGTCAGGATAACACTACCAAATTCTTTATTAAACAATTGAAACAGTAGTCAAACCACACACACATACTTTTTTTTAAAACCTCCTCTACCCCCATGTCCATCACCTCTTCCCTCTCTCCCAACCCTCTCTTCTACTCCTCCTTTAAACAAAATATACTGGTAGTAGAATTTTTTTAAAAAGCAACTCTTTTAAATGATTCCCTATTAATAAACCAGAATAAACATCCAAAATTAGCATAATATAAATTGGAGCAATTTAGAAGGAATATGAACATATTTGACAGATTCAGCCACCAGAACAAGAAGTCCCTGAAGTGAAAAATAGCTAGAATTATATATCGTAAGACCTCAAAGCAATACTGGGACCAATCTATGTGCTTTTTCTACATACACTGGTCTACAGTACTACAGTAATAACAAATGTAATTTGTGTAGATAGGAGAAAGTACATCCCTGAGGAAGGTATGAGGTGAACCAAAGGACAACTTAATAGGAAAAAATTTTTCATTTTTAAATAAACCAGAATAGACATTCCCCAATTGACATAACATGAGCTGGAGCAATTTAGAACAAAATATGACCATATTTGACTGATTCAGCCACCCACAACAAGAAGTACCTGAATTGAAAAATAACTATGATTGCATATCATAAGTCCTCACAGCAATACTGTGACCAATGCGATTTTTCTTCACTGCTGGAGTTACTAATTCAGTGGCGTAGCCAGACAGCCAATTTTGGGTGGGCCTGAGCACAAAGTGGGTGGGCACAAAATTGTATCTCTCCCCCCTCTCCCCCAGCACTTCCCAATTCAAAATATAAATACTTTAGCAGATGAGGATCCCCAATCTCTGTCAGCTGAAGGCCTCCAGTAAAGATGGCCAGAACTCCTCTCCACCAAGCCCAGTAGGCAGCAGCAACTCCTCGAGCCCCTGATGCCAGCACCCCATACATTCTTAGTTGTCAGTGGCTCCAGGATGCTGCCCCCATCTGCCAAGCAAGGCATCTCTGGCCAGCTTCAGAAGAGAGCCCAGCTTGTAGGGCTTGGGAATCCCCACTAGCTACAGCAAGGGTCAGGGCTGCCGTTAGCCATGCTGGTGACCAGGGCAGAAAATAAAGCCCCTCCCCCAATTCCCTCTCCTCTCCAATCTCCTCATCTGCCGTTAAAGTCACACTGACAGACCCTCAAAAATTACAAAACAAGGGATCACAAATTAGAAATAAAAATATATAGACAAAATTGAACTGGGAACCTCAGCATGTACTGCAACACTGGAGAAAAAAAACCCAAAACAAAACAAAAGCGCATTTCCTTTTCTACTTAACACAATAAAAAGACATCCACTATGCACATTTCCCAAAGTTAACATATTCCATTTAAAACATTCAAAGTAAAATGATTTTCCTACCTTTATTGTCTGGACATTTTATTTTTCCATCATGTTGGTTCCAATTTCTCTTTCCCGCTTTCCTGTCTGTCTTCTGCTAATTCTTCAAGCGGTTGTCCATTTGTCTTTTTTCTCCTGTCGTTTCATTTCCTCACTACACCTACCTGTGAAATATTGATCCTTCCATTTTAGCTCTTTCCTTTCTTTTCTTTTTTTTTCTTTTCTGCCTCTGTACATTCAAATTTCATCCTCTTTCTAAATCTTTTCCTTCTTTTTACTTTTCAGATATCTATCACATTTCCACCTCCTTTCACCCACTAGCTCTCCCATTCCCCATCTCTCTCCTTTTCAGCCTTCCATTCCCTTCCATCTTCGATCTACGCGCCATTACCATATTTCTACCCCCTGTGATCACTATTCTCTCATTTTTTCCTTGCCATCTCCACTCCCTGGGCCTCTCCCCCATGCTTTCCACCATTCCCAGTGTCTCCCTCCCTCCACCCTTCCAGCCCAGCATCTGTTCCCTCTTTCTACCCTCCTCACCCTCTAGCCTGATATTTCCCTATCCCTTTTACCTCCCACCACCAGCATCTTCCTGTCCCATCTCTCTCCCCTCCCCCATTGTCCACCATTTTTCCCTTTCTCTTCCCTACCATCTGTTGTCTATCTTCTCTCCCTGGATCCATCTTCCCGCTCTCTCCCCTCCCCCGCTTGTGCATCTATTCTTTCCTCTCCTCTCCTCCACCTTCATGTCCAACTTTTCTCCCTCTCCCTGCCTTGAGCCCCTGGTTTAACATCTCTCTCTAACCCCCCACCCACCCACCACCATCTCTCCATCCTTCCTTTCCCTCACCTCAATGCCATGTTCAACATTTCCCCTCTCCCTCCCTTCCACTTCCATGTCCAACACATTTTTTTCTCTCATGCCCTTTCCCTCCCTCTGCCCATCCCATCTATATCCAACAAGTCTCCCTCTCTTTCCCCTTGCAGCATCTCTCCGTCCCTCTCCCCCACCTATCTCTACCCTGTCTCACTCCCTCATCCCAACAGTGCTCCTGTCTCACCCCCCCCCCCCCCCCCCACAAACCACCCGCCAGCATGCTGCAGGGTTTTTTCCCCAGCCACCACTGGCACGCTGGCTGCAGGCCTTCTTTCCCCTCCCTCCCCTTCGGGCAGTGCTGCAGTCTAACTCTATAGCTGAGCAAAGCTGCACGGCACCGGGTCCGTCCTGCAGCTACGCTGCTGCCCTCCGTTGCTATCTTTGTTTGGCAGAGGTGTTAGTTTTTCTGCTGCTTATCTGCAGTGGATCCACGCACTGCCAGGGCTGTCTGTATGCTGCTGCGACTGCTTCCTTCCGGCCAGCCTCACCTTCTCCGATACTCTTTCTGAAGAGGCGGGGCCAGCGCAGAGGAAGCAGTCACAGCAGCATACAGACAGCCCTGGCAGTGCGCGGATCCGCTGCAGATAAGCAGCAGAAGAAGAAGAACTAACAACTCTGTCAGACAAAGATGACAACGGAGGGCAGCAGTGTAGCGGAAGGACAAACCCGGTGCCCTGCAGCTTTGCTGTAGGGTTAGACTGCTGCGGCGCTGCCCGAAGGGGAGGGAGGGGAAAGAAAGCCTGCAGTGTGCCGGCGGTGGATCTTCCCAATTCTTTTGGCGTCTGCAGCACCGTTGCTGGGTGGGCCTGAGCCCAAAGTGGGTGGCCCAGGCCCACCCGTGGCTAACCCCCTAATATTCATATTTTTTGCCACATACAGTGTTGTAGAAAGAATCTTACAAACTAATCAGTATACACAGATGATTCATACAGTTAAGAAAACAAATAAATGGCTTTGAGTACAGAAGCAAAGCCATGAGGGGGAATAATAAAACCAGTGACATAAACTGAAAAGAGGGGACTTCAATGCACTACAGCTGATAAGAATGAAACTTCTTATGTCTATATAAGAAATACAGCAGATATGGTAGACAATGCTCTAAGAACCTCCCCTAAAGTTCTAAGAACACTGTACTGGCGCCATAAATCGTCATTCAAACTAATCAGCATTTCAGACTAGCTTCATATCTTCTCTACAATACTAAATAATCCATTAGACAATTTAAAAAAGGCTTCAGCTAAATCAAAAATCATTAAAGATGTCACTTCCCACCCAGTAAATTCCCCTCCTAGACATTACCTTTGCACCGTTTCAACCAGACCTACACCCCTTTAGCTGCAGTTCCAAACTCACACACTGCCTCTGACCCAAGCTTTTACCTATTACCCGACCTGCCTCTTCTATATAAGTACATAAGTAATGCCATACTGGGAAAAGACCAAAGGTCCATCGAGCCCAGCATCCTGTCCCCGACAGCTGCCAATCCAGGTCAAGGGCACCTGGCAAGCTACCCAAACGTACAAACATTTTATACATGTTATTCTCGAAATTGTGGATTTTTCCCAAGTCCATTTAGTAGCGGTCTATGGACTTGTCCTTTAGGAAACCGTCCAACCCCTTTTTAAACTCTGCCAAGCTAACTGCCTTCACTACATTCTCCGGCAACAAATTCCAGAGTTTAATTACGCATTGGGTGAAGAAATATTTTCTCCTATTTGTTTTACATTTACTACACTGTAGTTTCATCGCATGCCCCCTAGTCCTAGTATTTTTGGAAAGTGTGAACAAGGGAAAAAACCCCGATACAAACTGCCGCTTTAAAACAAAGAACTTGTAGAGAAAACTGAAAAGCCCGATGCAAAACTAATACACTGGTGGGAAATACCCGGAGGGGTGGGGGTGGGGTGGAATTGGGCCAGTGGAAATTGACAACCTTAGTTGGGAAATGGTTGAAGGGAAATTATTACCACTTCTCAGCTTGACATTCTTTCTTGCATTAAGACCTGGATTTGGAATAGTGAAGAAAGCTTCTTATATAAAGCTCTTCCCTCAGGATATGAGGTCTTCTCCTTTTCAAGGACAGCCAGGAAAAGGGGCAGACTTGATATTTTTCACTCTGCCACTCTTCAAATCTCAGAATTACCCTCCCCTTTTTCTTATTCAGAGGCTCTTGCTGTCCATATTTCGGCACCAACTTCTCTCAACTTCTTTCTTTTTTACTGTCCATCCTCACTTACTGCAGGGCAGTGAGATCTTGCCTATCAAGCAGTTAGTGATATTTCCATCTGCATCCCCAATACTATGATTCTGGGTGACTAACATTCATGTGGACACTCCCCACCTGTCTTGCTCCAAAGCTTTTCTATCTTTTATTTCTGATCTTGATCTCAGACAGTATGTTTCTTGTCCAACTCACCATATTGGTCATACTCTGGACTTAGGGCTAGATGCACTAAACCTTAACGACCCTCTAACAACCCTTTAACAAAGGAAATTCCTAACCATTGCATGCATTAAAGGCCTTTTTCCTACGAAGCAACAGCTAACGAAAACGGAATGCAAACGAGAAACAACCATTGAAATGTGGACAATTCGGAATGCACTAACCATACCGACGATTGCAACGAATCATTTACCGTCAGAAATTTTATGTGCTCAGACCTGTCGTTAAGGCCTCAGCTGTCATCTCCCCGCTGCCCCCTGCACCATAAAAATCCAAGCCGGCATGTTTAAAAAGAAAAGTGAGATACAAACACAAACACGTGGCTCTCCGCTTCCCCCTGCATCACTACAAAACTAAACATACTGCTTCTCCCTGCAGCTTAAAAATCCTATCTCTCTCTCCTTCTCCCACAGCTTTGAAAATGAACACTCTCTGCTATCCCCTGAAGCCAATTTTCCCAGTACTGTAAACAAGCTGCAAAGAGGTCTTTTGTTACAAAAGGGGGTTTACGAGGGTCGTTCTTTTTAGAGTTATCTTCAACTGCACTCTTCTGCTAGATCAGAGAGCTAAAATGCTTGCAGGTCGCGATCCCCCCTCGCACGGCGCAGTCTGACGTAAGCAACCTACGTAGGTTTAATACGTTTGTGGCATGCTCAGAGCAGCCAGCATAACGCTTGGCTGCTCTGCGCATGCTTAAGGGGCAAATTAACGACGGGGATTACAAATGTATGATACATTGTACTTTTCAGTACCGCACCGAACATTTCTGAGCTGTTTTTTTGTGCATTCTTTGTTGTTTCAAATTCGTTAAGCACTTTTATTATTTAGATTTTTTAACGTTTGGTTGTTGCAACTAGCTCCATCTGATTCCTCCTTTACTCCAGCCAACTTCATCTATAAAGCAGTCCCGTGGTCTGATCATTTCCCAATCACTTTCTCTATTGATTTCCCAGTTACTATAACCCTGATTATAACATCCCCAAAATATTCTCGTCACCTATCTCGCATAGCTTCAAATACTTCCTTCTCCTCTGACCTTACATCTCTCGAGCTGCATTCCGTTCTTATCAGTGCCCTAGATCTAGTTGCCTCTTTATTGCCAGTTCAGCATTCCTTCCTAAAGCTCAAGCAACCCTGGTTTCATAGTGGCCTCTGTTTGCTCCAATTCCAAGGGGAATTGGAGACTGGGAATTGTCCGGGGGCAACTGTCCAGGTCGTTACTCGCCAGATACCCGTGGCAGACAGTCTGAGCAGGGTGATGCAACCACGAGTGGTATCTAAGCATGGGCGTTGCTGAAGAGATCGTCCATGTATGGGGTATCCCCTTAGTGGACCTGTTTGTTACTCATCTCAAAAATAAAGGCCCTCAGTTCTGCAGTTCTGCTCCAGGCTGAGATCACATGGCAGGCTAGCATGAGATGCCTTCCTCTTGGATTGGGGACAATGCCTACTATATGCATATCCTCCCGTACCTCTTTAGGAAAGACTTTGCTGAAACTCAAGCAGGACAATTGCTCCATGATCCTCATCACATCTTACTGGCAAAGGCAGATATGGTTCACTCTACTTCTGGAGTTAGCCGCCAAAGAACCAAGGAGACTGGAGTGTTTTCCATAATATAACATAACAATACAACTTATATTCTGCCATTAGCCTTGCAGTTCTACGCGGATTTATTTATTTATTAGGATTTATTTACCGCCTTTTTGAAGGAATTCAATCAAGGCAGTGTACAGTAAGAATTACAATATAAAGAAGCTGGACAATCACCAGGAAATCACAAGTATAATAAGTAGTTGGAATCAATTTCAGCCCATTCTTTGTTAACCTCTGTAAACTAAAATACATTTTATGAAGTACCTTTGAAAGAAATGTGGGGAGATCCCTTTCTCCAGCTTATCTATTACATGCATGCAGTAGACTTTTTCCCCCTTCATTGAAATGACATCTGCTCCTGCATCCAATGAGGTGGCCGTGGGCGTCCATCAGATGTATATTTGGCCTATGTTCCACTTCATCTCACTGTCTTCCAATAGTTGGCAACCTTGACTTTCCTTAAGGACTCTTGGATCCTAGATTCTAGTCTTGGGCTACCCGAGGCCTAGCACTTGTCCAGCATGCTCTAGATCCTTTTTCCTGCCCTACACAAAAAGTGCTTGAATAACTTCTACATCTTTATGAGTCTGGTCTTAAGACCAACTTTGTAAGGGTTCACCTCAGTGCAATTGGGGCAGCCATTGGTAAATGCACTCTAATTGGCTGGCAGATTGCATTTCCTTCACTGATGTTGATGCTGGAGGGTTATGTCATGGTTCACAATGTCAGAGTTGTGTCAGTAACTCACTTGAAGCCTTCCTTCACTGAGGAGATCTGCAAAGCGGTCTTCAGTTCACACATTCAAATCTCACTATGCATTGAGCAAGATTCTTGAAATGACAGCCAGTTTAGTGAAAACATTCTGCAGAATTTGTTTGAACTCTAGAATCCAACTCCACCAACCCTGACCCATTTTCTTTTGTTCCAGGCTGCACCTTTCTTTGTTCATGTAGTTTTGTTAATTGGTTGCTGATTGGCCTTGCCTGGTGCAAGTCCCTGTTGACTGTTTGTTGTTTGCAGTGAGCCTGATAGCTAGGGATTCCCAGATGTGAGAAGATCATGTCCTGGTTATCCTCAGAGAAAGTGAAGTTATTCATCTGTAGTTGGTGTTTTCTGAGGACAGCAGGACATATACAGTGATACCTCAGTTTTCGTCGATAATCCGTCCAAAAACAATCGGCGAAATCCGAAACCAACGAAAACCGAGGCAATAAGACATTAATATAAAGTGAATATAAAAGACTAATGTACAGAATAAAGGAACATTTATTTAACATGGCATTTACTTCCAAAAGAGGCCAGTTTCATCACAGTTGAAGACTTGTTGGGGGATGAATCCTTCAGCCTCTTGATGTATTATTGTTTGGAAGGGGAATCCCCCACCATAAGGACCTTAGGTATCAAGGCACTATGGGGTCACTTGCCTTCTTGGTCTTTTGGCAATAGGACCAGCTTCAGAGTCAGTGGACCCATGTCGCACAAGAAAGCTGTCCAAAGAGGTCTGTTTCTGCCGCCTTTAAGATTTGCCTAAAATGGGGCAAGACGTTATCATTAAACAAGTTGCAGACACAGCCTGCAACAGCTTTGTCTGGGTGATTTTCTCCACAAACCCCTGTACTTTACTCCACATGGAGAAGATGTCCTTAATCTCGGAGGAAGGCACATTCTCCCCTGTCTCTTCCTCCTCATCTGAAGCAACTTCTTCATCTGCCGTCTTTTGCACTTCTAGGTGAAGGTCTTGCAGCTCTTTAGTGGTGAATTCTTCACTGTGGTCATCCACCAACTCTTCCACATCCTCACCACTCACCTCCAAACCCATGGACTTCCCCAAAGAAACAATTGACTGCACCACATGTGTAGGGCCATCAGGTGAAGGCTCAAACCCTTCTAAATCTCTCTCATGCACACATCCTGGCCATAATTTCTTCCAGCCAGAGTTCATCATCCTGGATGTCACTCCCTGCCAAGCCTTATCTATGAGGCTAATGCAGTTGAGAATGTTGAAATGTTTTTTCCAGAACTCTGTTAAGGACAATTCTGTATCTGATGTCACCTCAAAGCACCTTTGAAACATTGCTTTTGTGTACAGTTTCTTGAAATTTGAAATGGCATTCTGGTCCATGGGCTGAATGAGTGGTGTGGTATTAGGGGGCAAGAACTTCACTGTGATAAAACTAAACTCCTCCAACAATGCGTCTTGCAAATCTGGAGGATGTGCAGGAGCATTGTCCATTAACAGGAGGCACTTAAGGGGCAACTGATTATCCTGGAGTTATTTTTTCACACTCAGGCCAAACAGTTCATTCATCCACTCAATGAAAGTTGGCCTCGTGACCCATGCTTTCTTGTTTGCCCTCCACATCACACACAATTTACTTTTGATCACATTGTTTCTGCTAAACACTCTAGGAGTTTCTGAATGGTACACCAGTAAGGGCTTCACTTTACAATCACCACTAGCATTACCACACAACAAAAGAGTTAGCCTATCTTTCATAAGCTTATGTCCTGGCAGTCCCTTTTCCTCCTGTGTAATGAACGTCCTCTTTGGCATTTTCTTCCAAAAGAGGCCAGTTTCATCACAGTTGAAGACTTGTTGGGGGATGAATCCTTCAGCCTCTAAGTAATCTTTGAATTCGGACACAAATTTTTCGGCCCCAGACTTGTCTGAACTTGCACCTTCGCCATGCCTAGATGCACTGTGTATGCCAGTGCGCCTTTTGAATTTTTCGAACCAGCCTCTGCTGGCCTTAAAATCACTAAGAGGGGCATAATCGAACACAAATGCCCATGTGTAAGAACGTCCATCTCAGAGAACGGGTCCGTGAAGGGGAGGGCCGAATCGTATTTTTGAAAAAGATGGACGTTTATCTTTAGTTTCGAAAATACGGTTTGTGCCAGGCAAATGCATTGGATGTGGGCATTTCTGAGATGTGGGCATTTGTTTGAGCTGGGCGTTTTCGTTTTTCAGCGATAATCGAAACCGAAGCGTCTCAGCTCAAAAACGACCAAATCCAAGGCTTTGGGTTGAGGGAGGGGCCAGGATTCGTAGTGCACTGGTCCCCCTCACATGCCAGGACACCAACCGGGCACCCTAGGGGGCACTTTTAAAAAATAGGAAAAAACATTAAATTACCTCCCAGGTGCATAGCTCCTTTACCTTGGGTGCTGAGACCCCCAAATCTCCCCAAAACCCACTCCCCACAACTCAACACCATTACCATAGCACTTAATGGTGAAGGGGGGTACAGTGGGTTTGGGGGGGGGTTAGAGGGCTCCCATTTACCACCACAAGTGGTACAGGTAGGGGGGGATGGGCCTGGGTCCGCCTGCCTGAAGTGCACTGCATTACCCACTAAAACTGCTCCAGGGACAGGACTTGTTGCTGCTGTATAACCTTGGCACAGCAGTTCACACCGTAAGACTAATCTCGCTGAAAATGTCCTTTATTTCAATAACCGCGTTTACTCACAGTTAACTGCAGATCAGAGGTTGTGCCCCACTGGCAACGAGTCTCCCTGGTACTAAGATTAGCAGTAGGTCAGAGCTGGTAGAATGGTGTACAATGCCCTCTTTCAGGAACATTCAAGATAAGAACTAAGTTCTGTAACGTGGCTAACACACAAAAGGGATCTAAAATGGACTTACAAAAATGGCCACTACCTCGTGGACTACCGGAAACAAAACAGGGCACATTCTGACCCAGTAAGCAGAGGGAAAAGCACCATGGGAGAAGAGCCTACCAACTACCAACATTGTGAGACTGTAACACAAGCTAGTGAAATCACGGAGCCCAATACCCTACACCCACCACAGTGCAATGCTGATGTGACCCTGCAGTGCACTCGAGAGCCACATCTGACCCAGGGAAAGGCTGTGAGAGGATCGAACACATTCTGCTGTCATGGAGGTGGGTACATAATTTGAGGGTGGCATAGAGGCTGGGAAATAAGGTTTTTGCAAGTGGGTTTTTTTTGTGGGAGGGGGTTAGTGACCACTGGGGGAGTCGGGAGGTGATTCCCGATTCCCTCCAGTGGTCATCTGGTCATTTAGGGCACTTTTTTGGGACCTGTTCATGAGAAAAAAGGGTCCCAAAAAAGTGTCCTAAATTCTCGCTAAAAACGCCTTTCTTTTTCCATTATTGGCCGAGTGCGTCCATCTCTGCTCGGCCGATAACCACGCCCCAGCCACGCCCCCATCAACTTTATTCGTTCCCGCGACGGAGTGCAGTTGAAGACGACCAAAATCGGCTTTCGATTATACCGATTTGGCCGCCCACGGGAAACGGACACCCATCTCCCAAACATGGGCGTTTTTCTCCTTTCAAAAATAAGCCTTTAAGTAAACTAGCACTCATCCCAGGCATTTTCTTGATGAGAAAGGCTTTTCACATATGATGGCCTCAGAAACAGAATCGCCATCTAACTGTTTTTGATTGATCCAAATTAATAATAACTGTTCCACACCTTCAATTGTTTGCGATCTCTGTTTCGTTAGCACATTCACGCCTTTTGCTACATTAGCCTCCTTTATTGCTACCTTTTTCCCCACAATGGAACTTATCGTGGATGGCGACTTCCCGTACATGCTGCCAATTTCAGCAATCTTAATGCCACTGTCGTATTTTTCAATGATTTCCTTCTTCAACTCGATCGTGTTCCTGGCCTTCTTCTTCGAAGGGCTGCTGGCTGTGGAAACTTTTTTTGGACCCATGATGGAGCTAGGGGTGATGATCACACAACGAGAAACAGTGCCACAGGAGAACGCAAAATTAGCAGCGTGGGCACACCGACGAAATCCGAGGCAACCGAGACAAATTTTTCGAAGAAAAAAATGATGAAAACCGAAAATGACGATAACCGAAGTCAACGAAAACCAAGGTTTTACTGTATTCTCATATTCCCTCCCAACTCCCCTAGGAGGTCAACTGCTGTTCCCACACGAGTTAGGCAGGCGGAAAGGCACATATGCATGTGAGGTCAGACTTATCAAAAGCTTCTGGAAAAAGAACGCTGGATAGCATTTGTACCGGGCTGTATCAGTTGACATGACCCAGATGTGAGAATATATGTCCTGCTATCCTTGGAGAACACCTGTAACTTCACTTTCTCTCTCTTAGAGATCCTTTGTATTTATCCCATGCTTTCTTAAATTCAGAGACAGTCCTCCTATCCACCACCTCCATTCCATGCATCGGCCACCCTTTCTGTAAAGAAATATTTGCTTAGAATACTCCTGAGTCTATCCCCTTTCACCTTCATTCTGTGCGCCCTCATTCCAGAACTTCCTTTTATTTGAAAGAGGCTCACCTCCTATGCATTTATGCTATGAGATCTATCCATAACCATCTTAACTTCAGGAAACTACTGAAAACCAACTTGTTTAAGAAGGCCTACCCCCATGACCCAAATTAACTTTCTACTTCCTGCGACACAGCAAAATATGGACCGTACTAGACTTCTATCACCATCCCCTCTTTATTTCTTTGTTGCTTTAAACTTATGTTTCTTACATGCTTACTACTATACAATGTATTTGTATTATTGAACCGGAGCCTACCTCTACGGTATTGTGTAAACCACATTGAGTCTGCAACTAAGTGGGAAAATGTGGGATATAAATGTGTTAAATAAATAAATAAATAAATGTATTTAAATGTTTCTATTGTATCTCCCCTTTCCTGCCTTTTTGCCATCAAATACACCACTTCAGTCTTAGTCTTTCCCCAGGTCTCCTATATTCCCAAGTGACTCAGGAGGATGTGGCCATGCTTACTGTGGCCCTTGTGCCTCTGTCGATTTATTGATTTAATGGATTTCTTAGACTGCTCTATAACTGACAGCATCAAGGCAGTGTACACACAAAAATTTATATCTGAACATAACTGTAACCGTCATCAACATTTCAACTAAAAGACAAAGGACAAAGAAACATAAAGTAAGAGAATGAATAGCACAACAATTATTTCCATATTAACAGGCATAAAGATAACCAAAATGAGCAGCTTATGAAGAATTTTGATGAGTGGATGGAATGATTCTTTCCTCAAAGAAAACTAGATGTTGATGCATTTAGAGGTCAGGCTGGCCCTTGAGACCCATTCACTGTCTGCAGGAGAGATATCAATACTGGAATCTCAGAGGCAGGGGCGTAGGCACGGGTGGGCCCAGGCCCACCCACTTAAGCCCAAGGCCCACCCAGGAATGGTGCACCCCGAGTCGCTCTGAGGCCCCGCGTGGCATTCCTCCTTCCCTCCCTCGCCCAACCGTCAGCCCTCCTCCGCTCCTCCTCCGTTCCCCCCTCAGTTCCATCCGCCCCCCCGCAAATGTTTAACCTGTCCTTTTTGTTTCAGTAGCAGCGAGCGACGTGAAGACCCTGCTTCAAGTTCTCCCTTTCCTCTTCACGCAGTGTCCGTCCCACCTTTACGATGACATATTTCCTGTTTCCACGAAGGCGGGACGAACACTGTGTGAAGAGGAAAGGGATAACTTGAAGCTGGCGAGTGTTGCAGTGCCTTCACGTCGCTCGCTGCTACTGAAAGAAAAAGGACAGGTTCGTGTGCGCGGGAGGCGGGGGACGGAGAGGACTCGGAGGGCTTTTGGGGAACTGAGGGAGGGCAGGGAGACTTGCTGGCCATGGAGGGGAGGGGAGGGGGGAACGGAGAGGACTCGGAGGGCTTTGGGGGAACTGAGGGAGGGCAGGGAGACTTGCTGGCCATGGGTGGGAGGGGAGGGGGGAACGAAGAGGACTCGGAGGGCTTTGGGGGAACTGAGGGAGGGCAGGGAGACTCGCTGGCCATGGGTGGGAGGGGAGGGGGGAACGGAGAGGATTCGGAGGGCTTTGGGGGGAACTGAGGGAGGGCAGGGAGACTCGCTGGCCATGGGTGGGAGGGGAGGGGGGAACGGAGAGGACTCGGAGGCAGGGGCGTAGGCACTTAAGCCCAAGGCCCACCCAGGAATGGTGCACCCCGAGTCGCTCTGAGGCCCCGCGTGGCATTCCTCCTTCCCTCCCTCGCCAGACCGTCAGCCCTCCTCCGCTCCTCCTCCGTTCCCCCCTCAGTTCCGTCCGCCCCTCCCCCGCAAATGTTTAACCTGTCCTTTTTGTTTCAGTAGCAGCGAGCGACGTGAAGACACTGCTTCAAGTTCTCCCTTTCCTCTTCACACAGTGTCCGTCCCGCCTTTACGATGACGTATTTCCTGTTTCCGCGAAGGTGGGACGAACACTGTGTGAAGAGGAAAGGGAGAACTTGAAGCTGGCGAGCATTGCAGTGCCTTCACGTCGCTCGCTGCTACTGAAAGAAAAAGGACAGGTTCGTGTGCGCGGGAGGTGGGGGGACGGAGAGGACTCGGATGGCTTTTGGGGAACTGAGGGAGGGCAGGGAGACTCGCTGGCCATGGAGGGGAAGGGGGAACGGAGAGGACTCGGATGGCTTTGGGGGAACTGAGAGAGGGCAGGGAGACTCGCTGGCCATGGGTGGGAGGGGAGGGGGGAACGGAGAGAGGACTCGGAGGGCTTTGGGGGAACTGAGGGAGGGCAGGGAGACTCGCTGGCCATGGGTGGGAGGGGAGGGGAGGGGGGAACGGAGAGGACTCGGAGGGCTTTGGGGAACTGAGGGAGGGCAGGGAGACTCGTTGGCCATGGGTGGGAGGGGAGGGGGGAATGGAGAGGACGCAGAGGGCTTTGGGGGAACTGAGGGAGGGCAGGGAGACTCACTGGCCATGGTGGGAGGGGAGGGGGGGAACGGAGATGACTCGGAGGGCTTTTGGGGAACTGAGGGAGGGCAGGGAGACTCGCTGGCCATGGGTGGGAGGGGAGGGGGGAACGGAGAGGACTCGGAGGGCTTTGGGGAACTGAGGGAGGGCAGGGAGACTCGCTGGCCATGGGTGGGAGGGGAGGGGGGAACGGAGAGGACTAGGAGGGCTTTTGGGGAACTGAGGGAGGGCAGGGAGACTCGCTGGCCATGGGTGGGAGGGGAGGGGGAACGGAGAGGACTCGGAGGGCTTTGGGGGAGCTGAGGGAGGGCAGGGAGACTCGCTGGCCATGGGTGGGAGGGGAGGGGAGGGGGGAACGGAGAGGACTCTGGGCTTTTGGGGAACTGAGGGAGGGCAGGGAGACTTGCTGGACATGGGTGAGAGGGAGGGGGGACCGGAGAGGACTCAGAGGGCTTTTGGGGAACTGAGGGAGGGCAGGGAGACTCGCTGGACATGGAGAGGAGGGCGGGGGGGGGGAGAGAACAGATCGCTGGAGGGAAGGGGACAGAGGAAATTGCTGGACATCAGGACATGGATGGATGGATGGATGGATGGATGGATGGAGGGGAGAGAGGAAATTGCTGGACATGGATGAGGAGAGGGGAGGGGAGGGCAGGGGGAGAAAACATAAGTACACAGGAGGATGGTGGACATGGTGAGTGGAAAATATCAAATAGAAAGTAGACATTGCATAAAACAGAAGACACTGGGACCAACGCGAATAGAAAAACTAAATGATCAGACAACAAAGGTAGAAAACATTTTTTAATTCAGAATTTATTAATTGGAATATGTCAGCTTTTGGAAATGTGCATCTGTGATATTTTGCATGTAAGTTTCAGTTTTTCTAGTATTGCTGCATGCTGAGTCTGACTTCTTGAGGTAACTCCAGTTCAGAAATTTGCCTTCATATCTGTTGTGTCATGTGTTCTTCATGTGTGATCAGGTGCAGTATTCTGCTAGCGTGTAGTATTTGCAGCCTTTTTTGTTTTGTTTTGTTTTGTTTCACTAGGTTTTGTACTGGTGTTTTAGAGCCTGGTGTAATTATAGTGCTGCCTTTCCACGCATAAGATTGTAGCTCGTCCTGTCCCTGGAATTAGTGCTGTTATGGTTTGGTAAGGTTATAAGTGTGTTTTTGCACAAGTTTGTGTATAGTGTTTTGCAGTGGAGAATTTGTGTATTGGCCTTACTGAGGTGGCACCAAAACATCAGAAAGGGTGTAGAGCCTAAATCATGACACACTACCTCTTGAAGGATCGTATATATGGTCGTTAATAAAAGGAGCTCATTGTGAACACTATCCACCCTAAAAAGGTGTTTTGTGGCTCTACATGAGAATTGTGATATGATCCCTTGTTTCATATTGTTGACGGTCTGCATTTTCCGTAATGGTATATTGGTGTATTAGGGTCTGCCCAGTGTAATATTTATGGTAAAGGTTCTGAGTGTGTTTTTGCACAAATTTGTGCATAGTGTTTTGCAGTTGAGCGATTGTCGCTTTGATTGATGCTTTGAGCAACCACTTTATTCTTTGACATATGATACATATCTAATATCTAAAATTCTTTGACATATGATACATATCTAATATCTAAATTTAATTAAAGGTATTAATTGTCAATGGGGTGGAGCTAGGGAGAGGTGCCAGACCGTAGACTGGAGGCGGGGAAGGGAGAAAAGTGCTGGACCGATTGGTATTAATTGCCTTTGGAGAAAGTCTTCAGCTAACAAAGCTTGAGGATCCTCATTAGCTAAAGTATTTATATTTTGAGGTGGAGGTATGGCGGAGCAGAGATAATTTTGTGCCCACCCACTTTAGGCTCAGGCCCACCCAAAATTGGCTGTCTGGCTACGCCACTGCTCAGAGGGCCTTGTGGCAGGGTCTGCTGTCCATCTCCAGTGCAATTAGCAAGGAACCTTCACTGATACGCTGAGGAACATTGGTCAAGACACGCAGAGACCCAGACTTCTCCTCTGGGATATTCTTCTGAGTCAGGCTCTGAGCACTCCTGGGATTCTGACTATGAACTAGAGAGGATTTCTCTGAAGAGGGGGATTCCACTGACTTACTGTCAAATCAATTTCCACCACATGAAAGGAGAAAGTCCTGAGCTGAGGAACTCTCCCATTGAATATATCAGGGAAATGGTGGCACCTATTCCATTTAAGTTAATGAAGGAAGAGGAACCCAGGGAGAAACACTGGGCATCCTTAAATTCATTGACTGCTCTCTCCATCTCTTCCCCCCCCCCCCCCCCCCCCACCAAGAAAGCTGTGACAGTGCATGTTCTCAGAATCCTCAAGGACGTACAGATGAGAATGTAGGAGAATCCCCTTTATATGGCCTATAAAAGAAGGGTACATCAATGTAAAGTGAATTCTCCTGAATTCAAATCCACTCTGAAAAGGGCCAAGAGTTCCTAGATGCACTCTTTCGTGCACTGGGAAGAGAGGCTTGGACACTGGAGCCTTTTGGGAAAAAAATTGTTTTAGAACTCTGTTCACCTCCTACCTATCTTCATATCAACTTTTCATGCAAAACACTATGAGTAAAATGGGAGCATTTGCAGACACTCCCCCAAGAGAAGGCCAAGGAACTCTATTCACTAGTGGGCAGAGCAAAGAAGTGTGCAAAATACATGGTCCAAGAGGAGTGGCCTAGTGGTTAGAGTGGTGGACTTTGGTCCTGAGGAACTGAGTTCGATTCCCACTTCAGGCACAGACAGCTCCTTGTGACTCTGGGCAAGTCACTTAACCCTCCATTGCCCTAGGTACAAATAAGTACCTGTATACAATATGTAAGCCGCATTGAGCCTGCCATGAGTGGGAAAGCACAGGGTACAAATGTAATAAAAAAGAAATCTATGATATTTTCAAAATGGTATCAAGAACATAAGCATTGCCATACTGGGACATACTAAAGGTCCATCAAGCCCAGTATCCTGTTTCCAACAGTGGCCAATCCAGGTCACAAGTACCTGGCAAGATCCTAAAAGAGTAAAACAGATTTTATGCTGCTTGTCCTACAAATGAGAGATGTATTAATACAAGTTACAAGTTAGTTAATAGTAAAGGTCGGTGGAGGTCAAGTCGATGATTAAATCACATACACTACTACTACTATTTAGCATTTCTATAGCACTATACATTCAGTTATTGAGTGAGAAAATAACTCTCTCCGTGTTATATATATGAGACTTCACTCCACTTTATATACAAAAAACCTGCATTCACATTTGTTTGAATATTTTGTCCTACAAATAAGCAGTGGATTTTCCCAAGTCCATCTTAATAATAGCTTATGGACTTTTATGAAATTATTCAAACACTGCTAATCTAACTGCTTTTACCACATTCTCTGTCATCGAATTCCAGAGTTTAATTACACACTGAGTAAAGAAATATTTTCTCCAGTTTGTTTTAAATTTACTATTTAGTAACTTAATTGTGTGCCCCCTAGTTGTAGTATTTTACACAATTTTATTAATCACTTAGTGGCTATTTGCTCTGAAATATCTTTCTAATGATCTTTATGTATAGCAAAGATTCTCTCTTAATCAGAGGAAAAAGACTTCAGATTCTTGCAAACGCCCTTATCGGTATTTCTTTAAATTGCAAGCTGCTACCTCTCCTCTGCAGATCACTGCCTGTTAGGATCAGGTGCAGAATCGTCATTAGTCTAAGGTAACCTCCTCTATTTTTGTATATTTGTGTACACCTTTCTTCTTGTGCACCGTTATATTTCTTAGCGCACTACTTTATGTCTGTGTACACGTTGTATTTAATTTGATTTTAATTATGCAACACTTATCTGGGCAGCAATCCCGCAGAAAGACTGAGCAGGACACGCTGAAGGGCACATGTAGCGATCGAGGATACAACTCCTGAGGAAGCTATAGAGAAACGGAGGCTCTCCTTTGAGTGTACCCGTTGAAGCATTTTCTACAACCCAGATAAGTGTTGCATAATTAAAATCAAATTAAATACAATGTGTACACAGAAATAAAGTAGTGCTCTAAGAAATATAATGGTGCACAAGAAGAAAGGTGTACACAAATATACCGATATATAAAAAAAGAGGAGGTTACCTTAGACTAATGACGATTCTGCACTTGATCCTAACTACATCAGGCAGTGATCTGCAGAGGAGAGGTAGCAGCTTGCAATTTAAAGAAATACCGATAAGGGCGTTTGCAAGAATCTGAAGTCTTTTTTCTCCGATTAAGAGAGAGTATTTTACACAAGCAATTCAGGTCTACCTGTGCCATTCCACTCCTTATTTTATAGACATCTTTAATATTTCCCCTCAGCCATCTGTTCCGCAAGCTGAAGAGCCCTAGCCACTTTAGCCTTTCCTCATAGGGAAGTCATCCCATCCCCTTTATCATTTTCATTGCCCTTCTCTGTACCTTTTCTAATTCCGCTTTATATTTTTTGAAATGCGGTGACCAGAATTGCACACAGTATTCGAGGTACGGTTGCACCATGGACTGATACAAAGGCATTACATTCTCATTTTTGTTTTCCATTCCTTTCCTAATAATACCTAACATTCTATTTGCTTTCTTGGATGCTGCTACACACAGAACACAGGGTTTCAATGGAAAAGAGATGGATGAGGGGCGATATGATTGAGGTCTACAAAATCCTGAGTGGTGTAGAACGAGTACAATTTTTTACTAGTTCCAAAAGTACAAAGACTAGGGGACACTCTAGGAAGTTACATGGAAATACTTTTAAAATAACTAAGAAATATTTTTTTACTCAACACAGCTCTGGAACGCTTTGCCGGAGGATATGGTAACAGTGGTTAGTGTATCTGAGTTTAAAAAAAGGCTCGGACAAGTTCCTGGAGGAAAAGTCCATAGTCTGTGTAGAAAATGCCAGACGAATTTCCTATTTAATATAAAGTTTATTCTTGGTTCAGAATTGGCTGAATAGCTCAATGGGCTATTACAGGAAGCATTTCTTGATAAGTAATATACAAGTCAGAATGAATGATTAAAAAAACAATGTACAGCGAATAAATCAGAATGCTATATACAGACAAAGAGATCAGAATGCTATAGACAGACAAAGAAATTAGAATGCTTGCTACCTCTTTGTTCCAATCTGTTTTTATATCGTTCTTCTTTGGCATCTGACCAATTCTCTCATACAACATTCCTGTGCAAGTCTCTGAATACCACAACGCTATTGTGCAGAACATGCTACATCTGCTTCCCCTTATTGGCCCCCCTTCTTGCCAGACTTTCTGGAGCCGTGCCTTCGGCTGATGTGGGCCACATTCTTTTCTCATGTCCCTGGAGATTTTAGTGTTGAAACAGCTAGTTGTAATCATGGAGCCTTCCACTCCTCAACTTTCATGCTTTTATTCAACAAATTCCTCCCTTTGAGGACTGATTGTTTCAGGCCTCACACATCTGTTTCAGCTCCAGTCTGTTTCTTTTTACCTCCCTTCTAAATCTCCTCCCCCCTGTTTGTGGCATTCAGTTTCTGCACGCTTTTTCAATATTTTTGGCTGACATATTAAAGTTCTATTCATTCTTGATTTCAGTTACCATTGTCATTTTAAAAGCATCCTGGTACATCTTTGCAAACATGCTAATACACATGTTACACAGCATTAAGATTCAATTGTACTAGGGTACAAAATTTATATCTCTTGAGGTATATAATTTATAGGACAGTGAGCTTCATCAAAGGAGAATACACTGTCATTCATTCTTACTTTTCATTAGCTGATGTGGTATTAGAAATTATACAAATTAAAAGCATATTCCAAAGTGTTAACATTCATTGAATCAGTTGTTACATATCATTGAGTTAAAGTCTTATTGCAGCTTGTTTTATTGCCACACTTTTCTTTGGTGGTTGTGACATTTACAATCACTGTATTTCCTTCTATAGACCAATTACCTGTTACAACATTGTGCGTGTAATTGCACTTTATCAGGGGAATGTTTTCAGTTGTCATACTATTGATTAGACACCAAAATGATGTCTGTGGATAAGCAAGGCTTGCTTATGAATAGTCTCATTTGTCCAATGAAGGTTTCCATCATCCCTTACACAGGTATTATTGGGATAACAGACATGATTTTATCATTGTAGTCCCATATATCATAGCTGGCAAGGACAAGGATGATGTCAGTCAGTGGGCACATATGATACAATCAGTCAAATTCAACATCTTGGCCACTGTAACAAGTCTATTCTCATATGTGTTCATTGTCCATTAACAAACAACAACATCCCAATACCATCATGTTTAGGGACATGATGTTTGTTTATTCTTTGTCCATTTCAATATTATTAGTTCGTCGAATATCTGATAAATGTATCCAAGAAGTATGACCTTCCAGACGAGCAGCAGTCTGAGTAAGGGCCGTGATAGCAAAAGGCCCTACATACACAGGATCCTTCCACGTTTTATGTGTAAAGTTCTTTCGTAGTACTAAATCACCTACTTTAAAAGCACAAACATCATTAGTAGTCCCTGCCTGTGATGCTATATTTGTTCGGATCATATCACTTGTCAGGTTCAACATTGGTTGTAGCTTTTGCCAGTACTGAGCTGTGCTATCAGTACTTGCTGTCTGCATCGGGAAGAAATGACGTCCTGTCTGAATTTGGAATGGGGACAATTTTGTACGCCCATTAGGTTGGGCCCTTATTGTCATTAATGCTAATGGCAATACATCAAGCCATGTATATAATTTTCCCACCATTTCTTTATTGAGAGATTTTAATAAGACTCTCAATTTTGTTTTTAAAATACCATTGTAGCGCTCCACCAAACCATTGGAGGTGGGGCGATACACTGATACTTTCCTGTGTGTTAAACCCATAATCGTTTCCATTTCTTTCAAAACACTGTTATTAAAATGCGTCCCGTTATCAGAAATTATTCTAGACGGACACCCATGGCTTGGCATAATATGAGTTATCAGGCATTGTACCACCTCATGTGCTGTCTCCCTTTTACATGGAAATGCTTCTATCCACCTTGAGAAAGCATCCACCCAAACTAACAAATACCTTTTTCCCTGCACTGGAACAATCATATCAGTGAAATCAATATACCATTCTTTGCTGGGCCTTCTGGTATTGGAAGTGTCCCAGGCGATATTTTAGGACCTCGTTTAGGTATGTTAATATTGCATACCATGCAATTCTGCACAACCTGTTGAATCAAGTTATCAATTTTTAAAGTCCAAAATCTTTGCTCAGCTTGTTGTTTCATTGTTTCTTTATTCCAATGCATGGTTGCATGCCACTCAGTTAATACCTTAATCACCTGACTCATTGGCATACAAGGTAATCCTTCTTCTGCATTAAACCATTCACTTCCCAATTTCATACATCCTCTCTTCAACCATTTTTCACTTTCTTGTCCCTCTGGCTGCCACATTTCAATCTTATCTACATTCGTAAGTGGCCCTTCCTGTGTCTGTCTAGTATTATACAAAATCTTTTCACTTTGCTTAACCACCTCCGTTGCTGCTGCATCAGCCATTGCATTACCTTGTGCCTCAAAGGTTGGCCTTTCAGTGTGGGCCGGGGTCCACACAACTGCAGTTTTTCTACCTTCACGTTCCCTTCTAGCCAAAATTTCAAACAGCAATTTCCAATATGTGTAATGTTGTAAATTTTTACCTGCACTGGTTATCATCCCCCTACGCTGCCATTTTAATATATGATACTGTAGTGAACTTGCAACGTAACCACTATCAGTATATATAGTGACATTTTGAGTCATATCAGTGTGTTGTAAGGCCGTAATAACGGCTAAAAGTTCAGCATGCTGTGCAGTCTGGTCAGGAGGGGTTTTATATTGTACTTGCATTATCTTTCTTAGATTCTCATCTACCTGCACGCAGGCAAAGCCTGCAACAGTCCTTTCACAAGCTCCATCTGTAAACCATATTAACCCATCAGATAAGGGTTCAAAAGTAAGACAGTGAAATGTAGGGATTTCTATAGTATCGATCTCACCCTCTTGATCGACAGGAAAAAGCAGATCTATCTTATTTCTTTGTTCTTTAGTTAATGGTATTATTCTTATATCTTGTCCTAAAAGTACTGCTTGATATTTTCCAAATCTAGTGGCTGTCAGTGCCATCTGGCTAGGGCTCAACAGCGTTTTAATCGTGTGGTTGGTATGTATTACAATAGGAACAAAAGGCATTTGTGCTCTCCATTTGCCTATTGCTGCCACAATAGCTGTCAATAACTTTGGTATTTCTTTCATTCCCTTTTCCACATGATTAAAAGAGCCTGACAAAAAAGCTACTGGTGCATTTACTTCATTATTTTGATTAATCATAGCTGCCCAACTGTTTCCCATGTCTTTTACCCACAAATGCACAGGTGATTGTATATCTATTACTGCTAAGGGTCCTGGGGATAACAAATCCCTCACAATCTTAGCCAGTACCATCTTATCCTGCTCTTCCAACACAATTAATGTATTCTTTGGTGTGGCTGCGGGCAGTTTCAAATGTTTATAAAGTCTCATTACTTTTTGTGTATAATTTGGTATCCATTGTCTGCAGTAATTTAACATTCCCAAAACAGCACGTAACTGGGTAACTGTTTGCGGTACCGGAGTCTCATTTAAAATAGATATAACTTCCGGTATAATGACCTTATGTTCTGCTGAAACATTTTGTCCTAAAAAGGTGACAGTAGACTGAGCTATAACACATTTTTCCTTGTTACATTTATATCCTAACTCTCCTAATAACAAAAATAATTTTCTAGTCCATTCTAGGCATTCTGTTTCAGTCTCAGCAGACAGTAGAATATCATCTACATAGACAAACAATGACACCGTGTCAGGCAAGTGACTCCTGAAATCCTTTAAATCCATCATTAGTTGTTTTGAGAATACCGATGGACTATCAGTAAAGCCTTGCGGCATCCTAGTCCACCTGTATGCTTCATTCTGTACTATAAATGACGTCAAATCCCTAGACTCTGGATGAAGAGGTATTGAAAAGAATGCATTAGACAAGTCAATAACAGTGTTATATGCATATATATTCTGGGTATGCAAAAGAGTAGCAGGATTTGCACAAATCGGAAATTGATTTCTTGTAATCTCATTTAGCTCTCTTAAATCATGTACTATCCTTACATTGTTTTCCCCTTTTGGAACCGGAAACAATGGGGTATTGTACGGGGATACTGAAGGTTCAATAATACCACATTTCAATAATTTACCAATGTGTTCCAGGGTTTTGGATACTAATTTAGGTCGTATGGGGTAAGGGTCTTGCTTCGGCCCCTGTGCCCCTTCTATTAATTCTATCTTATGGGGTTTTGCATTTACGGCTAGTCCATATGGTGAATCACTTGTACTCCAAATATGTTGTGGTAATTCTTCCATAACCCTTACTTTATTTTCATTATTCAACTGTTGGACCATAGTGAGCAAACTTGGTATTTCTTTATTTCCAAAATCTAAACACAGTCCTAATTGAGACAACAAGTCTCTACCACACAAATTTACTGGGTACTCAGGTGCCACTAAGAAGGGTACCACAGCCTCCCTTGAACCGTGCGGTTGGCATTCCAGGCGCACCAGAGTCGGTTCTGTTAGCCTTTTTCTTTGTTCTATCCCCGTAAATCCCACTGTTGTTCTATACTGATTTGAAAGCTTAACTCCCTGCGGTTTTGCACATAACACAGAGGTACTCGCCCCTGTATCTATCAAAAATCTCACAGGAGTTCCATATTTTCCAATTGTCAATGTAATAAAGGGCTCCCTTGTGTCTAACCTGAAAATCATTCCCTCTTCCTGACACTGGTCTGCTTCCAGTCAATAGCATTGGTCTGGAATATTCTGCCAAGTTGGAAAGGCATTCACAGTACCCTGTCTCTGTACTGCAGCTCCTGGTCCCTGTGATTGCGTCACCGGCTGCTGTATTGCAGTCTGCGGAGCACTCACAGGCATTCCTACTACTTGTGGCATTAATCCTTGCTGCGTCTGCATTTGTACTTGGGGCATTCCTGCATTCTGATAACATTCTGAAGCATAGTGACCAAATTGATTACAGCCCCAACATTGTACATGCGTCCTTCTATTAGGTGATGGTCCTGATCCTTGCATCCCTCGACCTCTACCCCTGCCTCTAACCATGCCTCGTCCCCTTGGTTGGTACGGCCGGCTATATCCCGGTTGTACATAGTAAATGACCTGTGGAGGTACAATTGTTTCCTGTTTTTTGTTTCTATCCTGTTCCTTGCTTTCCAAATCCTTTAACTGCATAGTCATTAACTTAGAAGTTAATTTAGCCTGTTCTTTCTGTGGGGTCTCTATCAGTTTACGATGTACATTACTAAAATGCATCAATGTCTCTCTTATTTCTGGCCACGGCTTTGAGGACAGGGCAATGACAGCATCTAAATTCTTACGCATATTATCAGGCAGTGTGGACATGAATAGGTGTAAAAATACTGCTACATTATGATCCACATCTGCATCTTGCCCTGTTTGAGCCTTATACAAATTTATACATTTTGTCAAATGTGCCGAAAAATCAGTTTTAGGGTCCCATTTATTTGCTGTTATGGCTGAAAAATCAATCGGTGTTGGATACATCACATGCAGAGCTGCAGAAAGAGCAGCCTTACTATTCCCTGCGTATACATCCCCATCCACAGTATGTGATGGCAGGCGCTGATATCCACACTGCACTGCCAGTTGAGATATACTAATACCTGACGCTGCACACAGGGCTTTAAAATCTCCAATAGTCAATTGAGTCCCTGCAGTTGCCTGTTCTATCCCATCTAACCACATACGAGCTCCTTTCACTATACTGGGAATTTTTGCAACTAAAGTTGTAACATCTATGGGGGTATATGGTTTGTAATGACGTATTCGATTGCCAGCTGCGTCTAAGCGCATCATAACTGGCATGTGTAAAGCACTACTATCTAAAGCGCTGCAAATCTCCTGTTTACCTTCCTCTTCCACCTCTTCTTCCAAATCACGTTTTATTTTGTGGAACCAATTATCCCAGAATTCCAATCCCTCTTTTACAAATGTTCCAGTCCCTATACCCGGGCAATTTTTGTGGACAGCCTTTAATAATTCCTGAATGTCCTCATGTGTACTAGGACCATTTTCATCGCACGGCAAGGGGAGCCGTTTTACATCTAACAAGTGTCTAGTAGCCCCCCACCATTCCTCACCATATCTAGTATTATTCAGTCTCATAAGCTCTGCAGCCACATGCGTGCCTCGAAAAATTGGCCTGGGGGGCCCTGGGGTTAAAGATGTTGGCATAGTTTTTGTTCGCTTATGAGTTGGGGTTGACATGGTCATGGGAGGCTCGGAATACATCCGCAGTCGTCCCTCAATTTCAAATTGAGTTGCCAGGTCATATTGTTCTGATGTAATTAGGGTTTTCAAATCAGGGTAAGTGCCTGATTCTGCACTAGATTTTCCTTTTTCTTTCTGCCTCACCCGTTTTTTCTCCTTTTTCTGTTCCCTAGTCCCCACATCACTGTCCTCATTATCCCCTCCCTTTTCACTTTCTGAATCACTGGGGGGGTCATCAAGAGCCGAATACCCAGCGCATGGCACAGAGCGCTTTGGCTTTGATTCCTTCATTTTATCTGTCGCCCTTAGGGGGCACAACGTGTCCCTGCTAGATTCATACGACGGGGGATTATTTCTTTTATACATTTCTGCCTCTTGTTGTATCCTATCTACATCAGCATGAAAAAGATCTGCTGCTACAGAAAATAAATTCCAAATTGTAAGATGCTTCTCTAAGCTTTTCTTCTTTTTCTTATTTTCTTGTATGTATGTCAGGAGAGATAATAATTTTGGACGATCAAACGATCCATACTGAGACCAGTTTGCATCATATTTGACCCATTTCTCATGTATTTTTTTAATCTGTTTTTTTTCTAACGGGAATAATTCTATGACATGCTGCAAAGGGGTGCATTTTTTTTGACTATCTAAATCTAAATACAAAGTAAATACAGGAGTTTCTTTCTTCTCTGCCCCTTTCCCTTCCATTTTATTCTGACTATTAAAATTTCTCCTATATAACCACAACCTACAAAAATATACTAATGCACTTAAACAAAGAAAATACACAAAAAAGAAAACTACAAAACTAAACAAATATACTACTAATAAGTCCACAATGTAAGCTTACTCACGCGTCTTCTTATTCTCTTTAGCAAGCCCAGGAGTCGTCACCCGTATGTCCACGTCAATAGGTTGATCACTCCCAAATCCGTGGTACACAGAAATCAGGCGTAAACAACGCTTGCTCTCTCTCAAAATCCTGTAAAAAACTTCGTTAACAACAAACACTTAATTTGTCATTCGTCTCGCCTTCTCTTTTCCGTGTGCGGCATAAATCTGCGCTCCTGGCTGGCTCGCCACTTTTGTAGAAAATGCCAGACGAATTTCCTATTTAATATAAAGTTTATTCTTGGTTCAGAATTGGCTGAATAGCTCAATGGGCTATTACAGGAAGCATTTCTTGATAAGTAATATACAAGTCAGAATGAATGATTAAAAAAACAATGTACAGTGAATAAATCAGAATGCTATATACAGACAAAGAGATCAGAATGCTATAGACAGACAAAGAAATTAGAATGCTTGCTACCTCTTTGTTCCAATCTGTTTTTATATCGTTCTTCTTTGGCATCTGACCAATTCTCTCATACAACATTCCTGTGCAAGTCTCTGAATACCACAACGCTATTGTGCAGAACATGCTACATCTGCTTCCCCTTATTGGCCCCCCTTCTTGCCAGACTTTCTGGAGCCGTGCCTTCGGCTGATGTGGGCCACATTCTTTTCTCATGTCCCTGGAGATTTTAGTGTTGAAACAGCTAGTTGTAATCATGGAGCCTTCCACTCCTCAACTTTCATGCTTTTATTCAACATCTGCTATTTAGACAGGCATGGGGAAGTCAATGCTTGCCCTGGGATTGGGAGCATGGAATTCTGCTACTATTTGGATTTCTGCCGGGTATTTGTGACCTGGCTTGGAAACAGACTACTGGGCTAGGTGGACCATTGGTCTGACCCAGTATGGCTATTTTTATGCTCTTATAATCAAACATGTGTTACGTTCCTCACCTGGTTCCAGGCCTGCGTGGCCGGTTCGCCGGCGAGGTGTGGTCCGGCTGAGGTAGCCAGCTATTTTGGATGTGGTTTCTCCAGGATGGGTCTGTTTCGGTTTCCTGTTTCGGGCAACCGTCATCTTGGTTGGATCAAGGACAGCGGCCATCTTGGCTAGCTCAGGAGGGGGCAGCCAACTTGGAGTAACGAGGTCAGGAAGGAAGCCCATATTTGGACGTAGGCACCTCTGCTGATGGGGGCAGCCATCTTGAATCAGCTGCACATGCTTGAGCCTAATTCCTCCACTACTTAAGGCCCTGCCTTCAGTCCTTCGTTGCTTCGGCCTCAATTGTGTTTGAGGTTCACACCGGTGCTGTTTGCCTTCCAGTGTTCCAGACCTCGGCTTGTTTCCCGGACCTTGCTTGTTCTGCTGCCTGCCTTGACCTTGGACTGTTTTTGACTACCTGTTGCCTACGGATTTACCTGTCTTTTGGACTGTGTCTGTTTGCCTACCTGTCTGTCTGGTCAGTGGTCGTGCAACCCCTCCGGTTCCAGAAGTCCTGGTGGCTTCCCGAACCTGGGAGCTCAACTCCCAGGGAACGGCAGTCGTTCCCCAGGTAAAGCTAGGGATTGTCTGGCTGCCTGACCGAGTGCGGTGTCACTCCATCCTAGCCGTGCTCAGTCAGGGCACAAGGGCTCACATTTCTCCAGTCATAACAGTAGGCCGAAGCCATGAGCTCGCCAGACAGCTCTGAGGTTTCTAAGTTGGCTCAGGTGGTGCAAACAGTACAACCCAAATAACATGATAACATGGTAACACTGGTCATCAAATACATTTTTAACAACAAGGAAAGAAAAAGAGCATCCTCCCCCAATTATCCCTATCAAGCCCCTCCCCCTTCAAAAAGATTTAAAAAACGGAAGAAGAGAAAAACAACAATCCTAAAGAAAATTCAGAACAAAACTACGGGCCCCAAATTGCCAAAAACAACCACCACCTTCTGGGAGAAGATCCGACCATTCTACGCTCCCAACAGCAGGAGATCATGGAATCTATTCCGGCAATGCCAGTATTCTGAGGGGGCGTCACTTTTCCATGCACTCAAAATAAGCCGCTTGCCCAATAAACAAGCCTTGCGAACCAAAGCTGGGCCCTTCTACTTGGTAGAGCAAAAAGCTTGTACTTATCAAGAAGTACCCAAGAGGAAAGAGCGAAATCTGCATTTTTAACAGCCTTCCCAAAAAACGGAACACAGCACTCCAGAAAGCTTGAATTGTCGAACATTCCCAGAGAGAGTGAAAAAAGGTGCCCAGCTGTCTCGCACATTTTGAACATGTGGAGGGGCATAATCGAACAGGGCGCCCACGTTTTCCTGAGGGCGTCCTCGCAGGACATTCCGCGAAGGGGTGGGGAAACCTGTTTTATTGAAACAAGAAGGGCGTCCAACTTCGTTTTGATAATACGGTCAGGGACGCCTAAATCTCAAAATCTAGGTCGACCTTAGAGATGGTCAACATAAATGTTGAGATGGTTGACCTTAGAGATGGTCATCCCCGGTTTTCAGCGATAATGGAAACCGAGGACGCCCATCTCAAAAACGACCAAATCCAACTCATATGGTCATGGGAGGAGCCAGCATTCGTAGTGCACTGGTCCCCCTGACATGCCAGGACACCAACCGGGCATGTTCGTGTGTATGGTAGTGGTCAAAAAAAGCAAACAAGATTTTTTATTTTATTACATTTGTATCCCACGTTATCCCACCTCTTTGCAAGCTCAATGCTAAGAATATTTGGAAAGGGTTAGAAAATAAGATAAATAGTACTATAATGCCTCTGTATCACACCAGGGTGCAACCACACCTCGAGTATTATGTTCAATTCTGGTCACCGTATCTTTAAAAAGATACAGCAGAATTAATAAAAGGTTGAAAGAAGACCAACCAAATTGATTAAGGGGATGGAACTTTTCTATATGAGAAAAGGCTTAAGAGGCTAGGACTCTACAGCTTGGACAAGAGATGGCCGAGGGGAGGATATGATAGAGGTCTGCAAAATACTTAGTGTGTACAACGGGTAAATGTAAATTGATGTTTTTATTCTTTCAAAAAGTTCAAAGACACTTCCGGTCAAGATGGCGTCCATGTAGGGAGCGTTACACGTCGGCTCTCAAGCTCCAGGCTTCGCTCCAGCAGCGCGTATTTTCTCTCACCTGATATTATGGTGAAGAGAAAAGGGAAAGTCGGGGCAAAAGCCGCCGCGAGCCCCGGCGGAAATCCGACGCTCCGGCAGCCGACCCTGGAATCTTTTGGCCTCCGTGCATCGGGAGTCCTGGCAACCAGCTTTGTTGGATCCCCAGAACAACGGGGGGATCTTAGCTTAGAGGCGGCGTCTTTAAGTCCGCCTCTTCAGGCTGTACCGCCGAAACCGAGCGGTTGAGAAGAAAAACAGTGGGAGAACCCCGATAAGTTTTCTGGAGGTTAGCGGCGGCCCTATGGGTTTTCAACTCCGGGAAGAATGTCATCTGGAGAGAGGGCAGGAGGTATCGATTCCCGCCCCTCCCCCTGCCAGAACCCCGCTCAGTGTGCCTCGGCGTGAGGAGTAGACCTACAGCAGTCACTTTGGAGGCCCTCTGGGAGGTGATTCAGACCATCAATTCATCCTACTACAATTAACTAATTCCTTAACTCTGAAGTTAAAGATTTGAAAATATTTCAGCAAACAATGGAATCGAGGCTCAAGAGCAGAAAGGAATGTGAGTCAAATTTGCATGAGATAAAGACTTTACAGACAGTTGTTTCTAAAATGGTAACAGATAAAGATTTAACTCAAAGGAAAATTGATTTTCTTGACAACCAGCTGTAGGAGTATTTCCCTGTGTGTCTCACCTTGCGGGCCTTGGCCTGTATAATCCTATGACAGCAAAATGGAGGCTGTACACTCTGACCCACACATCTCTGTGTCAGCAAGAAACAGCTTTGCAGCTTGTGGAAAATTACAGCAGAAGCTCAACACCAAGGACATGCTGTGGGCAAAGCAGGCCCCCTTATCTCCCTGAGAGGCTGGCTCCAGCAAGGCGGGTGAGAAACAGAAAATGCATACCAAAATGTAACAACTTGAAGGTCAAGAACAATGAACTGTTCTTGCCACGCAGTGAACCAAGGAAGATCCAGATTGGTCCCGGCTGGTCACCTGGGCATCAGGGACTGAGGAGAGCGGGAACAACGA
This sequence comes from Microcaecilia unicolor, assembly GCF_901765095.1. Classification (NCBI taxonomy): domain Eukaryota; kingdom Metazoa; phylum Chordata; class Amphibia; order Gymnophiona; family Siphonopidae; genus Microcaecilia; species Microcaecilia unicolor. The sequence goes on along the minus strand of NC_044040.1, from coordinate 125,635,968 downwards.
GAGAAGAGTTAGTAAGAAGCCTTGGAAGAAGGTGGAGGTGAAAAGAAGACCAGTGAGACCTAATAAGGTCCACCAACTGATGAACTGTGTATCTGGAGGAAAGTATCGTGGTTCAGCTGTACCTGCCCTGCGTGACCTGTGACCTCCTTATCTGCTGCAGAGTTCCCTTCCAGCTGCGACTGAGACTCGCTGTGAATCCAGCTTGAGTCTGTGAGGTGTCCCGTGTCAGCTCCCGAGAGAAACGACCCTGAGGTCTAGGCCTGGTGAGAAACACGGTGATTCATTTCCTACTAGTCGGGGGCTAGTTAGTGGTATTTACCTGAGCAGAAGGCTGGTGCTGTCGTACTTGTGATTAGGAGAAGCTGCTAATAACTGTACTACCTCGTAACATAGTGTGACTGATCAGTGGTGTAATTTTACCTGGTAACCAGTAAGAATTAGTGTTCGTAGTGTGACGTATGAGTGTAATTTTTATCAGCCAGTAATTTTGTAATCAGCCAAAGCTTGCAGAGTTCTATTTTGTATACCTTAGCTCTATTTTCTTACCTGACATACTATAAATCTAATATATATCTCAGCCTACAGTCTCAGCTACAGTTCTTTCTAACGGAAGTATTTGGCTAGGTTCCAAGGTTCCCACCCCTAGACCTAATTCAGGATTATTTGCTTGCAGATAGTTCTGCTTAGGGGAACCTGGACACAGGTAATTTATTATCTGTGATTTATCCTACACAGCTCAGGCGTAACAACTTAAGATTCTTAAATTTTCCGAAGACTCCTTTAATATCACCAATTGAAATGTTAAAAAAGTACTTCATTGAAGTGCTTGGTATTCCTAAAGAAGCAATGCCTCCAATTATAAAAGCTTTTTACATTACAGGAGCTAATATAGCTCAAACAGAAGCTCCAGAATTGAATGTAACACAGTTTGTAGAAACATCTTTAGAAATAATAACGGAGCGTACAACTCTCCTTGCTACCTTTGCATTCGAGACTGATAGAAATCATGTTTTCAGACTTTACTTCAGAAATATTTCAATTCAGTTTTTTGGATCAAAAATACAAATTTTTCCTGACCTTAGTAAAAATACTCAGAGGAGGAGGAGAGAATTTTTAGGACTTAGGTCTCGGGTTCTCTCCTTAGGCGGTACCTTTAAATTGAAATTTGCCTGCAGATGTATAATTTCTTTAAATGCTGTGGTATTATGTATTTTTTGAACCAGATAAACTGCGTCAGTATATAGTTTGCTAAAGAGATGTGAAGGTGAAAGAGGTCCGGTCACCCCAGTAGGGAGCTGAAACCGCAAGCAGGGAATGGTCTCTGCCCTCACAGTTTAAATATTTTTGCTTTCAAATCTGAATGTACAATTTCCTTGTATCTTGACCATATTATTATTGTGGACGAAGTAACAATATAATTTCTAATTTGTGCCTTGATGTAAAGGACAAACATATTTTTCCTTTATTTTTTTTTTTTTCCTGATTTTTCTGCATTTATATTATGTAAATGTTTATTTGAAATAATAAAGAGAATTAAAAAAAAAAAAAAAAAAGTTTCAAAGACTAGGGGACAATCAAGGAAATTGTATGATACTACTTTTATGTTTAAATCATATTATTGATGACTCACATGAGAGACCAACCGGGCACCCTAGGGGGCACTGCAGTGGGACTAACTGATGCACTAACTGAATGGAAAAAGCCCATCCCTTACCAATCCCATAGCAATTCGGAAAGGAATGGGCATGCATGAAGGAAATCACATGCAAATGACTCACTGTTAGCTCATTTGCACACAATTCCTTCCAATGAGGGGAAGCCAGTGCAGAGCAGCCAAGCATTATGGCTGCTGCTCTGCACATGCCAAAGACGCTTTATGCAGATAAGCTGTGTGTATAATAGCCGTCTACAACCTTAAATAAATTGCCTTCTACAACCTTAGAAAATACAAGTCAGGTGAAAACGTCCAAGTGCTCATCAGGGATGTCTTTTTTTCTTTGAGTATGGATAAGTACATAAGTACATAAGTACATAAGTAGTGCCATACTGGGAAAGACCAAAGGTCCATCTAGCCCAGCATCCTGTCCCGACAGTGGCCAATCCAGGTCAAGGGCACCTGGCACGCTCCCCCAAACGTAAAAACATTCCAGACAAGTTATACCTAAAAATGGCGGAATTTTTCCAAGTCCATTTAATAGCGGTCTATGGACTTGTCCTTTAGGAATCTATCTAACCCCTTTTTAAACTCCGTCAAGCTAACCGCCCGTACCACGTTCTCCGGCAACGAATTCCAGAGTCTAATTACACGTGGGTGAAGAAAACTTTTCTCCGATTAGTTTAAATTTACCACACTGTAGCTTCAACTCATGCCCTCTAGTCCTAGTATTTTTGGATAGCGTGAACAGTCGCTTCACATCCACCCGATCCATTCCCACTCATTATTTTATACACTTCTATCATATCTCCCCCTCAGCCGTCTCTTCTCCAAGCTAAAAAGCCCTAGCCTTCTCAGCCTCTCTTCATAGGAAAGTCGTCCAATCCCCACTATCATTTTCGTCGCCCTTCGCTGTACCTTTTCCAATTCTACTATATCTTTTTTGAGATACGGAGACCAGTACTGAACACAATACTCCAGGTGCGGTCGCACCATGGAGCGATACAACGGCATTATAACATCCGCACACCTGGACTCCATACCCTTCCTAATAACACCCAACATTCTATTCGCTTTCCTAGCCGCAGCAGCACACTGAGCAGAAGGTTTCAGCGTATCATCGACGACGACACCCAGATCCCTTTCTTGATCCGTAACTCCTAACGCGGAACCTTGCAAGACGTAGCTATAATTCGGGTTCCTCTTACCCACATGCATCACTTTGCACTTGTCAACATTGACTTCATCTGCCACTTGCACGCCCATTCTCCCAGTCTCGCAAGGTCCTCCTGTAATCGTTCACATTCCTCCTGCGACTTGACGACCCTGAATAATTTTGTGTCATCGGCGAATTTAATTACCTCACTAGTTATTCCCATCTCTAGGTCATTTATAAATACATTAAAAGCAACGGACCCCAGCACAGACCCCTGCGGGACCCCACTAACTACCCTCCTCCACTGAGAATACTGGCCACGCAATCCTACTCTCTGCTTCCTATCTTTCAACCAGTTCTTAATCCATAATAATACCCTACCTCCGATTCCATGACTCTGCAATTTCTTCAGGAGTCTTTCGTGCGGCACTTTGTCAAACGCCTTCTGAAAATCCAGATATACAATATCAACCGGCTCCCCATTGTCCACATGTTTGCTTACCCCCTCAAAAAATGCATTAGATTGGTGAGGCAAGACTTCCCTTCACTAATCCGTGCTGACTTTGTCTCATCAGTCCATGTTTTGTATATGCTCTGCAATTTTATTCTTAATAATAGCCCTCCACCATCTTGCCCGGCACCGACGTCAGACTCACCGGTCTATAATTTCCCGGATCTCCTCTGGGAACCCGTCTTAAAAATCGAGTAGTAACATTTAAAAATCGGAGTAACATGTCTTTGCTATGCCTCCGTCCAGTGGTGTGCTGGAGCAGGCTCTCACAGGCTCGCGAGAGCCGGTTGTTAAGCTTTTAAGAATTTTGGGAGCCGGTTGTTAAAGTAGGGCCCTCCATGGCTACTTTAACAACTGGCTCCCAAAATGTGGGCTTGGGCCCCCTGCTGAATCTCTTTTACTTTACTGGTGGGGATGCTGAGCCCTGCCAGCCAAGTAAATAGACTGCTGATGCTCCCCACTCTTTGTTTCCAGCTCTGAGCAGCAGGCTGGGACTTCTCGAGCATGTGAAGAAGTTCCAGCATGCTGCTCAGAGCAAGAGTTGGGAGTGGTGGCAGTCCATTTATTGGCTGCCAGCAAAGGTATGCCTAGCGTGCTCGCACGAAGGGAGGGAGGAAAGAGAGGCAAGTTTTGCTCTCCACCCCCCCCCCCCCCCCCCGGCGCACCCCTGGCCCTTCCAACTGCAGAGCTGGCTACGTCCGGAGAAAGAGCCTGTTGTTAAAAATTTACCAGCACACCCCTGCCTCCGTCCCTGTGATGGCAGTTGAGGATGTCCAAAATGTGGATGTTTCTGTGAGAAGGATGTCCATGCCTGGATGTTTCTGTGAGAAGGACGTCTATGCAGTTGAGGATGTCCAAAATGTGGATGTTTCTGTGAGAAGGACGTCCATGCCTGGATGTTTCTGTGAGAAGGATGTCTATGCCTTTGCTATGCCTCTGACATTCCCTTTATTTATTTATTTGGATTTTGGATCACAAGTAGCAGCAGTGGGATTTGAACCAGCCACTTATGGATTGCAAGACCAGTGCTCTAACCACAAGGCCACTCCTTCACTCCACTCCCTTGAAATGTTGGCCGTCCCTGTGGGGGGGGGGGGCAGTTCAGACATGTTTGAAAGAAGGACGTCCACAGCCTTCGCTATACCTCCGCTGACAAACATATACCTCCCCCCCCCCCCCCCCCCGCAGGGACCTGCATACTGCTACGATGGACCCAAGTATGACATTTCAGGCTGGCAAAAAAAGTTTTTAAAGTTGTTATTTTTTCAGGGTGGGAAGTGGTTAGTGACCACTGGGGATTCAGGGGAGGTCATCCCCGATTCCCTCCGGTGGTCATCTGGTCAGTTCAGGCACCTTTTGAGGCTTGGTCGTAAGAAGAAATGGACCAAGTAAAGTCGCCCAAGTGCTCGTCAGGGACGTTCTTCTTTTTTCCATTATCACTCGAGACGCCCATCTGTTAGGCATGCCCCAGTTCCGGCCTTCGCTAAGCCTCCGACATGCCCCAGGAACTTTGGTCATCCCCGCGACGGGAAAGCAGTTGTGGACTCCCAAAATCAGCTTTCGATTATGCCGATTTGGTTGACCCTGAGAGAAGGATGCCCATCTCCTGATTTGTGTCGACAAAAATGGGCGCCCTTCTCTTTCGAAAAATAAGCCTGATAGGCTCCCACCCAGAGATCTCGGGGTATCTAGTGGCCGCTCCACTTTTACAGTCTCAGTCTTTGCTGGTGATTATTGGTAGCATCTCACAAATCTTCGAGCATCTTGGAGGCCCTTTTGGAGCTATTTTGGGAATTCGGGATTTGTGGGGTTAAGTTGAATTTCTCTAAATCTTTGGCCCTGACTTCTATGATACAATTGAAGCAAGAATGGGGGGTGGAGTTTCCTTTCAGTGGCCAAGACTCCATCACATATTTGGGAATACAGCTCTCTATGAAAACATCACTCTTATATCAATTTAATTTTTCACGCTTGCTGGAGGGTACCATAAAACATTTTTTGAATGAATGGAGATCTTTACCCCTTACTCTGCATGGTAGAATCCAGCTGATTCGCATTGTGGGATTCCCGAAGTGGCTGTACGTTTTCCAGTGCTAAACTTGCGAATTCTTATAAAGATGTAATTTATTGCATAAACATTTGAGAAAGTTCCTATAGGGAGACAGGAAAGTCAAGACTGACTCTACATTTTAGTTTGGTTCCTGGAGAGAGGGGGGCAAGGGGATACCACACATATACAGATAAAATCAGGGCCTGCTTGCTCCGTCATTTGGGTGATTGGTTTCCTTGAAGCGATAAGATTTTACTCCCAGACAGTTAGAAGTGGATTTCTTCACCCCTGTCATCTTTTGTTACAGGCTCCGAAGCAGATACTTCCAGCTCGTTTCCGGGATAGTGTATTATAATGGCCGATGCGGGAACTATGGAAAGATTTGACCAGATACTGGGGAGTTGACTCACCCATGTCAGATTTATTGCCTCTCCAGGGGAACCTGTTGTTCTACCTGGGCTTGGAGAATCTGGTTTTTCGAAGGTGGGCAAGTATGGGAATCACTAGGCTGGAACATGTTTTAACAGCAAGAGGCTCTTTATTGAATCTGGGTGGGTATCGATCTTAACAATATATTTGCGTATAATCAGTTGGCCCATTATATCTCCACACTGCGGGGCGAGGCGTTCGGAGCGAGACATAGTCAATGCCTCAGGGAATTCTTTAGCTTGGTCTTGGGGGAACGACTTTCGATATTGGGTCTATACAAGGTACTGGCGAGGACAGGCCCCCACATGGATAAAGCACATATTACGGCACGTTGGGTGCAGGATTTAGGGTGCCCTGCCTTGGCCCTGGATTTTGCACAGTTGTCCTCCCACATTCCTACATTAGCTGTAAATGCGTCTCTTTGCGAATGCCAATACCGCATTCTTCATAGAGCTTACTTGACCAAAGCACAAACTTTTAAGAGGGGTGGAGTGGAGGAGCCCCTCTGTTCTAAATGTGGATGGGAGGTCGGCTCTTTTTTTCCATTCTCTCTGGGAGTGCTCTACAGTTCGGGTGTTTTGGGGGCCCTGTTCCATTTTTTGGAGGATATGTTAAAGACACAGATACCATTCTTCCCGCTGGATGCACTTTTGGATAAGTATGACATTTTTGTTTTACAAAGTAGGGGAGTACAGCAATCAGTGCATAAGGCCTGCCTCATAGGCAAACGGGTTATTTTATGTATGTGGAGAGGCGAGTCCCACCTGACTATTGATATTGGCATAATAAGTTTCATGAGCTTCTACTGTTGGAATGTCGGGTGGTTGGACTCTCCCTTCGTAGACAACAACAGTTCCTTGCAATTTGGGAGCCATATATACAAGTATTTTCCCCAAGAGCTCGTAGTTTTGTTTTAAATTCCTTTTAGGGTTTTTTTTTCTGTAGGTTTGGTGAACGTAGGTTGGGAGGGGTAGGGAGAGTGGCGGGGTTTTGAGGGATATACTTCTCTTGGAAATATGTATCAAAGTAACTTTCCTGAAGCGGTGCGCAGGCTTCTTAAGGATCTCAATAGATGGGAAGGGCTAACACTCATGGACAGGGAGGATCAATGCGGTGAAGATGGTAGTGCTCCCAAAGATTCTGTATCTATTCATGGCATTGCCTATCGCATTGCCAAATAACTTTCTACGAAACCTGCAAAGAAACATTTTTGCATTTATCTGGAAGAAGAGACCCCCGCGGGTCTGAAGAGCGGTATGTATCAGCCCAAGGGACATGGTGGGATGGGGGTCCCCTCTATTCAGTCTTACTATCAGGCGGCACACCTTCGAATATTAGCCACTTGGCACCAGGACACAGGGAAGCTGTGGACAAGAATAGAACAGGGCTGGATGGGACCTTTCCCACTTAAAGCAATACCCTGATTACCAGGACAGACTCTGAGAGAGATTATTAAAAGAAGCCCTCCCTTACTTCAATGGCCCTTACAAATTTGGAGTAAAATTAAAGAAAAGTTTCTACCTGGGCATAAATATTATCAACACATGTACCTTCGCTTTGCCCCCCAGTTTGGCCCTGGAACCCAGGATGCTGCATATTGTATATGGGAAGAATTGAGTCTTTGTACACTGGGACAGATGTGGGAAGATGATAAAGCTGTAACTTTTGAAGAGCTGCAACAGGAACATGGTCTGTCCCCCCTACAAGCCTTTCAATATTACCAAGTGAAGGACTTCATCAAGTGCAGAGCGCAGGATGAGCTCCGATTGACAGAGACGGGTTTAGAGCGAGGTTCGAAGGGAGGAGGTGGGAGAGGAGGTATTTCTCAGTTATATAAAGCCCTGTTACTATATGAAACCCTGTTGAATATTACTTTTCCAAATGGGAGTCAGCTATGGGGGAAAAATACCCTTTCCCACAGTGGGAACAGACATTTAAATTCTTGCTACAAGTTTCAATATCTACTGTCATGGTAGAGAGTGGGCACAAAATGCTATATAGCTGGTTCTACACCCCACATCGCCTAGCTAAAATGTTCCATATAGGATCTGACTTATGTTGACAGCAATGCGGGTTGAAAGGAGACATGGTACATGTCTGGTGGACCTGTTGACATGCACAGTGTTACTGGACAGCTGTATGGAAATTCCTGTTTGAGGTTATAGCGACAAGCTATCCTGCGAAAATGGACCACTGCCTTCTGCACATTAAGCCACCGGGAGTTTGGAACTCCATTCATCGATTTGCAACACAGCTATTCGTTGCAAGCAAACTGGTATTAGCGGTGGCGTGGAAGCAGCCATCTCTCCTAGATCTCCAAGCTGTTAGACGCAAGCTGGATGGCATCCGGTTGCTATCTAAACTTACATCTTTGCGCACGGGATGATTGACTCTTTACTATAAAACATGGGAACAATATGAGCGATGGTCATCTGTCTGAGATGTATTTAATAGGCTACATAATGGGATCAGAGAATGAAGGTTCAGAGATTGTTAGAGAAATGATGGGGGGGGGAGGGGTTTGGGAGGGGAGGGGAGGGGAGAGGAGAGGAGGGAGAAATCTAGAGGGTTTAAGGGCTTTGATTATCAGAAATGCAATGATTCTTAAATGTCATATGTGGCAATCTCATTGTTAAATGTAATTATGAGTCTGATGTTGTTCAGTTATATATTGAAATAAAAAAAAAAAAAAGAAACAAAAAGGAAATCTGTTGAATGATGACTGTTGCACTGTAGTGCTTATACTATGAGTTGTTTCTCTCTTTTGGTCTGTCATCAATAAAAATGATTTCTACTAAGGGTGACAATACAAATGAAGTGGAACAAATCTCTGTGAATCAGGTTGTAATTAGCCAAGTTGACAAGTTGAGTAACAGTAAATCACCTGGTCCAGGTGATATACACCCAACAGTACTAAAAACTCAAAAACGCAATTGATGACATACTATTAGTAATTTGTAACCATCATTAAATTTGTCCATGGCAGAGGCGTTGAGTCTTAGTGAAGGCTATAAGAACAAGGCCCTTTGCGGTATACTCTGTTGATTTGTACTTTGCCTCATGTAATATGATGTTATTTGTTCTGTTGATTCTTGTTTATAAATGATTTAGAGATGGGAGTAAGTAGTGAGGTAATTAAATTTGCTGATGACACAAAGTTATTCACAGTCGTTAACTCGCGACAGGATTGTGAAAAATTACAGAAGGACCTTACGAGACTGGGCGGCTAAATGGCAGATGACGTTTAATGCTAACAAGTGCAAGGTGATGCATGTGGGAAAAAAGAACCCAAATTATAGCTACGTCATGCAAGGTTCCATGTTAGGAGTTACGGACCAAGAAAGGGATCTGGGTGTTGTCGTCGATAATACACTGAAACCTTCTGCTCAGTGTGCTGCTGCGGCTAGGAAAGCAAATAGAATGTTGGGTATTATTAGGAAAGGTATGGAAAACAGGTGTGAGGATGTCATAATGCCGTTATATCGCTCCATGGTGCGACCACAACTTGAGTATTGTGTTCAATTCTGGTCGCCGCATCTCAAAAAAGATATAGCAGAATTGGAAAAGGTGCAACGAAGGGCGACTAAAATGATAGCGAGGATGGGACGACTTCCCTATGAAGAAAGACTAAGGAGGCTAGGGATTTTCAGCTTGGAGAAGAGACGGCTGAGGGGAGACATGATAGAGTTATATAAAATAATGAGTGGAGTGGAACAGGTGGATGTAAAGCGTCTGTTCACGCTTTCCAAAAATACTAGCACTAGGGGGCATGCGATGAAACTACAGTGTAGTAAATTTAAACAAATCAGAGAACATTTTTCTTCACCCAACGCATAACTAAACTCTGGAATTCGTTGCCGGAGAACGTGGTGAAGGTGGTTAGCTTGACAAAGTTTAAAAAGGGGTTAGACGATTTCCTGAAGGACAAGTCCATAAACCACTACTAAATGGACTTGGGGAAAATCCACAATTCCAGGAATTTCGGCCCATGACTTTTTTTTCTGGTAACAATCTGGAGCCCACTTAAAAAGAAAACCTGCTCCCCACTCCTTCCTCAATTGCTACGTCGAGGCCAATGCTAAGGATTTAGAAAAGTTTAACTTAAAGCCTGCAAAGTCTCCAAACTCGCGGAATAGGGCCAAAAGAGCATCCAAGGACCCACTGGGTTTAGTAAAATGCACTAATAGGTCATCTGCAAAGGCAGAAATTGTAAAAGTTGAGTAACCAATAGGTACCCCAATGATCTCTGGGTGGGAAGTGATTTCTCTAACAAGGGGGTCTAAAGAAGGCACAAAAAGCAAAGGGGACAATGGACATCCTTGTCTCATGCCTCGACATATAGGGAACACGGGCGATCTCTCTCCATTGACCCACATAAAGGCCTGCCAGTCAGAACACCCAGTGCCTCACCGAAAAAGCCATCCTGGGATGTCAGAGGGAACAGTCTACTAAAATGCTGGCTCCTTCTACATCCTAATGGCTTGATTTTGTGCGTTTTGCACTTAGATGGGGGGTTTTTTTTCGGAAAATGGACCAAAAAACCAAAACGTCCAAATCACAAAACCTTGCTCAAAACAGTATTTAAAAACAAACAAACAAAAAAAAAGACAGACGTTTTTTTTTGAAAATGACCTTCTTCCTATTTTTGTACTAGGCTGCGCATTTGGTTGCTATCTTTTATTACTCACCCACCAGCACAGCATTAGATATCAGTTTCAAGTTGTAATAGAGAGTGAATGTGTGAGTGTGTGTGACAGATAGAGAGTGAATGTGTGAGTGTGTGTGACAGAGAGAGTGAGACTGTGTGCGAGAGTGTGTGTTGTGTGTGTGAGAATGAGAGTGTGTGCCAGGGGCCCTCTCCTTCCCTCCCAGTTTCAGGGTCTGCCCGCCCCCCCTCCAAGTTCAAGGGTCCGCCCTCCCTCCCACCCACCCAGTTCCAGGTTTGTTTCCACACCTCTCCCCCTCCCTCCCAGTTTCATGGTCCCCCCCCCCCTCCCTCCCTCCCTCCCAGTTTCAGGGTCTGCCTGGCCCCCCTCGAAGTTCCAGGGTCCGCCCTCCCTCCCACCCAGTTCCAGGGTCGTTGTCCCCTCTCTCCCTCCCTCCCAGTTCCAGGGTATTTGTCCCCCCTCGTCCCCCCTCCCCCTCCAGCCACCCTGCGATGTTTAAGTGAAAAATTAGAGAGCTGTGAGTGTGTGTGTGTGTGTGTGAAAATGAGAGTGTGTGCCAGGGGCCCCCTCCCTCCCAGTTCCAGGGTCCGCCCTCCCACCCAGTTCCAGAGTCATTGCCCCCCCTCTCTCCCTCCTTCCCAGTTCCAGGGTAGTTGCCCCCCCTCTTCCCCCCCCCCCCCCCTCCAGCCACCCTGCGATGTTTAAGTGAAAAATTAGGGAGCTGTGTAGTGTACAAAAAGCACCTGCAACATTGTGAAGCTAACTCCGTGGCTTCATTGAAGTGACAGGTTGGTAAGGTTCGTCAGATTCGTGAGTCTGTCACCATCTCTCTCGGCCCCGCCCTCGCGCCTCTGATAGGTCCACCACCCTCAACGTCAAAACGTGATGACGTCGAGGGCAGCGGACCTATCAGAGGCGCGAGGCCGAGAGAGATGGTGACAGACTCACGAATCTGACGAACCTTACGAACACTTTAGTGAAGCCACGGAGTCAGCTTCAGAACGTTGGGGGTGCTTTTTATTGTAGCAGAGAAGAGAAAAAGGAGGAAGGAAGTTTATTCCTCATACAAAGGTCACAGAACAGAGAGAAAGAAAGGAAGAAATAAAGAATGAATGAAAGAAAGATTCTTAGCTATAGAGAATTAGTTTCTACGAAGGGGGGAGAGCACACCCTTCAGAAAAAATAGGCCATGGGACAGATCTGAAACTTTCTTTCAAAGCATGGCTAGTTTTTCAGAGTTTTTGTCTGCAGCGTGGTTTTATAGGCTGTGGTGAGCATCCACCTCTACTTTACCCTGGACCAATCATAGGTGCTGCATATGTGCTGGAGACTTGTAATTGGGTCTTTCATATGTGCTGGAGGCTTGCAATTGGTGTCCCTGCCATACCTCTTCTCAGTAAATTACATTTGTAACAAGTTATACCAGGTAGCTAAGTTGCCCTAGCAACAGGAGGTCCCATCAGAGTTTGTGACCACACAGAAATTCCTTCATGAGGCTGATAGTAAAGAAAGATGGGGGATGGGAAATAGTGCAGCATACCTGAAGTAGAACATTATAGCTAAAAATTATAGACATCTTATAGACACTATTCAGATTTTAAGTTAGACTTAGATGTCCTATTGAAAATGCCCCTCTACGTTACATCAACAGAACGAAAAGATAAATATCCTATAATCTCTGGTATATTGATAATATATAATCCACTACTGGAACCAGGATCACTGCTACCGTTCAAAAATAATAATACATTCCAATTTTCCTTATATTACTGCCATTTACTTTTTTATATATATTGTCACGATTGCGACTATATTCCCTGTCGGACTTGCTTTGGGGTTCCTCCAGCCAAGCCAAGTCTGTGTGTAAATCCTGAAGCCATTGTGAAAATTCTGAAATCCGTTCCGTTCCAGTTCTTTCTAGTCCATTCCGGGATCCTGTTCCAGCCAAGCCGTGGTCTGCTGTTGTGTTGCTAAGACCCACCCTGCTGATGACCTCACCTGTAGTGCCTTTATTACCACCTGGGAACTTCCTAAGTTTGCCTTTGCATCGCTATAGGTCAGTTGGTGTGCTGTTGCACTTCTGCTTGGTTCTGTCTGTGGGCATTTCTGTCTTCTGTTTCAGTGTGTCTGTTTGGGGGCATTTCTGCCTTCTGTTTCAGTGTGTCTGTTTGGTCAGTGGTGTTTGTTATATTCCTGTTACTTGTAGTTCTTGCTGTATCTCCTTGTGCTGGCTGCTGCCAGTGTGTGTGTAATTAGCTCTCACCCTACTGCACCTGGGATTGTTCTCTCTGGTTGCAGTACTCTGTGGTGAGCCTATTTCTCTCTAGTGTTTCTCTAAATGTTTTGTGGCTGCCTTGTGTTCAGCCTTCTTACTTGTAGTTCCTGCTCTGTCTCCTTGTGCTGGCTGCTGCCAGTGGGTGTGTAATTAGCCCTCACCATACTACACCTGGGATTGTTCTCTCCAGTTGCAGTACTCTGTGGTGAGCCTGTTTCTCTCTAGTGTTTCTCCATATGTTTTGTGGCTGCCTTGTGGTGAGCCTGTTTCTCTCTAGTGTTTCTCCATATGTTTTGTGGCTGCCTTGTGTTCAGCCTTCTGTTAATGCTCACGTATTAGGTTGTGGTTGTAGCCTAGCTTTGTGTTCTGCCTTGTCTGTCTTATTCTGTGCCTCTAGTTCCCCTCTATCTTTTCCCTTAGTCCCTGTTTTGTGCAAGCTTGTTGTTGTATCCTATTACCTGAGGAAGTTCCCTCAGTTCTGAGTCCTGATTCCTGGTCCCTGTTTAGTCAAGCTTGCTTTGGAGTCCTATTCCCTGTGTGTGTTCCTGTATCCTGTAAGTCCTGACGGCTGCCCACACCTAGGGGCTCAAGCCCTAGGGAACGGCGGTCAAGTGCAGGTGAAGTCTTGTTCTAGTCCAGTGTGTTCCTGCTTTGCTTACCTACATCTGCAGCCCCTGTCTTCATAGGCGCCCCGTATAAGAGGCTTGGGGAGACTAAGCCTCCCCAGCCCAATCGTGGACTTCCCTTGGCTGCTGGCCGGGGTGCAGGGGGAGCGGTTGCTCCCCCAAATCATCCTTAGAAGAGATGGCTGGTCTCTGCCTCCTCCCCCCTCCCGTGCGAGTCTTGTACTTCCCTCCCCCCCCCCCCCCCCCCCCCCCCCCGCTCTCACCCATCCGCGTGGTTCTCCAAAGACAAGCAGGCCAATATTCTCACATATGGGTGACGTCACGTCGGCCCGGAGGACTTTCTAGCAAAGTCCACATCAAAATCAAAAAATGTCCCCCGTCGCGCGGGCAGATGCAGTGCGCATGCGTGCGTCCGTTTTCCCGCCCGTCGCGCGGGCACAGTCCTCAGTTTTTTCTTCTCCGCGTCTGAGGTGACACGGAGCTCGACTTTCGTCTTCGTGTTGCTGTGCCCGGAGGTGAAGATTCGTGAAAGAAAAAAAAGAACAAAAGTATCCTTACTATTGTTTTAGTATTTTTTCATTTATTAAGTTTCCTTTCTTTTAGCCTGCGATTTTATTTAAATCGCTCGTTCAGGTTTATTTTCCCTTTTTGTCTTGTGTCCTCTTTTTAACGACACAATCGCGTCTTTTGATTTGGCAGGGACAGTTTTTCCCGAGATGTCAACGAAGACGCCCAGCGGCTTCAAGCCTTGTGCCCGCTGTCATCGGGCCATCTCCGGCACTGACACACTCGTGGTGTATTCAGTGCCTTGGGCCGGACCACCGCTTGGAGAGCTGCAAATTGTGTCTCGCCATGAAAAAGCAGACACCGCTCTCTTGAGACGCCCAGAGAGAGAAGATTTTTGGGCCCGGTGCTTCGGCGCCATCGACGTCGTCTAAGTCGGCGCCGTCCAAATCGGCGCCGGTGAAGTCGGTGCCGGTGAAGTCGGTGCCGTCGAGGACGATGTCTTCGAAGCCGGTGTCGTCGACGTCGAAGGAAGCGTCGGCACCGGGAGACCGGGGACAGGCTGCCATTCGACCGATGCACGCTGGGAGCAGTGATGCATCGAGTGGGTCTCCACCCGCCTCGGCGCCTCCTGCTTTGCAGACCCCCCAGGACCGTCCTGCGTCGGACCCGGCCCCGAAGAGACGTGTGGATTCCACGTCCTCTTCTCCGATGCTGAGGAGTCTCGATGACATGCGTCGGGCGAAGGCCAAGAGGCATCGTCGTCGGTCTCCTTTGCGTCACGGCACCGGGAGCTCCGGGTCATCGATACATTCGATACCCGAGAAGCGTCGGTGCCGAGAGGACCGCTCTCCCTCTATTACTGAGGTTCCGACGCGTGGGGTCACTGGCAGCGGAGTCCCCACTCCCCAACCTGAGCAGACTTTGCCTCCAATGCCTCAACCGACCCCTCAGCATCTTCCGGCAGCAACTCTGGATGAGCGTATGCAGGCCATGTTTCCATTTTTTATGGACATGATGCAGCAGTGGCAGTCGGCATCGAGGTTGTCGGTGCCGACGGCGTCGGCGGTGCCGGTGGCGATGATTTCAGAGGCACCGGTGCCGACAGCGTCGGAGGTATCGGCATTGCCGGTGCCGGATGTTTCTGCATCAGGCCTTCAGTCTGTGGTGAGGTCTGTCTCACCGGTGCCGCCTCCGGCGCCGGTGTCTTTGACTTCCCGAGTTGGCTCTCCCGAGACGTCGGGGCAGGAAGCTTCTCCGGAGTCTCAGGGACCGTCAACTTCTCGGCATCGTCATACAGGCCATCAAGCCTCTTCGTCGAGACGGGCTCAGATCCGGGCGGCTCTGTCTGAGCTTTTAGCCCCATCTGACAATACCTCATCTGAGGATGATGATGGAGTGCATGGGGAGTTCTCTGGCGAGGATTCTCAAGGCATTCCATCTGACTCCACTCCCTCGCCACAGAGACAGCTGTCTCCTCCCGAGAGCTTGTCTTTTTCATCTTTTGTTCGGGAGATGTCTGAGGCCATCCCCTTTCCTGTGGAAATTGTGGATGAGCCCAGAGCCAAAATGCTTGAGGTTCTGGACTATCCATCTCCACCTTCATCTTCTGCCACAGTTCCTTTTCATGAGACTCTCAAGGAACTTATGCTGAGGAACTAGGAGAAGCCTTTTTCTTGCCCAACCGTCTATAAAAAAGTTGAGTCCCAATACCGGATCCACGGGGAACCCAGCCTCATGCGGGCTCAATTGTCCCATGATTCAGCGGTGGTGGATTCCGCTCTCAGAAGAGCCAAGAGTTCCAGGAGCTTCTCCTCGGCGCCCCCGGGGCGGGAGTTTGGGACTCTGGACTCTTTTGGGAGAAAGGCGTATCAGGCTGGTCTGCTCGCTGCCAAGATCCAGTCGTACCAACTCTACACGAGTATTCATTTGCGGAACTCTGTGAGGCAACTTGAGAGTTTGGTAGATACACTCCCAGAGGAGAAAGCCGAACCCTTTCGTCAAGTGATCAGGCAGCAGAAGGCGTGTCGCAAGTTCCTGTCCAGGGGCATTTTTGACACTTGCGATGTGGTATCTCGCTTCTCTGCTCAAGGTATAGCGATGCGCAGGCTCTCATGGCTGCGTGCCTCTAACCTGGAGGAACGAACTCAGCGGAAGATAGCAGATATCCCATGCCGGGGGGATCACCTTTTTGGAGAGAAGGTAGAAGAGATGATTGATCATCTCTACCAGCGTGACAACGCTATGGATTCTCTCTCCCGCCGGGCGCCTTCTGCAACCACTTCCACTGCTAGGAAGTTTTTTAAGGGAAGAAGAAGTGCTCCTTTCATTTCTAGGAACCGAAAGTACACTTCTTATTCCCGTCAGCCGGTTCAGGCTCGACCCCAGCCCGCTCGCTCTCGTCAGCAGCGGGCACCGAAGCGGGCCCCTGCAGCTCCCCAGCAAAACCAGGGACGGGTTTTTGACTGGCTCCAGCAGAGCATAGCCAAAATCAAAGTACCTGTGCCGAACGATCTGCCGGTCGGAGGGAGGTTAAAATTTTTTCACCAAAGGTGGCCTCTCTTAACCTCCGATCGGTGGGTTCTCCAAATAGTCCGGTACGGGTACGCTCTCAATTTGATTTCCGAACCCCCAAATTGCCCACCAGGAGCTCAGTCTTTCAGCTCCTACCACAAGCAGGTACTTGCAGAGGAACTCTCCGCCCTTCTCAGCGCCAATGCGGTCGAGCCCGTTCCACCAGGGCAAGAAGGGCTGGGATTCTATTCCAGGTACTTCCTTGTGGAAAAGAAAAAGGGGGGATGCGTCCCATCCTAGACCTAAGGGCCCTGAACAAATTCCTGGTCCGAGAAAAGTTCAGGATGCTTTCCCTGGGCACCCTTCTTCCCATGATTCAGGAAAACGATTGGCTATGCTCTCTGGACTTGAAGGACGCTTACACTCACATATCGATACTTCCAACTCACAGGAAGTATCTTCGATTTCGGCTGGGATCACAGCACTTTCAGTACTGTGTTTTGCCTTTTGGCTTGGCGTCTGTACCTAGGGTATTCACAAAGTGCCTGGCTGTTGTGGCAGCGTTGCTACGCAGACTGGGAGTGCATGTGTTCCCTTATCTGGACGATTGGCTGGTGAAGAACACCTCCCCGCAAGAAACTTTGCAGTCCATGCGGATGACTATTCAGGTGCTAGAGATGCTGGGGTTTGTCATCAATTATCCCAAGTCCCATCTCGTCCCAGCTCAAAAATTGGAATTCATAGGAGCTCTGTTGTGCACAAAGACAGCTTGCGCTTATCTCCCAGGACCTAGAGCGGACAGACTTCTGTCTCTGGTTTCCAAAGTGCAAGCATCTCAGCAGATTACAGCTCGGCAGATGTTGAGATTGCTTGGCCACATGGCCTCCACAGTTCATGTCACACCCATGGCACGTTTACACATGAGATCTGCTCAATGGACCCTAGCTTCTCAGTGGTTTCAGGCCACGGGGAATCTAGAGGATGTTGTCCAGCTGTCCATCAATTTTCGCAACTCCCTCAATTGGTGGACCATTCGATCCAATCTGGTCTTGGGACGCCCATTCCAAATTCCTCAGCCCCAAAAAGTGCTGACGACGGATGCATCCCTCCTCGGGTGGGGAGCGCATGTAGATGGGCTTCACACTCAAGGAGCTTGGTCTCTTCAGGAGAGGCATCTCCAGATCAATCTCCTGGAATTGCAAGCGATCTGGAACGCCCTGAAGGCCTTCAGAGATCGGCTAGCCAACAAAATTGTTCTCATTCAGACAGACAATCAGGTAGCAATGTATTACACCAACAAGCAAGGGGGTACCGGATCTCGTCCTCTGTGTCAGGAGGCCGTGCAGATGTGGCTATGGGCATATCAAAACGGAATGTTTCTCCAAGCCACTTATCTAGCCGGTGTAAACAACAGTCTGGCTGACAGGCTGAGCAGAGTTATGCGGCCTCACGAGTGGTCCTTGAACATGACTATTGCCAAAAAGATCTTTCGAATTTGGGGCACTCCATCGATAGATCTTTTTGCTTCCCAGGACACTCACAAGGTTCCTCAATTCTGTTCCAGACTTCAGGCCCACGGCAGACTAGCGTCGGATGCCTTCCTCCTTTTTGGGGGGACAGGACTCCTATATGCGTATCCTCCCATCCCTTTAGTGGGGAAGACTCTCCTGAAACTCAAGCAAGACCAGGGAACCATGATTCTGATAGCGCCCTTTTGGCCCCGTCAGATATGGTTTCCCCTTCTTCTGGAACTTTCTTCAGAAGAGCCATGGAGATTGGGACTGTTTTCCCGACCCTCATTACTCAGAACGAGGGGGCGCTTCTACATCCCAACCTCCGGGCTCTAGCTCTCACGGCCTGGATGTTGCGAGCATAGAGGTTGCCTCCTTTGGTCTCTCTGAGGGTGTCTCCAGAGTTCTATTTGCTTCCAGGAAAGATTCCACACATAAGTGTTACTCTTTTAAATGGAGGAGGTTTGCCGTCTGGTGTGACAGCAACGGTCTAGATCCTTTCTCTTGTCCTGCACAGACCTTGCTTGAGTACCTTCTGCATTTATCCGAGTCTGGCCTTAAGACCAACTCGGTCAAGGTTCATCTTAGCGCAATCAGTGCTTATCATTCACATGTTGATGGCTTGCCGATTTCTGGACAGCCTTTAGTCATGCGTTTCATGAGAGGTTTGTTTTTGTCAAAGCCCCCTGTCAAACCTCCTCCAGTGCCATGGGATCTCAATGTCGTTCTCACCCAGCTGATGACAACTCCTTTCGAGCCACTGGATTCCTGTCATCTGAAGTACTTGACCTTGAAGTTCATTTTCTTGGTGGCTGTTACTTCAGCTCGTAGGGTCAGTGAGCTTCAAGCCCTGGTAGTTCATGCACCATTCCTTGTCTTTCATCATGACAGAGTAGTTCTCCGCACGCACCCAAAGTTTCCACCGAAGGTGGTGTCGGAGTTCCATCTGAACCAGTCAATTGTCTTGCCAACATTTTTTCCCCCTCCTCACATGAGCCCGGGTGAAAGCAAGTTGCACACTTTGGACTGTAAAAGAGCACTGGCCTGTTACGTGGAGCGGACACGCCCCTTCAGACAGTCCGCCCATCTGTTTATTTCTTTTAATCCCAATAAGAGGGGAGTTGCTGTCGGAAAACGCACCATTTCTAATTGGCTAGCAGATTGCATTTCCTTCTCTTACGCCCAAGCTGGGCTGACTTTGGAGGGCCATGTCACGGCTCATAATGTTAGAGCCATGGCGGCGTCACTGGCTCATCTAAAGTCAGCCACCATAGAAGAGATTTGCAAAGCTGCGACGTGGTCTTCAATCCACACATTCACATCACATTACTGCCTTCAGCAGCATAGCCGACGCGACAGTCGGTTTGGGCAGTCGGTGCTGCAGAGTCTGTTTGGGGTTTAGAATCCAACTCCACCCCCTAGGCCCATTTTTATTCTGTTCCAGGCTGCACTCTCAGTTAGTTGTGTTTGGTTTTAGGTCAATTTTGTTTTGTCCTCACCGTTGCGGGACCCAATTGACCATTCTTTGTTATGTTGAGTGAGCCTGGGGGCTAGGGATACCCATATGTGAGAATATTGGCCTGCTTGTCTTTGGAGAAAGAGTAGTTACTTACCTGTAACAGGTGTTCTCCGAAGACAGCAGGCAATATATTCTCACAACCCTCCCACCTCCCCTTTGGAGTTGTATTCCTCTAATTCTGGTAAATTAACTGAGGAATGTGCCCGCGCGACGGGCGGGAAAACGGACGCGCGCATGCGCACTGCATCCACCCGCGCGACGGGGGACATTTTTTGATTTTGATGTGGACTTTGCTAGAAAAACCTCCGGGCCGACGTGACGTCACCCATATGTGAGAATATATTGCCTGCTGTCTTCGGAGAACACCTGTTACAGGTAAGTAACTACTCTTTATGGACACTCTCCGGCCTGAGGCGTTCTCTCTCCGACGCTGGTGCGGCGATTCACATAGCCAGCCCTAATCTGCTTGCGTCGGAGCCTCTCCTTCAGACGCATCCTGCCTCTGCGTAAGACAGGAAGTTGCATTAGAGGAGGCGGGACGCGTCTGAAGGAGAGGCTCCGACGCAAGCAGATTAGGGCTGGCTATGTGAATTGCCGCACCGACATCGGATCGGAGGGAGAACGCCTCAGGCTGGAGTGTTTGAGGACAATTTCAAGAGGGCAAAACAGGTCAGCAGAAGTGCAGCTGCTTGTATGGGGTGGTTAGAACTTTGCAAAATTTGAGCCCTGGCTCTAGCTGAGAAGTCCTGATCTTTCTAGAGCTCAAACATTTTGTTTCCTTGCTAGGAAATTACTAGCAGACAGCAAAAACTAGAGGGAACAAAACAGAATATCATCTGAGGCCTGTGAGATTCTAGAATGTGAGATATTCTGCTTCACAGTTGTTCAACTTTCATTTTAACAAACATGTTCTTTAATTTAAAAATATCTAGTGGAAAGTGTTTGCAAAAATCAGACCGCAACCCCTGAGGTTTTAATCTTTATGGAGCAATGCCACCCTCAGTACATTTCAATAATCCAAAAGCAGTGATTTGCCCATCAGACTAGCAGATGGCCGATCTTCACCTTCAGTTTTTCCCTTATTTATTTATTTGTCTTAGTCCTGCATGATAAAAACCCCATGACAGTGACAGTATATGGAAAGTCAATAATCAAGCTTGACAATCTATTTTGCACAGTGTTGCAATGCTGTCTTTTCATTAGAGCTTATAAAGTAAACAGAAAAACAATGGTAGAAAAGATCATTTTATTTTAATTATAGTGTTTGGAATATGTCCACTTTGAGAATCAGGTGCTCAATGTTAAAAGTTTATATTTATTTACTTATTTATGGCATTTTATCCCACAATGTTAACAAATCTATGTAAGCCACATTGAGCCTGCAAATAGATGGGGGAATGTGGGATACAAATGCAATAAATAATAATAATTAAACATGAATTAGGGTGTTTTGTGGCTCTATATGAGAATTGTGATGATATGATCCCTTGTTTCATATTGTTGACGGTCTGCATTTTCCGTATGGGTGGTATATTGGTGTATTAGGTTCTGCCCATTGTAATATTTATGGTACAGTAAGGTTCTGAGTGTGTTTTTGCACAAAGTTGTGCATAGTGTTTTGCGGTTGAGCGATTGTGGTTAGTATATGCTTTGAGCAACCACTTTATTCTTTGACATATGATACATATCTAATATCTAAATTTAATAAAAGGTATTAATTGTGACTTTTTATTTTTTTTCTGTTATCAATTATGGATTTAAGCTCCACCCCTGGCCCCACCCCTAACCCCACCCCCTTTAGCCTCCCCAAACAGTTGGGCCACCGACCGCCTATGCCTGTCTTGTTGGTGTGCTTGCCCAGTGCTGGTTGGGGGATTTTGCCTGCCACTGCCACTCTACAGCTGTGTTCCAAGGGCTCACGAATCCAGTTTTCCCTTGAGAGGCCTGACATATATTTTCTTATGTATACAGAGTACCCTCAGATTCACCCACTTTCTTTGGCGTTCAAATATACTGGTGCCTGGTGGTATAGCACTTCTTTCACCGGGTTACTCTTTTTAATTTTTTGTAATTGTAAAACCACGTGAGTGCTATTAATCTAGTATCTTTCACGACACTTTGTTAGTGTTTCAACCAGCACCTAAAGTCATTAACTACAACTATGAAATGGGATAATATTCTAATCAAACTGCACTTATCTTCATTCATGTTGCCTCGCTGAGTCAAAGGGCAGGATTATGTAAAAATATCCAACCGCCTTCCCCTGCACACAGTGAGCCACAAGGGGAGCATTGACAGTGTTTGTTGCAAGTCGACTCTTATGTTCCATCAATCGAATTTTCTTCCGCCTGATGGTACGTCCTACATAATATAAATGACAGGGACATATTATTATGTATACTACAAAGGATGATAAACACGTGGTGTTGTGACTTAATTTATAAGTCTGCTGCGTTGCTATGTATGTCCGTTCTTTCATACTTATAGTCTGAGTACAAAACTGGCATTCACCTGTAGAAAAATGCTGTCACTTGCTTGAAATACAGGTCAATGGCTCAGGCTAAGGGCTAGGCCTCTAAGAATCAAAAATGATCTCTGACATAGATACATTTCACTGCAGCAAATGCTGAAGTAAGTTCTCAGAGAGCTGACGAATGGGGGAATCTGCTCTATAAACAATAAGCGAGACTGGCACTAGCGAGAGAGTCACAGGCAAGATGTTTTGGCTACATGAAGATAGTACTGGGTCAGCTGCACCCCGGATGAGATCATCCAGGGGGGCTATGGAAGCTTGGGAACATATAGAATCTTGGCTATCATTGACATCAAATGTTGATGTTTAAAGGATAGTAGCTGATAACATGCAAAGATGACCAGTGAGAAAGTGAGGGTCCATAGGAATGAATAGGGCCAGCAGGGTATAAAAAGGGCAATCTGCAGGAGTATCAGAGCAGAAGGCTGGAGAGAGAGGACAGACTGCACCTGCTGTGTGTCATGAAGTGCTGTTCCACCATGTTCCAGATATGAATGCCTAATTACCTATACTGCTTTTGGTAAGATGCTGAATAAACTATCTTCTTATATCCACTAAATCCCAGTGTCCTTCTGATTATGGAACTTGTTAATTCCTGGACTGTGTAAGAGCAGTCTGGGGGGAATACGAGGTCAGAATAATTAGTGGGAACACACAAATTATTTACACACCACAGGGCTGATGTAATCCTTCTCCTGTGAATTGGGTATCATGAACCATGGTGGTATGTACTAAATTGTCTCTTAAATTGCATCCCCGAGTATATGCTATACAGGGGTGGTGTGAAAAAAATTGGGTGAAAAGTGAGGACTTGCCAATGTTTGTATAACAATCAAGCTACCTGAGAAGCCAGGGTGGGAAATCCCAACACACAGACCAATTTGTTCATTTGTTATTTCAGTTTGTCTAACAACAGTAGAGACCATTGGGCATACCAAGCACGCTTATAAGCCTGTCGAATACAGAACACAGAATACCCACGCTCCCAAAGTCTAGCTGACAGTTCAACAGACTGTTGTTTAAATGTGCTGTCTGTACAGCATATTCTGCGTAAATGTAGGAATTGTCCTATAGGCAAAGACCACTTTAGTCTGTGTGGATGATAGCTGGTAAATAATAATAAGGTATTGCAGTCAGTTGGTTTGTGGTATACAGTCGTGTATAATCCTCCATTTTCTTTATAGATCCAGATGTCCAAAAAGGCTATTTGTCTTACATTTTTAGCCATGGTAAATCTTAAGCATGGATCTCTACTGTTTATCCAATCCAAAAATTGGGATGTTCAGTTGATAGCCAAATAAAGAAAATGTCGTCTATAAACTGATACCAATGGGCAATGTCAGTAAACCAGTAAGAATTATAAAGATGTCTTTCCTCAAACTCACTGACATATAGATTTGCCACACTGGGAGCAGCTGCTGTACCCATTGCCACACCCTTCGTTTGGAGAAAAAATAGGGAGTCAAACATAAAATAGTTATTTTTCAACACTAACTATGCTAGAGCTAACAAAAAAGTTGATGGTATTCTCTTGTCTGCAGATCGTGTTCCTAGTGTTTGTTCCACAATGGTCAAGGCTGATTCCTGGGGAATATTCAAATATAATGATTCTATATCTAAGACACCTCCTTAATCTCCGACAGTTGCCTCAAAAAGTGGGCCATATTCCAAATGTGTGATCTGGCTGTTTTTACAAATGGTTGCAAAAAATAATCCAAAAATGTGGATAATGGTTCTAAGATCGTACCACTGAGGGACACTATAGGACACCCTGGGGGGCTATCATGATCCTTATGGATTTTAGGCACAGTATAAAATACTGGTATTCTTGCACTAATTGGTTTAAAAAAAACGAGACTCTGCTTTCGTCAGGTACCCCATTCTCACTGCTTCATCCACTATGTTTGCAATAGAAGTCTGTAGCTCCTTGCTCGGATCTTCAGGTAAATTTTAGAATGCTTGTGTTCATAGGCAGTAATAAAGTTAATACATACAAAGTTTGTTTTACAATGGAAGATGGTGCGGAGGACGGCCTTAACCCAAAGTCCTTGAAGAAAGCAATTTGAAACCCGCGGCGTCGGGCGTGTTCAGGGGAAGGCGGTTGGACATTTTTACATAATCCTGCCCTTTGACTCAGCGAGGCAGTACGAATGAAGATAAGTGCAGTTTGATTAGAATATTATGCCATTTCATAGTTGTAGTTAATTACTTTAGGTGCTGGTTGAAACACTAACAGAGTATCGTGAAAGATACTAGATTAATAGCACTCACGTGGTTTTACAATTACAAAAAATTTAAAAGAGTAACCCGATTAAAGAAGTGCTATACCACCAGGCACCAGTATATCTGAATGCCAAAGAAAGTGGATGAATCTGAGGGTACTCTGTATACATAAGAAAATATATATTTAAAAAACATAAAATATATAATTAAAGTGAATGGCAGTAATATAAGGAAAATTGGAATGTATTATTATTTTTGAATGGTAGCAGTGATCCTGGTTCCATTAGTGGCCTCTACGTTGCATAACATTGTAATTACTTGACTCATGAACATTTACAACACACACATTTTCTACTGCAGATTTTGCCACCACCAGCACAGCTAGTCACTAACAAACTAGCCTCATCTGATAAATGTAAAGCATTTTCACAACACCAAAGTCAGCAAGACCCATGGTGTCTCAGGACCAGACTTCCATTCTTAGCTGTATTACACTTGAGTTACACTATATCATCGTTCCCCTACTCTTAACATAGTAACATTGTAGATGATGGCAGATGGTCCATCTAGTCTGTCCAACAAGATAAACTCAGTATAAGGTATGATTTGTTTATTATTTATTTATTAGGATTTATTTACTGCCTTTTTGAAGGAATTCACTCATGGCGGTGTACAGTAAGAATAGATCAAACATGAGCAATAGGCAATTACAGCAGTAAAAATATTCAAAAACAATACAAAGTATGGTATGGTATACTACTTACAAACAACACAAAAGAAAGTGGAAAAGAAACCAACTCCAAGAGATCAAACAAAATACAAGGATAAGATGCTCCAAAACACAACCTTTATTCTGACCCAACATGGGCCGTGTTTCGGCTTTTACAAAAGCCTTCTTCAGGGGTCTAAAAAATAACATATATATAATAATTAAATTTAATACATAAAAATTAATAAAACTTAAAATCAGACAAATCATGTATAAAACATATATAGAGAACAGCCAATCAATATATTAGATTAATAGTTAATTCAAAAAATAAAAATTATTATATAACTATAGTAATAGTTCTATTAATACATCATCAGACAGATATTAAAAGATAAAAATGGACAAAAATAGAAGGAACCATAAGAACAAACCTCAAAAAATGATGAAATCTCTATACATCCATGGCATGAATATATCATATTAATCCATTACAATGTTTATTTATATAAAATATAAAATCAAATAAAATAATATAACTTGCAATAACCACTATACAGATTAATATAATAGACTAATTCAGGAACTACATAAAAAATAATAATAATAATACAATCGAATAAAGGACAAATGGTTGCATTACATATAAAACACGGAAATATAACCTAACATAACAAGCACATGAAAATTGAACATACTACTACTACTACTATTTAACATTTCTAAAGCGCTACCAGGGTTACGCAGCGCTGTACAATCTAACAAAGAAGGACAGTCCCTGCTCAAAGGAGCTTACAATCTAAAGGACAAAAAAGTGCAGTCAATCAAATTGGGGGCAGTCTAGATTTCCTGGATAGAGGTACAATGGTTAGGTGCCGAAAGCAACATTGAAGAGGTGGGCTTTGAGCAAGGATTTGAAGATGGGCAGGGAGGGGGCTTGGCGTATTGGCTCAGGGAGTTTATTCCAAGCATTGGGTGAGGTAAGGCAGAAAGGGCGGAGCCTCGAGTTGGCGGTGGTGGAGAAGGGTATTGAGAGGAGGGATTTGTCCTGTGAGCGGAGGTTACGGGTTGGAGCGTAAGGGGAGATGAGGGTAGAGAGGTAATGAGGGGCTGCAGATTGAGTGCATTTGTAGGTTAGTAGGAGAAGCTTGAACTGTATGCAGTACCTGATCGGAAGCCAGTGAAGTGACTTGAGGAGAGGGGTGATATGAGCATATCGGTCTAGGCGGAAGATAAGATGGGCAGCAGAGTTCTGAATGGATTGAAGGGGGGATAGATGGTTAAGTAGGAGGCCAGTGAGGAGTAGGTTGCAGTAGTCAAGGCGAGAGGTGATGAGAGAGTGGATGAGAGTTCGGGTGGTGTGCTCGGAGAGGAAGGGGCGAATTTTGCTGATGTTATAGAGAAAGAAGCGACAGGTCTTGGCTGTCTGCTGGATATGGGCAGAGAAGGAGAGGGAGGAGTCGAAGATGACTCCGAGGTTGTGGGCAGATGAGACGGGGAGGATGAGGGTGTTGTCGACTGAAATAGAGAGTGGAGGGAGAGGAGAAGTGGGTTTGGGTGGAAAGACAATGAGCTTGGTCTTGGCCATGTTCAGTTTCAGGTGGCGGTTGGACATCCAGGCAGCAATGTCGGATAAGCAGACTGATACTTTGGCCTGGGTTTCCGCAGTGATTTCTGGTGTGGAGAGGTACAGTGGGGGAAATAAGTATTTGATCCCTTGCTGATTTTGTAAGTTTGCCCACTGACAAAGACATGAGCAGCCCATAATTGAAGGGTAGGTTATTGGTAACAGTGAGAGATAGCACATCACAAATTAAATCCGGAAAATCACATTGTGGAAAGTATATGAATTTATTTGCATTCTGCAGAGGGAAATAAGTATTTAATCCCTCTGGCAAACAAGACCTAATACTTGGTGGCAAAACCCTTGTTGGCAAGCACAGCGGTCAGACGTCTTCTGTAGTTGATGATGAGGTTTGCACACATGTCAGGAGGAATTTTGGTCCACTCCTCTTTGCAGGTCATCTCTAAATCATTAAGAGTTCTGGGCTGTCGCTTGGCAACTCGCAGCTTCAGCTCCCTCCATAAGTTTTCAATGGGATTAAGGTCTGGTGACTGGCTAGGCCACTCCATGACCCTAATGTGCTTCTTCCTGAGCCACTCCTTTGTTGCCTTGGCTGTATGTTTTGGGTCATTGTCGTGCTGGAAGACCCAGCCACGACCCATTTTTAAGGCCCTGGCGGAGGGAAGGAGGTTGTCACTCAGAATTGTACGGTACATGGCCCCATCCATTCTCCCATTGATGCGGTGAAGTAGTCCTGTGCCCTTAGCAGAGAAACACCCCCAAAACATAACATTTCCACCTCCATGCTTGACAGTGGGGACGGTGTTCTTTGGGTCATAGGCAGCATTTCTCTTCCTCCAAACACGGCGAGTTGAGTTCATGCCAAAGAGCTCAATTTTTGTCTCATCTGACCACAGCACCTTCTCCCAATCACTCTCGGCATCATCCAGGTGTTCACTGGCAAACTTCAGACGGGCCGTCACATGTGCCTTCCGGAGCAGGGGGACCTTGCGGGCACTGCAGGATTGCAATCCGTTATGTCGTAATGTGTTACCAATGGTTTTCGTGGTGACAGTGGTCCCAGCTGCCTTGAGATCATTGACAAGTTCCCCCCTTGTAGTTGTAGGCTGATTTCTAACCTTCCTCATGATCAAGGATACCCCACGAGGTGAGATTTTGCGTGGAGCCCCAGATCTTTGTCGATTGACAGTCATTTTGTACTTCTTCCATTTTCTTACTATGGCACCAACAGTTGTCTCCTTCTCGCCCAGCATCTTACTGATGGTTTTGTAGCCCATTCCAGCCTTGTGCAGGTGTATGATCTTGTCCCTGACATCCTTAGACAGCTCCTTGCTCTTGGCCATTTTGTAGAGGTTAGAGTCTGACTGATTCACTGAGTCTGTGGACAGGTGTCTTTCATACAGGTGACCATTGCCGACAGCTGTCTGTCATGCAGGTAACGAGTTGATTTGGAGCATCTACCTGGTCTGTAGGGGCCAGATCTCTTACTGGTTGGTGGGGGATCAAATACTTATTTCCCTCTGCAGAATGCAAATAAATTCATATACTTTCCACAATGTGATTTTCCGGATTTAATTTGTGATGTGCTATCTCTCACTGTTACCAATAACCTACCCTTCAATTATGGGCTGCTCATGTCTTTGTCAGTGGGCAAACTTACAAAATCAGCAAGGGATCAAATACTTATTTCCCCCACTGTAAAGCTGGGTGTTGTCAGCATAAAGATGGTATTGGAAACCATGAGATGAGATCAGTGAGCCCAGGGAAGAGGTGTAGATTGAAAAAAGGAGGGGTCCAAGGACAGATCCCTGAGGAACTCCAACAGAGAGCTGGATAGGGTTGGCGGAAGATCCATGAGAATGTACTCTGAAGGTACGGTGGGAGAGATAAGAGGAGAACCAGGAGAGGACAGAGTCCTGGAACCCAAATGAGGATAGTGCAGCAAGAAGTAAATTATGATTGACAGTGTCAAAAGCGGTGGATAGGTCAAAGAGGATGAGGATGGAGTAGTGATCTTTGGATTGAACATACCGATCAGTGAGTGCACAGTTGTATACTGATTGACAGTGGAGCACTTAATTCTGTAAAAGAACATCAAAAACATAAAGAAAAAATAATTAAAAAGTAAAATATGAAAATGAATTATGTCAAATCATATGTTGACCAGTACCATGAGGTGTCAATCAGTATACCACTGTGCACTCACTGATCGGTATGTTCAATTTTCATGTGCTTGCTATGTTAGGTTATATTTCCGTGTTTTATATGTCCTTTGTACGATTGTATTATTATTATTTTTTTATGTACTTCCTGAATTAGTCTATTATATTAATCTGTATAGTGGTTATTGCAAGTTATATTATTTTATTTGATTTTATATTGTATATAAATAAACATTGTAATGGATATGATATATTCATGCCATGGATGTATAGAGATTTCATCATTTTTTGAGGTTTGTTCTTATGGTTCCTTCTATCTTTGTCCATTTGTATCTTTTAATATCTGTCTGATGATGTATTAATAGAACTATTATTACTATAGTTATATAATAATTTTTATTTTTTTGAATAAAGGTTGTGTTTGGAGCATCTTATCCTTGCATTTTGTTTGAACTCTTGGAGTTGGTTTCTTTTCCACTTGTGTTGTTGGACTTTTGTGGAAATCATGAACCCCACTTTGTTTTTACGGATACTACTTACAAAGTCAACACAATACATAATAGAGCATTGTTAATTGATAGTGAAGGGTAAAGCAAAGAAGTAACATAAAAATAGGTAAGAAAGTAGGAAGAGTTAGAAAGTAAGGTGATTGATTTAAAGAAAGTTGCACATGAGGTCAGAGAGATGTTTAAATATTATCTCAGCTAGGATAGGAGTGGATAAACATGTCCTGCTGCAGTATGTGCAGCCCAAGTCACTCCTTGTATTTGTGAGTGAGACTAACAAGTTAGTTACTTTTTCCATTAAAGGCCTGGTTGAAGAGGCAAGCTTTTACCTGCTTCCTGAAGTAGAGATAGTCTTGTGTTAAGCGGAGCCTTTGAGGCAGTGCATTCCAGAATGTGGGGGCTACTCCGGAGAAGGCTCGCTTGTGGGTATCACATTGTGTAATGTCTTTTGGAGAGGGTGTGATTAGTGAAAGTTCTTAGGAGGACCTTAGTGTCATTGGCGGTGTGTGGAGGATCATCCTAGTGGCACTACTGATTCCACAAATGGTCTGCCCAACGCTGGCACTGATACATAGCAAAGACATGGTATGGTTTGACAGGAGACACCTTGGAGGAGGGTTGCACTGTCATCTATGCCAACCTAAATTACTTTGTGGCTAATTGTGAGGACCGAGGTACTTTGTGTGGTGGTATTGTACAGATACAACACCATGAAAGATGGGATAGGAGATTCTATGGCAAGTCCTAGATGGCAAGGTGGAGTAGGAGATAACTCCATGGTTTGCAGAAGGCAGGGAGCTGCAAAATGGCAAACCTTAATGGACAGATACCATACAAGAACCCCTAGGTTTCTTCAATGGTGGTTGTGCCCTGCTATGTAAAATTTTCATCTACCTGCATACTGTCCCTATTTGACACATCCCCTACTCTTCCTTTGCATGTTGAATTTATACCTCTGTTTGTTCAGATAGTGATGCGAGGTGGGAAGGAATGCAGGGATCCCATTTGTAACACCCTCCATGTGTAACGACTGTGGTCGTGACTCCACTTTTCAGTCTCACCTTGTCTTCCGGTGGTCAGCTTCAGAGGTGGCTCCAGTCTGTTCTTTTCTTTGCATTGTTGCCTCTGTTGCCACTTCCTGTGTGTTTCAAGCCTCACTCTGGTGTTCAGTGTGTTTCAAGCCTCTTTCCTGTAGTGTTTCCATTTCCTGTGTGTTCCAAGCCTCACCCTGGTGTTCAGTGCATTTAAAGCCCCTTTCCCCTGTAGTTGTGACATCAGTGAAGGCCCTCATAAGGAAGGTGAGGACATTCATTCAGGGCCTTTGCAAAGCCAAAGGTCTCCAGGTTTGTCGGTGTGCTTATGTAGCACTTCTGCCCCGTTTCCTACTCGATGTGCTTGTGTGGCATTTCTGCCTGAGTTCTTCTGTTTGTCTGTATGCAATGGCTAGCACTTCTGTCTTGGTTATTGCCTGTTTGTTCTGTTTGTTTGTGTGGCCATGTGGCCCAGCCTAGAGCTCTGCCTAGCCTGCCTCGCCTAGAGCGCTGCCTAGTTTCTTCTTCCTTCTGTTGTTGTGTATGGGTTCCCATTCAGCCTTGCGGCCCGCATGAGAGGACTCTGTGTGCATTGGTTTCAGGTCAGCCTTGCAGACCATTTGAGTGTTTTCTCTTCTGCCTTTACTTAGTTCTGACCCTGTGTTCCCTGGTCTGTGTCTTAACGCTGTCTGTGTGCTCTGTGCACTTCTGGTCTGTTCTTGCCTGTGTGCCTATTGCACTTCTAGTCTGCTCCAGTTCTGCTTGTTCAGTCCAGTCCTGGTTTGTGTCTTAGTACAGCCTGTGTGCTTATTGCACTTCTAGTCTGCTCCATTCCTGCTTGTTCAGTCCAGTCCTGGTTGGAAGGTTTTGCCTGCTGCTGACATTCGACAGCAGCCCAAGAGCTCATGTTGTTCCTGAGTCTGTGTCAGTTTCCTAAGAGCCTGAGACCGTGACACCATGGTGGTCCGCCAGTGACATATATTGACCTCATTGCCTCTTAGGAATCTATCACCACACAGGATGCTAGACACTTAGGCACAAGGAGTGTCAGTCAGGGGTTACCTGGTTTCAAAGTAAATGCAAACAGAACCACAAGCAATGATGAGATTACTGACACAGTTATTTCAAAGAGATTTCCATTACATTGTACTTGTGCAGCACAAGCCACATTGCATCATACAACGATTGCTTCCTACAATGTGGACATGTGAGCTGGCCTGTTCTACACCCTTATCAATTTTTGTACCAGTAGGTGGCTAATGGCCTTCTCCCCTACACACCTCCCTCAACAGTATTTGTGTAGTCACTCTGATGTCATACTTATCACACCATAGTCCCATTTGAGGCTCCTTTGTAAGATGGACATTGAATATCATTTTCCCAATAACCCCTCCCTCCCAATACACACACACAGAGCCTGGTGCAACATAGCCAGTTATATCAATTGAATCACAAGGAAGACATGGGTTTTGCGGCTAGTATGCAACTGGTTTCTGGGTACACATTCAACATGATGTTTATCCACGTCTACCCTATCCAAGATAATATTTAACCATCTCTCTGACCTCATGTGCAACTTCTTTCAAATTAATAACCTTACTTTCTAACTCTTCCTACTTTCTTACCCATGTATATGTTACAACTTTGCCTTACCCTTCACTATCAATTATAATGTTCCATTATGTATTGTGTTGACATTGAAAGTATACCATTCCATACGTTGTATTGTTGGTTTCATTTTTTTGCTGCTGTAATTGCCTATTGGTCATGTTTGATCTATTCTTACTGCACATTGCCTTGAGTGATTTCCTTCAAAAAGGCAGTAAATAAATCCTAACAAATAAATAAACATTGCAATGTATCAATGGTCTCACCTTCCAACTGCTGCTGCTCCCACCAAGCCTGGTCCAGCAGTTCA
This sequence comes from Microcaecilia unicolor, assembly GCF_901765095.1. Classification (NCBI taxonomy): domain Eukaryota; kingdom Metazoa; phylum Chordata; class Amphibia; order Gymnophiona; family Siphonopidae; genus Microcaecilia; species Microcaecilia unicolor. The sequence continues at coordinate 125,603,885 of NC_044040.1, read as the reverse complement.
GGCTGCTTAATTCGTATCTCCCGGGCCTTTTTTTTAAGGTCTTCGAGCTGCCATTGGAACAAATAACTCTACATCCATCAAACATGTGTCTCCAGTCCTCATGACCTAACTATACCCCTCATTTCTGATTTCTCTGTTGTGGCTCCATGTTTGTCATCACTCTGCATCAAATGCACATACACCATTGTTTCCCACACACACATTTAATGTGACAGCTGCCAGCTCAACATGTGCACCCTAATAGAGCAATGGCTACTACCACCTACTGCCAAGCACATGTCAATGCTGTGCATGGTGAATGCAGTCATGACTGCCATACCAGTGTTCTCTATCCATTAACATCATAGTGCTACAATGCAGGGTGGCATTAATGGCCTGCTCCTGATCTTTGGACATTTGGTAAGTCACAGCAGCAATAAAATCGTGGAGTTGCAGTGTTAGGGGAAATTAAGGCCATTAGCATTCATATTCTCTTCTGTCAATGCTACTGGCATAAAGTTCCCCCAACACTGCTACTCCACGATTACCACAATGCTGCTGTGACTGACAGCCTGAGATCACAGGCCTGCTGCAGTGCCAACTCCCTGTGCAGGCCCAGCTGGGCACTGACAGATAAACCGAGTTTAGGCCTCTGTCTGTGACACCACACATATATAGAAGTAAAGGGTTAAAACAATTATTTAAAACAAATAAAATGTTTATTCCCTTGCTTTTTTTTTTATTCTGGGGAGTTTCTTGTGGCTCCATGAGGCTGCAGCTGAGCTCCATGGGGTGCGGTGGTGACCCAGGTTTTTTCTGGACCCATTTCTAGGGTCCGAGGGGATTCAGAGGCTGGTACGGTGGTCCCATTCCTGTTTGGGCCATTTTTGGCCAAATCCCTGGTGGTCAGTGACTAGCAGAGGGTTTTAGGGGGGTCTGGAGCAAGAGCCGGCAAAAAACGCGACCAGCTGTGAAGGTGCGCTGGCTGCGAATGAGGAGAGGCAGGCAGCAGCCTGGCAGGAAAATGGCTGGCTTTGGGTCTAGCCTGACAGGTGGAGCGCTACTGGGCATGTGTGAACTTTTGCTCATGCTTAGTATAGCTCCAGAGCTCCGAGTAGGCCCAAAGTTGAAGCCGGAGCCTCAAATTTTGGCCTGCCCGGCTGGAGCTCCATAGGAAATCACGTTTTTTCACAGTTTTAAAACAGGGCTGCAATGGGATACCTGGACTGAATTAAAAGGTGGAAGTGGCCTTCTTATTGTGATGGGAGACAGGTAAGAGGTCCCTTGGGCCTGGAATATCTTAATTTTAGCTTTTAAATGCGATTTTCGGAACATGTTGGCTGGGGTTCCGCGGAAAATTTTTAGAAAATTATTTTTGGTAGTAGGGGTCTTTAGAGACTCTCTTTAGGTGGGCTATGGGGATCTGATCCAGGGAAACATTAATGTAAGGCTGTTAAATAAGAACGCAATACAGAGGGCTTTTGCACTTCAGGGTGCACATTTTGAAATTCCATCAGCAATAGTTGTTAGAGAGGAATTTTTGGGAATTTTCTGGATGGTTTTTCAGAAATGTTATTGAGGAAAATGTAGCGTATACGGGAAAATATGTATTTTTAAAATTTAAAATTACAGGGGCATATAAGAAGATGTGCTAGACCAGTGTAACAAACGGGAAGTGTATTACATGTATTATCACTGAAATATTAGGAAATGTTCCTTTTCCCATTATAACCTATGGATATTTTGGTTTTCAAAATGGAGCTGGCATCAAAAGACTTCAGGTTCCATATTCTTGGTAAAAATTGTGAAATGTGTAAATATATTACTTTTTCACTTAACATAATTGCAAAGATAGAATATACAGCTTATGCCCTGGTACAAAGGCACTCTTTAGGGGCAAGGGTATAACTATATTTGTGTAGGCCCTTTCTAACTGTCACGTCTGTGGCCGTGACCACCCTCATACTTACCCTGTTTCTGGGAGTCAGTGGCTGTGCTGGCTTCTGCTTGTCTCTGTGTCTGTCTCTGTCTTAGTTTCTCTCTGGCTCTGTGTGCTGATTGCCTTACTGGACCTCACCTGTGTGGGCTATGCCTCTTCCAAGATGGCTGCCGCCTCCTCTATGCCAGTATCCAAGATGGCTCCTGCTTGTCCTTCCTGTGGGCTCTCTTTCTCTGTGTGTCAAGCCTCTATTTGGAGGCAAGGAACTTCCTGCTTCTGTCCTGCTTAGGGTTACCATATGGCTCCAGAAAAAGGAGGACGGATTGAGCCAGCCGGGTTTTACTTCCATTGCTTTCCATTGAAAGCAATGGAAGTAAAACCCGGCTGGCGCAATTGCTTTCCATTGAAAGCAATGGAAGTAAAACCCGGCTGGCGCAATTGCTTTCCATTGAAAGCAATGGAAGTAAAACCTGGCTGGCTCAATCCGTCCTCCGTTTTCTGGAGCCATATGGTAACCCTAGTCCTGCTGATAGTGACTCATCAATGAGAGCCTTCATAAGGAAGTGCTGGGCTTGCAGTCAGGGCTTTTGCATGACATGTTATACTCTCAGGCCAGGTCAGGTTAGTAGGTGTCTGCTGCACTACTGCTTAGCCTCTCTCTGGGTTCCAGCCCAGCTTCTTTCTGTGTCTGTTGTCTTGCCATGGGGGGTTTCCCTGTCTCTGTTCCTGGCTTACTTTGTGTTTGGGGTGAAGCCTCTGTTCCTGGCTTACTCTGTGTTTGGGGTGAAGCCTCTGTTCCTGGCTTACTCTGTGTTTGGGGTGAAGCCTCTGTCCGTGTTTGTTCTCTGTCTGCATGTGAAGCCTCAACCTTTGTGAGTTCCCACTTGGTGTGTGGAGCGGCTGCGGCTTCAGACCCTTGGCTTGATATTCCTGGTTTACTCTGTTTGCTCTGCCTGTTCTTCCTGTTTTACTCTGTTCGCTCTGTTGCCTATCTTGAACCCTGCTTGTATTTCCTGAGTGTATATCCTGAATCCTGCCTTGCCTAGTCTGTGTGCTTACCCTGCTTGTATTTCCTGTGTGTATATCCTGAATCCTGTCTCTCTGTCTAGCTAGTGTTTATTGCCAGGGCGTGGTCCCTGTTTCCTGCTGCTTCCTAGCTAGTGGGTTTACCCGCTGGGTGGGTATTCCCTGATTCCCAGTCTGCCTTGCTGGCATGTTGCCCTAGTCTTTGTTCCTATGTCTTGTCTCCTTGGTCTGCCTTCTGGTTCTTGCTAGTGGCGGTGCAGCAGCTCCCTGTCTGAGTTTAGTTCCTAGTCCAGTTTCCTCGATCCTCGGTGGGTCCTCTGGATCTCCAGTCCGGCCTTGGCCAGCAAGTCCTGTCGGCCGCCCGCATGCTGGAGCTCAACTCCAGCGGAGAGGTGGCTAAGCACAGGTGAAGCAGTTCCTGTTCTGCCGGTTCCAGTGTCCTACTTCCAGTCCCGAGTTCCAGTCCAGTCCTTCCGGACGTCCAGTTCCAAGATGGTCTTGCCTGCCTCTGGGCTCACGATTCCCAGTGCTGCCTCGAGGACCTGACAGCATACCAAGGGCCTCGAGAACACGACACTAACAGAGATCACCACATTATATCTTTCTAAATTACTAACAAAGCAGCTGTGTTAGTTTAAAGAGATGTGTGCAAATTGATAAGAACTGCTGAGACAGGAGGAGAGACAGGGGGAGAAAGAAGCCCACACTACTGAGAGAGATGTATGAAAGTTTCAAGGACAGGCCTTAGAGCTGAAATAAAATGTAGCCAGGCATGAGACTATGAAACTGTGAAGCTATTGCTAACAAAAGGGAACAGAAGAAAGGGGGGTTGGGGGGAAGGTGAAGCATACCATGTATGAAACTACTAATGCAGAGTTCTCACATGAAGGTCTGAAGATAAGAAAATGTAAACCGAGCAGAAGAACTAACAATGAATAGAGGTGCTCTGTCTATGGAAAATTTTCAGAAGGGACTGTCATATGATAACCAGCACTGATGTAATAGGGGGTAAATGTGATCAAAATTCAATAAGAGACTTAGGGCAGACACCTAATGTAACCAGAAAGAGAGAATATATAAAAACTATAAAAATTAAGGAAGGGTGTGCCTGCTTGCTTTCAGAGACACCCATTCTTGCAAGAGTGTATTTTTGTAACAATAAATTAATGAAGACTTGTTTCTTCAATTTGATTTTGTAAGTTCTTTTTGTATAGGTTCTCAGCTTATCTGGGGGATATTTATAATAAAAACTAACTTTTGTTTCAGGATTACCAACTGGCCAAAGGGGTTTAGATGATGCTAGCCAGAGTCCCGTTTCCATAACAACAGCTTCTGCAGGACAAAAAGTTCAGTTGAAGACTATCACTGGTAAGGGAAAGGTGTTTCTGTAGGTGCTGGTAGGTTAGCTGAAATAAATAGGCCTGAGAAGTGTTTAAGTGGCCAAGTGAATTTTAGCTACGATTCAAAAGGAACTAGTAATTTTGAGCAGCTTGGCTGAGAAATAAAAACATTTTAAAAGTGTTTTGTGATTATAAGTTAATTCTAGAGGGGAATTTAGAGAAGGAGTATTAAAGAGGGAGAAGTCTAATTTGGTTTGGTCAGTGATTGTTGGCCAAGCATTTCTCCTGAGTTTTGTCACAAGGAGTTGATAGTAAAAAGGGTGACTTTGGGAAGCAGGCCCAAAAGTCAGAGTAGTGCTGAAAGGAATTAAGTTTCCTCAGTAGGGTGAACCCAAATGCAGAGTGGCCCAGAAAGGGAATCTGCTTGCCAAGTATTAAACTTATCAGATCAGAGCTGCAAACAGGTTGATCTGACTGAAAACAGGTCTGATTAGGTACACTGGGTTAACTCAGAGAGGAACATCGGCTTATATTTTTATTTTGTGACTAGCTAGCTTCATATAGGTTCCAGCTGAAGAGAGGTCACACTAAGATTACAGGATAAAGGAAGATAGCCTTTCTTTTTGGTTTTATTTAAAGTTAGGCTAGTAGGTATTAAGACTGAAGGTCCAGTTCTTTGGCTGCAAGGTTCCTGATGGGGAGAAGGAGGCTAGCCAATGCAAGAGAGCACAAAGAAGAGGGTAAGTGATTTTTTAAAAATATTATCCTTTTTTATTGTAATCTTTGTGTGTGTGTGTGTGTGTGTGTGTGTGTGTGTGTGTGCAAACAGGGTTTTCTTAAAAAAAAGTTTGTTAAAAACTGTGGTTCTTAAAAACCAGACATTTGAAAGTATTTTAAGAGAGCTCAATTTTCATTGCTTTGGAGACACTTAACGTTGCTGGGACTAGACAATGTAATACTTAACTGAAGAGGGTGGGAAGTTCCTGAGATCTTGATTCCTGAGTTCTTGTGGAGACAAAAGTGAGAAACAATAATTTTACCGCAAAGAAACAAATTCTTTTGAAAGGTTAAAGGTAAATGGGAATTTGAGTAAAGTTAGAAATAATTATCGGATAATATACTCTGAAAAGAGATTGCTTGGAGTTGATATTCTGAATAAAGCATTTGACACTTTAGTTAAGGAGACTATAAGAAAGTTTTTCTCAAAAGAAAAGAAAACACTTTGAAAATATCCACAAATTTTAACTTTTTTTTTAAAGTATTTATTAAATTGTTTTTATTGCACATTTATTTAGATTAAAACAATCTTTGTTAATTTGATAAGTTTGTGGCTCATTGTTCGGCTCCCATGAGTTGGTGTTACCTTCAGTCTGAAATCGACACTGGCTATATTTTTTTAGCAGCTGTGGTGCAAAGGTGGAAGTGTGCTTTGTTTCAGGGTGATCCATCCTACCCCTGACCACTGTGACCGACAGCGGATTTTGCTATTGCCTAGAAACAGAGCAGTGCTGAAGCCTAGGGGGTGCTACACAGACATTTAGCTCCCAGTGGGCTGGTGATTCCTACAGTGCACCAACAATTGGTTTCTTCCACTGCCACAACCATTTCTCATATCACCCACTGTGGGGGAGAGTTAGCTTTCTGCACTTCAGTGAAACACTATATTCAGTGCGACATCAGCCTCATGGGGCTGTAGGGGTATTTTCCTGCTATCTCACCTTTGCTGGTCCGAGGCATCTCCATGCCAGAACCATTTTTTACCATCTAATACTACAGCCTGTTGCCTGAATACATCTGAAACCATCAGAAACCAGCTTTTCTACAAAGGAAAATTACTGCTTGGCATACCCATGATGACTTCATCCAAGGACACATTGTTTACTGCAAACTAGCCTCCAGTTATCTCCTGGGAAGAGCAGAGGAGTTTACCTCACAGACGACAAACGTCTCCGGGAGTATATATGAATCAAAAGGGAGGTTGCTACGAGAAGCCTAGTGACTGATAAGACTTTCTTTGCTGTTATCACAAGGCCTTGCACTGTCCACCATGAATTCTGTTGTACAGAATTACACTGTTTGTGATTGGTCCATAGGTATTGTAAAGGGGGAGTTTGCTTCTGCCTCTTGGGTGGAGCCAGCAAGCCTGCAGGGCTCCCAGGGTTCCAGGACAGAATACTGCTGATACTGGGACTCAGGACCAAAGTATTTTATTATCAAGGCAATTTCATAACAAAAATCATCCTATATTCCTCAAAACAAAAGGTACAGTCCTCATAAGATAATCTTCAAAAGAAAAAGGTACAGTCCAGGTCCCAAAATCCCTCAGCAAATGTTCAGCTCCTCATGAGTTCAGGCCCTATACTAGGCCTTAGTTTTCCCTTCCCCCTCGGGTTTAATAAGAGTTCAGCACACTTCCAATATAGGACAACAGTTCAGAACAAATCTTCATGGACTGTCTTTGCACATCAAACCAATACCACAAATCACCTGCCTTTTCACAGCACAGAGGGAACCCTGTAAGGAGCAGGGTTGGCAGTTTCTCCCACCTCTCAGCACCACGCCTGGTCTGGCCTCCTCCACTGCCTTCATGTGCTGGGCAGGGAAACCTTTGAATTCTCCCACTCCATGGTAGCTGGCTCCTCTCCCTTGGGCAGCTGTAGTGACAGGCTCCTTCCTTCCTCCACATACTCCTTGGAATCTCTCTCTCCATTCATCTCCCCTCTCTCCTGGTGACTGAGAGCCTCCAGGAAATCTGCTCTCCCCTTCTCACAGCTGAGGGGAATTATATACTGATGGCGAAGTCAGGGAAACTGAGCTTCATCCTTCCCTCGCCCTCTAGTGGGGAAGAGAGTAACAGGCTCCCCCTGCTGGGACTGGAAATCCATTCCATCTTTTTAGGACTACTCTCCTCACTCATTCTTGCAAGGACTTCTGGGACCCGTAGTTCTGGGCTCAACTGCTTCACTGGGGAATCTCTGAGGCTTGCATTGTCACAGTATCACCTAACCAAGAGGGATGCCAACGTTGGACTGAAGAGAGAAGCGAGAAGGGGTGAAGAACAGAAGACTGGTTGGTGGATAGTTTGCTCTGAGAGGTGCCAGAGAGAGAGGCTCATTTTCTAAACACACCAGTGAACTGAATTCCTTGTAACAAGCTGACAAGGTCAGCGCCGCTACAGCACTAAGCCTCACCTGAAAGACTGTAATTGGTATACAGAATACAGACCTTGGATTTTATTCCTGGACTAAGATAGACTTGCAGAGTATACTGCTAGAGTCTCAAGGAGAAATCCAATTCTTCACCACTGGAAGTCTACAATAAGGACTGCAGGGTAAGAAAGGTGGATTTACTACCTACAGCTCAGGGTTTACATAAGTACATAAGTATTGCCACACTGGGACAGACTAAAGGTCCATCAAGCCCAGCATTCTGTTTCCAACAGTGGCCAATCCAGGTCACAAATACCTGGCAAGATCCCAGAAAACTCAATACATTTTATGCTGCTTATCCCAGAAATAAGGAGTGGATTTTTCCCAAGTCAATTTAATAATGGTCTGTGGACTTTTCCTTTAGGAAGCTGTTCAGACCCCTTTTAACCCTTCAGTGTCCAATGTTCCCGTAATAAGCCATATGGGAACATTGGACACTAAAGGGTTTTAAACCCTGCTAAGCTAACTGCCTTTACCACATTCTCTGGCAACGAATTAGAGTTTAATTATATGTTGAGTGAAGAAACATTTTCTCCAATTCGTATTAAATTTACTACTTTGTAGCTTCATCGCATGCCCTGTAGTCCTAGTATTTTTGGAAAGAGTAAACAAATGATTCATGTCTACTCGTTCCACTCCACTCATTATTTTATAGACCTCTATCTTATCTCCCCTCAGCTGTCTGTTCTCCAGCTGAAGAGCCCTAGACGCTTCAGCCTTTCCTCATAGGGATGCTGTCCCATCCCCTTTATCATTTTCTTTGCCCTTCCCTGTACCTTTTCTATTTCCATTATATCTTTTTTGAGATGCAGCTCTTGTCTGTAAAAGACTGGTTCGTCTTAAGATTTGTGGTCCATTGTGGTATTACTAGCTGCTAAGTATGTATTTTGCACAAGATATTGTAATTCTGTATGTTCTCATATCTCCTTAGGATATTAGTAGTATGATTAGTTATATTATCACTTATTCATATAGTTTATTTGGCTAATCATATATCTTTACATATATACATACATATATATATATTTTTTTCTTGGTGATAATCTATTTTTGTAGTACAAGTCTATTTTAGTATTTTGCCACATATATTTTTATATCTATAATAATAAATAATATAGTCCCATTTATGGCATTGTTCCTTTCATTGGTACAGCTAGTCCGAAGAGTCAAAGGCCAAATAAGAAGTACATTCATCCCCTAGAAACGTGTCCAGAATAATTGCTATTTAGTAATTTTCTGCCAGTCCAAGTACCTCAAAAACATACCAGGGGTTTGTCTTCTAATATATATTCCTACAGGGCCAAGGCCATTCTGATAGGGTCTTCTCTCTCATACAGCCATGTTTTGCATATACAGCAGCACCAGCCCTGTCGAGCTTACCTGCAACTCTTTTGTGTCAGTGTGAGTCTGGATTTTATCCACAACTCACACTGACACAAATTAATTGCAGGTAAGCTTGACAGATCTGTGGCTACCTTGTGCAAGGTATACATTTTAGCTAGGCCACAGCTCAAAAACATTAGAAAGGTATACTTCTGAAGCTGGGGGAGGGGGCATCTCAGGAGATATAAACAGTGGCTACAGGGTGGCCTATGCCAGTCTTTCAAATCACCAAAACTCTACAATTGAACACAAAAGCTACCACTACCTTTTCCTCTTCAAATCTATCTCTTCAAAAACTCTATGAATAACCACACAAATTACAGATGCCCTCTCCACATTGCGCAACACTATTGTAACTCCAACAAAATGTAAATTGTAAGCCACTTTGAACTGAATCTTGTTTTTGGATAATAGTGGGATACAAGCAGGGCCGTGCCAACACGGTAAGCGGGGTAAGCATGGCAGGGGGCCGCCACCTTCTGGGGGGCGCCGCCACACCATGCTCACCTCGCTCGCCCTCCCGCTCCCATTGTTCAACTGCCCGCCCTCTTCTCCCCCCCCCCCCCAACATCCCTTTTCTTGTTTTTTCTTTTTAAATTTACCTCCGTGGCGGTCCAGCAGCGCAGCGTCAGTGAAGGAGGCGGCGCTCCCGACGTCTCTAGCCTTTCCTTCGCTGTGTTCCACCTTCTTCTGACGTCAAGGAAATGACGTCAGAAGAAGGCGGAACACAGCGAAGAGAAGGCTAGAGACCTCGGGAGCGCTGCCTCCTTCACTGACGCTGCTGGACCGCCACGGAGGTAAATTTTAAAAGAAAGAAAAGGGATGTTGGAGGAGAGAAGAGGGCGGGCAGTTGAACAATGGGAGCGGGAGGGCAGGGGAGAGAGGAGCATGGATGCGAAGGGGGGGAGAGAAGAGGGTGGGCCAGGCTAACTGGGACATGGGAGTGGGAGGGCAGGGGAGAGACGAGCATGGATGCGGGGGGAGGGGAGAAGAGGGCGGGCCAGGCCAACTGGGACATGATGGGAGCGGGAGGACAGGGGAGAGAGGAGCATGGATGCGAGGGGGGTCATGGAAGGGAGAGAGGGGAATTGCTGGATAGAGATTAATGGAGGGTGACAGAGGAGCATGGATGGGAGGGGCAGGGCTCAGGGAGAGAGGGGAATTGCTGGATAGGGCATTAGGGATGAATGGAGGGGACAGAGGAGCATGGATGGGAGGGCAGGGCTCATGGAGAGAGGGGAATTGCTGGATAGGAATGAATGGAGGGGGCAGGGGACAGAGGAGCATGGATGGGAGGGCAGGGCTCAGGGAGAGAGGAGAAATTGCTGGACATAGAGGGGAGGGAAGAGAGATGAAGGAGATGAAATGAGGGAAAAGGAAGAGAGGAGAAAAACTGCACATGGATGAAGAAAATAGGCAGAAGTTGAGGACCAGAAATGAAGAAGAAAGGAGGAAAGGAAAGAAATAAATGGAAAGGAAGCCCTGGAAACGGAGTTAAGAGGACAGATAGCAGCAGAATCAGATACTGGGCCAGCATGATCAGAAAAAGAAAGTCACCAGACAACAAAGGTAGAAAAAAATAATTTTATTTTCATTTTAGTGTTTGGAATATGACCACTTTGAGAATTTACATCTGCTATCTTATTTTGCAATGTATAGCAATTTGTTTCTAAGAATATTGCTGACAATTCCTGTCAGTGTGGCAAGTGGTGAGCAATCATTTTCACGGGGGGGGGGGGGGGGGGGCGCCGCCGCCGCCGCCGCCAACTGATAGTCTGCAGGGGGGCGCCAGAGACCCTAGGCACGGCCCTGGATACAAGAATGCATAAATAAATAAATAGGTCTGTGGACTAGGTGCATACTACTTGAAGTTGGGGTTGTGGGTTCAAGTCTGTTATGTGTGAGCCTACAGTGAAGTTTTGCTTGTGGGTTCAAGACTGCTGTGTCTGGGCTACAGGTGTCAGGAGGTGATTGTGTTGTCATCATTATATGGATTTCCATGTAAATTTTGATGCCGGCACGTAGCACCTCACCTACTCCCAAGGGCACAAATTACATAGCTGGTTGTTTGTGTACCAACCTGATGGAGTGTGCAGGAACCTATGGACCTTGTGCAATAGCAACACACGTGTGAGCTGTGTACTACTCCAAAGTGACATATCAATTGTACACACTCAAAATAGTGATGTGCTATGACAGTGATTCAAGTGAGGGCAATGGTTCTGATGGTCAAGTTTTGGTGACCATGGGAATGTTCTGAGAATGAGTTGCTAGGGGTTTAGTACCATTCATGGCCATGAGTGAGAGGCATTGTCCTTTACTGGATGTACGTACCTGATGGGCCTCCTTGATAGGTGACGGTCTAGGTTAGGCCATTACACTTTTCAGATGTCAGGGAGCACAAAGGTGAAGATGTTCTGCTCCCTGTGTAGGGATACCATAGGGAAGCGTCGAAACCCTCTGCTATGTTCAAACTTCCTACAGTACACCCTGGCACTGATGTAAGCTACCTTGGCCGGTCAGCTGATGTGACCCCTGCAGTTGTTTGTGTGTGGAGGACGCTGCATTTTACTCACTCAAAGGAGACCTATTAAGAAAAGCAGACAGGGCCACTGGAGGGGGAAAGGCCAACAGATCTGCACTAGTGGAAAGTGTGGAGGTGCGCCGTTTGGTAGGCCTGCTCTTATTGAGTGGCATTTACAGTACTTCACAATAGCAACTATTTTAGAGCCTGTGTGAGGAGGCCTGGCTAGTGCTCATCGGCCTGCACACACCAGTCATAACATGATGCCTGATAGCCACCAGAGCGGGACATAAGCCTTTACCGTCTAGTGACTATTTGGCAGGACAGAGGGGCAAACGCATAGACATTTGTACCTTGTGCACAGCCATTGCCAATATAACTATTACAATCCCCTTTTAGTCCCCAATGGGAAGGGAACACCTGCCTTTGCCATGTGGCAATTCCATACACTTGGGCTATTGTAGGACACCACTTTCCCCCAGCTTGGTGACAGGGTGGCACACACAGACTCCGATGATCATAACTCTTGCGCTGCACAGAAGAGCACCCGAGTTTTACCACCATAGCAGCACCCTGACGCTACTCCCTCATGATCAAACCTAATAGTATGCAAATGATATGAGCGCTATTAGGTTTCATCATGAGGGAGTAAAGTGGGCAGATGGCACCTGGCACATGCATTCAAATGTTGTGCATTAAGCACTACTTTTGAACACATTCCTGGATACAGGGCTGTCAGTGTCAGCTGGGCTGTCAAGTGTCAGGCTGGGCTGACACTGACAGCCCCATCCCCATCAGTAAAGCCCCGGTTGGGGGGGGGGGGTCCCTCCACCACTAGCCCACCAGGGGAAACATTCTGGGGAGGGGAGGGAGCAGGTCAGGACCCCTGTCATAGGTTATACTGGACCCACAACAGGGGCAGGGGGAGTGAGGACAGGGGTCTCACTGGACCACCAGGCTGTTATTTTGCCATGTGTGGTCCAGGGGGCCAGGTCCTTACAGATGGAGAAGGTCCAGGGGTCCACTGGATCACCAGAGCTGACACTGCAGTCCATGCTGACATAGACAGCCTGAGCTGCCTTGTCAGAGCAGGGGGAAGCTCTCTTAACCCTAACACCAGCTGTGAGCTGGCATGCGGTTTAGAAGCATCTCTGATCAAGAGCATAGCTCCCTGATCATGAGGGGGGAATAACATAGAGCTCATTTAAATATTATTTAAATGAGCTCTGCAGTATTCCCTGGAATGCTTGTTGTTACACTAGAACCCTCTGATCATTCTGCGCAGGTAAATGCGGGCACTAGCGCTACTGTGCCACTAGTGGCCTTTAATGCCCACATTTACCTTTGGTCATCTCCCTGACAGAACATTAGCTCCCAACACACATCATTCCGGGGTCCTTTTACTAAGGTACGCCAAAAACTGGCCTGCAGCAGTATGGGTGCGTCTTCTGGGCGCACGCTGGGCCACTTTTTACCATGTCTCAGAATAAGGGTCTTTTTTTAATGAGGCCGAAAATGGATGTGCAGCAGAATGAAAACCAGCGTGTATTCATTTTTGGCTTCAGACCTTAATGCCACCTATTGAATTAGCGATAAGGTCTCGTGTGCTACCTGGGTAGTAAGCATGCAGCGCACGCCAATTGCTGTTTATCGCTGGGTAAGTGCCACACTGTAGAAAATGGAAAATATTTTCTACTGCATGTTTTGAGCACTCCCCAAATTCAGAATTACTGCCTGGGGCACATGCTAGCTGGGCAGTAATGCCGATTTGGCGCTTGCTGGACGCATGTAGGCCATTATGCACCTTTTTAAAAAGGCCCCTCCCAGTACTACAGCAGTTCCTCTACAAGACTATTTTCCTGCATGTAGTGGAACATGTTGGGCATTGAGGTCATTAATGAGCCAGTGTCATTAACACGCCTGTAACGTGCCACAATCATGGTAGCACCTACAGGCGTGATTGCTGCCACACGTTAATGGTGGTCTCAGTGCGCATAGAAAGCCGCGCTTCATGTGCTTGCGCTATTTTTCATAGCATACCTTAGTAAACATGCCTCTAAATTTGGATGTACTCTGTAGAAGTTTTTGTTTACTTTTGCAATGTGATGGATTTCTGTTCTGGTGTGTGCACATGATAATCTTTGAATAACTGCCTGTATTTATGACTATGATTTCTGAACATGTGGCATCATTAAAGGACAAATTTTTAAATGCTCAGTTGGTTATATATGCTATTCACAACTTTGTTAAATGTTTCAGACATATCCATCTATTTGCTCCCATGATATAACTGGATTCTATTATTCTGTCTCACTGTATTTTCAAATGTAAACTACATTGAACCCGACTTTGCATGGGATAATATGTGATATAAATGTAAAACAAAAGTCCTTTATCCTCCACTTTTTAAGACACTGCCTACCTGCTGGATAGTGATGGCACAAGTAAAGCAAGTTTGGTCATAAGAGAACGTAATATAAGAGAACATAAGTGTAGCCATTCTGGGTCAGAACAATGGTCCTTCTAGCCCAGTATCATGTTTAAATAGTGGCAAAGCCAGGTAACAAGTACCTGGCAGAAACCCACATAGTGGCAACACAACATGCTACCAATCCCAGGGCAAGCAGTTGCTTTCCCATGTCTGTCTCAATAGCAGACTATGGACTTTTCCTCCAGGAACTTGTCCAAACCTTTTTTAAACCCAGATACACTAACCATGTTAATACATCCTCTGTTAGTACATCCTCCAGCAAAGAGTTCCAGAGCGTAATTATTAATTGAGTGAAAAAATAATTCCTCCTATTTGTTTTAAAAAATATTTCCATGTAACTTCCTTGAGTGTCCCCTAGTCTTTGTACTTTTGGAACAAAGTAAAAAATCGATTTATTTCTACTTGTTCTACACACTCAGGATTTTGTAGACCTCAATCATATCTCCCCTCATCTGTCTCTTTAGCCTTTCCCCTTTATCATTTTGGTCGCTTTTCTTTGAACCTTTTCTAATTCCGCTATATCATTTTTGAGATACGATGACCAGAACTGAACGCAGTACTCAAGGTGAGGTCAAACCATGGAGTAATACAGAGGCATTACAGTATTTTTGGTCTTATTCACTATCCCTTTCCTAATAATTCCTAACATCCTGTTTGCTTTTTTGGACACCACCGCATATTGAGCAGAAGATTTCAGCATATTATCCAGGGGCGTAGCCAGACCTCGCTGGGAGCGAGGGCCACAGCCCTAGATGGGGGGGCACTGTTTAGCCCCCCTCCCGCCGCCGTCCCCCCAGCCGCCACATTGAACCCCCCCCCCCGACGATCCCTTTGAACCCCCCTCCCGCCACCAACCCTCCTCCGCTGTCGCCGCCCGCCCCGCCGCTTCAAATACCTTGTTGTTTGCTGGCCCCACCAAAGAGAATCTAGTTCTTCGGCACCGGAGTAGCGCCTTCATTCAAAGCAGTTCCTGGCGTGATCAGCTGTTTCTGATGCCATACGTGATGTACGGCGTCAGAAACAGCTGATCACGCCAGGAACTGCATTGAATGAAGGCACTACTCTGGCGCCGAAGAACTAGATTCTCGGCTGGCAGGGCCAGCAAACAACAAGGTATTTGAAGGGGCGGGCGGCGACAGCGGGGGAGGGTTGGTGGCGGGAGGGGGGTTCAAGGGGATCGTCGGGAGGGGGCCAGGGCCAAATCTACGGGGGCCAGGGACCCCTCAGGCCCCACGTAGCTACTTGTCCGTTCTCTTGAGGCTAGAGTAGCAGACTTGGTGGAGCTGAGGGAGACAGAGAGGTACATAGAGGAGACCTACAGGGATGTTGTAGAGAAGTCCCACCTCCAGTCTAGTAGCCCTTGTGCTACCTTGGAGGAGGAGGTCTCCTAGAAGGAGAGCATCACCCTGGTGAAGTAGGAAGTACTCCTGTAGCCAGGACCTGCCCACCAGGGGATGTACTATCCTCTCGCACCGAGGATATGTCTCCAAGTGCTGCCCGGGAGGGAAAGGTTAGGACAGCTGTTGTAGTTGGTGATTCAATCATTAGGCATATAGATAGCTGGGTGGCTGGTGGACGTGAGGATCGCCTGGTGACTTGCCTGCCTGGTACGAAGGTGGCAGACCTCACACGTCACCTAGATAGGATTCTAGATAGTGCTTGGGAGGAGTCCGCTATCTTGGTACATGTGGGTACCAATGACATAGGAAAATGTGGGAGAGAGGTTCTGGAAGCCAAATTTAGGCTCTTAGGTAGACAGCTCAAATCCAGATCCTCTAGGATAGCATTTTCTGAAATGCTACCTGTTCCACGCGTAGGGCCCAAGAGACAGGCAGAGCTCCAGAGTCTCAATGCGTGGATGAGACGATGGTGCAGGGAGGAGGGTTTTAGATTTGTTAGGAACTGGGCAACATTCTGGGGAAGGGGGAGCCTATTCCGAAAGGATGGGCTCCACCTTAACCAGGGTGGGACCAGGCTGCTGGCGTCGGCATTTAAAAAGGAGATTGAGCAGCTTTTAAACTAGAAATGGGGGGAAGGCTGACAGTCGCTCAAAAGCGCATGGTTTGGGAAAAGGTATCTTGCAAAGATACCTCACAAACAGGGAAGATAGGGTTTCTGGATAGTGAGGTTGCACAACAGACCGTGGTAGGCCAGGTGCCCTTAAATACAACTAAAGATCACACAAAAGATGGCAAATCAATAGTGTCAGGTACTAATCATCATGCAAATAGGAACAACAAACATACTCTGAAATGTCTATATGCAAATGGGAGAGTTGGAATATATTGCACTAAATGAAAAATTGGATATAATAGGCATTACTGAGACCTGGTGGAAGGAGAATAACCAGTGGGACACTGTCATACCAGGGTACAAAGTATATCGTAGTGATAGGGTGGACCAGACTGGTGGAGGGGTAGCATTGTATATTAATGAGAGCCTTGACTCAGATAGATTACAAATTCAGCAGGACACAAGTCACACCTTTGAATCATTGTGGGTTGAAATTCCATGTATAAAAGGGAAAAAAATGGTGATAGGAGTGTACTACCGTCCGCCTCGCCAGGACAAGCAGGTAGACACAGAAATGATAAAAGAAATCAGAGACGCAAACAAAATGGGCAATGTGATAATAATGGGTGACTTCAATTATCCAAATATAGACTGGGTAAATGTAACATCGGGACACGCTACAGAGGTACAATTCCTTGATGAAATCAAGGACAGCTTTATGGAGCACCTGGTGCAGGAGCCGACGAGAGAAGGAAAAATTCTAGACTTGGTCCTTAGTGGAGCGCATGATCTGGTGAGGGACGTTATGGTACTGGGGCCGCTTGATAACAGTGATCATAATATGATCGGTTTTGATATCGACCTTGAAGTAACTGTACACAGAAAGTCAAATACGTTAGCGTTTAACTTTAAAAAAGGAGACTATGATAAAATGAGAAGAACGGTAAAAAACAAACTTAGGGGGGCAACTGAGAGAGTAAAAACTGTACAACAGGCATGGACGCTGTTCAAAAATACCATCCTGGAGGCCCAGGCCATACATATTCCGCGAATTAGAAAAGAAAGACGGAAGTCCAAAAGACAGCCGGCCTGGTTGAAAAGTGAGGTGAAGGAAGCTATTAGGGCTAAAAGAAACGCCTTCAGAAAATGGAAGAAGGAACCGTCTGAAAATAACAAGAAGCAGCATAAGGAGTGTCAATGCAAATGCAAGGCGCAGATAAAGAAGGCCAAGAGGGATTACGAAAAAAAAGATAGCATTAGAAGCAAAAAAACATAGTACAAATTTTTTTCGGTATATTAAAAGCAGGAAGCCGGCAAAAGAATCGTTTGGGCCGCTGGATGACCGAGGGGTAAAAGGGCCGATCAAGGAAGACAAAGACGTAGCGGAGAGACTGAATGAATTCTTTGCTTCGGTCTTCACCGAGGAAGATGGGTGGGATACTGGTGTCGGAAATGGTATTTCATGCGGACGAGTCGGAGAAACTTACTGACTTCACGGTAAACCTGGAGGACGTAATGGGGCAGTTCAGCAAACTGAAGAGTAGCAAATCTCCTGGACCGGATAGTATTCATCCTAGAGTACTGATAGAACTGAAAAATGAGCTTGCGGAGCTACTGCTAGTGATATGCAACTTATCCTTAAAATCGAGCGTGGTACCGTAAGATTGGAGGGTGGCCAATGTAACACCGATTTTTTAAAAAGGCTCCAGGGGAGATCCGGGAAATTATAGACCGGTGAGTCTGACGTCAGTGCCGGGGAAAATGGTAGAGGCTATTATTAAAAACAAAATTACAGAGCACATCCGAGGACATGGATTACTGAGACCAAGTCAGCACGGCTTTTGTGTGGGGAAATCTTGCCTGACCAATTTACTTCAATTCTTTGAAGGAGTAAACAAACATGTGGACAAAGGGGAACCGGTTGATATTGTGTATCTGGATTTCCAAAAGGCGTTTGACAAGGTACCTCATGAAAGGCTACAGAGGAAAATGGAGGGTCATGGAATAGGAGGAAATGTCCTATTGTGGATTAAAAACTGGTTGAAGGATAGGAAACAGAGAGTCGGGTTAAATGGGCAGTATTCACAATGGAGAAGGGTAGTTAGAGGGGTTCCTCAGGGGTCTGTTCTAGGACCGCTGCCTTTTAATATATTTATAAATGATTTAGAGATGGGAGTAACTAGCGAGGTAATTAAATTTGCTGATGACACAAGTTATTCAAAGTTGTTAAATCGCAACAGGATTGTGAAAAATTACAAGAGGACCTTACGAGACTGGGAGACTGGGCGGCTAAATGGCAGATGACGTTTAATGTGAGCAAGTGCAAGGTGATGCATGTGGGAAAAAAGAACCCGAATTATAGCTACGTCATGCAAGGTTCCACGTTAGGAGTTACGGACCAAGAAAGGGATCTGGGTGTCGTTGTCGATAATACACTGAAACCTTCTGCTCAGTGTGCTGCTGTGGCTAGGAAAGCGAATAGAATGTTGGGTATTATTAGGAAAGGTATGGAAAACAGGTGTGAGGATGTTATAATGCCGTTGTATCGCTCCGTGGTGCGACAGCACCTTGAGTATTGTGTTCAATTCTGGTCGCCGCATCTCAAGAAAGATATAGTAGAATTGGAAAAGGTGCAGAGAAGGGCGACTAAAATGATAGCGGGGATGGGACGACTTCCCTATGAAGAAAGATTAAGGAGGCTAGGGCTATTCAGCTTGGAGAAGAGACGGCTGAGGGGAGACATGATAGAGGTATATAAAATAATGAGTGGAGTGGAACAGGTGGATATGAAACGTCTGTTCACGCTTTCCAAAAATACTAGGACTAGGGGGCATGCGATGAAACTACAGTGTAGTAAATTTAAAACAAATCGGAGAAAATTTTTCTTCACCCAACGTGTAATTAAACTCTGGAATTCGTTGCCGGAGAAAGTGGTGAAGGCGGTTATCTTAGCAGAGTTTAAAAAGGGGTTGGACGGTTTCCTAAAGGACAAGTCCATAAACCGCTACTAAACGGACTTGGAAAACTCCAAAATTCCAGGAATAACATGTATAGAATGTTTGTACGTTTGGGAAGCTTGCCAGGTGCCCTTGGCCTGGATTGGCCGCTGTCGTGGACAGGATGCTGGGCTTGATGGACCCTTGGTCTTTCCCAGTATGGCATTACTTATGTACTTATATGTACTTATGCCACTGATATTATCTACAAGGACACCTAGATCTTTATCTTGAGTGCTGACCCCCAAGGTGGACCGTAGCATCAGGTAACTATGATTTGGATTATTATTTCCAATGTGCATTGCCTTGCATTTGTCCACATTAAATGTCATCTGCCATTTGGATGCCCAGTTTTCCAGTTTTATAAGGTCTTCCTGCAATATTTCACAGTCTGCACATGTTTTAACAACGTTGAATAGTTTTGTATCACCTGCAAATGTAATCACCTCGCTCATTGTTCCAATTTCCATAGCATTTATAAATATGTTAAACAGCACCAGTCCAATGGTCACGTGATGCTGAGCTGAAGAGCGGGTGCGTGTGACGAATACATGCTCCTGCCCTGTAGGGTTAATTCTGCCCCCCCCCCCCGACTTTCCATCGATTATCTACTAGAATAATTGTGGAGCAAAAAGCTTCTGGACCGCTATTCCCCAGTTACCAGCTATAGCTTGCCTCAGAATGTCTAGTAAAACACTGAGGAAACTGTCAGACTGTGGTCCAGCTGGAGACAAGATGCTGAACAAACAGATGGGCCCTCGGTGAGATCAGTGTAGGCCATGGAAGTAGCGTCGGAGCTGAGAGTTATTTTGGAGGATTCCATGGACAGAAAATTGCAAAAGATACCAGATAAAATAGATTTAGTGGGCAATCGTGTGGAATCTCTGCAGAATGATTTGCAAACTTACCAACACCGGCTGTCCTCAGTAGAGGACACGCTACAGCAGCAAGAAATGGGGCAATGTGAACTCTGGGCACTGGTAGTAAAGTTCGAAGATAAACTTGAAGACCTTGAAAATCGCTCAAGGAGGAACAATCTTCATTTTGTGGGGCTCCCAGAATCCATCAGAGAGGCGGACCTGTGGCAGTTTTTGGAAGACTGGCTCCTGAAGGCCCTAAAATTATCGATGCGGGCGGGCCCCTTGAGAGTGGAAAGGGCCCACCATTTGGGAACATTGAGGCTGTCCGAGACAAGACCATGAGTAGTGATCTGTAAACTGTTGAACTTTGCTCATAAGCAGGATATCTTGCGAGCTACAACAGCCGCAGGGAACTTACACTATGACAATCACAAAGTCCTGTGCTTCCAGAATTTCTCAGCAACAGTATGGACTAAACGCAGGGCATTTCAAACAGTATGTGCACTACTATGTAAGAAAAAGGTGCCGTTTGCATTGCTGTATCCAGCACAGCTGAGGATTACTCACGAAGAAAAACCTCATTTTTTTCAGGCTGCTGAGGAGGCTATGCAGTATGCAAAGAATGTAATGAGTTTGGCAGAAGGTGTCTAAGATATAATCTGGTGGTTGTCCTCTATCCACTGAACTTTAGCTGATATGGTTCACCATAATTGATGGACACCAGGAGGATGATCCCGAGATCATTTTTTTAGTATATATTGGATAGGATTTTCAGTTCCCATGTCGGGTATGTGAGTGCTTTGGGATGATGGGGGAGGGGGGCCTGGTGGCTAGGACAGCCTCCCTTTTCTTTTTTGCATATTTTGTTTTTCTTAGTTTGGAATCTAGGGAGATTTGGATGATGTAATTGAAAGTTATTTCCTGGAATGTGGGAGGGGTGACCGCTGATCACGAGACAATCTTGTAGGCATTGCACAGGTAGCGGGCTGATGTGGCGATGCTCCAGGAGACTCACTTATCCTCTGTAGAACACAAAATATTTTGGAGACAGTGGGTTGGAGAGTTAGTGGAGTCTCCTGCTGAACACAGGAAGGCATGTGTACTCATTTTGTTTGGCAACGGCCTATATATACAGATAAATCGTGTCATACAGGGAACGGGAGGCCGGTATGTTGCGGTATTGCTACTACAGCTAGACAACAATTCCTTTTCTGTAATTTTTATGCCCCAAACGTGTATGCTCATGGAGTTTTTCGGCATCTGATTGGGCTTCTGTCTCCTCTGCAGCGCGATAACTTGATACTGGGAGGGGACTTCAATACAGTGTATGACCCTCCGTTAGACAAATCAAATCTGCCCCCTTTGGCACACCTGGATGCCTCCATTAGTTTACCCCTGTTGTGTGACGTGCTTAATGTTCTGGATGTCTGGCGGGTTCTGCATCCAGGGGAATGAGATTACACTCATCTCTCCCGCATGCATTCCACACAGTCCAGAATTGATTATTTGTTGACATCCAGGGCACTGTTTTCCAAAATAACTAAGGCTGAGATAGGCCCCTATGGGGTGTCAGATCATGCGTTGGTGTGGCTCCAACTGCAGCTTGGAGGGATGAGAGGGGGGGGGAGTTATAGTTGGAGGTTCCCATTAGAGCATTCAGCATGATCACTCATTTATACTTAACAAATGGAAAGAGTATCAAACCTTTAATCAGGCCTATGTGAGTAAGCCAATCTTGTATTGGGAAGCGGCCAAGGCTGTTTTAAGAGGAGAGACCATATCGTACGTTAAACATAAACATAAGATGCAAGACCACCAGATTTTACGTCTAGAGCGAACTCTTAATCTTGAGTCAAGGCTGAGGCATGAGCAGTTAAGAACTGTATTAGGAAATGTTTGGCTGAGTCTGCAGAAGAAGCCATCACAAAATGGGTCCCCATCGGGACCTCAGCTTTGACTCAAGATTAAGAGTTTCATGCTATATAGCTAACATGAAGTAATGATCTTCATGCTACACAGCAAATTAAATGTAATTCCATTCATCTGGACACGTATGCCTTGGCTCCATTAGAGCTACTGCTGTGCTTCTAAAGCTAAGTATCAGGTTTTCCTACAAATATATTGATGAACAGTTTGAACAGTTGAAAAAATGTGTGTGTATTCGATTGTTGGATAGATGATACAGTGTGATTATTAAAGTTTTGTTTATTTTTTTGGATCTACTCTGCATGATTTTTCCTGTGAGGTTTTTCTTGACCTATGATTACTTTTTGACCAATCACATTACAAAATGGCTATTATCCAAAAAGAGCCTAAATATTGTTGATTCTGGTCATTATGAGGTCTTTTCCTCCCCATTTTTAAAGAATAATTCTTGAATGATTTATGGTCCTGAAAAATAATTTGTAGTCCTGTAGTTCTACACTGTATGTTGTTACATAGATACCATTGTTTAGTTTAGATAACTCTATTTTTAAATGGTATTTTGATTTCCTTTTCTTTGTTGACAGCATACAAGTTGGCCATGTCTGGGGCCATAGTTGATCCCATGGCCATGCCGCATATCTGTTGATTGAATGTTCTCTGGAATTCAAAGTAATTCTGAGTCAAAGCAAAGGTAGTGTCAGCCGGTAACCTGCATCATTGGCTAACAGAACAATCTCCTTGATTTCTTCCTGTAATTTCTGTGTGAGATCTTCTTTTAGGTGCACATAGTAATTCTCATCTGTTAATTGTCTATTAACTTCATTGACATACTTGTCTATCCACCACCACTATTCCCCCGCCTTTGTTGGACGATTTAATGACCAAGTCTGTATTTCTTGACAATGCTGTGAGATCTTTGAATTCTTCCTGCGTGAGATTATGTAAATTCTTGTGTTTTGAGTTGGTTTCTATTTCTTGGATGTCTTTCAAAATACATTTGTAAAAGGTCAAAAATGATCGGGTTGGGTGGTCCGGGTGGAGTCTACTTGGTGGTACTTCTCATGATGGTGGAATTTTGAGGGGTGTTTTTTGCCAAAAAAAAAAATGCTTGCCTTGAAGTTTGCGATAGAAGTGGAATAGGTCAATCCGAGTTTGTAGTGGGTCATAGCTTGGAGTGGGGACAAAAGACAGGCCTTTCTGTAAAATCCTAATTTGAACTTCCGTGAGATTTATTTGTGACAGATTAAAAACTGGTATCTCTTCCTGTCTTACCAAGGGTAAGGTTTGTAACCTCCTCTCCCTCTGCCTCTGGTTGGGTAAAAGGTTCTGTTGTGCTGGAAGTTCTGTCCTTGGTAATAATAATTGTTGTTAGGGATTGAAGGTATTCGTTCTCTGTATGCACGTAAAGGCTGTTTCTCTGGTATCACACGTTCTAAAAATATCTTCTGTTATGCCACCCCTAACAGTAGCTATTGGACTCATTTGGGGTGATGTGAAAAGTTCACCTGATTCCCTGTGTATTCTTTTCCTATTTCTGTTGTCCAAAGTTGATACTGAGGTAGTGGGTATGATAGATATTGCTGGTTTATTTACTGTTTGTGGGTTATCTATGACTTGTTGGTGGGGAAAGGATTGCTTATTTGTATTGTCTTTATGAAATGTTTTAGGTTTAGACCAGGGGTATATAGAGCCTTTCTTTTTTTTTTAATTTATAGAAGTCTTTATTGAACATTGTTAATCAAACATAAACATTACACATCTCAGCATAGTACAGCTAAATTGTATAGTTCTGCTAGCCACTCCGGTCCAGTGGAGAGTGTGTACCAAACAGTTCAAACAACCATATAACAATAGCATGTCCAAAGCTTAGTATACTTCAAACATTTTTAGTTTTACATAGTAACATTCCCCTTCTATTAATCCTAAACCCCCCCTTATCAAACTCTTCACCTCCCTCCCACCCTCCCTTCCGTCCTCCCAGTCTGCCATCCAATACATTCATTTTCTCTTTATTCCAAACACTTATTCAAAAAGGGGTCCCAGATTCTCTGCCATTTAGGCAGTGTTTTTCTCTTCAGAGCCGTCAATCTCTCCATTTCACAAATGTATCTGAGCTTAGTTATCCATCTCACCGTTGGAGGGACCAACGGGGATTTCCAGCTTTGCGCTAGGTTCACCCAGGCAGCGTTCAGAGAGGCGCGCACAAGAAGCCACTGGTCTGACGTAAGACCCTCTGGTCGCCCACCCAAGAGGAAGATCGAGGGATGCCACTGCACAGACCTACCAGTCCATACCTGAAGACGTGCCCAAACACCCCTCCAATAGGCTTGCGCTTTTGGACAAATCCACCAAATGTGACCCGCTGTTCCTACCCCACCACAATTTCGCCAACAGTTTTGGGATATTTGGGCACTCATATGATGTAGCCTAGCCGGTGTCAAGTACCATCTATAAAATACCTTAACAGCGCTTTCTTGCAAAGCCACCACCGTTGAAGATTTCCGGATCTGTTTCTCAAGTGTCAACCAACTAGCCTCTGGTAAGGTAAACCGTAGCTCTTGCTCCCACCGCTGTCTATGTAGTATGGATGGTTTTGCGCATCTCATTTGATAATCATACAGAAAAGATATCAATCCACGCGTGCGCCTAGTATCTACACATATCTCCTCCATCGGGTGAGTATCTCGCTTTAAGCAGCTGCCAAATACAGGCCCCTTCAGAAAATGGTGGAGCTGCGAATAAGCATATCTGTCACCAGGGCTAAGTCCATAGTCCTCCACCAAATTCCCAAAGGGCAAAATAGTCTCTCCCACGTGCAATTGCCCCAACAGATCCAAGCCTGAGGCTGCCCATCTGCAGAAAACAGTTACCTATACCTGGCTCAAATAAGGGGTTATCCACAATCAGGGCTAAGCCGGATACAATCGGTTGTCGATCCGGGAACATACAATCCCAGTAGTGGAAGGTGGTCTGGACTGCGGGCGGAAATTTTTCCATCCTTCCTCTATATTTACCGGGCAACCACATGAGATGCCCGAGTGCACGCGATCCAACCAGGGCTTGTTCAATATCCACCCATCTTTTATGGTCTTCCCTTCGAAACCAGTCAATTGCCCCTCTAGCTTGTGCTGCCCAATAGTACCAGGTGAGATTGGGCACTCCCAAACCTCCCTCTTTTCTACTCTTATATAGCACTGCTCGGGGCAATCGTGGTCTCTTATGGCTCCATACGAACCGGATCAAGGAGTCTTGAATCCCAGACAAGAAGGACCTGGACAGCTTCAGAGGCAGTACCTGGAATAAGTACAACAATCGGGGCAAGATGTTCATTTTAATCGTGGCAATGCGCCCAAACCAGGATAGTCCCATAGATGACCATCTGTCCAGATCCCTCTGTATCTCCCTCCTGAGGGCCTGGTAATTATCATCAAACAGTGCAGATAAGTTGCTCGAGATCTTAACACCTAAGTAGCCCAAGGCTCTATCCTCCCATTTGAAAGTAAAAGACGCCTTCAATGATTCCATTATACTTAGGGGTACCCCCAGCGCCATGCCAATAGATTTACTAGCGTTAAGTTTATATCCGGAGATTGCAGCGTATTCACCTATCACTTTCATTAAATTCGGCAGCGAAATTAAAGGGTTAGTCAGGGACAACAAGACGTCGTCTGCGAATAAAGCTACTTTATATTCTTGTCCACCCACCTTTACCGCAGTAATGTCCGGGTGTTCTCTAATCGCCTCTGCCAAGGGTTCCATTGCCAGCGCAAAGAGTAAGGGAGACAGCGGACATCCTTGTCGCGTACCTCGCCCCAACAAAAACGTCGCCGAGTGTCCGCCATTCACCCTCACGCACGCGGTGCCAAATACAACGCCCCAATCCAGGTCCTATACTGAGATCCTATCCCAACCCTGGCCAGGACTTTGTCAAGGAACCCCCAATGGACCCTATCAAAGGTCTTTTCGGCATCAAGCCCTAATAGCACCACCTGGCTGGCCTTTATCTGGGTTGCATATAGGAGATCCACTGTTCTCCGGATGTTATCCATAGCTTGCCTATTGGCTACGAACCCTACCTGGTCAGGGTGGATCAGGCTAGGCAACAGCCTCCCCAGCCTATTGGCCAAAACCTTAGCCAGAATTTTTACATCAGCATTAAGTATTGATATTGGCCGGTACGAGGCACACTCAGTTCTATCCTTGCCAGGTTTGGGAATTACTGCCACCCATGCCTCCATCATCGTCATTGGGAGAGAGGCCCCTTCTCTTACAGAGTTAACTATCATAGTTAAGTAGGGTGCCAGATGTGGTCCAAAGATCTTATAAAATTCATTTGTGAAACCGTCTAGCCCTGGCACCTTCCCCGATAGAAGTGCTTTAATAACCTGCAACACCTCGTCTACACTCACCGGATGATCGAGCTCTACCCTCTGCGTTTCGGATAGAACCTTCAAGCCCCTCTCAGCCAAGTATTCATCTATTTTTCCCGTCTGTACAGTAGCATCCTCCCAATATAAATTCTCATAATATTGTGCAAAACAATCCCTTATCTGTGTGGATTTGTGTAGCACCTCTCCTCCGGCTCCCTTCATTTTTAATATGTGCCGGTCAGACCTTATTTTCCTTAATTTAGTGGCCAATAGTCTACCTGGTTTATTAGTGCATTCGTAGTACACCTGTTTAACCCTTGCATGTGCAAATTTCAAACTATCCTCATGCAAGGTGGCTATTTCCAATCGCTTTGCTTGAAGCTTTCGGTAGTCAGACACTGACCCAGACTCCCTATATTTAATCTCCAAGTCTCCCAATGCACCCATACACTGAGACAAACATTCCCTTTGGGCTCGGGATCTCTGACCAGCTTGTTTAATAAAATACCCTCTTGCTACTGCCTTAAAGGCATCCCATACTATCCTCAGTGATGGACCAGAGTCTATATTGACATCGAAATACTCTTTCAAAACTGGGAGAAATCTCGCCACCAGCTCCGGGTCTTGTAGCAAAGAGTTATTAAGTGCCCATCTCTTATCCCGCTTCTCATCTTGTAAGGATGAGATATTGGCCCAGATTGGGGCGTGGTCTGATATGGTTATATGACCTATAGTGGCCCCCCTACTCCACCCGACAACGTCTTATCCAAGAAAATATAGTCAATTCTGGAGTAGGAGAGGTGTACTGTTGAGTAAAAGGTATACTCCCTCCCTCTAGAGTTGGCCAGTCTCCATACATCATACAACCCCATCTTGTCAACCAAACATTTCAAAGCACGGGAAAGTCTGCAATCAATCGGAGCAGGAGGAGCTGACCTGTCCAAACCTGGCTGCATAGTGGCATTGAAATCACCAGCCACTATTAGTTTACCCCTAGCAAAGGTCTGCAGTTCCCTCCTCAAGCGCAGGAAAAAATTGTCCTGCCTCTCATTTGGGGCATATACACTGGCCAGTGTACATTCCTCCTGCTCCAATAACACATGCAAGAACGGGAATCTGCCCTCCCTGTCCTTTCTGGAGTGCAATATCTGTACCTGGGTGTCTTTATGGAACATTATGGCCACCCCCCGTTTCTTTGTACCAATGACATCTGAGGCACAGTAAACCTGCCGGTATTGTTTAGATATCAAAAGACCCTCGTGCTTTTGTAATAAATGGGTCTCTTGTAAAAAGACTACCCGCGGCTTCATCAAGTTTAGTTCACGCACCAGTGCATGTCTCTTATATGGCGAGTTCAGCCCCTTTATGTTATATATACAGATCTTAAAGTCTACCATTTAAGCTTCATTAGAGAAAAAGAAAAATAATATATTGACCAGGGAAGACTTAAACCTAAAGCTAAATTCCCCCTCCCAAATTGTCCCCATCCCCCCATACCCTGTTATCCCCTAGCCCGTCCACCCTATCTTCCTCTCTACCCCTTACTCCCTCTCTTCCTCCCCCTGTCTCTAATCCACCAACCAGCACCATGCGGCACTGCCTGGGACTTGAAGGAAGAAACCCCACTGACCAAACCTCAAATTGTATTAACCAATTTAACAGTCAAATATAAACTTCCCCCCAATCCCCCCGCCCCACATTCGTCCCCTCCCCCTCAATTCACCCACAAAATCACATTATCATCCACTACCATTCGTCATGTTATCTTTTGAATTACTCTCTCTATAACATTTTCTCAATCCTACCCCCTTTGGGGTTTAAAACTTCAAGACTGAGTTCACCCCAGACAGTCCAGCTTCTACGACTCAGGTCTGATGTCTTGAGCTCTTTGCCCCTTTCTCGACTCTCTTCCATCTCTGCAGACGCGCTTTTGTTGAAGGGGCCATCCCCGTCGGCAGGCTTTCCGTGGGAGCTAAGCCCGTTTCATGTAAGCTCTTCCACGCTGCACCCACAGACTGGCAGCGGAGCTTCTCTCCCTTGAGGTCAAAGCAAATGGCAAACGGGAATGCCCATCTATAGAAAATCTTCTCCTTGGTTAAAATCTCTATTACCGGCTTCATGGACCTCCTTAAGCTCAGCGTAAACAAGGATAAGTCTTGATAAATCGCCACGCGGTCCCCATTAAATTCAAGGCTAGAAGACTGGCGAGCCTTTTGCCATATTTGATCTTTGCAGGCATAGGTGGAGAACCTCACCACTATGTCTCTCGGCCTGTTGTCTCTTGCGGGCCCCAACGCTCTATGTGCTCTGTCCATAGTGATCTTGCTAACGTCAAACTCTGGGCCCAGCAGCTGTGCACATATAGCACGCACAACCGTCGGGACATCTTCTTTATCACCATTCTCCTGGACACCTCGAAACCGTAGATTTTGTTGTCTTCCCCGGTTTTCAAGATCGTCCAATTTAAACTGCAGGTCTTCTGTCTGTTCCGTCAGTTTTTGCATGCGCCTGTCTGTTTCTTCATGTCTCTCTCCCAGCTCATCCGCGCGCTCCTCCAGAACTTCTATCCTTCCCCCAAGCTCTCTCAGTTCGATGCTCAGGGCGTCCACGTGCTCAAGAATTTCTTCCTTGGACGCCACAATTTCGGCCCTAAGCGCCTCTAAGCTTTTGGTCAGGTCCTGCGCAAGAGCCTGGTTGGGGGCGGGTTCGTGGTGTTCTTCACGGGACGGATTATGGCCCGACTCCGAGATTCTGCCTACCTTGGGGGAGGCGGGACGAGCTAGGCCGCGATCCGTCTGCTTCGCCGACAAGCGCTCGCTCTCCCGATGCAGCGCACCGCTTTTTTTACTCATCCTCTTTAGCCTGGGAGAATCAGCGACACTTCGCAATTCTTGCAGAAGCTGCAAGAGGCTTATTTGTGGTAAGTGGAACTTTAAAGCAGGAGGGAAGAACGGAGCTCCGGGTTTAGGCGGCCATTCAGTCTCATGACGTCACTTCCTCCCATATAGAGCCTTTCTTATAGTTGTTCTCATCTCTCTGTAATTTGTTCAATTTCATATTTCTTATTTCACGTTTAAAATTATATAGGTGTTTATTAATATTCAGAATTACTGTGTCAAAGTTAGTCTTCCTTTCTTAATGCGTTAAATTTTTCCTCAACAACTGGTTTTAGTGCCTCATTCTTTCTTTTGGATGTTTCCACAATAAGAACCATAAGATCTAAAGCACATTTATTTAGAATGGCACATCAGTGGTTGAGGCAACCTGCATCATCTTGAAAGGCTCTTTCATAATGCGTAAACCTCTGGGAATGCGCTTATTTCATAAATATTGTAAAATGATTACATAATGTAATTAATTTTGTATAACATTTTTGTTTAAATTAATGGCTTCAAACCATTTCTCCTCTAGACTAGGAGCATCCTGAAGGTTGTTTTCTTCAACTAGCATTTCTTCTTGTAGGAGTCACTGTAGTCTCTCGTCATTGTAGCTAAGCACATTTTCCCATGGTTCAAAAGACATTGTCATTCTCCAAAGGGAGGTATACACAGAAGAAACAAGACTTTGCAGAGTAGGAAGTGTACAACACCACAGTGAAGACGACTCAAAAATAGGCAGATGATGCTTCAAATAGTCCAAACGTTTATTGTGAAGCAAACGAGACTTGACACAGCTGTGTTTTGGCCAAAAGGGCCTGCATCAGGAGTCTAACATAAAAACATAGATAAATACATAAATCTTTGATATAAACCCATTTAAAAACGTTTATAAGGAGCCAATTATAAGACAACGTTACAAAATGTTAACTTTAAATACTTGAATAAAAAACTTTACATACTTGAATAATAAGAAAAAAAGGGGAGAAAAAAGGTTTTGACACAGTAATCCAGATAAAGGAGGTCATTGTGAACACTATTCAACCTAAAGCTGCGTAACCCTGGTAGTGCTTTAGAAATGTTAAATAGTAGTAGTAGTAGAAGTAGTTTTCTAGCAGTACATGTGGAATTGTGATATTGAATACAAAAGTGTATGTTTGTGTCCCTAGTCATGCATCCAAAGGTTATATAATCCTTTCAAGATAGCCAGTTAATAATTTAACTTATTAGTGGAACATAACCACAGAGGCATGGTGATAAGCAACAGGTTATTTTGAGTTAGTCTTCACTGGACCAAAGTTGCTTTCATTGTGCCATCACCATGCAGCCGAATCTGCAGTGTCTTAAAAGATTAAATAAATAAATAAATACTTTATCCTCTACATTTATATCCCACATTATCCAAAGCAAAGTTGGGTTCGATGTGGCTTACATTTGAAAATACAGTGAGACAGAATAAAATAATTCAGTTATATCATGGGAGCAAGTACATTGATATGTATGAAACATTTAAGAAACATGAGATTTACCATATATACCCAGCTGGGCATGTAAAAGTCTGTCCTTTAATGATGCTGCATGTTCAGAAATCGTAGCCATAAGTATAGACAGTTATTCAAATATTATCACATGCATACACCAGAATAGGCATTCATACACACATTGCAAAAGTAAACATAAACTTCAATAGAGTACATCCAAAATTTAATTTTTATTTTCTCATTTCCATTTTCCAAAATTCCAGATAGCAGGACCCAAAGCAGTCCAAAACAAGTAAAAAACAAAACAAAAAAACCAACAACCCCAAAACAACCAAACAACAACACAGTTTATACCTAATTGTTCAACCACCCTTAGGATTCACTTTTGGGTTTAAAATCAAAACTATGTGCATGTAAGGACTGGATAAACTAATTAAAAAAAGGTTTACAGCAAATGCCCTTAATACTTGGTATCAATAATGAAACAGTGATGAAATATTCACATAGCAAGGAGCCTGAGCCAACAGATTTATTTTCCATTGAATATAATTAACTTTGTATGAACTTGGGCAAAAGGTAAAAGACGGATACAGCGGGATCCCCGGGATCTTCCCGGATTCGATCAGAAAACTTTTAAAAGTTAATTTTTTTTTTGCAGTCGTTTAGATATGAACATTTTACATATATCCTCTGAAAAATTTTTTTTTGCTGTTGATGGTATTTAACGCTGGAGATTATTCTCCCGGACCTTCCTATTTGCGCACAATCTCGTCCACCTTAAAAGGGGCGAGCCCCAGTGCTTCCGTAAATTTGACTGGTTCCTCTCCACAGGAAGGTAATGTCACATCACAGGGGGCGTGACTTAGCAGGATCTGTTTTCTTGGAGATTGAATTTTTTAAAAAGCCAGTAGGCGGAGCTTGCCTGCAATAGACTGAGCATGCCGCCGTTTTAGTTCACCAAAACAATAGCAATTGACAACACTAGCAAAAGATTATTAGAAATAACGGACTGGTTATGCGTGGTCCATCTGTATAGTCTAAACCTAATCCAGTTGGCTACAGATGGCCAAATTTCATTGAGATCCTGTTTCCTGATTGGTTCATCTTAACTGTTGTTGGAATCTGCCTTGGAAAGCCTGGTGTTATAAAGACGGAATAAAAAACTCTCCTTTAATTGGGGCACATGAAATCACATCTTCATCTCATCTGTCATGTAGACGTTGACATTTTAGATATACAAATGGATTATTCTATTTTTAGGCATGTTTCAGGGACAAGTGGTTTTATAACTCAAAAGAAAAATAAATATTTTATTTCATGCAGATCTCTTTTGCTTAAACATAACTAAATGGGCTAGAAGCCCCTAATGCAGTCCATAGGTTTTCTTATGTTTTGTTCTTGTCATGACTTATACTGTGCCCAAACAGAAATCTCTTATCTCTATCTGTTCGATAATTGTGAACACTATCCACCCTAAAAGGTTGCTCTGTGGGGCTGTACAGGAGGAATTATGATATTGAATAAATAAGTGTATGTTTGTGTCCCTAGTCATGCATCCAAAGGTTATATAATCCTTTCAAGATAGCCAGTTGATCGTTTAACAAATTAGTGGAACATAACCACAGAGGCAAAGTATGATCGCATTTTCAAAATGCTAATACTAGGGCCCAGCTAAGGAACAGGTTATTTTGAGTTACTCTTCACACAAC
Organism: Microcaecilia unicolor; assembly: GCF_901765095.1. Taxonomy (NCBI): domain Eukaryota; kingdom Metazoa; phylum Chordata; class Amphibia; order Gymnophiona; family Siphonopidae; genus Microcaecilia; species Microcaecilia unicolor. The sequence goes on along the minus strand of NC_044040.1, from coordinate 125,571,763 downwards.
CAAACTTGTTTTCAATTGTGCCATCACCATCCAGCTGGATAGGCAGTGCCTTAAAAGGTGTAGGATAAAAGTTGTTGGGTTTTTTTGTAGGTTTTTTACATTTTATCTCACATTATCCCAAGCAAACTCAGTTTCAATGTGGCTTATATTTGACAATACAGTGAGACAGAATAATGGGAGCAAATAGATGGATATGTCTGTAACATTTAATAAAGTTGAGATTGGCATATAATACAGATGGGCATTTAAAAGTTTATCCTTTCATGATACCACAAATTCAGAAATCATAGCCATAAGTATAGGCAGTTATTCAAAGATTATTGCGTGCACACACCAGAACAGGCATCTATCACACTGAAAAAGTTAACAACTTACACAGAGTACATTCAAAATTTAAATTTTATTTCCTTATTTCCATCTTCCAAAATTCCACACAGCAGATGTACAGACTAGCAGGACCCAAAGCAGTCTAAAACAAGTAAAAACAAACAACACAGTTTATACCTAACTAGCCGTTAAGCCCGTTAAAACGGGCGAGATTTGTGTTTTGGAAAATGTAATAATTCTCACCTCCATCCATCCATGTGCAGCAAACCTCCTCTCTCCCCTGCCCTCCCCTCCCCCGATCCATGTCCAGCAACCCTGCTCTCTCCCCTGCCCTCCCCCCATGTCCAGCAGCGGTCTTGTATCCCATGGCCTCCCCCCCTCCCCTGTCCAGCAACCATCCTCTCTCCCTTGCTCTCTCCCCTGCCCTCCTCTCTTCCCTGGCCTCACCCCGTCCACCGATCCTCCCCCCCCATATCCAGCAACCCTCCTCTTTCCCTTGGCCTCCCCCCTCCCCCCATGTCCAGCAACCCTCCTCTCTGCCCTGCTCTCACCCCATGTCCAGCAACCATGCCTTCTCCCCCTTGGTCTCCCCCCATGTCCAGCTACTCTCCTCACCGCCGCTCCCTCCCTCCTCTGTGCCGGGCCCCCTGAACTGACCTGACAGCGCCTCACCTCCGTGTGAAAACGCTGCAGGCAGCAGCAGATCGCTCTGCTGCTGCCTGCAGCGCTTCCACACGGAGGTGAGAGGGGCTGTCAGTTCAGTGCAGGGGGCCCGATACGGAGGGGGGCGGGAGCGGTGGCGGGGATGGGGGGGAGGGTGGAGGTTGGTGTGTGCGATGTTCGTTTCCAGGCTCCAGCAGCAGCAGCAGCGTCCGACTCCGTTTCCCTCTCTGTTCCGCCCTCTGACGTCATCACGTCTTGACGCGAGGGCGGGACAGAGAGGGAAGTCTCTACTGCGCATTTGCAGGTGAGTCGGTCACTTGCGATTTATATGTTTGATTGTTCAACCACCCTTAGGGTTGAGCTTTGGATTTAAAAAGCAAAACTATGTGCACGTAAGGACTAGAAAAATGAATTAAAACAAAGTTTACAGCAAATGCCCTTAATAGGTAATACTAGGTATCAATAATTAAACAGTTATGGAATATTCACACACCAAGCAGCCTGAGCCAACATATTTATTTCCCATTTAACATAATTAACTTTGTATGAACTTGGCTGCTACTAGTGTGCTGAAATGAACAATGTTGGTACATTTAGACTGCTCTGTACAGAACTTCTACATGAAGGAAGCCCCTACCTCATTATTCAATACATATTTGTGTAGTAGTAATAATACTAAAAAGCAGGTGCATTTTTATGATATACCACTGTATTCCACAAAACAAAAAGGAACAACTTCCCACATGCCATTATTTTCTTTTAATGTAGGCACAGGAAAAAAAGATGTTAAGGGAAAGGGGGGGAATTGGGACTTGATATACCGCCTTTCTGAGGTTTTTGCAACTACATTCAAAGCGGTTTACATATTCAGGTACTTATTATTTTTTTTGTACCAGGGGCAATGGAGGGTTAAGTGACTTGCCCAGAGTCACAAGGAGCTGCAGTGGGAATTGAACTCGGTTCCCCAGGATCAAAGCCCAGTGCACTAACCACTAGGCCTCCACTTAAATGATTCCAGTTTCAACCTAATTGCTGTTTTTTTTAATTATACTTAGAAATATTAAGTCTGATTGTTAAGTACCTGATTCTCATAACATGATGTCTGTTTTGGTGGCCCGTTACTAGGTCAAAACATCTCTGCATGGATACAGGGAGTCCCTATAGCCAGCCCCTCCAAATGACACAATGACAAAATGTAGAACAAATTTGTACTCTGATCACCAAAACGTCCTCTGTGTATATCTGTATGCTGCACAAGCCAGCGTGTTTAAAAATAGAAGTGAAATTAAATAAAAATGCTACCAACAGTAAAGAATGACAATGAGGATGCAACAGCTAATAGGTTTGCATGCTTTTGTTTGAGTGCACTAGATGATGACTGTGGTGTGTGGAGTGGGAAATAGTGACAAACCAAATTTTCGATGTGATCATCTTCTTCTTCCTTGGTTTTTGCATGCTTTCTATGTTAGTAGAGGATAGGGGGAAAGTTGTTGAGTTTTCAAGGGGTTTGTGAAGGGGAGGAACCTTAAATGCAAGAACTATTTTTCAGTTCTCCAGAGCCTGCTGTCATTTGCAATGCTGTATTGTGGATTACGTTGCTTTGCTAGATACCTGTAGAAACCCAGTAGCTAATGTTTAGGATGGACTATATGTGTTGGGTGGTGGAGGGGGGTTTACAGCTTTTCTATTTATTTGAAAGCTTCCCAGTTGTGCATATGTATTATGAATGAACTTTAAAAATCAGTAAAACAGAGTTTAAAACAATTGTGTTTGTTAGAAACAGCAGTAATAAACTCTCTGTATTTTTCTACATTTTTCCATAAAATACAGTACTACATCTAAAGATGCAATATACATGAATATTAAAAACTAATTTCATTGGAACACATGGAATCACATCCTGACATAGGGTTCTGTTTACAAAGCTGCGCTATAAGCGCACTAACTTTCTACCGTGCGCTAATGCTAGAGACAACCATAGGAATATATGGGTGTCTCTAGTGTTAGCGAGCACTAAAATGTTAGAGTGCCTACAGCATGGCTTAGTAAACAGGGCACATAATTTGTTATGTAGAAGTTTGCATTCTAGATACACAAATGTATTATTCTGTTATTATTAGTCAAAATAATGAAAATACATGTTTGGTTTCATGCAGATCTCTCATTTGTTTCAACATAATAAAATGGGCTATAAGCCCTGAATGCAGAACATTGTGTTTTTTTTTTATATATATATTTTTTACTAGTAATGACACTAACCATACCAAAACTGAAAACTCTGATTTTTTTCTTTCATAATAAAATAACCTCAATGTGAACACTATGCACTCTGAAAGGTTTGTTTTTAACGAATACACCAGGATCCTGGTGTATTTTCGATCAGAAGGGCCACATACACCAGGATCCTGGTCTATTTTCGACCAGAAGGGCCACATACACCAGGGTCCTGGTCTATTTTCGATCAGAAGGGCCCCTGGTGTATGTGGCCCTTCTGGTCGAAAATAGACCAGGATCCTGGTGTATTTTCGATCAGAAGGCCCAAATAAATGCAAATATACTTTGCTATTGTTTTTGACAAACGGAGATGGCTGCTGTAGGGGGACCGGCTTCAACTTTATAGTCATACTGTCTCCTGTGGACCAGATAAGCTTATCCCATGTCCCCTCATTTATCCTCAAGGAGATAAGAGTTTTCAGTTTTGGCACAGTATAAGACATCACAAGAACAAAATATAAGAAAACCACTTGACTGCATTTGGGGCTTATAACCAGTGGTGTGCTGGAGCCGGCTCGCACCAGCTCGCAAGAGCCGGTTGTTAACTTTGCTCGGCTCTTGCGAGCCGGTTGTTGAAACGCGCGAGCTGGCTCTTCTCCTCCCTCCCGCCCAATCCGGTCCCGTCCGTCCCTCCCAATCTGATCCCTGGCTCCCTCCCTCTCGATCCGATTCGGTCCCTCCCGATCCTTCACGTCACTGACCCGACCTGAGTCTTCACATTCTTCGGGGCAGGCATTCTTGCCTGGCCGCTGCCAGAACTGACTCTCCCCTGCTGGCGCTGCCCGTTTGCACTTTAAAAATGGCCACCGAGACTTCTGCTGAAGTCTCGGCGGCCATTTTGAAGTGCGAACCGGCCGGCAGTGCCAGTGGGGGAGAGTCAGTTCTGGCAGCGGGCAGGCAAGACTGCCTGCCCCGAAGAATGCGAAGAGTCAGGTCGGGTCGGTGATGTGAGGGATCGGGAGGGAGGGAGCAGGGGAGGAGAATTCGTCGTCAACTCAGGAGGGGGTGGCAGGGGAGACAAGGGAGTCGCTGGGCATTTGTGGATGGAGGGGAAAGGAGGGTCACTGAGTATGGCTGGGTGCATGCAGGGCAGGGGAGAGGAGGCAGGAGGGTCACTGCTGGACATGGGTGGATGGAGGGCAGGGGAAAGGAGGGTCACTGGGTATGGGTGCATGCAGGGCAGGGGAGAGGAGGGTCACTTCTGGACATGGGTGCATGCAGGGCAGGGGAGAGGAGGCAGGAGGGTCACTGCTAGACATGGGTGGATGGAGGGCAGGGGAAAGGGGGGTCACTGGGTATGGATGCATGCAGGGCAGGGGAAAGGAGGGTCACTTCTGGACATGGGTGCATACAGGGCAGGGGAGAGGAGGCAGGAGGGTCACTGCTGGACATGGGTGGATGGAGGGCAGGGGAAAGGAGGGTCACTGGGTATGGGTGCATGCAGGGCAGGGGTCACTTCTGGACATGGGTGCATGCAGGGCAGGGGAGAGGAGGCAGGAGGGTCACTGCTAGACATGGGTGGATGGAGGGCAGGGGAAAGGGGGGTCACTGGGTATGGATGCATGCAGGGCAGGGGAAAGGAGGGTCACTTCTGGACATGGGTGCATGCAGGGCAGGGGAGAGGAGGCAGGAGGGTCACTGCTGGACATGGGTGGATGGAGGGCAGGGGAAAGGAGGGTCACTGGGTATGGGTGCATGCAGGGCAGGGGTCACTTCTGGACATGGGTGCATGCAGGGCAGGGGAGAGGAGGCAGGAGGGTCACTGCTGGACATGAGTGGATGGAGGGCAGGGGATAGGGGGGTCACTGGGTATGGGTGCATGCAGGGTAGGGGAGAGGAGGGTCACTTCTGGACATGGGTGCATGCAGGGCAGGGGAGAGGAGGCAGGAGGGTCACTGCTGGACATGGGTGGATGGAGGGCAGGGGAAAGGAGGGTCACTGGGTATGGGTGCATGCAGGGCAGGGGAGAGGAGGGTCACTTGTGGACATGGGTGCATGCAGGGCAGGGGAGAGGAGGCAGGAGGGTCACTGCTGGACATGGGTGGATGGAGGGCAGGGGAAAGGAGGGTCACTGGTTATGGGTGCATGCAGGGCAGGGGAGAGGAGGGTCACTGGACATGGGTGGATGGAGAGGGGGGAGAGAGAAGAAATGCTGGACATGGATGGAGGGGAGGGAAGAGTGAGGAAGGAGATGAGGGAAAAGAAAGAGAGGAGAAAAACTGCACATGGATGTAGGCAGACGCTGAGGACCAGAAATGAAGAAGAAAGGAGGAAAGGAAATAAATAAATGGAAAGGAAGCCCTGGAAACGGAGTTAAGAGGACAGATAGCAGCAGAATCGGATACTGGGCCAGCATGATCAGAAAAACAGTCACCAGACAACAAAGGTAGAAAAAAAATCATTTTATTTTCATTATAGTGTTTGGAATATGTTCACTTTAAGAATCAGGTGCTCAACATTAAAAGTTTATATTTATTTACAGCATTTTATCGCACATTAAACATGAATTAGATTGGAACCTGGGATCATTTAATTTTTTTTTCCTGGAGTAATGCATTGCCCTCCCCCCCCCCCCAGGCTCTCTCCCTGGCTATAGCCAGCTCTGCAATCTGGGGGGGGGGGGGCGCAGAGGAGGACCGGGGAGAGAGCCTGTTGTTAAACATTTACCAGCACACCACTGCTTATAACCCATTTAGTTATGTTTAAACAAAAGAGATCTGCATGAAACAAAATATGTATTTTTATTTGGAGTTATAAAACCACTTGCCCCTGAAACATGTTCCAAAACAGAATAATTCATTTGTGTATCTAAAAGGCAAACTCCTACAAAACAGATGAAAAACAGATGAAAATGTGATTTCATGTGCCTCAATGAAAGGAGAGTTTAATTCTACTTCCATTTAATTTCAATATATTCCATTGTCTTTATAAACCCAGGCTTCCCAAGGCAGATTACAACCAGTTAAGATGAACCCATCAGGAGACAGAATATTCTCACTGAAATCTGGCCATCAGAATTGTATAGAAGCACACTGAAGAAAAATGAGCACAAACTACAGAATTTATAATTGCTGTTTCTACTAGTTACAATAATTTTTGAAGTTGTTTTAGTAATATTCAATTTTGTCTTTTCTCCTCCACTTTGTAAGGCACTGCCTATCCAACAAAAACAGTGTTAGACAGTACTTGTTACAGATGGACCGACAATAAAGAACGACAACGTGGATGCAGCAGCTCACAGGTTTGCTTGCTGCTTTGCTGTGTTTTGCGTGAATGGCAATGACAGCTGTGCGGGGAGTGGAAACAGAGATTAATCAAATGTCTTCCTTACTTACAGTGGACTAGATAGGCTCACTTCCACTCCAGTCTATTACACCTCCTTGAAGATTTGCCATGGAAAGAGGGGAATACAGAATTGCAGCGCTGGGTTATGGCTGCTGATTACTGCATACTGTAAGCAGCAGCGGCCGTCAAAACAAAGACGTGCTCCAGTCTTAAGATCGTACTTGGATTCGGAAGATCCCGGGGATCCCGCAGATCTGGCTTTTACACCGTCCCATGAACTTGTTAGCTAATAGTGTGCTGCACTGGACAATGTTGGCACATTTAGACTGCCTCTGGACAGAACTTCTGCATGAAGGAAGCACCTTCCTCATTATTAAATACATATCTGTAAAACAGTAATATATATATATATTTAAGGTCACATCCAGGATAGTTGGGTTAAGGCAGTTTCAGTCTGAAATACAAGTCCCAGAAGGCATTGCAGGCAAGGAGCCAGGGGGGTGAGATGAGGATCCCGGACTGGACTCCTAGCTGCAATCAGGGAAGACATGGGTGTAAGCTGGCAGGTTGTGTAGAGTGGCTGCCACTAGGCGGAAAGAGAGTTAGGAAACCTTGTGTGCAGGAGCTCATCATTGGTCTCATTAGTTTAATGCTCAACTCAGCTGGTTTGGGGTGTGAGGAAGCTAATGGAAGGAGAATGATTGGTTGTGGTAGCTGAAGCCAGGGATTGATTAGACAGGTGGGAAGGAGTCCCAGCAGTGGAGTTCAGTTCAGGAGAGAGAAGCAGAAGGAGAGAAGGAGTTGCAGGCTGAGAATCCTTGGGCAGGGAGGTCCCTAAAGTACTGAAGCAGGCTGAGATTCCTTGGGTGAGAGGAAGTCCCAAAAGTATTGAATTCACTGTGAAGCTGATGCAGGGGAAAACCCTTGGGTAGAAGGAGTCCCTAAAATATTGAACTCTCCTGAAGGTAAAGAGGATAGAAGGTAGAAACTGCTACTGGGTGACTGAACTGTGATGATGAACTGAAAGAACTGTTTGTCTTGGGAATTGAATTACTGTTTATTGTGCACTGGATAAAGAGCCCAGACTGGAGCCTATAGGCCTGTATTGAATCCTGGTATGTGCTATGCTGCTGTTGGAACTGTGTACTAGAAACCTGCATGGAATAAAAGTCCTTAAGATTGAAGTTACTGGTGGACATCTATTTCTTCATTGTACCGGGAGCCTGTGGCTGGAGGAGATTGTTCTATCCTTGGTTGCACAAGAGAGGCGCCTGGTTACAATATATATATATATATATATATATAATATAAGCAAGTGCATTTTCATGAAATACCACTGCATTCCCCAAAACAAAAAGGAGCAAGTTCCCACATGCCATCTTTTTCTTTTCATGTAGGCACGGGAAAATAAGATGTTAAATGCTCCCAGTTTCAACCTAATTAATGTTAGGTTTAAACAGTACTTATAAATAGTAAGTCTGATTGTTTGACCTATACTTATAAATAGTAAGTCTGATTGCTAAGTACCTAATTTTCATAACATGTCTGTTTTGATGGCCCTTTTTCAAGGTGAAAACATCTGTGCACGAACACAGGGAGCCCCTATATCCATCCCATCCAAATGATTTACAATTTAGAACTAAGTAGAGAGGTGTGGTAGCCGTGTTAGTCCACTCTTAAAGGATGTCAATAGAAATCAAACAAAATAAAACATGGAAAAGAAAATAAGATACCTTTTTTATTGGACATAACTTAATACATTTCTTGATTAGCTGTCGAAGGTTGCCCTTCTTCGTCAGATCGGAAATAAGCAAATGTGTTAGCAGATAGTATATTGTGAGCACTCTGGAGGGCGGGTACAAGGGAGAGGGGATAGTGGTTCTTTCAGCCGGCATCATCCCCGGTCATTCAGCCCAGCTAGGAGAGCAGGGCACCCTCTAGGGATCAAACTGCCAGGGAAAGCTGTAATGCAGGAAAAGAACTACACTCCCCAGAAGCCAGTGCAGGGTCAGCTGAACTCTCAGGAGGGGGAGGGTGGAATGACTGATTGGGAGATGAGGTCTGATCCTGGAGATGGGGAACAGCTGGTGGAGCTTGGGGAGGAGGAGGAGATGGAGTGGAATAAAGCAGAGGTAGAAGGAGAAGGTAAGGAGGAGTGCATGGAGGTTGGAAGGTTTGCTCAAACTTCCTCAGGAAAGGTAAAGGCTTTGGTGGCGGGAGTGTGGCCCAAGCTGTGCATACTTGGAGAGGATAAAATAATCCAGTGGGGAAGCCACTGGTGGAAGAAGCTAACCCATAAACTATCTAAGGGTAGAAGATAGTGCTGATGAGGGAAGGCTACAATTGGGAGCAAGACAAAGGTTTGCTGGGGGGTGATATTCTGAGTTAAGATTGGACTGTGTTAATAAGCTGAATGTGGAAAGACTGAACTGACTCTTGCATTCTTGAGGAAGAAACTGCTTGAAGATTAAAGCTGTATTAAAAGATGCTGAGAGAATAAAGACCTGTGGTTTTCAAGAACTATAAGACTGCTGAAGTTAGTGTGTCCCAGTTGTGAGCTGATCCTGGGCGCAGGTCAGCTGGGCAGCAGTTAAACTAGGCTAGAAGCAGTGCAGCAAGGCGGTGGTTGCAGCTCGTACTGGGGAAAAGCTAACCAAGCTAAGCAGGGTCGACCCCGGCTCTCACCTGGAAGGGTGACCTGGTTACAGATTGGTGGCAGTGGTGGGATTGTCTGAACAACCCGCCGGTGAAAGAAGCGTGCATTGCTCCGAGTTCTGGTAAGCATATACGGGACTCGGGTAACCAGGAGGAGGGGGATATAGAGGGCCGGAGCTGTGTAATACCGCACTTGGAGAGTGTTCTTTGTTGTTCCCTTTCTCTCAGGTACCGGTGGCGAAGGCGACATGGAGTCGAAGGAGCTGCTGTCTTTTATGGCCCACCAGTTCCAAAAGCAGCAGGAAATGGCTTAGAGACTTCTAGAGGATTCCTTGGCTGCTTCTCGAGCACAGATACAACCGGTGCTGGAGGTGGTGCAGGAATTGTTACGGGCAGTACCCCTACCGAGGAAAGAGAGCACCTCATTGGAGGCTACAGCCACGGGAGCTGTGCCTGGAAGCCTGGAGCCTGGACGGGTTAATTGGCTGCCGTGGGGCAAATTAACAGAGCAGGACGACATTGAGGATTATCTGGGGACTTTTGAGCGGGTAGCATTGGCGGCTGCCTGGCCTCAAGAACAATGGACCATCAGACTGGCTCCCGCCCTGTCCGGGGAAGCCCTGGCAGCTTTTCGGAGCCTGTTGCCAGGGGACGTGGTGGATTATCAAAAGCTGAAAACGGCTATTTTGGACCGGTATGGGGTAAGCAGACAAACTTATCGCAGGCGCTTTCGGGGTTGGAGGTGGAGGGAGGGGGAGACTCCGAAGGCCTTGGCTCAGAAGCTGATGGACTTGGCTACCAAATGGCTAGAACCTGATAAGAGGGCAGTGACTCAGTTGATGCAGGATCTGGTGCTGGAGCAGTTTTTAGAGGCTCTACCGGACAGTATCAGGGTTAATTTGATCAGGAAGGGATGTGAGACTCTGGAAGAAGCTATCAAAGGCTTTGAATACTTTCTGGAGTCACAATACTCTGAGGGGGGAGAGGGGGTCTGGCGGGGTGGTCGGGGTAAAATGTTCAAAGGATCTGGGTGGAGGGAGGAAGGTCCTAAGGAGGATGATAGAATGTGCTACCGATGTGGGAAGTCGGGACATGTGAGGAGGGATTGTAGGGCCAAGTTGGGGCTCATATCTCAGGTAACCCCCTCTAAGGAACCCCAGTTTACGCATTGGGTTAAGATAGGAGGGGTCCCGGTGGAAGGACTTTTAGACTCAGGAGCAGACCAGACAATGTGCTCCCAGAAGTTGTGGGGGCAGATTGCCCGGAAAGGGGGGCAGCAGGGTAGGAAGAGAGACCGGTCCGTGGCTATTCAGTGCATACACGGGGCCTCCTCAAGGTATCCGGTCCGGCTAGTAGACATACAGGACCAGGAGGGCCTTCAGTGGGTGTGGGTGGCTGTACTTCCTAGGCTACCTCAGGATCTCATTTTAGGAAGGGATTGGGCTCCATTCACATACTGCCTTGGTGGTAAGCAAGCCTTGGTATCTACCCGGGCCCAGGAGAGGCAGGAGAAGGAGCAGGAACTGTCCCTGGCACAAGTATTTCCATTCCAGGGAGAGGTTATGGGGCGGCCGGGGAAGACAAGGAAAGGCTCTCAGCAAAAGAAACGAGGTCAGGAGCAAAGGCGGCAGCATTGTCAAGAGCTCCTTCATCAGGGGAGGTTCCCAGGGGATACGGAACAGGTGTTAGAGAGATTCCCGGATTTTTCCAAAGAGCAAAAAGATGACCAGACCTTGCAGTATGCGTGGGAGCGGGTAGATCAAGAGGGAGAAACCAGCTTCCCTCGGTTTGTTAGTGACAAGGGGTTGCTATATCGGCTGTCCTGTAAAGCAGGGGGGAAGGAACCTCAGAAACAGTTAGTAGTACCGAGGGGGTTTAGGGACCTGGTGTTACGGGTATCTCATGATCATATCTTAGGGGGTCACAAGGGGGCTCAGAATACTCTCCGGCAGGTATTAAACAGATTTTACTGGCCCGGGGTGTATAAAGAGGTGGAACAATTTTGCAGCTCCTGTAGTCAGTGTCAGAGGGGATCAGAGCAAACACCGAACAGAGTGCCCCTACGACCCCTTCCCCGTATAGGGACTCCTATTACCCGTATGGCAATGGATATGATCGGGCCCATTGAGAAGTCCCGAAGGGGGTATTCCTATATTCTAGTGATCATGGATATGGCCACAAGGTATCCCTGGGCCGTGCCGCTTCGTACCACCTCAGCGAAAGTTATTGCGGCCCAGCTAATTCGGATCTTTTGTGAGGTGGGGTTTCCTAGGGAAATGATTACCGACCGGGGGACCAATTTCATGTCACGAACCCTGGCCCAGGTGTGGGAGGCTTTCGGAGTACAGCATATTCGGACCGCAGCTTACCACCCTCAGACTAATGGCCTGGTGGAGAGATTCAATAAAACCTTGAAAATGTTGTTGAGGAAAGGGTTAGGTTCCTCCCATGAGGAATGGGATCTTTTGTTACCATTTGTTTTGTATGTGTGTAGGGAGAATGTTCAGGCCTCTCTGGGCGTATCACCATTTGAATTGATGTATGGGAGATCACCCCGGGGAGTGTTGGATGTGTTAAGGGAGCAGTGGGTTCCTCCGGAAGAGGAGGATCGGGATGTAGTGAACTATCTAGTGAAGCTGAAGGAACGGTTGCATAAATTGAGCCGCGGGGCTCAGCAACAGTGGGAGAGGAGTCAGGATTATCAGAAAGCCTATTATGACCAGAAAGGGGTGGAGAGGGCATTGGAGGTGGGGGACAAAGTCTTGATCATGGTTTCAGACTCACCTCATAAGTTCACGGGACGCTGGAGGGGTCCTGCTGTCATAGAAAAGAAGTTAGGTCCAGTCACCTACTTAGTAAGGAATGAGCAAGGCCGGGAGCAGACCTATCATATTAATGTGCTTAAACCTTGGCAGGAGAGAAGGGGATTATTTGGTCAGTCTAGGATAGAAGCTGAGGAAGAATTAGGACCACAGATCACGGAGATATTCAAGGCAGGAGAACCGCAGATTGCGGCTACATTGCCAGGGAGTCAGCAGAAAGAGGTTCAGGCACTGGTGGAGGAGTTTCGGGATGTCCTGACTCCTTGCCCAGGGGAAACCCACCTTATCAGGCATGATATCATCTCGGAGCCGGGCCGGGTGGTCAGACAGAGACCTTACCGTCTCTCACCCCCAAAGAAACAAGAGGTGGTCCGACAGGTACAGGAGATGCTGGATTTTGGGGTCATTGAGGAATCTGTCAGTCCATGGTCGAGTCCTGTGGTGTTAGTGCCCAAGTCCGATGGTACGTGGCGGTTTTGCATCGACTTTAGACGAGTTAATGCACTGTCAGATTCCGATGCCTATCCGATGCCACGTATCGATGAACTATTGGATCGGTTGGGTACTGCCCGATATCTGTCCACCCTGGACTTGACCAAAGGGTATTGGCAGATCCCTCTGACTCAGGAGGCCAAGCCTAAGACAGCCTTTTCTACACCCATGGGGCTCTATCAATTTAAACGCATGCCATTTGGTCTTAATTCCGCAGCAGCTTCCTGCCAGCGGTTGTTAGATCAGGTTTTAAGACCACATCAGCAATATGCGGCGGCTTACCTGGACGATGTTATCATTCAGAGTGAGGATTGGCCCTCTCATATGATAAGAGTGAGGGCAGTATTAGAGGCTTTCCGTCAAGCAGGTTTGACTTTGAACCCTCAAAAATGTTGCTTTGGGCAGGAGAAGGTTAAATATCTGGGATACCGGGTGGGGAATGGTCAGATAACTCCGCTCTGGGATAAGGTAGCGAGTATCCGGGACTTTCCCTGCCCCAAAAATAAGAAACAGTTAAGGAGCTTTTTGGGCCTAGTGGGGTACTATAGGAGGTTCATACCCCACTTTGCCTCCATTGCTACACCCCTCACTAATAAACTTCAGAAGGGGTCCCCCAACAGTCTACGATGGGAGGAGGGAGGGCTTCGGGTGTTCAATGAATTGAGATTGGCCCTGTGTCAGGAACCCCTGCTGAGAGCCGTGGATTTTGATAAGCCCTTTGTACTGCAAGCTGATGCCTCGGGGGTAGGGTTGGGGGCTGTGTTGTCTCAGGTACACGAGGGACAGGAACATCCCCTGATGTATCTGAGCCGGAAACTGCTCCCCCATGAGGTCCGGTACTCGACCATCGAGAGAGAATGTTTAGCGATAAAATGGGCAGTGCAGATGTGCCATTACTATTTAGATGGGCGTAAATTTACCCTGGTTACTGATCATGCGCCTTTGAGGTGGTTAGGCCAGATGAAAAATAGTAATGGTCGTCTCACAAGGTGGTATCTGGCTTTACAGCCCTATCAATTCAAGGTGGAGCATAGATCAGGCAAATTTCTGACAAACGCGGATGTTCTTTCTCGGATTGCCAGTGCAGGACAGGAGAAGACTGGCAATCGTTTGAGCCGGGGGGTGTGTGAGCACTCTGGAGGGCGGGTACAAGGGAGAGGGGATAGTGGTTCTTTCAGCCGGCATCATCCCCGGTCATTCAGCCCAGCTAGGAGAGCAGGGCACCCTCTAGGGATCAAACTGCCAGGGAAAGCTGTAATGCAGGAAAAGAACTACACTCCCCAGAAGCCAGTGCAGGGTCAGCTGAACTCTCAGGAGGGGGAGGGTGGAATGACTGATTGGGAGATGAGGTCTGATCCTGGAGATGGGGAACAGCTGGTGGAGCTTGGGGAGGAGGAGGAGATGGAGTGGAATAAAGCAGAGGTAGAAGGAGAAGGTAAGGAGGAGTGCATGGAGGTTGGAAGGTTTGCTCAAACTTCCTCAGGAAAGGTAAAGGCTTTGGTGGTGGGAGTGTGGCCCAAGCTGTGCATACTTGGAGAGGATAAAATAATCCAGTGGGGAAGCCACTGGTGGAAGAAGCTAACCCATAAACTATCTAAGGGTAGAAGATAGTGCTGATGAGGGAAGGCTACAATTGGGAGCAAGACAAAGGTTTGCTGGGGGGTGATATTCTGAGTTAAGATTGGACTGTGTTAATAAGCTGAATGTGGAAAGACTGAACTGACTCTTGCATTCTTGAGGAAGAAACTGCTTGAAGATTAAAGCTGTATTAAAAGATGCTGAGAGAATAAAGACCTGTGGTTTTCAAGAACTATAAGACTGCTGAAGTTAGTGTGTCCCAGTTGTGAGCTGATCCTGGGCGCAGGTCAGCTGGGCAGCAGTTAAACTAGGCTAGAAGCAGTGCAGCAAGGCGGTGGTTGCAGCTCGTACTGGGGAAAAGCTAACCAAGCTAAGCAGGGTCGACCCCGGCTCTCACCTGGAAGGGTGACCTGGTTACAATATATAAGAGAAACATCAAAGCATTACTTTGACAGTCTGACAGAGTGGGAGGGTGGGGGTATGCATGGGGCCATCAAAGCATATTCTAACAGGATGGGTGTTGGTAGGTGAGAGGAGGGTAATAAACAGAGAAATACAGCTTTATGGTTTATAATGGGTTAGAAAACCCAGATCCTTATTAAGTCCTGTTTGTTGAGTGTCAAAATATTCAATCATTCTTATTTAAAAGGTCTTACGTTCCTGTATTGTTTTAAAATTACCTTTCAGTATTCTTACTGTGAAATCACTGGTGCAGTGTTCTGGTCTTGTGAAGTGTTGGCCCACAGGGGTGGGGGCTTGACTGGCACCGGCTATTTTCATATGATGTCTTTGCAGATTGAATCTTGTCTTAAGCATCTGACCTGTTTCTCCAATATAGCATCCTTCGTTACATTTTTTACACTGAATGATATATACCACATTGGAAGATGAGCATGTAAAATAGTCCTTTATGTTGAATATTTTTCCTTTGTGAATGACTGTGGGGTCTTGTGAAATGTTTTGGCATAGTTTGCAGATGGCTGTGTTACAGGGAAACGTGCCCTTTTCTTTTTCCGTCTGTGTTGGAAGTTTACTTCTGATCAGCTTGTGTTTTAAATTTGGTGGCTGTTGGAAGGCCAGCACTGGTGGTGATGGGAATATCTCTTTCAGTAATTCATCTTCCTGGAGTAGTGGCTATAGGTCTCTTATGATTTTCCTCAGTTTCTCCAGCTCTGGGTTGTATATCACTACAAGGGGAAGTCTGTCTGTGGCTTTTTTTTCTTTGTACTGTAGCAGATTTTCCCTGGGTGTTTTGAGGGAGGAGGCAATATTCTTGGAGATTATTTTGGGGTTGTAGCCTTTCTGTTTGAAGGATGCAGTCAGGGTTTCAAGGTGTCTGTCTCTATCCTCTGGGTCCGATCAGATAAGGTGGTATCTTGTGGCTTCGCTGTAAATAATGGATCTTTTTGTATGTGAAGGGTGGAAGCTGGAGTTGTGGAGGTAGCTGCATCTGTCTGTGGGTTTCTTGTATATAGATGTTTGTATACAGCCATCACTGATTGAGACCGTGGTGTCCAAAAAATTGACTTTTTCTGGGGAGTAGTCAATTTTGAATCTGATTGTAGGATGGTATGTATTGAAGGAATAGTAAAATTGTTTCAGAGTTTCTTCCCCCTCTGTCCAAATCATAAAAATGTCATCGATGTACCGGTAGTATTTTAGAGGTTTGGTCTGGTATGTATTCAGAAATGTCTCTTCCAGATCAGCCATAAAAAGGTTGGCATATTGGGGTGCTGTCCTGGTGCCCATTGCAGTGCCCATTATTTGTAGATAGATATCATTGTTAAAGCAGAAGTAATTGTGAGTTAAAATGAATTTGATTAATTTTGTAATAGTTTCTGATGAGTATTGATGGTCCAGTGTGGATTTTTTTTAGGAGTCTTCCACATGCAGCTATGCCATCCGCATGTGGAATGTTGCTGTATAGTGATTCTACATCCATCGTGACCAGAAGGGTGTTTGGTGGTAATTGTTTGATATTTTTCAATTTATTCAGAAAGTCTGTGGTGTCTTGTATGAAGCTGTTAGTTTTGTGTACGAGAGGTTTCAGAATTCCCTCTGAGTCCAGATATTTCCTCCGTGAGCGTGCCAATACCTGATATGATTGGTCTGCCCGGGTTTCCAGGTTTGTGGATTTTGGGTAACATGTAGAATGTGCCCACAGAAGGCTGGTTTGGTATGAGCTTCTTCAGATGTGGCTGTGCTTGTGTAGGAAATGTTCTGATAAGATCTTTTAGCTGCTTTGTATAATCCTGTGTGGGGTCCTCAGTTAGTTTCCTGTAGTATTTGTTGTCTGAGAGCTGTCTGTGTCCCTCTTCAATGTATTTGTGTGTCCATAATTACCACTGCGCCTCCTTTGTCTGCGGGTTTGATGATAATGCGTTCGTTAGTTTGTAGAGTTCTTATGGCCGCTCTTTCTGGTGGGGTAAGATTGTACAGAATTCTTTTTTGTTTGTTGGAGAGTTGTGATTTAACCCTATGTCTGAAACTTTCTATGCAAATATCCAGCTTGTAGTTTTGTCCCTCCTGTGGGGTGAAATAAGTGTTCTTTTAAGACTGTATTCCGGTCTGTTTGGTGACCCGTTATTGTGGAAATGTGCTCTAAGACGCATTTTTCTGAAGAACTCTTCTAGGTCTGAATATAGTTGGATTTCATAAAGTTTGCTAGATGGGCAAAAAGAAAGTCCTTTGGAGAGTACAGAGACTTCATGCTGTGTTAATTGATGGTTCGAGAGGTTTATTATACCCATCTGATCTGCATCTCTGAAGGTGTGATTAGTATTCCTTGGTTTGTTTGGGCTTTGATTTTCACATGCCTCAGATGTATATCCAAGTGTCTCCAAGGTGTCTGGGGATGTTGTTTCTGCAGAGCTGTGGTTATCCAAATATAGGCTGTTTTTTCTCTCTGTGATCCTGCAGGAGAAAAGATAGCTTTATTTCTTTCTTGCGGTAGCCATGTGTTTTTCTCTTTGGATGTTATGTAGGTCCTCTTTAAGTTGGTTCCTACGGTGTGGATGGAGTTCCTCCATGTTCCTCATGATTTCATCCCTTTGGGTTTGTATTATTCTCTTTTTCTTGTAGAGTTGATGTATGAGTTCATTTCTTAGTTTCTGACTAGTGCGTTTGCAGATTTTCTCTGCATAGTCAGAATTGTAAGTGGTAGCCAGAGGATTTTTGATCCTCAGTCCTTTGAGAATGATGCCATTCTTCTTGCAGATTGTCAGAAAGTAAAGATGGCTGTTCACTTTTGTTTCTTTTTCCAAAAGTTTGTTCATTTGCTATTTCATGCGGCTGTATGCGGTATCTTCCATCTTAAGTAGAGAGGTGTGGTAGCCGTGTTAGTCCACTCTTAAAGGTTATCAATAGAAATCAAACAAAATAAAACATGGAAAAGAAAATAAGATACCTTTTTTTATTGGACATAACTTAATACATTTCTTGATTAGCTTTCGAAGGTTGCCCTTGTAGTGACATACAACCCAGAGCTGGAGAAACTGAGGAAAATCATAAGAGACCTACAGCCACTACTCCAGGAAGATGAATTACTGAAAGAGATATTCCCATCCCCGCCAGTGCTGGCCTTCCGACAGCCACCAAATTTAAAACACAAGCTGATCAGAAGTAAACTTCCAACACAGACGGAAAAAGAAAAGGGCACATTTCCCTGTAACACAGCCAGCTGCAAACTATGCCAAAACATTTCACAAGACCCCACAGTCATTCACAAAGGAAAAATATTCAACATAAAGGACTATTTTACATGCTCATCTTCCAATGTGGTATATATCATTCAGTGTAAAAAATGTAATGAAGGATGCTATATTGGAGAAACAGGCCAGATGCTTAAGATTCAATCTGCAAAGACATCACATGAAAATAGCCGGTGCCAGTCAAGCCCCCACCCCCTGTGGGCCAACACTTCACAAGACCAGAACACTGCACCAGTGATTTCACAGTAAGAATACTGAAAGGTAATTTTAAAACAATACAGGAACGTAAGACCTTTTAAATAAGAATGATTGAATATTTTGACACTCAACAAACAGGACTTAATAAGGATCAGGGTTTTCTAACCCATTATAAACCATAAAGCTATATTTCTCTGTTTATTACCCTCCTCTCACCTACCAACACCCATCCTGTTAGAATATGCTTTGATGGCCCCATGCATACCCCCACCCTCCCACTCTGTCAGACTGTCAAAGTAATGCTTTGATGTTTCTCTTATATATACTATCTGCTAACACGTTTGCTTATTTCCAATCTGACGAAGAAGGGCAACCTTCAAAAGCTAATCAAGAAACGTATTAAGTTATGTCCAATAAAAAAGGTATCATCTTATTTTATTTTCCAATTTAGAACTATAACTACTCTTGAGACAGCCATGGGCAAAGAAATTGTTAATTCTGTTTTAACTCTTCAGTTCTGTAAAGTAAAAGTGGAGGAATGCCATATGGTTTAGATTATTTAGAAGTTTAACGTTTGGGTTAGAAAGGTCAGAGAGAGAAACTTTCTTTGACCCTTGTGAGTGATGGATGGTTAAGGCTAGTTCATAGATATTATTTTACCACATATGGGTGTCATTATGAACAAGGCATGTTGCAGACATACTGTAGTTTTAAAAGGATTAGTTTTAAAATGCTTAGAAGGAGATAGTGTAAGTGTAGATATTCCTGATGTTTAGATTTGTTTTATAAGGAACTTTGATTTCTGCTTATTTTAGAATATGTTTTATTCTGTGTAATTAATAAGTTTTGTTTCTGTGTAGAATATCTGTAAGACTGCAGTTGAAAAGGTCATCATCTGGTTTGAATTATCCACAGTCCTAGCTAGTTCAATGTATGAAGCTAATAGGTGAAAGAGGTCAAGAAAAGTCTTGATTAATTATAGGTAAATGTAGGAATGGTCCTGAAAGTAATAACAAACTATATCTGTATGCCATTAAGCAAGATGGCCCTTGACCCCTTAATGAATGCCAGAGTGCAGTTAGCAGTTTAAGCTATGACTGGGATTATGAAAATAATAATAAATGTAAGATTGGCCCCTTAGCCCCTCAATGAACCTAAGTTATGAAGTTAGCTGGAAATCTGGGAATTTAATCATAATAAAATGTAAGAGTTCTGGTGCCCAATTGTCTAGCGTGAGAGGCCCCAGGTCATAGGTTAGTTTAGGAAATGTCTGGAACCTATGTAACTGATATTTTGGAAATATATGTATAGAGATGATTGGTTCAGACAGGGTAATTAATCTATTCTTTACCATCTGGAAAGTAAGGGGGGCTAGGAGGGGGTTAGAACTGTATATAACTGGGAGCAGAGGCAGCTTACGTTGGAACAGACAGAAGAAGGAGAGAGAGGACAGACAAGAGATGCAGGATCCAGAGAGAGCTGAAGAAGAGACTTAGTGCTGATGTCCTACTTTGTTTGCTGGCAAATAAAGAAGATTTCTCCATAGGCGTAGACTGGGGGGGCGAGGGGGGGCAATGCCCCCCCAAACGACGATGAGGCGCCGCCGTGCCATTAGTTTAAAAAAAAAAAACATGCACGCACGCGCTCCTCTCCATCCGCTTGGCTTCCCTGCTCTCTCTGTCTGCGTCCCGCCTTCCTCTGACGTCAGAGGAAGGCGGGACGCAGACAGAGAGGGCAGGGAAGCCAAGCGGAGTAGCGGACGGAGAGGAGCGTGTCCGTCTACCCCTCTCTCTTCCTCCCTCCCTCCCTCCGCCGCAGGCAGCAGTCTTTTCCAGCATTCCTGGCAGCGGTAGCGTTGTACACGCTGCCTTCGGTCTGCCCTGAAGCCTTCTCTTCAAGTTCCTGTTCCCGCATAGGTGG
The DNA here is from genome assembly GCF_901765095.1 of Microcaecilia unicolor. Lineage (NCBI taxonomy): Eukaryota > Metazoa > Chordata > Amphibia > Gymnophiona > Siphonopidae > Microcaecilia > Microcaecilia unicolor. Next base: position 125,551,839 of record NC_044040.1, on the reverse strand, counting down.
GAACAGGAACTTGAAGAGAAGACTTCCGGGGCAGACCGAAGGCAGCGTGTACATCGCTACCGCTGCCAGGAACGCTGAAAAAGCTGAAGACTGTTGCCTGCACCGGAGGGAGGGAGGAAGAGAGGGGGTAAACGGAGTCACCATCTTGGACCTCGCGGGGGGGGGGGGGTGAAGCAGAGGGAAGATGGATGGGACTGGGAGGGGTGGGGAGCAGAGGGAAGGAGCAACAGATGGATGGGACTGGGAGGGGTGGGAAGCAGAGGGAAGGAGCAGGAGATGAATGGGACTGGGAGGGGTGGGAAGCAGAGGGAAGGAGCAGGAGATGAATGGGACTGGGAGGGATGGGACTGGGAGGGGTGGGAAGCAGAGGGAAGGAGCAGGAGATGAATGGGACTGGGAGGGGTGGGAAGCAGAGGGAAGGAGCAACAGATGGATGGGACTGGGAGGGGTGGGAAGCAGAGGGAAGGAGCAGGAGATGAATGGGACTGGGAGGGGTGGGAAGCAGAGGGAAGGAGCAGGAGATGAATGGGACTGGGAGGGGTGGGAAGCAGAGGGAAGGAGCAGGAGATGGATGGGACTGCGAGGGGTGGGGAGCAGAAGGAAGGAGCAAGAGATGGATGGGACTGCGAGGGGTGGGGAGCAGAGGGAAGCCTACTGGAAAGAAGACACTGAATAAAACAGAAGACACTGGGACCAAAGCGAATAGAAAAACTAAATAATCAGACAACAAAGGTAGATAAAAGTATTTTATTCATAATTTATTAATTGAAATGTGTCAGCTTTTTGAAATGTGCATCTGTGATATTTTGCCTGTAAATTCAATTCCTTCCTCCACATTAGCATATTCATTTGCATATGTATATATGCAAATGATATGCTAATATGCTCCGCCCATTCTTTGCCCCCCCCAAATGAAACAGTCAAACTACGCCTATGGATTTCTCCCTCATTCTGGTGTGTGCTGTTTGACTCCTGAAGTACCACAGATTCTGCTAACAATAGTGGTAATTCCTGCAACACTCTAACCGATGAAACCAATATTTTCTCTGTGTACATCTATATGCTGCACAAGCCAGCATGTTTGAAAATATAAGTGAGACTAAATAAAAATGCTAGCAACAATAAAGAACGACAACGAGGATGCAGCAGCTCATAGGTTTGCTTCCTTTGCTTTGAGTGTACTAGATGACGGCTGCGCAGGGAAGGGGAAACACAGATAAACTTAATTTACTTCAACGTTATGACATCACCCCGTCTCCTGTTTTCTTCAATCTCCTTGGCTATATCGGCCCTGCTCTGACTGACGTCGCTCCGCTGCCAGCACCCGCGTCCCGCCCTCTGTGATACCTCTTCCTACTGTTTCCGGCAGGCAGAAAGCTGGCGTTAAAGAAGTATTGCTTCGGGGTTGTTGTTGCTGGCCTTAAAGTCTAGTTTAAAGGTAGGATGTGGTGTATAGGAGTTAACAGAGTGCACATGAGTTACCGGACCGCGACTGGGGCAAGGGATGCTGGGTATCGGGAGATGACGTGCACACGAGGAGAGTGGAAGAGAGAGGGGAAGATGCCAGACACCGAATTGCGGGAGAGGGGTGCTCGGCGTGCTACTTGTTATTTCTGCGCTTTATGTTTTGTGAAAGCCATCCATAGCTTTTAATTTCTTAAGTGCGTTTTTCTAGTGCTTATAATTAGGCTTTCTTATAGCTATAGCTGCTGTCCATTTGTTTTTACTTTGAGAAACTAGTTTTCTTGTGTACAGAGAGTTATATGTATAAGTGGGGGTGGGTGGGTGGAAGGAAAAAGAAACTTGAGAGGAAATAAAGAAAGCCCTAATATTTCAAAGCACTTCAAATCCACCATATTTTTTTTCTGTGGGGGGGGGGGGGGGGGGGGGGGGAGACAATGAATAAGAAATATATTTCTCGCTAATTTTCTTTAAGAAATACAAGGAAAAGAGAGGCAGGATGGTAGACCAACTAAATATCTCAATGAACGTTAGGAGAGCATCGAAAGTCACTGAAACTAATGGAAGCTAAGCAGCTAGACACTCAATTGAGTTGGTTGAAAAAAATATACTTGGTATGTTTAGTGAAGTACACTAAGTCTAAGAAGCAAATTCCCTGCCATATTTGAGTTTCTATAGTAACATCTGGAAACATCTTAATTTTACATTTTATGAGTAAATTATATCTGGTCTTAACAATCAGTCTTTGATCTCAAAGCAAGAGATACAATTGTTGCTGTAGTCACCAAGTTAGTCTGATGTCTCCAAAATCTCTGAAACATCGAGTGCATTTTATGTAGCATTTTCAGATAAAAGGGAAGTGAAGCACAAACCAATCACCAGAACAGTAATACTTCACTATAAAACACTGTGTTCAGTCTTACCATAAAGTCTCAGACTTTTGACAGGTGCCTTTATACTTTTCTACATGTTCATGTATCTATTATAGGCGTAAAAACCTTCCAACCTCCCTACTTTCACTCAAACTTTATTTGTAATTAACATGTTAAAAAAAGCTTTAATTAAAATTTGGCTTAGCTTCTCAGCTTAGTTTTATGGTATCCTCGACGTTGGCCACTGTTTTGCAGTTAACCAACTGCTGCATCAGGGGGTTAAGACTATTTCCAAATTCAAACTGTGCTCTTATGTACGGATGATCAGAAGCCCTGCGCTGTTCCAAACAACGCTCTAAAAATAGCACTGGGACAGCGTGGGGCTTTAACACCCCTGTGATCAGAGCTAATAGTATGCAAATTTAAGCACGCTATTAGTTCGATTTATAGGAATACTTCTGCGGGAGGATTGTGCCTCAGCATGCACCCAAGGCACAATCCTCCAGGCTCCCCATCCCCAAAACACAATCCAGGTGGTTCAGTGGGACCGCTAGCTTCACCCTCCCCACCCGCCAACTTGAACCAAAATGCCCTGGTGGGACCATTAGCTTCACCCCTTCCCACCCACCAACAGGAATTAAAATGCCCTGGTGGTCCAGTGGACTGCGATGCCCCCTGCCCACGGCCTACCTCATTGTAGTAGTTGGGAGGGACTAGCACTCCCTCCTCTTCGGGTACCTCCTCAAAATGGGCGGTGCCCTGCCTGGTGCATCTTGAGATGTGCTGGGCAGGGCTTAACTTCCATATAAGGGTTAAACGCTGCCCAGTGCATCCCGCCACCATTTTGAGGAGGCACCCGAAGTAACATTTTATGAGTAAATTATATCTGGTCTTAACAATCAGACCCATGGATACCTGAATGGGGCGTTCCCCAAGGATCCCCCCTCTCACCAATCCTCTTCAACCTAATGATGATACTACTAGCCAATCAAAACCTCAATCCTTACATATATGCAGATGATGTCACGGTATACATCCCGTTCAAACATGATCTAAAGGAAATCACCAATGATATCAACCAAAGCTTCCAAATCATGCACTCCTGGGCGGATGCATTTCAGCTAAAACTTAACGTAGAAAAAACACAATGCCTTATACTTACCTCGCAACATAACACAAGTAAATTCACCACCATAACTATACCAAACTTTACCCTTCCCGACTCAAACACTCTGAAAATTCTTGGAGTCACCATTGATCGAAATCTCACACTCGATAACCACGTGAAGAATACAACTAAGAAGATGTTCCACTCCATGTGGAAACTCAAAAGAGTAAAACCTTTCTTTCCAAGGGCCATTTTTCGCAACCTGGACTATTGCAATGCACTCTACGCTGGCTGTAAAGAACAGACTATCAAGAAACTCCAAACAGTACTACTACTACTATTTAACATTTATATAGCGCTACAAAGCGTACGCATCACTGCACAAACATAGAAGAAAGACAGTCCCTGCTCAAAGAGCTTACAATCTAATAGACAAAAATAATAAAGCAAGCAAATCAATTAATGTGTAGAGGAAAGAGGAGAGGAGGGTAGGTAGAAGCGAGAGGTTACAAGTGGTTACAAGTCAAAAGCAATGTTAAAGAGGTGGGCTTTCAATCTAGATTTAAAGATGGTCAATACCGCAGCCAGACTCATATTTGGAAAAACAAAATATGAAAGTGCAAAACCCCTAAGAGAAATTACACTGGCTCCCACTTAAAGAATGTATCGCGTTCAAGATCTGCATGATTGTTCATAAAATAATTTACGTACATGCCCCGACCTACATGCTAGACCTCGTGGACCTGCCACCCAGAAATGCTAAAAGATCTGCCCGCACGTTTCTCAACCTAACACTTCCCCAGCTGTAAAGGATTAAAATACAAACTAACACATGCGACCAGCTTTTCCTACATGAGCACGCAGCTGTGGAATGCACTACCAACTAACTTGAAAACAATTAATGAAATAACTTTCGCAAATCTCTAAAAACCTATCTCTTCAACAATGCCTACCAAGAGAACCCGTAGCCCAACTATAACACATCGCTACTACACCCTTATTCTGACTCTCGTCTTTCTATTACTGATTGCTTAGTTCTCTTTTTGATATCCTTAATCTCTTTTTCACATCAATTGTATCTTTTACCTGGAATGGAGACGCCATAACAGGTCTTTGTAAGCCACATTGAGCCTGCAAATAGGTGGGAAAATGTGGGATACAAGTGCAATAAATAAATAAATAAATAAGAGGGAGGGTTGCATGCAGTTAATGATCAGAGCTTGCGAGTGCGTTTCACGTGCTGGCCAGCTCTGATCATCAGGTGGAAGCAAACCTGGGTGCTAGTAGGGTACTATTGACTTCTAGCGTCCGCATTTGCTTTTGATCTTCTGGCTGTTGGTTAACTACAAATGGTGGCCTATGTTTCTTGCTAAATTTTGATTCTGTTATACTCCATTCCTTTCTTAAGATATAGTTCCATCTCTCCTCCAAGTTGTCCACTCTATCATTGCAGTATAATTTGTATTTTGGTAACACAGTATCTGATTGGTTATACTACTTTCACTAGGTTTCTGAAAGGCCTTTTATATCTGCCTCTTCATCTATGTACTGTTTCTCCCATCCTGTTTTTTTTTTTTTTTTTTTTTTAAGACTTCTAGCATTTGTGTACAGACAGTTCAACTTGTTTGTTTTGTTTGTATCTACCGGCTGCTTAGCAGCTGAAAGGGATAATTTGCAGTCTTTACTGTACGCTTCCCTTAGGCTTCTGACTGACTTTTTTGCCTTTTGTTGTATTCTCTCTGTTGGGATGCCCTAACTTCCCTGCTTTGGTAGCATCCTTCAAAGACACCTCACTCCGAGCCATATGCTCCTGGATTACTGTTGGCTTTCCCAGAGATTATAGTTTAAAAGCTGCTCCCACAAATTCTAGTTTAAAAACTGCTCTATCTCCCTTTTAAATGTTAGCGCCAGCAGTCTGGTCTATGAAATTATGAGTCGAGTGGGAATGGGTAGACATGAATTGCTTGTTTACTCTTTTCAAATGTACGAGGACTATGGGGTACACAATGAAACTGCTAAGTAGTTAATTTAAAACAAATTGGAAAAAATGTTTCTTAATTCAATGTGTAAATTAAACTCTGTTGCCAGAGAATGTGTTAAGAGCAGTTAGCATAGCAGGCTTTAACAAAGGGTTGGACAAGTTCATAAAAGAGAAGTCATTAAACCATAATTAAAGTGGATTTAGGAAAATCTACTGTTTGCTCCTGGGATAAACAGCATGAAATCCCTTTTTCCATATCATCATGCTGATCAATCCATAGACTGGTGGGTTGTGTCCATCTACCAGCAGGTGGAGATAGAGAGCAATCCTTTTGCCTCCCTATATGTGGACATGTGCTGCCGGAAACTCCTCAGTATGTTCTCTATCTCAGCAGGTGGTGGTCACACACAGCAGCAGCTCTGGCTAGGTCTCCAAGCCTAATTTTTAAGTTTTGTTGAGTACCTGGGGTTGAGGGCTCTTCTTGAGCAAGTGCAAACCTGGTGGTGCCAGGTCCCTCCTTTTCTCCCCCCTCCTGCTGGCTCCATTAAAAAAAAAAAAAAAAAATTTGGACGTCTTTAAGGGCGTTTATTTCAACGTTTATTGCAGCTGCTCACTGGGACACCAGTTCGTTATAGCTCGGAGCGAGAAGCAGGTAATTTTACCTTTTTATAGCGGGCAGGGGGTTCCCCGTTCGGTCTCCACGTGGCTTATGGCGTCGGAGGGCGAGGGCGCGAGGATTTGCTCCCCGGACCGCGTGGGTGCGTCTAGCGGGGATTTCAAAACCTGAATCGCTTTTGTTAAGCATTAGTTTGGAGGCCAGTCAGTGTCCCGGTTCTTCCTCCAGTGCGGCGGTTTTTCCCGCCATAAGCGCCCATCCCCCGCTGCTCGCCCACTCCATGTTGGCTGGCCACTCTGCTCGGACGGCTTCTTCTTGGGCCGCCCTTGAGCTGGGAGACGTTAATACTATGGTCGCCCTTGATTCGGGCGACGGTAAGAAAGCGGCCAAAGTTAAGCGCCGTTCTTCCCGCGCGGCTCCTTCTCGGAGTTTCGCACCGGACGCCATTTTGGATGTGCAGCACGTTTCTCCCCCGCTCTTGCGAGCGCCGGTTGAGGGTGCGGCTAGGGCCGTGGCCCAAGCTGCAGAAGTGCACTGTTTGGGGGGTTTCTCCCCTGAGTTCATTTTGCTGCTGCATCAGGCTTTTCTTATGCAAAACGCTGCCCCTGCCCCACTGTCTGATAAAGGGGTTGAGGCCTCCGGAAGCAAACGCCCTCGGGTAGATTTCCAGGCCCTAGAGGACTCTGTCTCTGATGTAGATGAGGGCAGCGTATCTGAGTTCTCCCAACGGTCCTTTGGGGATTCCTTGGAGGAGACGGATTCCCGCTCGGATGGAGCGGATGACCCCTCTGCAGCGCGGATCTTTCGCTCAGAGGATTTGCCCAACCTGTTAGTGCAGGCCATGAGCATATTAAAGATTTCCTCTCCGGAGGACGTCTCTCCCTCAGCCTCTGTTGGCTCTGCCATTATGCTGAGGACGAAGCGCCCGCCTAGAACCTTCCACATGCATGAGGCCATGCGCACCTTGATTTCGGCTCAATGGGATGTCCCAGAAGCGAGTCTCAAAGTGGCTAGGGCTATGTCCCACCTCTATCCTCTGCCTGAAGGTGAACGGGAGGCCTTTCTTTGGCCTACTGTGGATTCTTGAATCACTGCGGTGACTAAGAAAACGGCGTTGCCGGTGGAAGGTGGCACAGCCCTAAAGGACGCCCAAGACAGAAGATTGGAGGCGGCCTTAAGGTCGTCCTTCGAGGCGGCTGCTTTAAGTTTGCAGGCCTCAGTTTGCGGCTCCTATGTGGCCAGGGCGTGCCTGACGATTGTGCAGCGGGCTTCCCCCTCGGATCCTTCCTTGAGGGCTGATTGGCCGGCCCTGGAATCGGGCTTGGCTTATTTGGCAGACTTGCTGTATGATGTCTTGAGAGCCTCAGCTAAAGGTATGGCTCAGACAGTCTCTGCGCGGCGGTGGCTTTGGCTGAAGCATTGGTCTGCTGACCACGCCTTTAAGTCTCGCCTGGCTAAGTTGCCTTTTAAAGGCAAGCTGCTCTTTGGGGTCGAGCTGGACAAAATTGTGACCGATGTCGGCACGTCTAAGGGCAAGAGGTTACCAGAGGTCAGGGCTCGGGCCAGTGCTCGCCCCGGTAACTCCAAAGGACGGTTTCAGGAAGCCTGTCGGTATCGCCCGAGCAAGTCGGGCTCCTCTGCCCCCTCTTCCTTCAAAAGGAACTTCTCCCCCAAGCAGCATTCCTTTCGCAGAGACCGCCGTCCCGGAGGTGCTTCCTCCGGTCCTCCCCCAGGGTCTCGTACCCAATGACGGGGCCCTGGTCCATGGCCCAGTGCAGATTGGAGGATGCCTGTCCTCGTTTCTGGGCGAGTGGACCAGGGTAACTTCAGACGCTTGGGTGCTGGAAGTCATCAGAGACGGCTACAAGCTAGAGTTCTGCCGACCCTTAAGAGACGGGTTTGTGCACTCTCCCTGCAAGTCTCCGGTCAAAGCTGTGGCAGTGCAGCAGACCTTGGACAATCTGATCCGCCTGGGTGCGGTCGTTCTGGTGCCAGAATATCAGCTTGGCAAGGGACGTTACTCTATTTACTTTGTGGTACCAAAGAAAAGAGGTTCTGTACGGCCTATCCTCGACCTCAAAGGGGTCAATCGGGCCTTGAAAGTTCGGCACTTCCGAAATGGAGACTCTCCGCTCTGTTATAGCGGCAGTGAAGGCAGGGGAATTCCTGGCATCCTTGGACATCAAGGAAGCTTACCTGCATATTCCCATCTGGCCTCCTCATCAACGCTTTCTGCGTTTTGCAGTCCTGGGCCGACACTTCCAGTTCAGAGCCCTCCCGTTCGGGTTGGCTACTGCTCCGCGGACCTTCTCCAAAGTAATGGTGGTCATCGCGGCCTTCCTACGAAAGGAAGGAGTACAAGTCCATCCTTATCTGGACGACTGGTTGATCCGAGCCCCCTCTTATGCAGAGTGCGGCAGAGCTGTAGACCGGGTGATTGCTCTTCTGAGCTCCCTGGGGTGGATCATCAACTGGGAGAAAAGCCAGCTGCGCCCGACTCAGTCCCTGGAATATCTGGGAGTTCGTTTGACACCCAAGTGGGCAGAGTGTTCCTGCCGGACAATCGAATTGTCAAGCTTCAGGCTCAGGTGGACCAGTTCCTAGTAGCCTCTCCTCTTCGGGCTTGGGACTATGTGCAGCTGTTGGGCTCTGACGGCCACGATGGAAGTAGTGCCCTGGGCCAGGGCTCATATGAGACCACTACAACTCTCTCTGCTGCAGCGCTGGACTCGTGTCGGAGGATTACGCTGTGCCCCTTCCCTTGGACCTAGCGGTGCGCAAGGCGCTGAGCTGGTGGCTGAGGACAGACAAGTTGTCCGCAGGGATGCCTCTTTTGACCCCGGAGTGGGTTGTTGTCACGACGGACGCCTCATTGACGGGCTGGGGAGCCCATTGCTTGGGAAGGACAGCGCAGGGGCTCTGGTCTCTTGCAGAGGCAAAGTGGTCTATCAACCTCCTGGAACTCAGAGCCATTTGGTTGGCGCTTTTGAAGTTTCTCCCGGTACTGGCGTTGAAGCCAGTACGGGTCCTGTCGGACAATGCCACGGCTGTGGCCTATGTCAATCGCCAGGGAGGTACCAAGAGCACCCCTCTAGCCAAGGAGGCCATGAATCTATGCCAGTGGGCGGAAGCGAACCTGGAACAGCTGTCGACGGCCCACATTGCTGGAGTCATGAATGTCAAGGCGGACTTTCTCAGTCACCATACCTTGGATCCTGGAGAGTGGCAGCTATCGGCTCAGGCGTTCTTGGACATCACGAAGCGCTGGGGCCAGCCGAGCCTAGACCTGATTGCGTCATCGGCCAATTGCCAAGTGCCGCGCTTTTTCAGCAGAGGACGGGACCCTCGATCTCTGGGAGTAGATGCTCTTCTCCAACAGTAGCCGACACAGGAGCTTCTCTATGTGTTCCCGCCCTGGCCCTAGATGGGCAGGGTACTAGACTGGGTGGCAAAGCATCTGGGCCGGGTAATCCTGGTGGGTCCGGACTGGCCCAGACGTCCCTGGTATGCGGACGATCAGGCTCTCAGTGGACGGACCGCTGCGACTGCCGGCGGAGCAGGGCCTGTTGCATCAGGGTCCCGTGGTGATGGAGGATCCCTCCCCCTTTGGTCTTACGGCCTGGCTATTGAGCGGCAGCGTCTGAGGAAGAAAGGCTTCTCAGACAAGGTCATCGCCACTATGCTGAGAGCGAGGAAGCGCTCTACTTCTACTGCTTACGCCAGGGTTTGGCGTACCTTGCATCGTGGTGTGAGGCAGGCTCCCTTTCTCCCTTCACTGCTCCAGTTTCTTCAGTGTTGGCGTTCCTGCAAGAAGGTCTGGAGAAAGGCCTGTCGCTCAGTTCCCTTAAAGTCCAGGTAGCGGCTCTGGCTTGCTTCAGGGGCCGCCTGAAGGGTGCTTCCCTGGCTTCGCAGCCAGATGTGGTGCGCATTCTCAAGGGAGTTAATCACCTGCGCCCTCCTCTGCACTCAGTGGTGCCTGCGTGGAATCTCAACCTGGTGCTAAGAGCCTTGCAGAAGCCGCCTTTTGAACCCTTGTTGAGGGCATCTCTGAAAGACCTGACGTTGAAAGCAGTCTTTTTGGTGGCTATCACTTCAGCCAGAAGAGTTTCCGAGCTCCAGGCACTCTCATGTCGAGAGCCCTTTCTGCAGTTCACTGAGGCAGGAGTGTCTGTTCGCACAGTGCCTTCCTTCCTGCCCAAGATTGTTTCTCGCTTCCATGTGAATCAGCAGCTCTGTCTCCCATCCTTTCGTAGGGAGGACTACCCAGAGGAGTACTCTGCTCTCAAATATCTAGATGTGAGACGAGTCATCATCAGATACTTGGAAGTGACCAATGATTTCCGGAAGTCGGATCATCTGTTTGTCCTGTTTGAAGGTCCTCATAAGGGTCTGCAGGCTGCTAAGCCTACAGTGGCAAGATGGGTCAAGGAAGCCATTGCAGCGGCTTATGTGGCCGCGGGGAAGGTGCCGCCTATCCGGCTGAAGGCTCACTCCACTAGAGCTCAGGTGGCCTCGATGGCGGAGGCCGGGTCCGTCTCCTTGGCAGAGATTTGCAAGGCGGCAACTTGGGAATCGGCTCATACCTTCTCCAGGCATTACCGCTTGACTGTGGCTGCTCGGGCGGAGGCCCGGTTTGGAGCTTCAGTGTTGCGGTCAGGGATTTCTATGTCCCGCCTTGGGTGAGTACTGCTTCGGTACATCCCACCAGTCTATGGATTGATCAGCATGATGATATGGAAGGTAAAATTATGTATCATACCTGATAATTTTCTTTCCATTAATCATAGCTGATCAATCCATAGCCCCCCCCAGATATCTGTACTGTTTTTATTCTGGTTGCATTTCAGGTTCAAGTTTAGTCTTCAGTTCCTGTTCAAGTTTTTTCAATTGGATTCTTCAGGAGTTGAGACGATTTTGTGTTACAGTGAGCTGCTGCATTCCTCTCCCCTCCGTTTTACAGGGCTGGATTGAGACCTAAATTCTGCCGGCGCTCCCTCCCGCTTCATGCGGCTGTAGGGCAGCTTTGTACCCCTCCCGCTTCGGCGGTGTTAGGGTCAGTCAGCTCCTCCCGCGGTTGCGGTTGCAGGATAAGCCAGATCCCCCCCGCATCGGCGGGGTGGTGTCCCTCCCCCGCTCCGCGGGGATGAGCTGGACGGATTCCCCTCCCCCACTTGTGTGGGGATGAGCTGGGTTAATTCCCCTCCCCCGTTTCGGCGGTGGTGAGCTGGGCAGAGTGTCCCTTTGTGGGTGTAATTCTCTAAGTGCTGAGTCCTGCAGATGGAGCTTTGATATCGACATACTGAGGAGTTTCCGGCAGCACATGACCACATATAGGGAGGCAAAAGGATTGCTCTCTATCTCCACCTGCTGGTAGATGGACACAACCCACCAGTCTATGGATTGATCAGCTATGATTAATGGAAAGAAAATTATCAGGTATGATACATAATTTTACCTTACTCTTCTGGGATCTTGCCAGATACTTGTGGCCTGGATGGACCTTCAGTCTCTCAGTATGGTGATACCTATGTACTTGTGGTTAAGGTGGAGTCCATTTTTTTCAGAATAGGCTGCCTCATCATCTGAATCCCTCATCTGTGCATCATTGCCTCATCCACTGATTTAGAGACTGGAGATCTCCCTGACTTTTGGGTCCTGTGCATAGAATATGGAGCATTTCTGAAAATATTACCATGGAGGTTCTGGAGTTCAACTTTCCACCTAACAGCCTAATTTTGGCTACCATATTTTCCTATCTACATCTGCCGAGGCAGTCAACTCCTGCCCTGGACTGTCTAAAATCTTACCTTTGTGAAGCATGAGGTTTGCCACCTTTACATCAGGCAGACAGTGCACAATCTTTGTAATTAGAGCTGCCTTTTGGTGCACCACCCCCACAAACCTTCCAGTTGACTTCATCTTACCTGGGGTCTCTGCTGCTGGTAACCATGGAGGCAAGCAGGGCAGGCTAATCCGTATAAGGGAGGATTGGAGGTCTGCAGATACGTTTTAAACTCTGAAAATATGTCCAGCCATGTTAGTTAGTCATCTATCTAGCATCCGGATATGTGAAAAAAAAAATCCTGAAAAAAGTGAGGTGGTTTTCAGTGCTAACATCCTGAGCACATTTATCAGCCCCTCCCCCCCCCCCCCCCCCCCATTTAAACTTTGGACCTCAGGAGTGTGCCTAGTTTGCTTTAAACTATTTCTTCCCATGGCAACAGATACTGTATGCAAGTATACATAGCAACCAATATGAAAATAGTACAATTTAGTCAGGAGGTTTCAGTTGAAATAACAAAGAACTTTAACTTTTTCTGGATGACTTAAAATGCAGTAAATCAGTTAAGGAATTTTGTGTGTGTGTAGATCTGTGTTGTACGTAATGTATGTGTTCTGAAATGTGTCTGTGGGAGTGGTGGGGCAGTTTGCAGGAGGGGGATAGTAATGGAGGGGGTATATAGCTTGTGGAGTGATGGGGCAGTTTGCGGAAGGTAGTTTTTAGAGGTGGGGGTGATTGCGGGGCAGGTGTAGATTAAAAGGTTTGACAGTTTGTGAGGTGGTGGGACAGTTGTAGAAGGGTAGTTTTTGGGAGTGCTCTCTGCTGCTGATTAGGCAGTTCTGGAAAGCGTATTTTGGGGGCGTGGTAAGTTTGTAGGGTGTAGGGGTAGTTGTAGGTGGATACTGGGGGGGGGGGGGGGGGGGGGAAGAACAGTGACACAAGTTTGAAAATGGATGGGCCATATTAGACTAGGGATTCCAGAGAAATACACCTTCCATAAAATTCACCTAGTCCATTTCTGTGACAGAAGCAGTTCCAGCTTCTGCAACATAGAAACTTACAGTACATACATTGCAGCATAGGAGTTAGGAAATTCCTCCTTCTTTAGTGTCTGTCTGCACTATATCCTATATGATTGAGTTGTATTCCCTTCCTAATAGTAGATAGAAGTAGAGGAACTGACTTTTCCCGTTGACCTCATCAATAAAAGGGATGGTGCTCTGTGGAAAACTCCTGTATTTTCTCTACCTCCAGCAAAATGGTTAGTTGTGTGAGCTGGTGCACCTGGTCCCTGGCTAGCTCTCAGCTATGCAGTTTAAGGCTGCACCGCTTGGAGGAGCCTAATGGCCTTCCAGGTTTGCGGTTCACAGACCAGACCTAGTGGATTGCGGAACTCCACTCCGCAGCCCCAAGTCATCACCCATGGGCAATGACTTGGTGATATGTTTGGGTTTGTTCCCATCCCCTCCTTTCTGCCCTCTTGTATGCCTTCTGGGGTCACCCCCCCTCTTCCTACAGCTCCAAACAGCTCATAGGACATTTTTAATTTAATGTGGGTTGGCTGTCAGGTCTATTATTATTATTAGCATTTGTATAGCGCTACCAGACGCATGCAGTGCTGAACACCTGATACAAAGAGACAGTCCCTGCTCAAAAGAGCTTACAATCTAAATAATACAGACAGACAAGACAGTTACGGGTGAGGGAAGTAATGGGAGCTAAAAAGCAGCAGTGAAAAGGTGGGTTTTCAGCATAGATTTGAAAACAGGTAGAGATGGAGCTAGACGTATAGGTCCAGGAAGTCTATTCCAGGCATAAGGTGCATAAGGTCTAGCATTATTCCCCCATTTTTAGGGGAAAAAGACAGTTAAAACAAAAATAAGAGAACCCCGAAACACACAAAAAAGCAAATAATGTAAGTTTAAACATTTTTATTGTGCATATAAAACACGTATAAAACAGTTTCTCAAATAACATTCACATTTTTATTTTAGCAGAATAACTATCCCTCTCCCCATTTCCCATCACAGATAAACCCTCCTCCCGCCCCAACAGAAAGGCAAATAACTGAACATGGAGGACAAACTCTTATAGCTCTCCAAGGTGTAAAACGCAAATACAGGTTGTCAGCATCTAACCCCAACATTCAGCCCTTCCTAGAGAAAACACCTTTTACAAAGCTGTAGAATTCCCCCTCCCAAGGTATTTACTATTGTACTTTGAGCTCAAATGGATAAGGATTGAATATATAAATCCCTAATTTTCAAAACCTTTTTCCTATGTTTCAAAGATCCCTTTGCACTTTGAAACTCCAATAACACTAACAAATCTAGCCTGTTATACCATTCCTAAAAGGAAGGAGGTGAATCGTGCATCCACCTGTAAAGAAAGTATTTCAGAGCCTCTACTCTGTACTTGTTCTTTAATAATTCCTTGTCAGCAGCAGCAGATGAATCCATTACAAGTGGGTTGTGTCCACCTACCAGCAACACTGAAAACCATAGTGCCTCTAGGACGGCTAGCTCCATCTGCCTCTCAGTATTTCTCTATCTCCCAGCAGGGTAGGATGCAGCTTGTTCAGCTTCTTGAAAATTTCTGCCTGGGGAGGCTCCTGTGCTTGGCCTGAGCTGGGGTGTTGTGGCTGGTGGTGCCCACTTTAAAGGCACATAGGTTCACCCTTTCCCTGCCTTTACCCATTGTGGATGCAGGCACATAAGTTCGCTCTGTCCCTGCCTTTCCCACTTCCCCCTTGTGGATGTAGGCATAGAGGTTCGCCCTGTCCCCGCCTTTCCCATCCTCTACTGCCTCTGGAGTACCTCTGTAGCTGTTTGCCTCCAACTTTCCTCACAGCATAAAAAAAAAACCGTGCTTTTTATGCGCTGCTATTCTGAGGCTTTTATTGACTGCAGAGGGAGTTAAGCGCTGTTCCTGTTGTGACAAGCGCAGATCAGCAGCAGGGCTCTGTAAAACGTGCTGTATAGACGGTAGAGCCAGTACGAGTATGGCGAGCGATGAGTCTTCCCGCTCAATGGAGCTGGCACCGGGCGCCATCTTGGAAGCGCCGCATGGCTCGACCCCCGCGGTTGCGGCGGAGTCTGTGAGCAGAGGGATGCCTCGGGCCAAGGCTACCAGAGGCGCTTTGTTCTCCGTAGCTCCTAATTCGGAGACGGGAGGTCAGGCTGAGTTTTTCTCCCCTGAGTTTGTGCTTATTTTACATAAAGCCTTCATGCTGAGAAGAGCTCTGCGACAGGTGTCTGACACTACGTTGCTACCTGGTCTCCCTCCGACTGATGATGACCCGGGGCAGATGTCAGGAGTGGATGCCCCTGAGCGTTGGATGCACGCTAAACACAGAGGGGTAAATTCCCCGTCAGAGAGTGGCGCACCTCCCTTTTCCCCCCTGTGGTCGGGCTGTGGGGATTGAGGGATCTGGCAGGCCTTCGTGATCTGAGGAGCCAGAGGAAGGTGCGGGTTTGCCACTGGAGCTGGATGATCCCATTGCGGTTCGGATTTTCCACTGCAATGAGCTGCCAGCGCTTATCTCTGATGCCTTACAGGCCCTCTCTATTGATGATCGTGTTCAAGGCGAGGCCTCCTCTGGAAATCCGAGGAAGGTGAGTACTAAGAAGCCTGCTCGAGCCTTCCCTTTGCATGACTCCATCCAAGAGCTTATTTCTGCTCAATGGGCTGACCCAGAGAGGCCCTTGAAAGTGGCTAGGGTGATGGGGCATCTTTACCCTCTGAGTGAGGAGCACTTGGCCTGTTTTGGGATGCCTAAAGTGGATGCCTTAGTCACGGCGGTGACAAAAAAGACCACCCTCCCAGTAGAGGGAGGGGTCGCCCTGAAGGACATTCAGGACTGGCGCCTGGAATCAGCGCTAAAACGGCCCTTTGAGATTTCAGTCCTAGCCTTAAGGGCGTCTGTTTGCAGTTCTTATGCTGCTCGAGCCTGCCTTTCTTGGTTATAACAGGCAGTGGAATAGCCCGTGGATGGTGCGGAGTCCCTCGCTGAGGTTGCACCGCGCATGGAGTCGGCCTTGTCATTTTTAGCTGACGCCCTCTATGATCTGGTCAGAGCTTCGGCTAAACAGATGTCTGTGGCGCTGTCCGCCCGCCGCCTTCTATGGCTACGGCATTGGGCGGCTGACATGGCCTCTAAGAAAAGACTGGTGAAGTTGCCCTTTTGGGGACTTCTGTTATTTGGAGAGGAGTTGGAGAGGATTGTTAAAGACCTGGGGAATGCTAAACCCCAGTGGTTACCTGAGGATAGGCCGCGGCCTTCTTCCAAAGATCAGGTGGTTCCCTCCTCCTCTAGACTTTCTCTCTTTATCTAGACTTTATCTCAGCTTTATCTCTCCACACCAGACGTCACTGCCGAAACCCAGGCCAAAGTATCGGCTTGCTTATTCGACATTGCTGCCTGGATGTCCAACTGCCACCTGAAACTGAACATGGCCAAGACCGAGCTTATTGTCTTCCCACCCAAACCCACTTCCCCTCTCCCTCCACTCTCTATCTCAGTTGATAACACCCTCATCCTCCCCGTCTCATCTGCCCGCAACCTCGGAGTCATCTTCGACTCCTCCCTCTCCTTCTCTGCGCATATCCAGCAGATAGCCAAGACCTGTCGCTTCTTCCTCTATAACATTAGCAAAATTCGCCCTTTCCTCTCTGAGCACAAAACCCGAACTCTCGTCCACTCTCTCATTACCTGTCGCCTTGACTACTGCAACCTACTCCTCACTGGCCTCCCCCCTTAGCCATCTATCCCCCCCTTCAGTCCGTTCAGAACTCGGCTGCACGTCTTATCTTCCGCCTGGACCGATATACTCGTATCACCCCTCTCCTCAAGTCACTTCACTGGCTTCCGATCAGGTACCGAATACAGTTCAAGCTTCTCCTACTAACCTACAAATGCACTCAATCTGCAGCCCCTCCTTACCTCTCTACCCTCATCTCCCCTTACGTTCCTACCCGTAACCTCCACTCTCAAGACAAATCCCTCCTCTCAGTACCCTTCTCCACCACCTCCAACTCCAGGCTCTGCCCTTTCTGCCTTGCCGCAACCCATGCTTGGAATAAACTCCCTGAGCCCATACACCAGGCCCCCTCCTTGCCCATCTTCAAATCCTTGCTCAAAGCCCACCTCTTCAATGTCGCCTTCGGCACCTAACCACTACACCTCTATTCAGGAAATCTTAACTGCCCCAACTTGACATTTCGTCCTTTAGATTGTAAGCTCCTTCGAGCAGGGACTGTCCTTCTTTGTTAAACTGTACAGCGCTGCGTAACCCTAGTAGCGCTCTAGAAATGTAGTAGTAGTAGACCTCGCTTCCGTGAATCTAGAAGATATCGGCCGGGGCGCTCTGCTGGGTTTACTCAATGTGCCCATTTTCAGCAGAGGAACTCCTTTTACTTGGACAAGCGATCCGCAGCGGCCGGTGCTAGGCCTGGAGTTCAAGGGCGACCCTCTCAATGATGGTGCGCCGGTCCACTCCTCCTTTACAGCAGTAGGAGGACGCCTTTCCCGCTTTTTAGAGGAGTGGACCAAGATTACTTCGGATTAGTGGGTCCTGGACCTGATCAGAGAAGGTTACCGATGGGAATTCAATGCCCCAGTGAGAGACATGTTTTTGGAGTCCCGATGCGGTACTGCCATCAAACAGGCGGCGGTAGAGGAGACCCTACAAGTCTTGTTGCACCTTGGGGCGGTGATCCCTGTGCCTCCCGCCGAACACGGCTGCGGTCGTTACTCCATTTACTTTGTGGTGCCGTGAAAAGGCGGGTCTTTTCGGCTCATTCTTGACTTGAAGGAAGTCAACAAGTCTATGAGAGTGCGGCATTTTCACATGGAAACCCTGCGCTCCATCATAGCGGCGGTACAGCCAGGAGAATTCCTCACGTCTCTGGACCTAAAAGAAGCTTACTTGCACATTCCTATATGGCCCCCGCACCAATGGCTCCTCCGATTTGTGGTGTTGGGAAGACATTTCCAGTTTCGGGCCTTGCCTTTTGGCCTCGCCACAGCTCCCCGAACATTTTCAAAGGTAATGGTGGTAGTAGCTGCCTTTCTCAGGCAAGAGGGTATCCGGGTTCACCTGTACCTAGACTGGCTCATCAGAGCGGACTCGGCAAAAGAGAGTCATCATGTCACAGCCAGAGTGGTCTCAGTACTGCAGTCTCTGGGCTGGGTTGTCAATATACCCAAAAGTCACCTGACCCCCTCTCAATCTCTAGAATATTTGGGGGTCTGGTTCGACACGGTCTCGGGGTTTGTTTATATACCCGACCAAAGGCGGTGCAAGCTTCAGAATCAGGTCCGTCTGCTCCTGAGGATGCCTCGCCTGCGAGCTTGGGACATTGTCCAGTTGTTGGGGTCGATGACGGCCACCTTAGAAGTGGTGCCATGGGCGAGAGCGCATATGAGACCTCTGCATTGCCCTGTTTCAACGATGGTCTCTGATGTCCCAGGATTATCAATGCAGACTCACGTGGCTCCCTGCGGCCCGACTTAGTATGGAGTGGTGGCTCTCAGCATGCTGTGGCAAGGAATGCCGCTAGCGCTTCCCGATTGGTGCCTGGTGGTAACGGATGCCAGCCTGAAGGGCTGGGGAGCACATTGCCAGGGAAGCTATGCCCAGGTCTATGGACACCTGAGGAAACGGGGTGGTCCATCAATCGCTTAGAACTGATAGTGATATTTCAGGCGCTTCTGGCCTTTCACAAAACCCTGGAGAGACTGGCTGTCAGAGCTCTGTCGGACAACACGACAGCAGTGGCCTACATAAATTGACAAGGCAGCACTCAGTGCAGAGCACTGGCCGCGGAGGCCGCTCAGATATGCCACTGGGCCGAGCTACATCTGCAGCTCTGTCAGCAGCTCTCATAGCAGGTCAGAGCAACGTGCAAGCCGATTTTCTAAGCAGGCATCAAATCGACCCAGCGGAGTGGGAACTGGCAGACGAAGTGTTTCTTCAGATCTGTGCCAAATGGGGATAGCCCGTAATGGATCTTATGGCGTCAAGCACTAATGCCAAAGTCCCGTCCTTTTTCAGCAGACAGAGAGATCCTCGCTTGGCGGGGTTGGATTCCTTGGCTCAACCCTGGCCTCCAGGCCTCCTGTATGTGTTCCCTCCTTGGCCCTTAATAGGGCGGCGGCTCCTGCGAATTCGGCTACATCAAGGAGTGGTGATCCTCATTGCCCCGGATTGGCCCAGGCGGCCGTGGTATGTGGACCTCCGGCGGATGCTGGTGGAGGCTCCCCTTCCTTTGCCTCTGGTTCTGAACCTGTTGACGCAGGGCCCGGTGACCATGGAGGATCCATGCCGCTTTGGTCTTTCAGCATGGCTATTGAGAGGGCACAATTGAGAGACAAGGGCTATTCTAACAAGGTCATCTCCACTCTCTTGCAGGCCCACAAGCGTTCCACTTCCTTTGCCTAGGCTCGGATCTGGAGCCAGTTTGAGGCTTGGTGTGCTTCTAAAGCGATCACACCCATGTGGGCTTCTGTATCGCTGATACTTGACTTTCTGCAGGATGGTTTACAAAAAGGCTTGGCGTATAATTCCCTGTGTGTTCAAGTGGCAGCATTGTCATGCTTTCGGGGGAAGGTCGCTGGCCTCTCCCTGGCTTCACATCCGGACATTGCACGGTTTCTGAGAGGGGTGCTTCTACTACTACTACTACTTATCATTTCTATAGCGCTACTAGACGTACGCAGCGCTGTACACTCGAACATGGAGACAGTCCCTGCTCGACAGAGCATACAATCTAATTAGGACAGACAGACAGGACAAACAAGAGATAAGGGAATATTAAAGTGAGGATGATAAAATAAGGATTCTGAACAAGTGAACAAGGGTTAGGAGTTAAAAGCAGCATCAAAAAGGTAGGCTTTTAGCTTAGATTTGAAGACGGTCAGAGATGGAGCTTGACGTACCGGCTCAGGAAGTCTATTCCAGGCATATGGTGCAGCAAGATAAAAGGAACGGAGTCTGGAGTTAGCAGTGGAGGAGAAGGGTGCAGATAAGAGAGATTTACCCAGTAAACGGAGTTCCCGGGGAGGAATGTAGGGAGAGATAAGAGTGGAGAGTTATTGAGGAGCTGCAGAGTGAATGCACTTATAGGTCATAAGAGGAGTTTGAACAGTATGTGGAAACAGATAAGAAGCCAGTGAAGTGACTTGAGGAGAGGGCTAATATGAGCATAACGACCCTGGCGGAATATTAGTCGTGCAGCAGAATTTTGAACAGATTGAAGAGGAGAGGGATGGCTAAGTGGGAGACCTGTGAGAAGCAAGTTGCGGTTGTCTAAGCGAGAGGTGATAAGAGCGTGGATGAGGGTTCTGGTAGTGTGCTCAGAAAGGAAAGGGCGAATTTTGCTGATATTATAGAGAAAGAAACGACAGGTTTTAGCAGTCTGTTGAATATGTGCAGAGAAGGAGAGGGAGGAGTCAAAGATGACCCCAAGGTTACGAGCTGATGAGACATTAAGGATGAGAGTGTTATCCAGAGAAATAGAGAATGGGGGAGGAGAAGAGGTTGGTTTAGGGGGAAAGATAAGAAGCTCAGTCTTGGTCATGTTTAGTTTCAGATGGCGCTGAGACATCCAGGCAGCAATGTCAGACAGGCAGGCTGATACTTTGGCCTGGATTTTGGCTGAGATTTCTGGTGTGGAGAGGTAGATCTGGGAGTCATCTGCGTAAAGATGATACTGAAAACCATGGGATGAGATCAAAGTACCAAGGGAAGAAGTATAGATGGAGAACAGAAGAGATCCCAGGACAGATCCCTGAGGTACACCAACTGACAGTGGGATAGAAGTAGAAGAGGATCCACTAGAGTATACACTAAAGGTACGCTGGGAGAGATAAGAAGAAAACCAGGAAAGAACAGAGCCCTGAAATCCAAGTGAGGACAGCGTATCAAGGAGTAGGCTGTGATCAACAGTGTCAAAAGCAGCAGATAGATCGAGAAGGATGAGGATACAATAGAGACCTTTGGATCTGGCTAGGAACAGATCTTTGGAGACTTTAGCAAGCACTGTTTCAGTTGAATGAAGGGAGCGAAAGCCAGATTGAAGTGGATCAAGAATAGCTTGAGATGAAAGAAAGTCAAGGCAATGGCGGTGAACGGCACGTTCAAGTATCTTGGATAGGAAAGGGAGGAGGGAGATGGGGCAATAGTTGGAAGGACAGGTAGGGTCCAATGAAGGTTTTTTAAGGAGTGGTGTGACTACGGCATGTTTGAAGGCATCAGGAACAGTCACAGTGGACAATGAAAGATTGAGGATATGACAGATAAACGGGATGACAGTAGGGAGTGATAGTGTTAAGTAAATGGGTGGGAATAAGATCAGAGGAACAGGTAGTTAGTTTCGAGGAGGAAAGAAGATGTGTAGTTTCCTCTTCAGTGATTTAAGAAAAGGAAGCAGGGGTTGGAGGGTTGAGAGAGTGGACTAAGGGAAGGAGAGGTGGAGGTGACCGAGAATTCAAGTTTAATCTTGTGAACCTTATCATGAAAGAACTCAGCCAGAGTCTGGGGGGAAAGTGAAGAGGGGGGGGGGGGGGGTTGGAGGTGAAAGCACTTTGAGGAGAGAGTTCAGTGTGGCCAAGAGAATTAGTCAACTGGATGTAATAGTCCTGTTTGGCAAATAAAAGAGCAGACTGGAAGGAGGTCAGCAAAAATTTGAAATATATGAAGTCAGCATGGGCACGGGATTTCAGCCAAAGGCGTTCGGCAGAGCGGGCACAGGAACGTAGGTAGCGGATTCTAGAGGTCAGCCAAGGTTGGGGTATGGTATGTTTTACAGAACGGGGAATGAGAGGAGTGAGAGTATCCAGAGCAGAGGACAGAATAGTTTTATAGGAAGAGACAGCCTCATTGACAGACTTGGATAATATAGTGGTAGAGAAGAGATTTGAAATATTGGAGGACAGAGTAGAAGGGTCAATAGCCTGAAGATTCCTACATGTATTGGTTAAGATTGGACGGGCCTGGGGAGGAGGGTGTTTAAGTGTGAAAGTTATCAGATGATGGTCAGAGAGGGGAAGAGTTGAGGCACAGAAACTGGAGAGTGAGCAGTTTGAGGAGAGGATAAGATCAAGACAGTGGCCGTTCTGGTGAGTGGGGGCAGTGGAGCACAGTTGAAGATTGAAAGAGGATGTTAAAGCAAGAAACTGCGAAGCATAAGAGTCAGAGGGATCATTAGCATGAATGTTAAAATCCCCAAGAATGAGGGAAGGAGATGAAGGCTCAAGAAAGAAGGAAAGCCAAGCATCAAAGTCAGTGAGAGAGAAAGAAAGGGACTTATCAGGGGGTCAGTAAATGACTGCTACTCGGAGAGGCAGAGGGGCAAATAGACGGATGGAGTGGACTTCGAAGGAAGAAAAACAGTGAGACTGGGGTAGAAGAAGAAGTTGAACTCTACAAGAGGGTGAAAGTAGTAGCCCGACACCACCTCCGCAGCCAACCGGGCGAGGAGTATGGGAGAAAAGATAACCTCCATAGCATAGGGCCGCAACTGAAGCAGAGTCTTCAGGGTAAAGCCAAGTTTCAGTTAGGGCAAGCAGATGGAGAGTACGAGAAAGAGGTCATGGATTTAGGAAAGTTTGTTACAGACAGAGTGGGCATTCCACAGAGCGCAAGAGAGAGGCAGGGAAGGAGGGGGGAAGAGAGGAACAGAAATTAGACTGGAGATATCACAGTGTGACCTGCACAAATAGGATGAGAGCTGATGTGGAGGACCAGGATTGGGATTAATGTCCCCAGCGGAGAGCAGGAGAAGGAGTAAGAGAGTACGGAGATGTCACGTCTGTGGCCGTGACCACCCTCAGCCTTACCTTCTTTCTGGGGGTCAGCAGCTCTGCTGGCTTCTGTCTGTGTTTGTGTTAGTCTTGACTCTGTCCTGGTGTGCTGGCTGCTTCCAGCATGAACCTGATTGCTTCACTAGACCTCACCTGTGTGGGCTATGTCTCTCTAGGGAGCCAGCATCTAAGATGGCTGCCACCGGCTCTATGCCAGCTTCCAAGATGGCTCCTGCTTATCTTTCCTGTGGGCTCACTTCCTATGTGTGTCAATCCTCTCTTTGGAGTCAAGGTACTTCCTGCTTCTGTCCTGCTGTTGGTGACCTCATGAGTGAGAGCCTTCATAAGGAAGTGCTGTGCTGGCATTCTGGGCCTTTGCATAAGTGTTTTGCTCTTAGGCCAGGTCAGGTTAGTAAGTGTCTGCTGCACTACTGCTTAGCCTCTCTCTGGGTTCCAGCCCAGCTTCTTTCTGTGTCTGTGTCTCTGTTGTCCTTCTGTGGGGGGTCTTCCCTGCCACTGTTTGTCTGTGGACTGCGGGTCCTTCCTGGCTTACCCTGTGTTTGGGATGAAGCCTCTGCTCCAGGCTTACCCTGGGTTGGGGTGAAGCCTTTGTCCTGGTTTACTCTGTTCTCCTGTCTGACCCAGAGACCCCTGGCCTGTTCTTCCTGGTTTGCTCTCTTTACCCTAAGTCCTGCCTTGCCTAGCCTGTGTGCCTACCCTGCTTGTATATCCTGAGTGTATATCCTGATTCCTGTATCTGTCTAGCTAGTGTGTATTTCCTGGGTGGTTATTCCTGTATCCTGTCTCCACCTAGCTAGAGGGTTTACCCTGTGGGTATTCCCGGATCCCCGTTCTGCCTAGTGCTGCCCTAGTCCTTGCTCCTGCTAGGCTTCTGTACGCCTTGTGTTCCTTGGTCTGTCTTCTGGGTCTTGCTAGTGGCTGTGCAGCAGCACACTGTCTGTGTTTAGTTCCTAGTCTGGTCTCCCTCGTGTATCCCAGACCCAGGGGGGGGTCCTCTGGATCTTCAGTTCCTGCAAGTCCTGCCGGCCACCTGCACTTCGGAGCTCAACTCTGGAGGAACAGTGGCTAAGTGCAGGTGAAGCTGTTCCTGTTTCGTCTGTTCTAGTTGCCTGCCTTGTACTACTCCAGTCCAGAGTTCCAGTACTGCTCTTCTGTGTTTCCAGTCCTGAGGTGGTCTTGCCTGCCGCTGCCGCTCCTCGGCAGTGGCCCAAGGGCTCACGAACTTCAGTCCTGCCTCGAGGACCTGACAGAATGCCAAGGCCCTTGAGAACGCAACAGGAGAAGAGTAGGAGAGGTACGACGACAGCGACGAAGGCGAGATGTACTCAGATAGAAAGGAGATGGATGAATAGAAGGAAGGAACTGTTTAAGGTTGAGAGCTGAGAAAAAGGTAGAGGAAAAAAGAGATGGTGAGATGATGAATACAGATGGTGGACAATGTGTTCCTGCAGTGTACAGTGGTTTAAGATGGAGAAACAAATTAGGAAGGGACAGTGCCAAGAAGAAAAAGTGTACTGGAGCCATAAGTAGTAACTGGGAGAAAAGTAGATGTAAACAGAAAAATGCCCCGTGCGGCACCTAGAGCGGAGGAGGCCCTGAGTGGATCGGAGTGGACCTGGGAGTCACCCCGGAGAAGGCTGTAAAGGCTATGCAGATGAGCTGCAAGTCCTCCACAGCACCTGAAAGGCAGCCGATGGTAGAGCTGGGCACCTCTGAGCTGAGGAAAGGCTTACCAGGGGTTAGGCCGAAGCCAGCATTACTCCCCCTGAGTGTCGCCTGGAACCTGGGGCTAGTATTAAAGGCTCTTCAGTGTTCACCCTTCGAGCCGCTGAAGCGAGCTTCGGAGAAGGATGTGACTCTAAAGACGGTCTTTTTGGTGGCCATTGCATCGGCGAGACGGGTATCTGAGCTCCAGGCGCTGTTCTGTCGAGACCCTTTTCTGCAGTTCTCAGAGTCCGGAGTAACGGTACGTACTGTGCCTTCCTTCATGCCTAAGGTGGTTTAGCGTTTCACCTAAACCAGCCTATCCATTTGTCCTCCTTTACTAGGGACGAGTTTCCAGAATCCTTTGGGCAGTTGCACCTCCTGGATGTGCGCCGTGCTCTGTTGCAGTATCTGCAGATGTCAAATGCTTTCAGGACCTCTGATCACCTTTTTGTATTGTTGTCAGGTCATTGCAGAGGGTCTCCAGCGTCTAAAGCCACTGTAGCCCGTTGGCTTAAGGAAGCCATTTTTTCTGCATATCTGCTGTCTGGCCGGCCTCCGCCTGATGCCTTTAAGGCTCATTCTACAAGAGCGATTTCCTCCTCTTGGGCTGAAACTGGAGCACTCTCTCTTCAAGAGATATGTAATGCAGCAACTTGGGCTTGTAAGCTTTCTTTTGCCCGACATTGCAGGCTGGATGTGGCTGCCAGGAGGGACGCGCTTTTTGGAGCACAAGTGCTAACATGTGGTGTGGCTTGTTCCCGCCCTATCTAGGGATTGCTTTGATACATCCCATTCGTAATGGATTCATCTGCTGCTGATGACAAGGAAGGGAACATTAGGTTCTTACCTTGGTAATTTTCTTTCCTTTAGTCACAGCAGATGAATCCATGATCTCTCCCTGATTGACTCTGTTTTGTGTTCAGTTTTTCCTGCAGACATGTTCCCTCATTGGGAGACATTGGAAAATAGTCTTCAGGATTTCTGTTCTTCTGCAGGAGGTTGAGTTCGTCCCTCCTTTGTGTTATTGCTCCTGTTCTGGGGCGTTCGTTCGCTGTGAGGAAAGTTCATGTTATGCTACTTTGCGGTTTAACACTGCTTTGGAAGCTTCAAAATACTGAGAGGCAGATGGAGCTAGCCGTCCTAGAGGCACTATGGTTTTCAGTGTTCTCTATCTCCCCCTGCTGGTAGGTGGACACAACCCATTCGTAATGGATTCATCTGCTGTGACTAAAGGAAAGAAAATTACCAAGGTAAGAACCTAATTTTCCCTTGAATCCCATCCCCACCCCCCTTCCCGGTCCACATACACCAAGATTTGAAGTTCTGCCAAACAGTAACCTGCAAGGTTGGGTTCTAATAGGTTAACCAACAATTCCTGATAAATAACGTACAATATCCCCCTTTATCATTTTGGTTACTCTTTTCTTTGAACCTGTTCTAATTCTGCATATCTTTTTTGAGATACAGGGACCAGACTTGAACACAATACTCAAGGTGAGGTCACACCATGGAGCGATAAAGAGGCATTATAGTTTTCTGAGTCTTATTTTGTATCCCTTTCCTAATAATTCCTAGCATTCTGTTTGCTTTTTTGGCCGCTGCCACACACCGGGCAGAAGATTTCAGCATATTGTGTACAATGACACCGGGTATGCTGGCTGTCTGGTGCTCCACTGCCTTTGGGATCTGGTGGCTGAGCGTAGCTGCTGGCTCCCCTCACCCTCAATGCGACGGGCAGTTTCTGACTTTTCAAAACAGCCCAGGAGGGTTAGTGAGAGATTTCCCTCAATGTCTGCTGAGGCTGCTTTTGCCTTGGCATTGGGATGCACTGTCCCAATGCTTTTGGTGGGATCGGTCGACCGTTTTAGATCCTGCTGCAGTTCATCTGCTGCAAGAGACATCTCAACCCCTTTAGGGATTTGGGGTGGGGGTCAGTGTCCCTTCTCCTGTCCTGGGCTCAGATCTCAGAGTGATCCTGCATGTTAAGCAGGCACTAGCAGCTAATGTTAGTGCCCTTTTGGTTGGGGGGACCCCTCCCTAGGCTTGGAGGGGGGGTGGCATGGCAGGGGCCTTGCTCCTGGGGCTAAAAGACACAGAGGTGACCATGTGCTGGCAGGAGGTTCTTAGACATCTGGAGGTGGCTGTGATGATTCAGAGGGCGTGTTGCAGTCTCAGTCACTGTGACTCAGAGGTAGAGCTCCCTTAACCCCTCCTCCCCCCCCCCCCCCCCCGCAATCCAGAGAAGCTCTCCTCAGTTGTATGCTTGCTTTGGTGGGAAGAACTTTCTTGACAAGGTGCTGTCTTTCATGATGGCAGAGTGGGAGGCCATAAGTGTAGTCCTTCGGGGGACCAAGGCTCTGGACAGGCTGTATCCTCTCCCTCCTGAGGAGGTTGCTAGGTATTGGCTGTTTCCCAAGGTGGACACTGTAACCAAATAGACCATCAACCCTGTAGAAGGGGACTCAGTTCTCAAGGAGATGCATGAGAAGGTGAAATAGCAGCTCAAGCTGGCCTTTTCCTCCACTACAGCAGTCTGTTGTGTGGGGCTGTCGTCATGTGTGGGGGAGCTATTTGGCTAAAGCTATCTCAAGATGTGCCAGAAAGGGTCCAAGAATGCTTCCATGGCCAAACCCTGTTCTAGGGAAGGAGGCCAGTTTCGGATAGGTATCAGCCCAAGTCTGCTCTGGGGCATAATAGGCCCTTCAAGTCTGGGGTCTTTTTGTGGCTTTAACAGGTCAGGAGATTCTGGGAGCTCCATCTCTGTCGGAAGCTCCCGAGGTGCACAAAATAGAGGGAGCCGGGCCCCTCACTGGCTTGAATAGGGGACAGGCTGGCCTTCTTCAGCCATGAGTAGGCCCATGTCACCTCAGACCAATGGGTCCTCAAGGTGATCGATTGCCTGGAGTTTGCTCATCCAGTCCGCAACAGATTTATGGTCTCATCCTGTGGTTCATCTATAAAGTGCCAGGTCATCTGTCACTTTCCAGCATCTGCTAGTTCTGGTCATAGTGGGGCCCAGGTTGCTACTCCAGTTGTGTCATGGTCCCAAAGAAAGGCGGTTCCTTATGGTCCATCTTTGGCCAAGGGGTCAATTAATACTTCAAGTTCTGTAGGCGCAAATACAGTACTAGAAAATAAGTAATTATTTTGGACTTCTGCAAGAAGTATGACTGCACCTAAGGTGGCCCTAAGGTTCAGGTAGTGCTGTCCCCAAGTAGGAATAATGCCAATGTGGAAATACATTACTTATGATCAAGGCTGCAAGTTAATCGCAGTTAACTATGCGAGTAATGCATTATTAATTGTGATTAAAGAATTTAGTCACACTACAGCATCTCCTGTTTCCTCTGGACATTTCTTCTGCTCTCTTCCACTCCCGACCCCTGTCCTCAGCTTGATCCAGGATTCAACATCATTCCTCGCATGTCAGCCTACCTTAAAAATGGTCTGTTGTTCCCCAGCTTTTGCAGTGGTGCATATATGTTGCCTTCAGTCTGCGCCAAAGCTTTCCCTCTGGCCTGTTTTGCCTCCTGTGATATTACTTTTGTTTTTGCATGGGCGGGATGAGTCAAATGGAAAGCTTTGGACCTGGCCGCAGGCAGTCACTGCCAGGGACCAACAGAAGACCACCTTGAAGGAAGACTTGGGGAGAGGGGAATTGAGAGGGGACAGATGCCGAACCCTGAGTGGGGGGAGTGGAGTAAGCTGCAGACCTGCAAGCAGAACTGGAGGGGTCACCAGTGGAAGCTATTGCCAAAGCAGTAGGCTCCAGCAGCCACAAAAGAATTTTGTGTTGCTCACCACAAAAGTGCTGCTACTCATGAGAGTGAAGGGGAGGAAGGGTGAGGTGCTGAACAATAGGCATAGACCCCCCCCCCACGCCATTGCCGACCCCCGCCGCCACCACCACCACCAGCTTTGACTCCCCCCCCCGGCCGACGACCCTCTCGACCCCCCCCCCCCGCCGCCAACCCTCCCCCGCCATCGCCTACCTTTGCTAGCGGGGGACCCCAACCCCCGCCAGCCGAGGTCCTCTTCTTCCTTCGTTCTGTTTCTGAGTCTGACGTTCTGTACGTACAACATGCAGGATGTCAGACTCACAGAAACAGAATGAAGCCTTGCGATCTGCAGGGCTTCGTTCTGTTTTGTGCAGGACGTCAGACTCAGAAACAGAACGAAGGAAGACGAGGACCTCGGCTGGCATTGTTTGGGTTCCCCCGCCAGCAAAGGTAGCAGACGGCGACGGCGGGATGATGGCGGGTTGGAGGCCAGAGGGGGTGTTGAGAGGGTCGTTGACAGGGGGGTCCAGGGCCAAATCTACGGGTGCCCAGGCCCCTGTGGCCCCACGTAGCTACGCTCCTGCTCTGGACAGCCTTTAGTTGTTCGCTTCACGAGAGGTTTGCTTTTGTCAAATCTCCCAGTCAAACCTCTGCCAGTGTCATGGGATCTCAACGTCGTTCTCACCCAGCTGGTGAGAACTGCTGCCATCTGAAGTACTTGACCTGGAAGGTCATCTTTTTGGTGGCTGTTACTTCAGCTTGTAGAGTCGGTTAGCTTCATGCTTGCTTCAGGCCTTAGTGGTGGATGCATCTTATACTAAGTTTTATCACATAAGTACATAAGTAATGCCATACTGGGAAAAGACCAAGGGTCCATCGAGCCCAGCATCCTGTCCACGACAGCAGCCAATCCAGGCCAAGGGCACCTGGCAAGCTTCCCAAACGTACAAACATTCTATACATGTTATTCCTGGAATTTTGGAGTTTTCCAAGTCCGTTTAGTAGCGGTTTATGGACTTGTCCTTTAGGAAACCGTCCAACCCCTTTTTAAACTCTGCTAAGCTAACCGCCTTCACCACTTTCTCCGGCAACGAATTCCAGAGTTTAATTACACGTTGGGTGAAGAAATATTTTCTCCGATTTGTTTTAAATTTACTACACTGTAGTTTCATTGCATGCCCCCTAGTATTTTTGGAAAGCGTGAACAGACGCTTCACATCCACCTGTTCCACTCCACTCATTATTTTATATACCTCTATCATGTCTCCCCTCAGCCGTCTCTTCTCCAAGCTGTATAGCCCTAGCCTCCTTAGTCTTTCTTCATAGGGAAGTCGTCCCATCCCCGCTATCATTTTAGTTGCCCTTCGCTGCACCTTTTCCAATTCTACTATATCTTTCTTGAGATGCGGCGACCAGAATTGAACACAATACTCAAGGTGCGGTCGCACCATGGAGCGATACAACGGCATTATAACATCCTCACACCTGTTTTCCATACCTTTCCTAATAATACCCAACATTCTATTCACTTTCTTAGCCGCAGCAGCACACTGAGCAGAAGGTTTCAGTGTGTTATCGACAACGACACCCAGATCCCTTTCTTGGTCCGTAACTCCTAACGTGGAACCTTGCATGACGTAGCTATAATTCGGGTTCTTTGTTCCCACACGCATCACCTTGCACTTGCTCACATTAAACATCATCTGCCATTTAGCCGCCCAGTCTCCCAGTCTCGTAAGGTCCTCTTGTAATTTTTCACAATCCTGTCGCGATTTAACGACTTTGAATAACTTTGTGTCATCAGCAAATTTAATTACCTCGCTAGTTACTCCCATCTCTAAATCATTTATAAATATATTAAAAAGCAGCGGTCCTAGCACGGACCCTTGAGGAACCCCACTAACTACCCTTCTCCATTGTGAATACTGCCCATTTAACCCCACTCTCTGTTTCCTATCCTTCAACCAGTTTTTAATCCACAATAGGACATTTCCTCCTATCCCATGACCCTCCAATTTCCTCTGTAGCCTTTCATGAGGTACCTTGTCAAACGCCTTTTGAAAATCCAGATACACAATGTCAACCGACTCCCCTTTGTCCACATGTTTGTTCACTCCTTCAAAGAATTGAAGTAAATTGGTCAGGCAAGATTTCTCCACACAAAAGCCATGCTGACTTGGTCTCAGTAATCCATGTCCTCGGATGTGCTCTGTAAATTTGTTTTTGATAATAGCCTCTACCATTTTCCCCGGCACCGACGTCAGACTCACCGGTCTATAATTTCCCGGATCTCCCCTGGAGCCTTTTTTAAAAAATGGGCGTTACATTGGCCACCCTCCAATCTTCCGGTACCACGCTCGATTTTAAGGATAAGTTGCATATCACTAGCAGTAGCTCCGCAAGCTCGTTTTTCAGTTCTATCAGTACTCTAGGATGAATACCATCCGGTCCAGGAGATTTGCTACTCTTCAGTTTGCCGAACTGCCCCATTACGTCCTCCAGGTTTACCGTGAAGTCAGTAAGTTTCTCCGACTCGTCCGCTTGAAATACCATTTCCGACACCGGTATCCCACCCAAATCTTCCTCGGTGAAGACCGAAGCAAAGAATTCATTCAGTCTCTCCGCTACGTCTTTGTCTTCCTTGATCGCCCCTTTTACCCCTCGGTCATCCAGCGGCCCAACCGATTCTTTTGCCGGCTTCCTGCTTTTAATATACCGAAAAAATTTTTTACTTTGTTTTTTTGCCTCTAATGCTATCTTTTTTTCATACTCCCTCTTGGCCTTCTTAATCTGCGCCTCTGTATGCACCCTAAGTTCTTGCCGAAGGTCATGTCAGAGTTCCATCTGAACCAGTTGATTGTCTTGCTAACATTCTTTCCCTGACCTCAAGCTCACCCTGGCGAGGGCACTTTTCACACCTTGGATGGCAAGCGAGCATTGGTCTGTCACATGGAGTGGACAAGGCCCCACAGACAGTCTGCCCAATTTTTTGTTTCTTTTGATCCCGACAGGATGGGGGGGGTCGCCATCAGTCTCTAATTGGCTGGCAGATTACATTTGTTTCACTTATGCCTAGGCTGGGCTGACCCTAGAGGATCATGTCAAGGCTCACAATGTCAGAGCCATGGCTGCATCGGTAGCCCACTTGCGGTAAGCCTCCATCGAAGAAATTTGCAAGGCTGTGACATGGTCTTCAGTTCACATATTCACATCTCATTACTGCCTTGAGCAGGATACCCAATGCAACAGTCAGTTTGGGCAGACAGTGTTTCAGAATCTGTTTCAGGTCTAGAATCCAACTCCACACCCCCTAGGCCCATTTTATTCTGTTCCAGGCTGCACTCTCACTCAGTTTGTATATAGTTTCAGGTTAATTTGAGTTATGTCCTCGCCGTTGCGAGGCCCGGTTGACCAGTGTTTGTTGTTTTCGGTGAATCTGGATGCTAGGGATTTTGAGAATTAATGGCCTGCTTGCCCTCGGAGAAAGCGAAGGTACTTACCTGTAGCAGGTCTTCTCCGAGGACAGCAGACCTTATATTCTCACAAACCCTCCCACCTCCCCTAGAAGTTGTCTTTTATTTTTTTTCTTTTTATGCTGTAGTATTTAACTGTGATAACTGCATTCTCACGGCGGGCAGGGAGCATGTCTCGCTCTCCTGAAAGCTTTGTTAAGCTTGTCATAAGCTTCGTACTGGGCAGTGCGGCGCCATGTTACCCAATTTTGAGAATATAAGACCTGCTGTTCTCAGGGAATACCTGCTACAAGTAGGTATCTTTGCTTTCTGTTGGCAGCCTATGAGGGAGAGGCACTGGGCCTGATGGATGGGGAGCAGGTATGAGGGGGTTACTCCCAGACATGTATAGGCATAGCCACAGCCACATGATCTCACTCCTGATTGCTCCCAAAACACCACTTTGGTCCAAAAACACCAAAACCACCCACCCTGCAACTGTTCCCTCACCCCTTGAAATGGCTTGGCACAAAAAATCTAGCTCCCTAGAACTGTTACCACCTCAGAAAATGACCCCTGCAATGGCCTCCTAATCTCTCCCTCCCCCCCAAGCCACCCATACTGTCTTGCATGTAGTCCTCAGACTTCCAGCTGGAAGGATGGCTAACATGTTTGAATGTTTTTCAGAATTTAAAACTTCTGTAGGGCAGCTTTGGGTAATGTGGTATATAAAGAGTGAGAGGGTCATGGATTTCTGTGGTACAACCAAGGTGGTTTGTTTTTTTATTATTTGCAGGTAGTGTCTGCCCCTACTGAGCTCATAATCTCATTTTTTGTACCTGGGCTAATGGAGGCTTAAGTGACTTGCACAGAGTCACAAGGAGCTGCAGTGAGACTTGAACCCAGTTCGACTGGTTTTCAGGCCACTGCACTAACCACTAGGCTACTACTCTCCCTTTTGTCCCCATCTCATGCCCAGCATCTTCCTCCTTTACTGCCACTGCTCCCCCTGCCCTACCTCACCTCTTGCTGGACTCCGGTTCCTTTTACTTCATGCACTGGGTGGGCAAGCTGCTGATTTTTTTCCCCCCCCCTGAAAATCAGAGGTCATACTGCATAAGGTCATCTTTAACAGTGTCCGGTTATTCACCAAGCAGTGTCTGCCCACCCGAGCTCTATGCATTGTATTCCATTTTGTCTTAAAATCTGTCTTTCTGCAAATCCCAGCCCTCTCTTGACCATTCCTGGATTTGGGCTTCAGCTGAATCATCTTCACATTAGACTACTGGTTTTTACAGCTTCATGTGCCCTCCTACAATATAGGCTATGTCTTTCTCCTGACTTTAAGCAACACAGTGGTCTAAGTCTTTCTCCTTTTAACACCACACACTTTCCTAATATTGCAGTGTATTGGTATAGTCTTTCATTAGCTTCTGTAGCGTCATGTTGAATGATGATGGCATGGAGTTCTATCTCATGGCCATTTGGGGTATCTGTGAAATTGAGCAGTTGTCGAGAGCCTAGTTTCTAGTAAGTAGGCATGAAAGTCACAATAAAAATCTAACATTATTGGCATTATGTAAGCCACATTGAGCCTGCAAATAGGTGGGAAAATGTGGGATACAAATGTAACAAATAACTAAATATTACAGATCAGAAACAATTCAGTGTGACATATGTATAATTATGGGGGAAATCAGGAGGTGGGGTGTGTCTTTTTCACATCACTGTAGTACGCCTCTAATTTAGGCCTCAAATAACAGAGCTGGCTCATTAGATGTTCCTCTAGCAGCAGAGCTTGGTGAATCTGGTTTCTCATATGCTTTTTTTTAATTTAATTTTAGGAAGCTGACCACTGTAACATGTCTGGAATCAAGAGACTGATTGAGGGTAGTGACCCGGATTATGAGGAGATCTCGGCTGTGCATCAGAATAAACGACAAAAAGTAGTTGAGTTGTCAGGTGAACGATGTTACTTTTTTCTTTATTAAAGTAAACATGGGTCCCAATGCAATAATCTGCACCACTTTTTAGCAGTTTATTCCTTGATTTTTCCATGCTAATCTTACTTCCAGTGCAGTAAAAAATATCCTATATAGTAATTCTCACCTCCAACATTCTAATGTGCCTGGTACCGTGGCTCCCTCGGAGGTGGTCTGCTAGGCAGTTTAGAATGCACTGGTGTCAGTGATGTCACTGACAGCTGATTCCAAGGCAAGGGGAGGAGTACCTACTCCTCCCCCTGCCTGAGAAACAGCTGCCAGTGCCCCCCCCCCCTCAGCGCAACACCCAAGCCCCTGCCCTGCAAAACCACGAGCCAGGCAGGGGGAGGAGTAGGGAAACTCGCGGAGTGTGTTTCCTTACTCCTCCCCCTGCCTACCAGTCAGCTATCAGTGCCCTCCCCTAGGCGCAACACCCAAGCCCCTCCGCCACGGCGCAGCACCCAAGACCCCCCGGCGCATCACCAAAGCCCCTACCCCCCCTCAGGCACATCAACTCCCTCGCCACCCGCAGCTGCCAATACTAACGCTGTCCGGCCGCTGCTGCTACTCCTGTGGAGCAGCAGCAGCAGCTGGTACAAAAAGAAAAAAGCCAAAAAAAGAATTTTAACCTGAAACGCGGCTCCGTAGACAGCCATCTAGCATTGGCTGTCGTCACTGCAGCCGCTCCTCCTCTCCCTTCCACGTCACTGCCCCTGCAGGAAGACCCCGGAAGAGCGCAGCGACATCAGAGGGGAGAGGAGGAGCGACTGCAGAGATGACAGCCTGTTTCAGGTTTAAAATCATTTTTTGGCTTTTTTCTTTTTGTACCGGCCGCTGCTGCTCAACAGGAGACGCAGCAGCGGCCGGACAGTGTTAGTATTGGCGGATGCGGGTGGCAAGGGGGTTGATGTGCCCGGGGGGGGGGGGGGGGTAGGGGTTTGGGTGGTGCGCCGAGGGGGGAGGGGAGGGTCGCTGGACATGGGTGGCTGGAGGGGGGCAGGGGGAGGGGAGGGTCGCTGGACATGGATGGCTGCAGGGGGGCAGGGAAGAGGAAGGTGAGGAGGGGGTCTTGAGATCAGATGGGTGGCGGCAGGGGAGACAGGACGCTGCAGGGGGGGCAGGGGGAGAGGAGGGTCACTGGACATGGGTGGCTGCAGGGGGGCAGGGGAGAGAGGTGGGTCGCTGGACATGGGTGGCTACAGGGGGGGCAAGGGGAAAGGAGAGGAGGGTCGTTGGACATGGGTGGCTGCAGGGGGGGCATGGGAGAGAGGTGGGTTGCTGGACATGGGTGGCTACAGGGGGGGCAAGGGGAAAGGAGAGGAGGGTCGCTGGACATGGGTAGCTGCAGGGGGAGAGGAGAGTCGCTGGACATGGGTGGGAGCAGGGAAGAGAGGAGGGCTGCTGCACAAGCGTGGCTGCAGGGGCAGAGGAGGGTTGGTGGGGAGGGGGTCCTGAGACCAGATGGGTGGCTGCAGGGGGGGCAGGGGAGATAGGAAGGACGCTGCAGGGGGGGGATTATCTTGCTAGCGCCCGTTTCATTGCCTACCGAAAAGGGCCTTTTATACTAGTTAGTACATAAAACCAGTGGAAAGGATAGCGCAGTAGGGATGTAAAACTCGTGCAAATTGGTGATTTAAGAAATGGCTCCTGTTTCCATAACGTCCCACAGATCAATCCAGAGATGTGGGTTGTGTCCCTCTACCAGCAGTTGGAGATAGAGAGAACCTCCGAGGTTTGCTATATGTGGACCTGTGCAGCCAAGTAAACCTCAGTATTCTCTCTATCTAGCAGGTGGAGGGACATCTCTGTGCAGCTCTGGTTTGATCTGGCTACTGGTATCCTTTGGGCCTAGTTTAGCACAGTCAGGGGTTGAGTGGCTGTTTGTAGCTTCTGGCCAGGTACCTCCCGGTCTCCCCCTACCTTTCCTCCGTCGCCCAGGGCTGTGGGCCTGATCGGGCGTTGCCTTTCTCTCCTGAGTAAAAAAAAAAAAAAAAAAAGTAAGCGTCTCTTTAAGAGAGTGTTTTTGTTTAATCATACAGAGGAGCTAGACGGGCTGCCGAGTCTGTTTGAGGGGCAGGCGTTTGTGGAGCATGTCAGTGCCTTCTGAGGTGGCTAAGCGTAGTTCCCAGTGTGGGGGCCGGAGAGCAGCATCGGGGGAGTGTGAGTCGTGCCACCATCAGCCCACAGCAGGTGTTCAGCGCGACAGGGGTTCCCCTTAGGCGTCCGGTGAGTCGGAAGCACAGGGGATAGTTTCGGCGGTTTCTTCAGGGCAGTTAGTGCAGCACGCGTCGGCGGGCGCCATTTTTTCCTCTCGGGCGTGACCAGCTCCGCACATGGCGGTTGACAGGAGGCACAGCGCGCTTCTGTGGCACAGGCTCAGATGGAGGAAAGCAACTTAGAGGGAGCAGGGGAGTCCCTTTCAGTTCCTTTTTCCCCGGATTTTGTTTTATTAATGCACAATGCCTTTCTTCTGAAGAGGTCAAGAGCTTCTCTTCATGCAGCCCCGTCTCTTCCTCAGCAAACTTCGGTTGTTGCAGCCTCTCAGTCTTTCCTGCCAAAACGTCCCTGGGTGGAGATTTTGGATCCCGAGGAGCTATCTGACACAGATGGCCGGGTTTTGTCTCCAGGCTTTCCCTCAGAATCGTTGGATTTGGCAGATGAGGTCACCCTGCCTTCTGAGGAGGGGGATGACCCGATGGCTGCCCGCCTTTTTCGCAGGGAAGAGCTTCCCTCCCTGATTATTAGGGCTTTTGAGGTTTTGGCCATTTCACCCCCTGAATCGTCAGGGGGAACAGGTCCGGTGCCCTGTTATGTCTGGCACCAAATGCCCACCTCGTTCCTTTCACGGTCATGAGGCCATGAAAATCCTTACTTCGGCGCAGTGGGATATGCTGAACAGTGGGCTTAAGGTTGCTAGAGCTATGTCGCCTTTTTACGTGCTGCCTGCTGCTGACTTAGACTTGCTGAAGGGTCCTACGGTAGATTCATTAATCACAGCGGTCACTAAGAAAACCACTCTCCCTGTAGAGGGTGACACGGCGCTCAAGGACCCTCAGGATCGTAAGTTAGAGACTTTCTTGAAGCTGTCCTTTGAAGTAGCGGCCCTTTCCCTGCAAGCTTCAGTTTGTGGCTCCTATGTGGCGCAGGCATGCTTATCGTGGGTACAGAAACCCTCCACTCCGGAGGACCTCGTGGCTGTTTTTCTGGCCTTAGAGTCCAGTTTAGCCTTCCTTGCGGATCTTCTTTATGATCTTTTGAGGGCTTCGGCGAAGGAGGTTTCCCTAGTGGTTACTGCGCGTTGCTGGCTGTGGTTGCAACATTGGGCTGCAGACGTGGCCTCTAAATCACGGCTGGCAAGGCTTCCTTTTAGGGGAAAGCTTTTGTTTGGGAGAGACCTAGAACAGATTGTAAAGGACCTCGGGGACTCTAAGGGCCAGCGCCTCCCAGTGGACAGGTCCAAATTTGTGCGACTGGCAGGACCTAGACCTAAGTTTAGGGATACACGTCGTTACTGTCCAGGTCGCGGGGCCTCTTTTCAGAGAGCAAGGTCTTCTCAGAGATCTCAGCCCTTTCAAGGTGACAGGCGGGCCTTCTTTTCCAGTAACAGAAACCAGTCCGCAGCCAGATCCGCCCAATGATGAGGCCCTGGTCCATCTCCAGCCGGTTATTGGGGGCAGGCTGTCCCTATTCCTGGTGGAGTGGACCAGGGTAAATTCCGACGGATTGGTTTTGGAGGTTATCAGAGACGGCTACAAGTTGGAATTAGCTCGTCCGATAGTAGACTCGTTTCTGGAATCTCCTTGCAAGTCTCCCACCAAGGTGCGGGCAGTTCGTCACACCCTCCTCAGCTTACAACGACTGGGAGCCGTCCAGCCTGTCCCCCTAGCAGAAAGAGGGTGCAGTCGATACTCCATTTATTTTGTGGTGCCAAAAAAGGGCAGTTCTTGGCGACCTGTCCTAGATCTCAAGTGCGTCAACAGGTCCTTATGGGTTCGGCATTTCTGCATGGAAACCCTCCGCTCGGTGATCGCAGTGGTACAGCCAGGGGAGTTTTTGACGTCTCTCGATCTCAGAGGCCTATTTACACATTCCAATTTGGCCTCCCCATAGGCGTTTTCTTCGCTTTGCAGTACTCGGTCGTCATTTTCAATTCAAAGCGATGCCCTTCGGCCTAGCCACAGCACCTCAGACTTTTTCCAAGATCTTTGTTGTAGTGGCGGCCTTTCTCAGAAAGGAAGGGATTCAAGTCTATCCTTATCTAGACGACTGGCTTG
This sequence comes from Microcaecilia unicolor, assembly GCF_901765095.1. NCBI lineage: Eukaryota > Metazoa > Chordata > Amphibia > Gymnophiona > Siphonopidae > Microcaecilia > Microcaecilia unicolor. The sequence goes on along the minus strand of NC_044040.1, from coordinate 125,514,000 downwards.
TGCGGGTGTCTTCTTTCGAGGAGAGTTGACGGGCAACCGACAGAGTGATCGGGTTGCTTCAATCGCTTGGTTGGGTGATCAACTTCCCAAAGTGCAGCCTTACGCCCTGGAATACTTGGGAGTGTGCTTCGATACCCGAACAGGGATAGTTTCTCTTCCTTCAGCTGGAGCACAGCGGTTGCAGGGTCAGTTGCGAGCTCTGTTCCAAACTCCAAACCCGCGGGCTTGGGACTATGTACAAGTTCTGGGTTTCATGGCCTCCACCTTGGACGTCGTAAAGTGGGCCAGAGCTCACATGCGCTCCCTGCAGTGGCACCTTCTGAGCCTTTGGTCTCCTCTCTTGGAGGATTACGAGGTTCGGGTGCCATGTTCGACCCGTCTGCACACAATCATGCACTGGTGGTTCATTCAAAAGAATCTGGTGTTGGGCATTCCTCTGCAAACCCCGGAATGGAAGATCGTGATCACGGATGCGTCACTGTCTGGTTTGGGGGCTCATTGCCTCCAACAGACGGCCCAGGGCATTTGGACCTCGATGGAGGCGTCTTGGTTCATCAACCACTTGGAGTTGCGGGCAATTCGTCTGGCCCTTCGGGAGTTTCTCTCTTTTCTCCGTGGTTGCCCAGTTCGAATTCTCTCGGACAATGCGACAGCGGTCGCCTACGTGAACCGTTGGGGGGCACCAGGAGTGCACCAGTAGCACGTAATGTGGCCCTGATCTGCTGTTGGACAGAGACTCATCTCTCTCTTGACGGTGGCTCATATAGCAGGGTCACAGAATGTGCAAGCGGACTTTCTCAGTTGCCACCAGTTGGCACTGGGGGAGTGGACACTCTCCCCTCTGGCCTTCGATCAGATAGCTGCCCATTGGGGGATGCCGGTGATGGACTTAATGGACACTGCATTCAATGCAAAGGTTCCCTGTTTCTTCAGCAGGGGAAGAGAGCTGAGCTTGGAAGGCATCAATGTTGTTCTACAACTTTGGCCCAGGGGCCTGCTCTATGTTTTTCCTCCCTTGGCCTATGGTGGGCAGGTTACTGACTTGCATTGCCAGTCATCCTGGTCGAGTGATCCTGGTGGCCTTGGATTGGCCCAGATGTCCCTGGTACGCAGATATGGTCAGGCTCCTGTTCGATCGTCCTCCCCGGCTCCAGGCGCAAGATGGTCTCTTGCTACAGGGACCAGTCATGATGGAGGATCCCTCCCCCTTTGGTGTTATGGCCTGGCCCTTGAAAGGGCGAAGTTGAGAAGGAAAGGGTATCCGGACGCGATTATTGCTACGATGCTTCAGGCTCGGAAAAGATCCACCTCGATAGTTTATGCTAGGGTGTGGCATACCTTCGATTCGTGGTGTGCGAGTTGGGGATTGTCAGCGGCTTCGGTATCGGTTATCCTTGCATTTCTTCAGGGGGGTGTAAAGAAATCACTCTCGTTGAGTTCTCTTAAGGTGCAGGTGGCAGCTTTAGAGGCCGGCTTCAGGGGGCTTCAATCGCCTCCCACCCGGATGTGGTTCGTTTTTTGAGAGGCGTAAATCGGTTGCGTCCTCCGCATGTGCCAGTTCTGCCATCCTGGAACCTTAATCTAGTTCCCGAAGCACTTCAGTGTCCTCCTTTCAAACCCTTATCGGGGATTACAGTTAAGGATCTTACCTTGAAGGTGCTTTTTCCTAGTAGCCATGGACTTCGGCTCGGAGAATTTCAGAGTTGCAGGCTCTTTCTTGCAGAGACCCCTTCCTGCGTTTTACGGAGGCGGGGGTATCGATTAGGACAGTTCTTCGTTTTTGCCCAAGGTGGTTTCTCGTTTCCATTTGGGGCAGTCTCTGCATTTGCCGACTTTTCGCCAGGAAGATTACCCCAAGCAATTCCAGGCTCTTTGCTGCCTCGACGTGAGACGGGCTGTTCTCAGGTATTTGGAAGTGACGAATTTCGTCTTTCTGACCATCTCTTTGTCCTTTTTGAGGCAGTAAGAAGGGTCATATGGCTTCCAAGGCCACCATAGCCTGTTGGGTGCAGGAGGCCATCACTTCGGCCTACTGGCATTGGGCAAACAAGCCCCTCCGCAAATTTGTGCTCATTCTACGCGAGCTCAGGCTTCCTCCTATGCAGAGTCCCATTTGGTTTCTCTGGAAGATATCTGCAGAGCTGCTACATGGACTTCGGTCCACAGATCTAAGATGGCCGCTACCAAGAGGTCACGGAGCAGGCTAGCTCCGTGACCCAGGTTGATAGTTAACGCGATCAAAAGTGAGCCGCGCGCCCCCCAGACCTCGGATGGACCAACGAACCGAACCGAAGGTCATCTGCATCCGAACCCAACCGACGGTCTCACCTGAGGCTCCCACGGTCAACGACCACCCATTCGAGTCACGCTGCAGGCCGGGTCGTGCAGAGCTGCTAGGGGTAGGCCGCGACTCCCTCTATGCTTGGACATTCTGGCAACCCATTGCCACACCAATAGGCAGAAACTCCCTCTCCGCCCGGAAAGACTGGCGCCCATTGCCCAGAAATCCATCGGGAGTACACTAGCGCTCTGACTCCTGTACCACTCTAGCTGTTGGACAGGAGGGCAGACGGAAACACTGCAAGCGAGCTGACTTCCTCCAAAGACGGACTGCGAAAAGCCTCCAGCTGCCAGTACCCGGACTCCTGTACCGTTCTAGCTGTTGTACCGGAGGGCAGACCGGAAACATTGCCGGTGAGCCGACTTTCTCCAAAGACAGACTGCGGAAAGCCTCCAGCTGCCTGTACCTGGACTCCTGTACCGTTCTAGCTGTTGGACCGGAGGGCAAATTGAAACACTGCAGGCGAGCCGACTTCCTCCAAAGACGGACTGCAGAAAGCCTCCAGCTGCCGCTCGCAGATATTCCCGGCTCTCACTTCCATAATACAGCAGAAGTACCAGACTGAGGCACCACTTCCACTGCTAGAAATACGACGGATAGAGCGGAGGTGAGAGGAAACACCGAGGGTAAGGGCAGTACATACAGGGATGGCTGCACAACGGGAACAGCTACAGTAGCGACACGTGGGCAGAGAGTGACCAGGACCCTCTATCCAGAGCAGGGAGGGAACAGCTTTACGCCCACCCGAAGAGCGATACAAGCCTCTGCACCTGAGAGCTCATGGAAAAGATCTAATACGGGGGCTCGGTGCTTCTTACAGGTCCAACTGACCCTGAAATCCCAATTGCCCCGCTGTACATCTAAGCCAAGATGGCAGCGACCTAAAGGTCAAGAGAGCAGCCAGCATACTGAGGAGAGATCTAGAGCACATCGAGGTGAATCTTGACTACCTGACTGTTTTTCTCTGCACCTCACAATAGTATAATGACTGTATCACCTGCTTACTGACTGCCCTAATCTGTATCACTGTACTACTGAAGCTGTGTGATGGCTTTAAACCTCCATATGCTTTTTGATGCTTCTTATGCATTTCATAGCATTGATGTGTTTAAATCATTCCTGTCTAAGCCTCCAGGGAACCCCTGCCCACGGGGATGAAGGGTGGGTTTCAGAGGACCTCATTTTGACACGGAAGTATAGAGGGGGTGTCGGAAGGCTCAATTTAAATCTAAGACCCAGGACCTCGGCTTTCCGATTTCTGGTGTCTATTCTCCCACATAACGTATTGAGGAGTTAAAGCTTCCTTGCTTATGTGAACACTATTTGTGTAAGAGTGTTCCAAGAAACAGACAATCAAGAAATTGAGGCATAGACTAGAAAAGCAAGTGATAGAGTCTTTATTCTCACCAATTGAAACTTCAATCTGGTACACTCATCAGTCAGATTCTCAGGTTGACCGACCGTAGTTCTGCCCTCTGGGTAGAGTTGGGGAAAATTCCAAATCCCACCCAGATTTGCAAATCTTATATAGTAACTGCTGTCCATACAAGTCAATAGAGACACAATTTTTTTCATCTGTGAATCATGCTTAACCGCAGATCAGGTGTCCACTTTCTTGTTATTTCTTAATAACTGTCATTTCCTGAATTGTAAACATCTTTCCTAATATAGAGAGAATTGTATTCATATCTCGTGATCCTGGATGCCATCTTAACAACAGCAGACTCCATTTTCTGAACCAAACTTCTTACAATTTTAGCCATTAATTCCTTCATCTTGGCCCTTACACTGCTTTTGAATGTCACACTAGATCCTAATAAGGCTTACCAAGCGGTCCTGCTTCTGCAGGCACTCGGCTACAAGGCCATCATCAGATTTTCAGGCCTAGTCAGTGCTTTTCAGCAGCTTAGGTCATAGAACTCGGCCCACCACTATTCCAGTGGGTGGATTTCTAGTTGGGACACATATTAACATTCCCCTCTTCACCCTATCTCATAGGGTGACACTAGGGTCATCTATCATGGTACCATCCATTCCAGAAGGTATCCTATAGACTATCTATTTAGAGAGTCTGATTGTAAGCTGGTATGGAAAAGATTTTGGTATCCCGATCACAACATAGATACTATCTCAGTCTTATTCTAACCCCTCTTGGGTCTAACCCATATCTGCGATTAAGCAACAAACTATGACTACTAAGATAATATCTTGAAACCTATTAATATGCAGGTTTAATCATACAAATGTTTATATATTGCTAACAATGATCAAGCTAATTAATTCCTCGGTTATATACTGATTATATGCTGATTATACATTTGCATTGATTACATAGTCATATCGATTATTGATCACATCATTGTATAAAGCATTATGTCATTACTTTGCATCCCTGTGTGCTCTGGATCTACTATATATTTGCAGATACCTCTGTAGCTTCTCTAGCGTTTGCATAGTGATTGGTCCATCTCATAGGGAGATAGTCTAATGTATTGTCTCCTGTGGTGTTGGGAAGGAGATTTTCGTACAGGACATATTGTCCTGTTGCTGCTTTCTTGGTTATGGCAGTTTCAATTAAGCATTCTACTAAGCCTCTAGCACATGGGATTATGCAGCATCCTACCAATACAAAAATAGCAACCACTATGATAATGGTGGTGGCTGCAGAAATGATAAATGTCTTCCATTTACCAAAAGCTTTATCCATCCAGCCAGTCCAGGATGTATCAACACCTGAGTTTTCAGCCAATTCCTCTGAGAGCGAGGTAAGGCCTTTCAAGGCTCTGGTGATTGACCCATCTGGGGCAGTGTTGTTGGGGATAAAGGTGCAACACTGAGTGGTAAAGGTATACATAACTATAAGACATTTCAGGTGAAATCAAGATGTATAGTTCTCAGGCTTGGCTGTAGTAGAGGTCATAGCTTCAACTCTATCTGGGTATACTTTCTATGGGCTAAGTCTCTCATGTTCAAGGAATTGGAGTTTGCATAATCATCAGCACCCAGATCTTTGTTTTTATCGTATATCCCCCCTTCTGGCTTGTGAAGTCTGATAAACAAGACAGAAATATAATTACTGATGATTAATGGGTCTAGACCTGTGGGGATAAGAGAGCTTAGGAAAACGTCATGGTCAAAGCAGAAGACTAATGTGCAGAAAATTATAACTCATAACTAGTCCAGGTGAAGGAAGTATCTTCTGAAATTATGGTCGCTGTCTGTTGTAATAGAGAGTTCATATGTGAAGTGCCATGCAGGTTCTGGAAAAGATGCGCAGCCTGCAAAATATTTAATACAATAGAATATTTAAGAGCATAACCAAGAAGGTTAAAATTAATGAAATCATTTGGACAAAAAAAATTCTCATGGGAGAAGTTGGCGCCACTTTCTCTTGCCAGAGGTCGGTTGTAGCAGAAGTACCAAACTGGAATGGAGGCGGTAGATCAGGAATTGTATTAGCAGTCTTCAGTCAACCTACAGGACTTAATAAATAGAGCTGATATACAAGTAATGCTTGGTAGTCAAATCTCAGCACAGGATCATTAGAAAGAAAAGTTAAAGAATGCGTTGTTAGTTCACCAGTAGGTGGAGCCTAGTTTCAATATATAAAATCACAAATTACAGGTAGACAACAATATTTTCTCTATAGATAAGATTTTGTTCCAGCACTGCTGGCACAGGAAGTCAGCAGAGTCTGAGGAAACATTGTGGTCAGAGACTGCTCCCGGAAAATACAGCTTTTAATATGATATGTAGAGAGATAGAGAAAAGCCAATATCAGAAAAGAAAGATGAAAAACTATATATTTCTTTGAGGCCTCCTCATGTGACCTTTACAAGGTTTAAATAGATCAGATGAGAAGGACAATAACCTATAGTCCTCTGTAATAGTTCAGAGCCAATTTGGAAAATGAAGATTATGCTAAATTCTAAACTGATCCGTTCTATGCTTTCACAATTTGGGCCCTAAATTATGAGAGTATCAAGATTCAGAGGGATAGCTAAAAATAAGCTTATATATTCCCAGGAATCAATTTACAATTTAGAGTATATTTTAAATTACAGAGGAGGAGCAGCCCTATAAGCAGGAACATTTCTTAGAACATTACAGTATAACTGAAACATCAAAAATTAAAGATATCAATAAATGCACACCATTTAGTCTTACTATATGTCCATATAGACCAACATGATAATTTAAAAAATTCAAATCCCTAATATAGCTTGCGAAAATAAAGTAAACAAGTTATAGCTTCCTTGTCTTCTTATTCTCCTTTATATATTTCCAAAATTTGCAATGGGACAAGATATGACAGCAAGCGCCAAATCTAGTATAATTAAAGCTTCAGAAACCGGAAATAAATGTAAAATTAACCTGTCAGTGGGCAGGGCATGAGAACATGCAATTATGTCTATGATCTATTGGCTGGATTAATTATACCATGTATGCATATATGCAACCTATCCTACTAAATGGTATCCTATATGTTGACATATACCTTCCTCTCTTTGTTCCCTATGTTGTAAATACAAAAGATTCTTTCTAGATTCGTTAATTCAACATGCCGTTGCTTAAATTTTAACACTGTTTGCTATGGTACCATAGGAGTGATTGAGCTGCTCTGGAATGATAGCAATAATGGAAATTTTGCACTTTCGAATTTGCCCGAGAGAGCTAGCATGCTTCCTGACTTGCTAGGTACTTAGACAGGTATTACAAATCCCAATTTCTTCCTTTGAAGATTTATGTACCTATAGAAAATGTTACTACCATGTTACTCTGTGATAGAAGCCCTAACTGTTGCCCTCAGCCTATTCTTAGCTACATCATTGGCAATCTTGAACACAAAGACTCCCCTTAATAATGTCTTGTATACTTATACTGTCCACCTCCCTGGTGCTAAGAAAGATCGTTTGGCCATGACGGGTAAGGAGAACTAAGTGTCCCAACCTAAGACAGCCTTCGATCAGGGTACTATATTGTTCTGAGGTGTGAACATAAGGCCTAGATGATTGACTTGGCCTACTATAAGTTGTCAAACCATATATTGTTGAAGCCCTTTCCTAAAGGCCTTCAAAGTGGGGAGATGTATAAAAATGCTACAGCTATGAGCCTTGGTCCCCTGCCTAGACTTTGGTTCAGGCTCTAAAATGAGGGAAAAGCTTACAGGCCTGTGTGGCTCTTGCTTGAACTCCCAGTGTTGGAGCACTGCAGAGAACAACAGGAAACACAAAGGTGGGGGTCCAAAGGACAGAGTGACATTGTGGTCAGCCATGGTGTGAGAAAGGAAAGGTGTAGCTGGATGCAGTGTCTTGCTTAAGATTTGTGGTCAAGCGAGCTAAAGACAAAACCATGTTAGCAAGATAAAAGCTACTCATTAGCATGAGCCAATCAGTGGTAACCATGACATTAGCATAGATCCAATCAGGTATATCTACTGTCATATTATCCATATCCTGAGGGCACCTATAAAAATCAGAGTATTTCCTGGTTTAAGCTAGAGAGAAGGGTTGCCACTCTCTCTCTCCAAGGGAAACCAATGTGACCAGCAGAATTGACAAATTACCTAATTGCTTTCCCTTGTAAAACCTTTAATTGGTAAAAGAAATTATAAAAGATTAGGAACTAATTAACACCTGTTTGCAGCTGGATTATTATATTCCTATAATTAATTGATTGTACGTGCCTGTTGTCAATCACTGATTTGACTTGTATCTTGGCAAATAAACTCCTCATCCCAAATGATGTTCTGTGGACTTCACTTAATGATCAAAGGCTGTAAGTATAAATGCTTTTGCTTTCTTTCACTGCATTGTATAACCTGTAGTCTAAATCCAGTTTGTCATAAGGCTGGTATATTTTCCTTGCCAGTGCGGGTCCCTTAGACCTGATGTCTCTCTCAGTGGCAATTCCTTTTAGAACTTCACAACTTCTTGATTACCCCAGTACTAGTGCTATTTAGAAATGGAGTCAGATTTGAGGTCTCTGAACCCTATATTAAAACAGATGCTTCTTATGCATTTAATAGCATTTTACTGAAATTAAGCCTCTATATGCTTCTTCGATGCTTCTTATGCATCTCATAGCATTTTACTGAATTCATTGAACTCCTGTACTATTCCTGTACTACTGAACTGTGCTAACTCTGCTTCTATTTCCCTACTGTGACATCAGCTGAACTGAATCTCACTACTACTATCCTGCTGATATTATCTGCTGATATCGACTTAATAGCATAATATATAGTAGTACCTAATTGCAATAATTAGATATCTTATATCTACAGTATCATCTATAAATTGTATGTATGTTGCTATGTTGATATGTTGCCCTAACAACCCACATATACCTAGTATCCAACCAAAACATCTCACCAGCATGATTCTCCGGAAAATAATTATCACCATCCACTCACTCACTACAACCTACGCAACTCTCAAAATCCCATCAACTGAATTCAACATGACACCAATCCTCCAACACAACTTAGGCACTCACACAATACCCATTCCCTCACAAACCAACAATAACCACAGAAACACACCATCATCCAGGATACCACCCTCAAATACAGAAACAGTCCCACACAATCCCAAAACACCTAGAATAAGACAATTTATCAAAATCTGCCCATCTCTCCAAACAGCAGATCCACATAAAGAGAGTAAATAAAAGGAAGAGAAAAAGGAAACTGATATGGTTCTCCAAACAAGTGGCTGAGAAAATAAAGGCTAAAGAGTTGATGTTCCTGAAATACAGAAAGACTCAAGAAGAGGAACAAGGGGAGGAGTACCGGAGGAAACTGAAAGAAGCCAAGAGAGAGATACGTCTGGCGAAAGCGCGAGCGGAAGAAAAAATGGCTAGAAATGTAAGGAGGGGTGACAAAACTTTCTTCAGGTATATTAGTGAAAGGAGGAAAACCAAAAAGGGAATTGTGAGACTGAAAGATGCTGAGAACCGATATATAGATAATGATGAAGAAAAAGCTAAATAGATACTTTTGTTCTGTTTTCACAGAAGAAAATCCTGGAGCTGGACCGTGATGGACTGGCGAAAGTACATGTGAAAATGGAGTAGATATAGCACCGTTCACGGCAGAGAGAGTGTAGGAATAACTTAAAAATCTAAAGGTGGACAAAGCAGTGGGACCGGATGGGATCCACCCCAGGATATTGAGAGAGCTCAGAGAGGTTCTGGCGGGTCCTCTTAAAGATTTGTTTAATAAATCCTTGGAGACGGGACAGGTTCTGTGGGATTGGAGAACGGCGGAGGTGGTCCCTCTTCACAAAAGTGGTGATAGGGAAGAAGCTGGAAACTACAGGCCGGTAAGCCTCACTTCGATTATTGGAAAAGTAATGGAAGCCATGCTGAAGGAAAGGATAGTGAATTTCCTGGAAGCAAATAAGTTGCAAGATCCTAGACAACATGGTTTTACCAAAGGGAAATCGTGCCAAACGAATCTCATTGAATTCTTTGACTGGGTGACCGGAGAATTAAATCAAGGACGTGCTATGGACGTAATCTACTTAGATTTCAGCAAAGCTTTTGACACGGTTCCCCACAGGAGGCTCTTGAATAAACTAGAAGGGCTGAAGATAGGACCCGAAGTGGTGAACTGGTTGACGGGCAGACGTCAGAGGGTGGTGGTAAATGGAGTTCGCTCGGAGGAGAGAAAGGTGAGTAGTGGAGTTCCTCAGGGATCGGTGCTGGAGCCGATTCTATTCAATATATTTGTGAGTGATATTGCCAAAGGCTTAAAGGTAAAGTTTGCCTTTTTGCGGATGACACTAAGATTTGCAACAGAGTGGACACCCCGCAGGGAGTGGAAAGCATGAAAAAAGATCTGCGGAAGCTAGAAGAATGGTCTAACGTTTGGCAATTAAAATTCAATGCGAAGAAATGCAAAGTGATGCACTTAGGGAGTAGAACTCCACGTGAGACGTATGTGTTAGGCGGGGAGAGTCTGATAGGTACAGGCGGAGAGAGGGATCTTGGGGTGATAGTATCTGAGGACCTGAAGGCGACGAAACAGTGTGACAAGGCGGTGGCCGTAGCGAGAAGATTGCTAGGCTGTATAGAGAGAGGTGTGACCAGCAGAAGAAAAGAGGTTTTAATACCCCTGTATAAGTCGTTGGTGAGGCCCCACCTGGAGTATTGTGTTCAGCTTTGGACGCTGTTTCTTGTGAAGGATGTGAAAAAAATGGAAGGGGTGCAAAGAAAAGCTACGAGAATGGTATGGGATTTGTGCTACAAGACGTATGAGGAGAGACTTGCGGACCCGAACATGTATACCCTGGAGGAAAGGAGAAACAGGGGTGATATGATACAGACGTTCAAATATATGAAAGGTATTAATCTGCAAACGAACCTTTTCCGGAGAGGGGAAGGCGGTAGAACGAGAGGACATGAAATGAGATTGAAGGGGGGCAGACTCAAGAAAAATGTCAGGAAGTATTTTTTCATGGAGAGAGTGGTGGATGCTTGGAATGCCCTCCCGCGGGAGGTGGTGGAGAGGAAAACGGTAACAGAATTCAAACATGCGTGGGATAAACACAAAGGAATCCTCCTCAGAAGGAAGGGATCCCCAGAAGCTTAGCCGGCGGTGGGAGGCAGGGCTGGTGGTTGGGAGGTGGGGATAGTGCTGGGCAGACTTATACGGTCTGTGCTAGAGCCAGTGGTGGGAGGCGGGGCGGGTGGTTGGGAGGCGGGGATAGTGCTGGGCAGACTTATACGGTCTGTGCCCTGAAAAAGACAGGTACAAATCAAGGTAAGGTATACACAAAAAATGACACCTGAGGTTATCTTGTTGGGCAGACTGGGTGGACCGTGCAGGTCTTTTTCTGCTGTCATCTACTATGTTACATATATCTGTCCGAATAGGATATATCAATGCAAGATCAGTGGTAAACAAAAGCGAAATCATCACAGATTCCCTATCATCAAGCCGATCAATCCATAGACTGGTGGATTGTGTCCATCTACCAGCAGGTGGAGATAGAGAGCAATCTTTTGCCTCCCTATATGTGGTCATGTGCTGCCGGAAATTCCCCAGTATGTTCTCTATCTCAGCAGGTGTGTGGTCACACAGCAGCAGCTCTGGCTAGGTCTCCAAGCCTAATTGTTTAGGTTTTGTTGAGTACCTGGGGTTGAGGGCTCTTCGTGAGCAAGTGCAAATCTGGTGGTGCCAGGTCCCTCCTTTTCTCCCCCCTCCCGCTGGCTCTGTTAGACAAAAAATAAAATAAAATTTTTTTTAAACGTTCAAAAGGACCGTCCATTTGCAGCTGCTCACTGGAACAAGTCGTCGCTGCTCGGAGCAGGAAGCAGGTAATTTTTACCTTTTACTAGCGGGCGGGGGGTTCCCCGAACGGTCTCCATGTGGCTATGGCCGCGGATGGCAAGGGCGCGAAAAGACGCTCCCCGGAACGCGTTTGCGCGCCTAGCGGGGAAGCGGGGGGATCGAAGGTAGAGTCGCCCTTTTTGGGCGCCCTTTCGGAACTGGGAGAGTTCACCGGTTTTTCCTCCGGCGCGGCGTCCTTTCCCGCCTTAGGCGCCCATCCCCCGCTGGCCGCCCTCCCGGTCATGACCAGCCACGTGGCTTGGTCGGCTTCTTCTTGAGCCGCCCTCAAGATGGGAGACGTTAACAGCTTGGTCACTCTTGAATCGGGCGACAGTAAGAAGTCGGCGAAATTAAAACGCCCTTCTTCCCGCGCGGCTCCTTCTCGGAGTTTCGCGCCGGAAGCCATTTTGGACGCGCAACACGCCTCTCCCCCGCTACTGGGAGCGCAGATGGAGGGCGCCTCTAGGGCCGCGGCACAGGCTGCAGAAATGCACAGACTGGGTGGCTTCTGCCCTGAGTTCATTTTGCTGCTGCATCAAGCCTTTCTTATGCAGAACACTGCCCCTGCCCACCCCTCTGATCGGGGTGATGAGGCCTCTATTCTTAAGCGCCCTCGGGTGGATCTTCCACCCTTGGGGGACTCGGTCTCCTCTGATGTGGATGACAGCAGCGTGTCTGAGTTCTCCCAGAGATCCTTAGCGGAATCGATGGAAGAGACTGATCCTCGCTCGGATGGAGCGGACGACCCCTCTGCAGTGCGGCTTTTTCGCTCAGAGGATTTGCCCAACCTGCTTTTGCAGGCCATGAGCATTTTGAAGATTGCCTCTCCGGAGGAAGGCTTTCTCTCAGCCTCTACTGGCTCCGCCATTATGCTGGGAACGAAGCGCCCGCCTAGAACCTTCCACGTTCATGAAGCCATGCAGACCTTAATTTCAGCGCAATGGGATGTCCCTGAGGCGAGCCTGAAAGTAGCCAGGGCTATGTCCCGTCTGTACCCCTTTCCTGAGGGGGAACGGGAAGCCTTTGTCTGGCCCACGGTAGATTCCTTAATCACTGCCGTGACTAAGAAAACGGCGCTGCCGGTGGAAGGTGGCACTGTCCTGAAGGACACCCAAGACAGGAGAATGGAGGCGGCCTTAAAGTCGTCCTTTGAGGCGGCCGCTCTGAGTTTGCAAGCCTCGGTTTGCGGCTCCTACGTGGCTAGGGCGTGCCTGACTGTTTTGCAGCGGGCTTCCCACTCGGACCCTTCCTGGAGGGCGGAATGGCCGACCCTGGAGTTGGGTTTGGCCTACTTGGCAGACTTGCTGTATGATGTTTTGAGAGCCTCGGCCAAGGACATGGCTCAGACAGTCTCTGTGTGGCGGTGGCTCTGGCTTAAGCACTGGTCTGCTGACCATGCCTCTAAATCTCGCCTAGCCAAGTTGCCTTTTAAAGGCAAGCTGCTCTTTGGGGATGAGCTGGACAAGATCGTGACAGAGCTCGGCACGTCCAAGGGCAAGAGGTTGCCGGAGGTCAGGGCTCGGGCCGGCAGTGCCTGTCCTGGTCCCTCTAAGGGCCGATTCCAGGAAGCCCGTCGGTATCGCCCGGGCAAGTCGGCCTCCTCTGCCTCCGCTTCCTTCAAACGGAACTTCTCCCCCAAGCAGCATTCCTTTCGTAGGGACCGCCGTCCCGGAGGTTCGTCCTCCGGCCCGCCCCCAGGGTCGCGTACCCAATGACGGGGACCTGGTCCATGGCCCAGTGCAGATAGGAGGAAGGTTGTCCTAGTTTCTGGGCGAGTGGACCAGGGTAACTTCAGACGCTTGGGTTCTGGAAGTCATCAGAGACGGCTACAAGCTAGAGTTCTGCCGACCCCTAAGAGTCGGGTTTGTAAAGTCTCCTTGCAAGTCTCAGGTCAAAGCAGCTGCCGTGCAGCAGACTGAGCAACCTGATCCGCCTGGGCGCGGTGGTCCCGGTACCAGTAGATCAGCTTGGCAAGGGGTGCTACTCCATTTACTTTGTGGTGCCAAAGAAAGAAGGATCTGCTCGGCCTATTCTCGACCTCAAGGGAGTCAATCAGGCCTTGAAAGTTCAGCACTTCCGGATGGAGACCCTCCGCTCCGTAATAGCTGCGGTGAAAAAGGGAGAATTCCTGGACATCAAGGAAGCTTACCTACATATTCCCATCTGGCCGCCTCATCAGCGCTTTTTGCGCTTTGCAGTGCTGGGCCGACACTTCCAGTTCAGAGCCCTCCCGTTCGGGTTGGCTACGGCTCCGCGGACCTTCTCCAAGGTAATGGTGGTCATCACAGCCTTCCTCCACAAGGAGGGAGTGCAAGTCCATCCCTATCTGGACGACTGGCTGATCCGAGCCCCTTCCTATGCGGAGTGCGGGAGAGCTACAGACAGGGTCATTGCTCTTCTAAGCTCCCTGGGATGGATCATCAACTGGGAGAAAAGCCAGCTGCGCCCGACTCAGTCCCTGGAGTATCTGGGAGTTCGATTCGACACCCAAGTGGGCAAAGTGTTCCTGCCGGACAACCGGAGCGTCAAGCTTCAGACCCAGGTGGGCCAGTTCCTAGCCTCCTCTACTCTTCGGGCTTGGGACTATGTGCAGCTGTTGGGCTCCATGACGGCCACGATGGAGGTAGTGCCCTGGGCCAGGGCTCATATGAGACCACTACAGCACTCTCTTCTGCGGCGGTGGACTCCAGTCTCGGAGGATTACGCCGTATGCCTTCCTTTGGATCCAGCGGTGCGAAAGGCGCTGAGCTGGTGGCTGAGGCCAGGCAAACTGTCCGCAGGAATGCCTCTTACGACCCCGGAGTGGGTTGTCGTCACGACGGATGCCTGCTTGACAGGCTGGGGAGCCCACTGCCTGGGACGGACAGCGCAGGGGCTCTGGTCTCCTGCAGAGACGAAATGGTCCATCAACCTCCTGGAGCTCCAAGCCATTCGGTTGGTGCTTCTAGAGTTTCTCCCGGTACTGGTGCTGAGGCCTGTACGGGTCCTGTCGGACAATGCCACGGCTGTGGCCTATGTCAATCGCCAGGGAGGTACCAGGAGCGCACCACTAGCCAAGGAGGCCATGAAGCTATGCCTGTGGGCGGAAGCGAATCTGGAACAGCTGTCGGCGGCCCACATTGCGGGAGTCATGAATGTCAAGGCGGACTTTCTCAGTCGCCATACCTTGGATCCCGGAGAGTGGCAACTGTCTGCTCGGGCGTTCTTGGACATCATGAAACGCTGGGGCCGGCCGAGCCTGGATCTGATGGCGTCCTCGGCCAATTGCCAAGTGCCGCGTTTTTTCAGCAGAGGACGGGACCCTCGATCTCTGGGAGTCGATGCTCTTCTCCAGCTTTGGCCGGCACAGGAGCTTCTCTACGTGTTCCCGCCCTGGGGTGCTTGGCCGGGTGATCCTGGTGGGTCCGGATTGGCCCAGACGTCCCTGGTATGCGGACTTGGTCAGGCTCTCGGTGGACGGCCCTCTGCGGCTGCCAGCGGTGCGGGGCCTCTTACATCAGGATCCAGTGGTGATGGAGGATCCCTCCCCCTTTGGTCTTATGCCTGGCTATTGAGCGGAGGCGGCTGAGGAAGAAGGGCTTCTCAGACAAGGTCATCGCCACTATGCTGAGAGTGAGGAAGCGCTCTACTTCCACCACTTACGCCAGGGTTTGGTGTACCTTTGTGTCGTGGTGCGAGGCAGGCTCTATATCGCCCTTCACTGCTCCAATATCTTCAGTGTTGGCGTTCCTGCAAGAGGGGCTGGAGAAAGGCCTGTCGCTCAGTTCGCTGAAAGTCCAGGTGGTGGCTCTAGCTTGCTTCAGGGGTCGTCTGAAGGGGGCTTCCCTGGCTTCACAGCCGGATGTGGTACGCTTTCTCAAAGGAGTTAATCTCCTGCGCCCCCCTCTGCACTCGATAGTGCCTATGTGGAATCTCAATCTGGTAATACGGACCTTGCAGAAGCCGCCCTTCGAGCCCTTGCCAAGGGCATCGCTGAAGGACCTGACGTTGAAAGCAGTCTTCCTGGTGGCTATCACATCAGCCAAAAGAGTTTCAGAGCTCCAGGTGCTCTCGTGTAGAGAACCGTTCCTGCGATTCACTGAGGCAGGAGTATCGATTCGCCCAGTGCCTTCCTTCCTGCCCAAGATTGTTTCTCGATTCCATGTGAATCAGCAGCTTTACCTACCCTCCTTTCGTAGGGAGGATTACCTAGAGGAGTACCCTGCGCTCAAATACCTGGATGTTAGACGGGTCATCATCAGATACTTGGAAGTGACCAATGATTTCCGGAAGTCAGATCATCTGTTCGTGCTGGCGGAGTCCAGATCTGTCTCCTTGGAAGAGATTTGCAGAGCGGCTACTTGGTCGTCGGCTCATACCTTCTCACGACATTACCGCTTGGATGTGGCTGCTCAGGCCGAGGCCCAGTTTGGGGCTTCAGTGTTGTGTTCAGGGATTTCCATGTCCTGCCCTGGGTGAGTACTGCTTCGGTACATCCCACCAGTCTATGGATTGATCGGCTTGATGATAGGGAAGGTAAAATTATGTATCATACCTGATAATTTTCTTTCCCTTAATCATAGCAGATCAATCCATAGCCCCTCCCAGATATCTGTATTGTTTGTGTTCTGGTTATATTTCAGGTTCAAGTTCAGTCTTCATTTCCTGTTCACGAGGACTTCGTGTTCAAGTTCTTGCAATTGAAGTCTCTTCGAGTTGAGACGATTTTGTGTTACAGTGAGCTGCTGCTTCCTCTCCCCCCGTTTCGGCGGTGGCTGGATAACTAAATTATGCCGGCGCTCCCTCCCGCTTCGTGCGGCTGTAGGGTAGCTTTGTATCCCTCCCGCTTCGTCGGTGTTAGGGTAAGCCAGCTCCTCCCGCGGTTGCGGTAGCAGGATAAGCCAGTTCCCCCCGTGTCGGCGGGTGTGGTTTCCCGCCCACCGCCCCGGTGGTGGTGTGCTGGAATATTTCCCCTGCCCGCTTCGGCGGTGGTGAGCTGGGCAGAGTGTCCCTTTGTGGGTGTAATTCTCTAAGTGCTGAGTCCTGCGGATGGAGCTTTGATATCGACATACTGGGGAATTTCCGGCAGCACATGACCACATATAGGGAGGCAAAAGATTGCTCTCTATCTCCACCTGCTGGTAGTTGGACACAACCCACCAGTCTATGGATTGATCGGCTATGATTAAGGGAAAGAAAATTATCATGTATGATACATAATTTTACCTTGGATCACTTCTGACAACCTCGACCTACTCTTCATCACAGAAATCTGGATCCGTAATTAGTAGACCCCATCATAAATGAACTATGACCTTCGGGCTACAAAATATTACACTGGCCTAGAAAAGAGGAGGAGGAATTGCACTCATCTACAGATCCAACTTTTCCACAGAACCCATCTCAGAGTCCATTTCAACTCAACTTGAAATTGCCTCTATAAAACTATATAGCCCCACACTATACGAACATCTAACCTGCATACTGTTTTACAGACCTCCCAACAACTGGAACCACAACCAAACCACATTCATGGACTTTATATCGAATGCGTGGAGCAAATCAAAAGACGACCTCACCCTGAAAGCATGGAAACAAACACAAAAGAAATACAAGAATGACATTAAACGAGCCAAAAGAACATACTACACAAAACAAATCACAGCCACCGAACTGACATAAAAAAACAATACCAAATTATAAAGAATCTTCTTAACACGAACCCAGTAACAACCTCATCCTCAAATTGTCCATCCGCCGACCAGCTGGCCAAATATTTCAACGACAAAATCATTAACCTATGCAACACAATTCCCCATGATGACGTCAACATTGACATTTTCCTCGACGAACTGGACCCCGACTCAGAAGAGATCCCGGCAGACCGCTCCTTGGCAAACTTCACCCCTCTCAGCACTGAGGAAATTTCTGCAACACTATCCAAACTCTCCAAGTCTCATTGCCACCTGGACCCATGCCCCAATTACCTAATGAAAAATGCCCCAGCACGATTCATTACGGACCTTACCACCCACCTTAATTTCCTACTTCAACAAGGCTCCTTCCCCTCCGAACACGGCAATATTCTACTCACACCAATGCCAAAAAACCCCAAGAAACCAGCGAAAGACATCACTAACTATCGACCAGTGGCCTCCATCCCTCTTCTTACCAAACTAATGGAAAATAGAGTGACCTCCCAACTCAACGAATTCATACAAAAATTCTCCATACTACATGAATCACAATCGGGTTTTCGACCTGCACACAGCACAGAAATAGTATTACTCACACTAATATCCAAGTTCAAACAAGAAATGTTAATTGGCAACAACATACTCCTTCTGCAATTCGACCTATCCAGCGCATTTGACATGATAAACCACGGCATTCTTACAAAACTACTGGACAAACTAGGGATCGGCAGAAACATCATTAAATGGATAAAAAGTTTCATCACCACCAGATCCTATCAAGTCAAATCAACCTCATCTGTATCAGCTTGGTCATCACAATGCGGAGTTCCTCAAGGATCGCCTCTATCCCCGATCCTCTTCAATCTTTTGATGATCCCTCTGGCTAAATCCCTATCCAAATCTGATCTAAACCCCTTCATCTATGCAGATGACGTCACCATATTCATCTCTTTCCAATCAAACCTTGGAGAAATCTCTGATAAAATAATCACTGGCATGAACATATTAGCCTCCTGGGCCAACGCTTTCAAGATGAAAATGAATAAAGAAAAAACTCAATGCTTAATCCTCTCATCACAACACTCCCCTCCACTCCCAACCATCCTGATCACCCCTGATGTTACAATCCCAATATCCGACAATCTAAAAGTCCTAGGAGTAACGTTAGACAATCACCTAACTCTAGAGACTCAAGCAAAAGCCATGAAGAAGAAGATGTTCTTAAAGATTTGTTTAATAAATCATTGGAAACGGGAGAGGTTCCATGGGATTGGAGAACGGCTGATGTGGTCCCTCTTCACAAAAGTGGTGATAGGGAAGAAGCTGGAAACTACAGGCCGGTAAGCCTCATTTCAATTATTGGAAAAGTAATGGAAGCGATGCTGAAGGAAAGGATAGTGAATTTCCTGGAAGCCAATAAGTTGCAAGATCCGAGACAACATGGTTTTACCAAAGGGAAATTGTGCCAAACGAATCTCATTGAATTCTTTGACTGGGTGACTGGAGAATTAAATCAGGGATGTGCTATAGACGTAATCTACCTAGATTTCAGCAAAGCTTTTGACACGGTTCCCCACAAGAGGCTCTTGAACAAACTGGATGTGCTGAATATAGGACCCAAAGTGGCGAACTGGATTAGAAACTGGTTGACGGACAGACGCCAGAGGGTGGTGGTGAATGGAATTCGCTCGGAGGAGGGAAAGGTGAGTAGTGGAGTGCCTCAGGGATCGGTGCTGGGACCGATTCGGTTCAGTATATTTGTGGGTGACATTGCTGAAGGGTTAGAAGGTAAAGTTTGCCTTTTTGCGGATGATACTAAGATTTGTAACAGAGTGGACACCTGGGAGGGAGTGGAAAACATGAAAAAAGATCTGAGGAAGCTAGAAGAATGGGCTAAGGTTTGGCAATTAAAATTCAATGTGAAGAAATGCAAAGTGATGCACTTAGGGAGTAGAAATCCACGGGAGACGTATGTGTTAGGCGGGGAGAGTCTGATAGGTACCGACGGGGAGAGGGATCTTGGGGTGATAGTATCTGAGGATCTGAAGGCGACGAAACAGTGTGACAAGGCCACCGCCGTAAGTAGAAGGTTGCTAGGCTGTATAGAGAGGGGAGTGACCAGCAGAAGAAGAGAGGTTTTAATGCCCCTGTATAAGTCGTTGGTGAGGCCCCACCTGGAGTATTGTTTTCCATTCTGGAGGCCATATCTTGCTAAGGATGTAAAAAGAATGGAAGGGGTGCAAAGAAAAGCTACGAGAATGGTATGGGATTTGCGTTACAAGACATATGAGGAGAGACTTTCAGACCTGAACATGTATACCCTGGAGGAAAGGAGAAACAGGGGTGATATGATACAGGCGTTCAAATATCTGAAAGGTATTAATCCGCAAACGAACCTTTTCTGGAGATGGGAAGGCAGTAGAACTAGAGGGCATGATATGAGATTGAAGGGGGGCAGACTCAAGAAAAATGTCAGGAAGTATTTTTTCACGGAGAGAGTGGTGGATGCTTGGAATGCTCTCCCACGGGAGGTGGTGGAGAGGAAAATGGTAACAGATAATAAGAAAAAAACAACAACAAAAAAAACGCTGTTTGTTTTTACTAGGGGGTGTCCTCTTTAGAACTTTCTGTCTCTTATACTATCGTCTGTAAACTACAAAGTGTGCTCTATTTTTTTTTTCTTTGCTCTGAACCTGTGATTCCTGGGCTGGGGGCAGGGCTGCTTGAAGTAGTTCTCTGGGGCAGGGTTTAGAGTGAAGTACCTAAACAGATAGATAGCAGCGGGGACTAAGCACCACATTTAGTTTGCCCACCCCCACCCCCTGGGGCAGCTCTTCATTTATAGTCAGTGTCTAATTAAGGTAATAAGCAAGTTCAGCTCCCACTAAGTCCCAGTACATCCATTCATCCAAACAGTAATCACACAATAACAGAACACATTATATCAAAATCCTAAAGACACTGTGTCTACCCAACATCGTTTAATTTGTAGCTAGTATTTATATATCAAAATATTCATATATTAATGAGATGGAGTCAGTAGTCCAGCAGCGAGAGGGGTGCTACCCAGTCTTTTGCACAGAGTGTCGCATGTATGATTATCTCCCAGTTGGTGTGAAGTCATATGTGTGTGCCCGTTGCAAAGAGCTCCTAGCTCTCAGAGAGCAGGTCCGTTCTCTCGAGGCTAGAGTACAAGACTTGGTAGAGCTGAGGGAGATAGAACAGTACATAGATGAGACCTACAGGGATGTTGTAGAGAGGTCCCACCTCCAGTCGGGTAGCCCCTGTGCTACTTCGGAGGAGAGAGGTCTCCTGGAAGGAGAGCATTCCCCTGGTGAAGTAGGAAGTACTCCTGTAGCCAGGACCAGCCCACCAGAGAATGTATTATCCTCTTGCACTGAGGATACGTCTCCGATTGCAGCCCATAGGGGAAAAGATAGGACCGCTGTTGTAGTTGGTGACTCAATCATTAGGCATGTAGATAGCTGGGTGGCTGGGGGGCGTGAGGATCGCCTGGTGACTTGCCTGCCTGGTGCGAAGGTGGCGGACCTTACGCGGCACCTAGACAAGATTTTAGATAGTGCTGGGGAGGAACCGGCCGTCTTGGTACACGTGGGTACCAGTGACGTAGGAAAATGTGGGAGACAGGTTCTGGAAGCTAAATTTAGGCTTTTAGGTAGGAAGCTCAAAGCCAGATCCTCTAGGGTAGCATTTTCTGAAATACTACCTGTTCCACGCGCAGGACCCAAGCGACAGGCAGAGATCCGGAGTTTCAACGCGTGGATGAGACGATGGTGTGGGGAGGAGGGTTTTGAATTTGTCAGGAACTGGTCAGCATTCTGGGGAAGGGAGAGCCTATTCCGATCTGATGGGCTTCACCTTAACCAGGGTGGAACCAGGCTGCTGGCGTCAACTTTTACAAAGGAAATAGAGCAGCTTTTAAACTAGAAACGGGGGGAAGGCTGACAGTCGTTCAAAAGCGCATGGTTCGGGAGAAGGTATCTTTTGAGGATATCACCCAGATATGGAAAAAAGGGTTACTTGTGAGTAAGGACGACAAAGAAATCATAGAGGATCAGATGGACTTAAATAAAATTAATAATGACCAGACGGAAGACAACATATTAATAATGTCATGTATTAAACGTAATAAAAATCAGAACAACAAGTATGCATTGAAATGTCTATACACAAATGCCAGGATCCTGAGGCATAAGATGGGAGAGCTGGAGTACATTGCATACAATGAAAAACTGGATATTATAGGCATCTCTGAGACCTGGTGGAAGGAAGGTAACCAATGGGACACAGTCATACCAGGCTACAAATTATGTCGTAGCGATAGGGTGGATAGGATAGGAAGAGGGGTAGCGCTGTATGTAAATGAGAACCTTGAGTCAGGCTGCAAATATTGCAGGAGACAAAACCCCGATTGGAATCCTTGTGGATTAAAATTCCACATGAAAAGGGAAAAGGGATGGTGATAGGAATGTACTACCGTCCGCCTGGCCAAGACGAGCAGACGGACGCAGCAATGTCAAAGGGAAATTAGGGAAGCGAATAAAAAGGGCAATGTAATATTAATGGGTGACTTCAATTATCCGGATATAGACTGGGTGAATGAAACATCAGTACACGCAAGGGAGGTAAAATTTCTTGATGAAATCAAGGACGGCTTCATGGAATAGCTGGTTCATGAGCCGACAAGAGAAGGGAAAATACTAGACTTAATCATTAGTGGAGCTTATGATCTGGTTCAGGGGGTAACGGTGCGAGGGCCGCTTGATAACAGTGATCATAATATGATCGGTTTTGATATTGGCTACGAAGTAAGTGAACTCAGGAAATCAAATACACTAGCGTTTAACTTTCAAAAAGGAGACTACGATAAAATGAGGAGAACGATGAAAAAAAGACTGAAGGGAGCGGCTGAAAGGGTAAAAACCTTGATCAGGCATGGATGCTGTTTAAAAACACCATCCTAGAAGTACAGGACAAATATATTCCGCGTATTAGAAAAAGAGGAAAAAAGACCAAACGTCAGCCGGCGTGGCTAAACGGTAAGGTAAAGGAAGCTATTAGAGCCAAAAAACAATCCTTCAGAAAATGGAGAAGGGAACAGACTGAAGACAATAAGATAAAGCATAAGGAATGTCAAGCCAAATGCAAAAAGTAGATAAGGAGGGTGAAGAAGGACTTTGAAAAAAAGTTAGCGTTAGAAGCGAAAACACATAGCAACAATTTTTTTAGGTATATTAAAAGCAGAAAGCCGGCTAAAGAATCGGTAGGGCCGCTGGGTGACGGTGGTGTTAAAGGGGCGATCAGGGAAGACAAAGCTGTAGCGGTGAAATTAAATGAATTTTTTGCTTCGGTCTTCACCGAGGAGGATTTGGGAGGGATACCGATGCCGGAAAAGGTATTTGAAGCGGACGAGTCAGAAAGACTAAATGATTTCTCAGTAAACTTGGAGGATGTAATGGGGCAGTTCTGCAAACTAAAAAGTAGTAAATCACCGGGACCAGATGGTATTCATCCCAGAGTATTAATAGAGCTGAAAAATGAACTTGTGGAGCTACTGGTAGTATTCAGTTGTGGTACAGGAAGATTGGAGGGTGGCCAATGTAACGCCGATTTTTAAAAAGGGTTCCAGAGGAGATCTGGGAAATTATAGACCGGTGAGTCTGACGTCGGTGCCGGGAAAAATGGTGGAGGCTATTATTAAGAATAAAATTACAGAGCACATACAAAAGCATGGGCTACTGAGACAAAGTCAGCACGGATTTAGTGAAGGGAAGTCTTGCCTCACAAATCTACTGCATTTTTTTGAGGGGGTGAACAAACACATGGACAAAGGGGAGCCGGTCGATATTGTATATCTAGATTTTTAGAAGGCGTTTGACAAAGTGCCTCATGAAAGACTCCAAAGGAAACTGGAGAGTCATGGGATCGGAGGCAGTGTATTATTATGGATTAAGAGCTGGTTAAAAGATAGGAAGCAGAGAGTAGGGTTGAATGGTCATTATTCTCGATGGAGAAGGGTAGTTAGTGAGGTCCCTCTGGGGTCTGTGCTGGGACTGCTGCTTTTTAACATATTTATAAATGACCTTGAGATGGGAGTAACTAGTGAGGTAATTAAATTCGCAGATGACACAAAGTTATCCAGGGTTGTCTCGTCGCGGGAGGAGTGTGAAAGATTACAAGAGGACCTCATGAGACTGGGGGATTGGGCGTCCAAATGGCAGATGAAGTTCAACATTGACAAGTGCAAAGTGATTCACGTGGGAAGGAGGAACCCGAATTTATGGCTATGTCATGCAAGGTTCCGCTTTAGGAGTTACAGACCGAGAAAGGGATCTGGGAGTCATCGTGGATAGGACGTTGAAATCTTCAGCTCAATGTGCTGCGGCGGCTAAGAAGGCGAACAGAATGTTGAGTATTATTAGAAAAGGGATGGAAAACAAAAATGAGGATGTTATAATGCAGTTATATCGCTCCACGGTGCGACCGCACCTGGAGTATTGTGTTCAGTTCTGGTCACCTCATCTCAAAAAAGATATAAAGGAATTGGAGAAGGTGCAGAGAAGGGCCACGAAAATGATAAAAGGGATGGGACGACTAACTTATGAGGAGAGGTTAAGACAGCTAGGACTCTTTAGCCTGGAGAAAAGGCGGCTGAGGGATGATATGATAGAGGTCTACAAAATAATGAGTGGGGTAGAGCGGACAGATGTGAAGCGTTTGTGTACGCTTTCTAACAATAATAGAACCAGGGGACACAAGATGAAATTAGAATGTGGTAGATTTAAAACAAATTGGAGAAAGTTTTTCTTTACTCAGTGCGTGGTTAGACTCTGGAACTCATTGCTGGAGAAGGTAGTGACGGCAGCTGGCCTTGCTGAGTTTAAAGGGGGTCTGGACAGATTCCTGAAGGAAAAGTCCATTGATCGTTATTAAAGGGGATCTGGACAGATTCCTGAAGGAAAAGTCCATTGATCATTATTAAATTTGGGGTTTTTGCCAGGTTCTTGGGGCCTGGATTGGCTGCTGTCAGAGACGGAGTGCTGGGCTTGATGGACCTATGGTCTTTTCCCAGCGTGGCAGTGCTTATGTACTTATGCGTGGGATAAGCATAAAGGAATCCTGTTCCGAGGGAATGGATCCTCAGAAGCTTAGTCGAGATTGGGTGGCAGAGCCGGTGGTGGTAGGCAGGGCTGTTGGTTGGGAGGCGGGGATAGTGCTGGGCAGACTTATACGGTCTGTGCCACAGCCGGTGGTTGGGAGGCAGGGATAGTGCTGGGCAGACTTATACGGTCTGTGCCCTGAAAATGACAGATACAAATCAAGGTAAGGTATACAAAAAGTAGCACATATGAGTTTATCTTGTTGGGCAGACTGGATGGACCGTGCAGGTCTTTTTCTTCCGTCATCTACTATGTTACTATGATGTGGGTACTGAAAAAAGTAAAACCATTCCTCCCCCATAAAACTTTCTGCAATCTGGTACAATCCACAGTACTCACCCACGCTCACTACTGCAACAGCATCTTCATTGGTTGCAAAGCCCAAATCCTGAAAAAACTCCAAACCGCCCAAAACACGGCAGCCAGACTCATTTTTGGTAAATCACGATTTGAAAGCGTAACACCACTCCGTGAAAAACTACACTGGCTCCCTATCAAAGAACGAATAAACTTCAAAGTCCACACATTGATCCACAAGATCCTCCACGGAGAATCTCCAAGTTACATGACCAATTTAATCGACCTTCCAGCCAGAAATGGAACCAAATCTTCACGCACATATCTTAATCTTCACCTTCCTAATTGCAAAGGTCTTAAATACAAAACCTATTACGCATCCAACTTCTCCGTTATAGGTAGCCAACTCTGGAACACCATACCAAGATACATCCGAACAACCAACGAACACCTACCCTTCCGAAAGCTGCTGAAAACTTACCTCTTCAAACAAGCTTATCCAAACGACCCAACTTAATTTGTGAACCTAATCCACACCACTACATTACCCACACCTCAATCCTTCCCCACACATCTCTTCCTCTTGTCCTACTCTTTATAATTATCCTGCTTATTTTAGAAAGAGAAAAACGCCTATAGTCCGACCTAAATCGGGAGATAGACGTTTATCTCGCAAAGGCGCCCAAATCGGTATAATCGAAAGCCGATTTTGGGCATTTCCAACTGTACTCCGTCGCGGAAACGAATAAAGTTGATGGGGGCGTGTCGGAGGCATGGTGGAGGCGGAACAGGGGCGTGGTTATCAGCCGAGGAGAGATGGGCGTCTTTAGCTGATAATCGAAACAAAAAAGGCGTTTTTACCGCGATTTTGGGTCACTTTTTTGGACCCTTTTTTTCCATGAACAAGTCCCAAAAAAGTGCCCGAACTGTCCAGATGACCACTGGAGGGAATCGGGGATGACCTCCCCGGACTCCCCCAGTGGTCACTAACCCCCTCCCACCAAAAAAACCCCACTTTACAAACTTTTTTTCCAGCCTCTATGCCAGCCTCAAATGCCGTACCCACCTCCATGACAGCAGAATGTGTTCGATCCTGTCACAGCCTTTCCCTGGGTCAGATGTGGCTCTCGGGTGCAGTACAGGGTCACATCAGCATTGCATTGTGGTGGGTGTAGGGTATTGGGCTCCGTGATTTCATAGCTTGTGTTACAGTCTCACGATGTTGGTAGTTGGTAGGCTCTTCTCCCATGGTGCTTTTCCCCCTGCCTACTGGGTCAGAGTGTGCCCTGTTGTGTTTCCTGTTGTAGTCCATGTGGTAGTGGCCATTTTTGTAAGCCAGTTTTAGTTCCCTTTCCTGTGTTAGCCACGTTACAGAACTTAGTTCTTACCTTGAATGTGGCTGAAAGAGGGCATTGTACAGTATTCTGCCAGCTCTGACCTACTGCTCATCTCAGTACCAGGGAGACTTGTTGCCAGTGGGGCACAACCTCTGATCTGCAGTTAACTGTGAGTAACGCGGTTATTCCAATAAAGGACGTTTTTCGGAGAGATTAGTCTTCAGGTGTCAACTGGTGTGCCAATGTTATACAGCAGCAACAAGTCCTAGAGGCCTGCGTGTATGCAGGTCCCTGGAGCACTTTTAGTGGGTACCGCAGTGCACTTCAGCCAGGTGGCCGCAGGCCCATCCCCCCCCCCCCCCCCCACCTGTAACACTTGTGCTGGTAAATGGGAGGCCTCCAAAACCCACTGTACCCTAAGAGCTATGGTAGTGTTGTACATTTGTGGGTAGTGGGTTTTGGGGGAGGGGGGTTGGGAGCTCAGCACCCGTGGTAAGGGAGCTATGCATGTGGGAGCTTTTTCTGAAGTCCACCGCACTGACCTAGGGTGCCCAGTTGGTGTCCTGGCATATCAGGGGGGCCAGTGTACTACCAATCCTCGCCCCTCCCACGACCAAATGGCTCGGATTAGAACGTTTTTGAGCTGGGCGTTTTTAGTTTCCATTATCACTAAAAAACAAACAAACACCCAGCTCAAAAACGTCCATTTTTTCGAAAATACAGTTCGGCCCGCCCCTTCACGGACCCGATCTCGGAGATAAATGCCCATGGAGATAGGCGTTTCCGTTCGATTATGCCCCTCCACGTGTCTCAGGATACTTTGTACCCATACATTGTAACCCGCACTGAACCTGCGGGTTACAATGTATGGGTACAAAGTATCCTGAGACACGTGGAGGGGCATAATCGAACGGAAAATCGAGCGGGAAAGAGCGAGGTATAAATGCTACAAATATGTTCACTTGTCATTATTGGGTGGATGTGGCAGCTCACCAGGATGCGGTGTTTGGCTCGTCGGTGATTTCTGCAGGGTTGGGGGTGTCCCGCCCTACTTGAGGACTGCTTGGGTACATTCCATAAGTCTCTGGATTGATCTGTGGTATGCTATGGAAGGAAGAATTAATTCTTACCTGATAATTTTCTTTCCATTAGTCCCAACAGATCAATCCAGAGGCCCCCACCTGGATTTACTGTCTGCGGTTTTCATTTGGTTGGTTAGTTTTTTGGGGTTTCGTTGTTTGATTAAATAATAAAAACAAATAAATTTGGAAGTGGTGGAGTGGAGGAGTGGCCTAGTGGTTAGGGTGGTAGACTTTGGTCCTGGGGAACTGAGGAACTGAGTTCAATTCCCACTTCAGGCACAGGCAGCTCCTTGTGACTCTGGGCAAGTCACTTAACCCTCCATGCCCCATGTAAGCTGCATTGAGCCTGCCATGAGTGGGAAAGCGCGGGGTACAAATGTAACAAAAAAAAAAAATGTTGGGCATTTGGTCTGACAATATCAGGAGAGTTTTCTATTGTTTCCATTCCACTGCTTTGGTATCGTTCATACTGAGGTTTACTTGGCTGCACAGGTCCACATATAGCAAACCTCGGAGGTTCTCTCTATCTCCACCTGCTGGTAGAGGGACACAACCCACAAGTCTCTGGATTGATCTGTTGGGACTAATGGAAAGAAAATTATAAGGTAAGAATTAATTTTTTCTTAATTGAAAACAAGCAAAGCAACAACAACAAAAAAAAAACTACACTAAATCTATCACAGATTTTTATACTTTTTTCTAGCGCTGAATCCTCACCACAGCTCAAGGTTGATTTAAGTTAAGCCAGGAGCAAAAAGATCATTGGAGACAGTGTTTCTCAACCTTTTCCTGGAGGTACACCTAACCAGTCAGGTTTTCAGGATTACCACTGAAAATATGCATGAGAGAGGTTTGCAAATTTGCATGTAGTTTCTTTCATACGTATTCATAGTGGTAATCCTGAAAACCTGACTATCTAGTTATGCCTCCAGGCAAGGGTTGGGAAACGCTGGTCTAAGGTATAGTGTGGCGCTTCAGATAAAGATTTCTCCTGACCATAAAAAAAATGTCCTGTTTTTCTAAGTGGCCACTCAGATACCCCAGCTTCACTCTTAACCCCTCTCTTCCCCTCCCCAATCCCATGAAAATACTTTCTGGTGGCCAAAGTGCCCCACCCTGACTACATTCCCCTAAACCCCACAAAATGTCCATGGTGATACAAGTGGATCCTTCTCAGCACCCATGGGAACGACCCCTCCCCCCCCCCCGGCCTACCTCTAACATTGGAAGGTAGGAGTGATGGCCATTTGCTCTGGCACCACTATTTCCAAAGAAATAGCTGGTCAGTCCACCAATTGTGGATCCTGCTGGATTGCCTTATTTGAGCCCTATTGGTGTCGCTGTTGCTCATCTAGGTGGTCAGTTGATGCCATTTTGAAAGATGGTACAACTGGAGGTGGGAGCAGTTGGGCATTTTTCTTGCCTTCCAACATTTAGTTGGAGTGAGGGCAGAGGGTTTTCTTCTTGGGACCAGCAGAGAGTACTTCCATAGCGTCCCACAGATCAATCTAGAGACACGTGGGTTATGTCCCTCTACCAGCAGGTGGAGATAGAACTTCAGAGGTTTACTATATGTGGACATGTGCAGCCATCTTAACCTCAGTGTTCTCTCTATCTCAGCGGGTGGATGGACATCTCCTGTGCAGCTCTGGTGTGGCCTTTGCGCCTAACCTGTTACCTCAGGTTTAGTTGAGCTGGGGACTGGCATGGCTTGGCCGGCCAGTAAGGGTACACCTGGTGGAGCTAGGTCCCTCCCTTCCCAGTGCCCACCTCTCTGGGTTTCTTGTGGGCCTCTGCCTTTCCTGGGCTTAGGGCTCTGGTCCCTCCTGCCTCTTAAAAAAAACAAAAATAAAAAAACCTGTTTGGTGAGTTTTTCTCTGTGTGATCTGCTGCCACTGTAAGTATGCTGCTATTCGCTGCTTTCTGTAATGTTGGTAGGCTGAATTACCTCTCTGCTAGACCTCTCATGTATTTTGATCTGCGCCTTCCGGTATGAGTTCGTTGGTGTTGTTCACTAGCCTCTATCCACGTTCCATCGGATTCACTGTTTGTACGGCGGCTGCTGCAATGCGGGAGGGCCTTCCAGTGTTAGAGGGACCCGTCGGCGGTGGAGTCTGTTTTGACAGGCTCCGTGCTTTACGTCCGGATTATTTGCAGGGGGGTTGTTATTCAGTTTTCCTCTCTGCTCCGGCGCTGGTTTATTCAGGGGCTAGATGCTGCAGTCCTTTTGTTTGCCCAGGCCACTGTGCTGAGTTTTTCTGCTTTCTTTCTTGTGAGCACCTCCAGTTTAATTGGAAAAAAAAAATGTTTTTCGTTGCCCTATTTTCCCTGATTTCGTTCTGGTGGGTGTTCTCGCAGGAGTGGTGGCGCTGGGCTCTGGGACACTCTTCATTCGGGTTGTCCTGCACTATTCCTGGGGTATGGCTGGGACTTCAGATGCTTGGGCAGCTTTCTATTTTCCTCCTGGACAGCCCTCGGTGGTCTACCCCTTAAGATGCTCCCGGCCATGGCTTCTAGGGGGGCCTGAAGGGCCCTGGGGGAGGAAGCGGGGTGTGCACCCTGTGGGCGTTCTGATGGCACTCTGCCAGTGGCTGGGCATGCATCTGTAGTGAGGTTGGTTTTAGGGGACTACCAGGGCCTTCCTGGAATTGTAGTTCCCTAGGGTTCCCTCAGAGCCTCTCTTTTCTCCTGGAGTGCTTAGGGGAGCTCCCTCTCCGGTAAGGGATTCTTTCTCTCCAATTGTTCCTTTCAGGGTCTACCACACCCTTCGGAGTATCTCTGCTTTCGTGGTTTAGAGAGTCCCCTGGTCTTTGATGGGGTGATGCCAGTTGCTGGCATGCTGGTTCTGTTGGCCTCCCTTTCTTGTGTTTTTCCTGTCCAGGTGTGTTGTATTGGCTTGCGCAGCCTTCTGCTTTGGCCGCACCTGCCTGCTTTGGCTTGGATGGAGATAGGGTGGGCTTTGAGCCATTCTCCTGCAGTGAGTATCGTCTTGCCAGCTCAGTGGGCGATCTTCTTCCATTTTTCCCATCAGGGGGCGCTCCTGTTGGTCCTTGAGGGGCCGGACCTCGGCGTGGACGGTGAGTACTGAGCTTTTGGTGACTCTTCCACTGGAGGGCTCGTCCCTTTCTTTTCCAGGACACTGGTGTCTTCCTGTCAGTGGATGAGATTTGATTTTCTTACTGGTCAGCTCTTCCCTTGCCTGTGGATTGGAAGCAGACTCCATTTGTGGAACCGGTTTGAATGCATCCGGTTTGCCTTCCTGCTTTTCCTCTTGGAGTCTGGGGCAGGTATCGCTCCCTCTGGCAGGTGGCATGTATCACATGGGTCTTTTGGTTACGTTGTCTCAGTGGGCATGTTCTTCTGCTCCAGTTCAGGGCAGATCCCCATTTCAGCAAGTGTTGGGTGCATCTGCATGGATGGGGTGTTGGCTGTTATAGAGGTATACCCCGGATTGTCCTTTTTTCTTGTGATTGACCTCTCCCCATCAGGGGCTTGCTGAGCATTGCTACTTACTGGGCTATTGACCTGCTCCTCCTGGATGTCGGTAGCTTTCACTGTCTTTCACAGTCGAGCCTCCCGTCATCTCGGATCAGAGAGCCTTCCTTGGCAGCTGTCAGCCTGCTTCATCTAGTAGCCTTTTGAGTCAGCTCAGTCTTGGCTTGATTCCTGTGGGCTGTACCTTGCGGCGTCTCCGTATGTCGAGACTTCTCCATATCCATACGTTGAGCTTGGCTCCATCTACAGGCACATACATGGCTCCTGTCAAGCGTTGCTCCACCTCTGGGTGTCGATCCTTGTCTCTCTGTACTGGTCTATTGTTCGGTCACCGTACGCCGACCTCTGGCCCGTCTCCAAGTGTCTTAGTGCTGAGGCTTACCCTGTAAGGAGCCTGCTCCATCTTCTCTCAGTGAGGCTCTGTCTATCTCGGACTCGTTGGGGCATTTGTCTCCAGCCTTTGGGTCAGTCTTGGTTTCTGACAGTTGGCATCATTTTGTTGCTGGGTGTCAAAGCTAGGTCAGGCTGCATTCTGGTGGCTTGTTCTACCTCTGGTCAGCTATCCTTCACAGTCTAGAGACATCAGGGCTTCCTTCTTCTTTGCAGACAGGGTCTTACGCTCTATCTGCAACTTGAGATTCTCCGCTTCTGTTTGTTAGGCTTTGCTCTGTCATGGGGCGGGGAGGCAGGACATCTCTGGACCTAGCCCCTTGCTCCACATCGCGGAGCCCTGCTCTACCCCTGTGATGCTCCGTCGTTGTGCGTCCAGCCGTACTCTCCCTCTGGGCATCAAGCCTTGCTCCCCCTCTGAGCATCAATACTTGCTTCACCTTTGGGCGTCGATACTGGCTCCGCCCCGGCACCTCGTTCAACAGACCTTGATCTGTCTCTGGGAGTCAATTGTTGCTCTGTCTCAGTGCAGCCTCCTTTGTCCTGGTGTCGAGCCTCGATGAGCCTTGCCATGTTGCTGGATATCGAGCTTTATTGGGCTTTGCTTTTCCAACCGGTGTCAAACCTTGATCATTCTGTGGGTATGTAGTCTGCTCAGGCCTTGCTCTGTCTCTGGGCATTAAGCCTGGTCAAGCCTTACCCCATCTCTGGACGTTGAGCATTGTTGGGGTTTACCGAGCCTTGCTCCATCTTTGGATGTTGAGCGTTGTTGGGCATTGGCAGGCTTTGCTCCATCTTTGGTCATCGAGCATTGTTGAGCTTGGTCGAGACTTGCTATGGCTCTGCACATTGTGCCTTGGCAAGCTGTGCCCCATTGCTCTCGAGCCTTGTTCTATCTTGGGACGTCGAGCCTTCTCGAGCTTTGCTTCGCCTCTGGATGTCGAGCTTTGCACCCCTTCTGGTTGTCGAGTCTTTCTATAGACATTGAGCCTTGCTCCATTTCTAGTCGGCGAGCCTTGCTCCATTTCTGAATGTCAAGCCTTGCTCCATCTGTCTCAGGACGTCGAGTCTGCTCCATCTGTTTCAGGGACGTCGAGCCTTACTCCGCCTCTGGGCGTCGAGTCTTGCTCCGTCCATCTCTAGCCGTTGGACCTGGCTCTGTCTTTGGATGTCGAGGCTTGTCAGGCCTTGGCTTAAACAGGCTTGGCTGGAACAGGATTCAGGATTCTCAAACAGGCTTGGCTGGAACAGGATTCTGGAACGGACTTGGCTTGACTGGAACCCGGATGCTGGAACGGAGTTGGCTGGAACCAGATGCTGGGCTTGGCTTGGCTCCCTTACTTTGTGTGCTAAGCCCCCCAAACCCCCCCTAAAACCCACTACCCACAACTGTACACCACTACCATAGCCCTTACAGGTGAAGGGGGCACCTAAATGTGGGTACAGTGGGTTGTGGTGGGTTTTGGAGGGCTTGCTGGTTCCGCCACAAAACGTAACAGGTGGTTGGGATGGGCCTGGGTCCACCTGCCTGAAGTGCACTGCACCCACTAAAACTGCTTCAGGGACCTGCATACTGCTGTGATGGACCTAAGTATGACATTTGAGGCTGGTACAAAATATTTTGAAAGATTTTTTTTTTAGGGTTGGAGGGGGTTAGTGACCACTGGGGGAGTAATGGGAGGTCATCCCCAATTTTCTCTGGTGGTCATCTGGTCAGTTTGGGCACCTTTTTGTGCCTTGGTTGTAAGAAAAACAGGACCAGGTAAAGTCGTCCAGTGCTTGTCAGGGACACCCTTTTTTTCCCATTATGCATCCAGGACGTCCATGTGTTAGGCACGCCCAAGTCCCCGCCTTCGCTACGCCTCTGACACACCCCCATGAACTTTGGTCATCCCTGTGACGGAAAGCAGTTGGGGACGCCCAAAATCGGCTTTCGATTATACCAATTTGGGCGGACCCTGTGAGAAGGGCATTCATCTTCCAATTTGTGTCAAAAGATGGGTGTCCTTTTTTGAAAATGAGCCTGTTAGTGTTGCATCCCCTCCAACAGCGGGGCCTGGTATATTTTTATCAATTTATGGAGTTTTTGTGGGGTAACATACCATCGCATAAGAACCTTATAGTTACGTTCCCTCAGGGCTACTGATATTGTGCTCAAAGAGGCCTGTGTAACAATCTCTTCCAAATACCTAGAGTGAGTTCACAATGCAGGTTCTTCCTGTTGTTGCATATATGAAAGTTTCAGCATCTTGGACTCCCTAAGGTGTTTTATAAAGGGCAGAAATTAACTCCCTTGCTTGAGTTTGATAATCCCAGAGTTATTCCAAGGAGCTCAGCTCTCTATGTAAGAGTCCTTTGAAGGGTCCACTCAAAATACTGTGCCTTCATTGTGAATAGAAAAATAAATCTACTTTATCTATACCATAAGTTTGTTGAAGAAAGTCAAAGGTCACCACCCTACCCCCCAGAATGTCTCACTGCCTGGATGTCTACCATCTGAAAATAAACGTGACCAAGACTGAGCTTCTTATCTTTCCCCCTAATCAACCTCTCCCCTTCCCCCATTCTCTATTTCTGTAGATAACACTCTCATCCTCCCTGTCTCATTAGCTCGTAACCTTGTGGTCATCTTCGACTCCTCCCTCTCCTTCTCTGCACATATTCAACAGACTGCTAACACCTGTTGTTTCTTTCTCTATAATATCACCAAAATTCGTACTTTTCTTTCTGAGCACACTACCAGAACCCTTATCCACACTCTTATCACCTCTCGCTTAGACTACTGAACTTGCTTCTCATAGGTCTCCCACTTAGCCATCTCTCTCCCGTTCAATCTGTTCAAAATTCTGCTGCACGACTTATATTCTGCCAGTGTCGCTATGCTCATATTAGCCCTGTCTTCAAGTCAGTTCATTGGCTCCCTATCCGTTTACGTTTACAGTTCAAACTCCTCTTATTGACTTACAAGTGCAATCACTCTGTAGCTCCTCAGTACCTCTCCACTCTTATCTCTCCCTACATTCCTCTCTGGGAACTCCGTTTACTGGGTAAATCTTTCTTATCTGTGCTCTTCTCCTCCTCTGCTAACTCCAGACTCTTCGTTTTATTTTGCTGTACCATATGCCTGGAATAGACTTCCTGAGCCGGTATGTCAAGCTTCATCTCTGGCTGTCTTCAAATCTAGGCTAAAAGCGCACCTTTTGATGCTGTTTTTAACTCCTAAACCTTACTCACTTGTTCAGTACCCATGTTTTATCATTCCCACCTTAGTAGTTCCCTTATTTGTCCTGTTTGTCTGTACTAATTAGATTGTAAGTTCTGCAGAGCAGGGACTGTCTCTTCATGTCCAGTGTATAGTGCTGCATACTTCTAGTAGCACTATAGAAATGATGATTAGTAGTATTCCCAAAATCTGAAATAAGTAAGCACAGGTCCGGAAAGGATTTTCCAAAGTCAAACTAAACAAAAGTGCTAGCTGATGCCAGCCATACCACGCTTGTTGGACCCAAGCAGCTCTCCATCTCTTCAAGTAGACTGTGTCGAGGGCCCCTTCTGTGAGGGGCGCTGTTTTGCTGTAGCGACTTTATGCCACCTGTCGGAGCTCTGAGCGGGCTCCTACTTCTGCAATTAAGCTATCACCTCCTCTGGTAGATTTTCCATGTGCAACTGTTGCAAAGTCAGCAATACATCTTCCAGTATTTGGACCCTCTTAGTAGTACATTAATGGTTAAACTCAGGTGGAAGGGAAACCCCCACTTATACTTATGTTGGCCTCTTAGTATCTTCTTAGTGTAATGGCGGAGAGGTCTTGAAAAATGTCTGTGGAGAGTTTTTCAGTGGATCCGGGCTATGTGCCCTGCTGAACTTCAAGATTTTTTCTTTGATAGGGAATTCAATAAAGCAGACCACTATATCTAATGGGACGTTGTCCCGCTTAGGGCCTAGGGATCTATGTGCTCAATCAATCTTGATCTCTGGATTGTGTTTGACCTCTGGGTCAGCGGACATAAACAGATACTTGGTTATATCTTGTATCACTGCAGTGCAGTCAGCATAAGCATATACCTCTCAACCTTAAATTGTGCTTGTGGGACCGATTTTCAAGTTCCTTCGCCCTATTCCATAGAGTTTTGGTGTCTGCGCTCTGGGAGTCATGGTAGGCCTGGATATCTTCTACCTGTTCCTCACAATGCAACACCCGCTTCTCTAGCTCTTCCTGTTGTGTTGAGAAGTCACCCACTTTCTTCTTAATACCTTCCAGGGTATCCTTAAGGTCCTGCCAGACCAATTTGAATGCCTTTAAATCCAACATCCATTTCTTAATGTCACGGCTGCTCACCACTCACGAGGCTTCATCTGATTCAGTGCCGGAGTCCCTGTCTGCGTCAGATTCTGTCGGCACCATTTTAGAAACACTGGGATTAGCCGCTCGAGCTCTATATTGCCTCCCTTATCTCTCAGCAGGAGCATGTTTCTTACCGACTTGGATTTTTGCGCGAAGCCATCTTATTCCTTTGTGGTCTGGCACTAAAATATCTCTGGAGAGGTGCGGATATTGGGAAGATATGCTTAATTTATGAGCAGTCATTATGGAGCTTCTGCCTCAAGCTGCCATCGCCAGTGCTGACGTCACTTCCTCCCCCCCCACTGTGTTCTCTTCTGGTTTTTTTTTTTTTTTTACATTTGATCCCCTGATTAGAGAAGTAGTGGCCAATTTTGAAATTAAAGGGATCCGGAATCCGGATGCAGTCCTCGGAGTTTGAGAGCTGCATTTGCAGTTGATCTAGTTCTTCTTCTAGACCCCCAGCCTTCCTTTTTGGCTTTGTTAGAGAGTTTCAATGAATACAGAGATTTTTCTGAATTCCAGCTTAATTTTTTTTTTAAATCTGAGGCTTTGCCAACGGATGAATCTGAAATGTAGGTGGCAGGGAAACTTCCCTTTGTGCTGGGAAGAGGGTAATTTCAAGTATTTAAGTATATACCTAACGGGGGACATATCTAAGATCTGTCATCTTAATGTCCACAGATTGCTGGAGTTTACTAAGACACAACTTACTCAGTGGTGTCCCTTGCCAATTTCCCTTCTCGGACAAATTAGTTTATACAAGATGTTCCTTTTCCCGAAATGACTTTGTTTTGCAAATATTACCCTTATATCTCTGTAGGAAGGACCTAGCCTCGTTATCTAGATTAATATTCCTTTTTTGTTTGCAGGGAAAAAAACTAAACTGAAATTTCAGTTTCTGTATAGCAGATGGTCTGGCGGTGGGTTAGGTCTCCTGAACTTGGGGCAATATAATAAAGCTTGTCTTTTACGCCATTTACAAGATTGGATTTTTGACACTGAAGATTTTACTCCTCTGCAGTAGGAGTGGGAATTCTTAGCCACTTGGCGTCCTCTTTCTTTACTTCAGTTACCGAGGAAATCACTCCCTCTACATCTAAAACACAGTCAGATTTGGGGCTGATGCGGTTAGCCTCGAGCGATGTGGTGAGGATATGGAACCAAAATCCCAGAGGATCGGATTTATTATCAATTCAGGACAACATAGAGTTTCCTCTGGGCAATGATTTAGGGGTGTTTCGTTTATAGAAGGGAGGAGCATGTGCTGTTGGAAGATGGTTCCCTCATGCCTTTTGCTGAGTTACTCAAGACCACCTTTGTTAAGCCCACAGACTTTTTTTTGCCTATTTATCCACTGTCCCATTATATTAACTCTCTTCCAAAACCTGGACTTGCCACCAACTACAGTAAGAATTTGTGCAGTTGGCTGGGTTCCTCAACGAATGATCGGCTTTTGGTCTCTGAACTATATAATCATTTGTTGCAGAAGAGTGGACAGATGCATTTTTCTATTGTGCAACAGAAATGAATGGAAGAATTGGGTCAAGGGGTACCTCTAGATTTTACCAGTACCAAAACACATATTCCCGCTTTTTTTTCAGCTACACTGTGTGAATGCCAATTCCGGGTGCTGCTTCCGGGTTATGTGTCACCCAGGCAAGCAAGTCACGTGGGTCTGTTAGGCACCCCCTACCTGTGCTAAATGTTAGTCCACAAGCCACTTTTTTTTCATGCTATGTGGAGTTATCCCTCTATTGGGACCTTTTGGAAGCAACGTTTTAGCTTCCTCTCAAGTGTTGTGAGGGGATCCTTCTGAATCTTAGTGGGGGATTTGATCTACAAAATGCAGATAAACGAATGTTGGTACGGAAAGCATGTATTGTGGGGAAATAGTGTATTCTGCAAGCATGGGTGGGACCTAAGTCACCTTTGTTCTAATGTGGGAGGCCTCATTTGCATAATGTGATGCTGCTGGAACTCCAAAGTGCTAATTTCTTTTTTTAAGAGATGGAAATCCATTTTCTCTTTCTGGTTGGACTATATTAACATCTTGTTTCCTAAGACATGAAGTTTCGTACTAAACAAATTGCATCTTTAATGGATATCATGATTTCCTTTGAGTTTAAATTTGTTGTTTGGCGAAATAAGAACCCATTCTCCTGATAATTTGTAGTGTATCAGGGGGATGAAAGAGGGAGGGGGATGGGAGTTTAAAAAAAAATTGTTTAAATGAGCATTGAATTTGAACCTGCTGCTTGATGGTGTTCTGTATATTGGTGGTGGTGGTGGGGGGGAATTGAGAGATAACACATGGGCTTTACCTTTTTCTAATTATTCATTTGTATAGCTTTGGTATACTGTTATGAATATACCTGCATTAGACTTTTGTTATGGTTGATATCCTCTGATTTGTAAATCAATAAAAAAACTATTTTACATTAAAACATAGTTCAGTTCTGTTACAAAGAGAAAAAAATTAAATGTGTTTCCTCAGTTTGTGCAGAATAAAAAGAAAATAATGGAGGTCATGTGACGCTATGTACCGGAGCGGTCGATGCTAGACTAGCTCCAGGTACCTCCTTGTAATTCCCACCGAATTAACTCCAAAAACAAAACGGTGTGAACCAAAATTGCTAGCGGAAAGCTGACGCATTAAGATTCTGCGGCTGAAACAGAAATTGATAGCAATTATGACGGCTAAATCGCTAAAAAAAGACAGAGACAAGAGCAAAGCGCTGGAAGACAAAATGGCGGCCCCAGCGAGCCCGCCAACCTCTGCAGTCGGGTCGGCGTGGGCAGCAGAGATTGTGGGAGAGGTGATGACCGCGATGGAGGCGATCCTAGATAAAAAATTGGAAGGCTTAAATTCAAAACTGGAGGGATTACAAAATCATATGGCGCAACTGAGCCAAGACCTTGTAGCGCACCAACAACGCACGGGGGCCCTGGAAGATCGTACAGGAGTCATAGAAGAAAAATATGCTAAACTTCAAAAGCTGATAGAAGACCAAGCTGAGAAACTCGAGGATCTAGAAAACAGATCCCGACGTAATAACTTGCGCTTCGTGGGGCTCCCCGAAGAAATCAGCGATAAAGACCTACGTACTTTTCTTGAAACATGGCTGATGAAAGAACTAAAATTGAGCACAGAGCTGGGCCCGTTGCACATTGAAAGAGCGCATCACATGGGGATGCAGAGAGCGGGTGACGCCAGACCCAGAATAGTTATCTGCCGTTTCCTGAATTTTGTTCAAAAAACAGCGATATTGCAAGCTATGAGAGGAGGTATGGCTCTTAAATATAACAACCAAAAAATCCTTTGCTTCCAGGTCTACTCGGTGGCAGTTGCGGCGAAGAGAAGGAGCTTTTCTCCAATTTGCTCCCAATTAGTTCAACATAAGGTTAAATTTACCTTGCTGTACCCGGAGAAACTACGGGTAACCCATCAGTCTACGACGAAAACTTATGAAACAACACAAGCAGCACAAGACTTTGTAAAACAACTGCTGCAGACGGGAGATGAATAAGGTAATGAAAGGCACACGTTGTAATTGAAAGTTATTCAAGTAAAGAATTGCTTCTTTTGGCGGCAAGCGGCGGACAATTACAATACACAGAATAACTTAAGTAAGTTTAGAAGTATGGTCTGCTGATGACCCCAGGGCAAAAGAGGAGCATTGGGATACTAATTAAAAGACAATGGAGAAACTAATTGGAGCTCCATAGAAGTAATGTTTGTAACTATATTGTTCCAGTGGGGTGTTGGCAAGTCTGAAATATAATGGAAGTTGACACATTAGTGAGAATGATCAGAAGGCTTTGGAGAAGCAGCTTGGAGAGAAGCAGGAGAGAAAGGAACTGCTATAAGAGGACTAAGGAGATCAGAAATTAAACTCTCCAGCTTTGCAGAGTTTTTACAGAACAAACGGTTTAATTATCAGATCTGTTGATTGACCCAACACCAGGGAGGAGAAACACAGTCTGTTAAAGTTGGGAGCCAAGCCTATGTATGAAGATATGATGATATGCGGAAGAGAGTTGAGATAAATGTTTTTGTTTTACATACTTCCGCACTTCATTGAAGTTTAACAGAACTGAGAGAATAATCTAAGAATGTTTGAAATAGTAAATTTGCTTGACAGTTATAGGAAGTTGTAGAAGGTTCACACGATTTGGGCATATTTGCGGGATAATATATGGGAAAGCTGTAAACTTTAAATTTGGGGAAAAGGGAGATAAAGGGAATATAGAGGCTCTTATATGTAAAATGAGAGTACAAACTTAAACCGGTTTAAGGAGCGGGGAATAGCAAGGGGGGGGGGTCGAACGTGACTAAATTCCTTGGGGGGAATTAGTAGGGACAATAAAAGGGGATGGGGAGGGGGATATGGGAGGAGAAGGGGGGCTTTAAGGGAAGGGGATTCAGATTTTCATAGGAAGGAAAACTCAAAGGGAAGATATGAACACTACAGAGGTAAAGAGGAATTGGAACACATTAACTTACAGCACACAGAGGTAGCTGAGAGGGGTCATGGGCTGGGGTGGCCTCTTTCGGAAGATAAAAGGTTTCAATGGCAAATAGGATGCTTTTATGTTCCTTAAATGATTAAAATTGTAACATGGAATGTGGGTGGTATTAATTCACCCATTAAAAGATCAAAAATTTTGAAATATCTGCAAAGAATTCAAGCTGACATAGCTCTTTTACAAGAAACACATCTCTCGGATAAAGAACATGAAAAGCTGGCTAGGTGGTGGGTAGGAAAGTGTGTAGCCTTACCAGCTAAGGGGAAAAAGGGAGGAGTAGCTATTCTAATCAGGAAAGGGCTGGTGACAGAACTGAGTGACGTGACTAAAGATCAAGAGGGGCGATATGTTTTTGGTAAGGCGATAATAGCAAGACAGCAGGTACTACTAGGCAGCATATATGCTCCCAATCACTTTGAGGCTCAATTTTACAGAAGTCTGGTGGACATACTTACTGCAGTAGACCCCATCCCATTAATCCTAGGAGGGGACTTTAACATGGTGTGTGACCCAGAACTGGATAAACCTCAGCCTCCGCTCACGCTAAGACACTGGCCCTCGAGAGGGCTGCCCAATCTTTGCACTGTACTGGACCTGCTAGATGTATGGAGAGTGTTACATCTGCAAGATAGGGACTATACTCATATATCAAGGGCGCATAATACCCAATCGAGGATAGATTACATACTGATGTCTCGATCACTGTTGGGAGGGGTTAGAGAGACGAGAATAGGACCCTACGCCATTTCAGATCACGCAGAAGTATGGGTGAATTGGCAACCATTGGGGATGGAAGAGAAAATGAGATGGTGGTCTTTTCCGAGTTATTTAGTCAAAGATATAGGCTTTAAAGAGGGATTGTTGGCTAAGTGGGCTGAATATAAAGCTACTAATGAATATTCAGTTGAGAGTGCCTCCTCTTATTGGGAAGCAGCCAAGGCTGTCATGAGGGGAGAAATGATCAGCTATGTCAGTCATTTTAAAAAAGCTAGGGACAAAGAAATTTTGAGATTAGAGGCCCAGATCCGTACCTTACGGAAAAGACTTGGCGAAACTCCAAACGTTCATACTAGAAAGGAGCTCCTAGGGGCACAGGTGACGCTAAACACGCTGATCCATGAACGTGAGGTGAAATCACAAACCTACTATAAATTTAAATTATACAAATTTGGGGGCAAGGGTGGGAAGATGATGGCACGACTTATAGCTCGGAAACAGGCTACCCGCATAGTAGCAGCCTTGAAAGATTCAGACAGGTAAACTATGCCATTCAGACGCGGAAATCCGAGATATTTTTCAAAACTTCTACCAGCAATTATATGCAGAAAGGGATAATTCAGGCCTTGACAGTACTTTATATTTGGATAATCTGGATTCTCCGAGACTGACTGATGGGGAGAGAGACCAGCTCAATGCCCCTATATCTAGTGATGAAGTGGGATGGGCCATTGGAAGTAGTCAATCAGGGAAACACCTGGACCGGATGGTTTGAAGATAGAGTTTTATAAATTGATGGGAGAGACCATTCTGGCCACCAATGGTGGAAGCCTATAATGAATGGGTGGAGGAAGGGGTCACTGCCAGACCAACTGAATATAGCCTCGTATCATATTAATCCCGAAACCCAGAGAGATGTGACTTTACCTGAGTCTTATAGACCCATATCACTATTAAACTGTGAAGTTAAAATTTTTGCAAAGATACTGGCAAACAGAATGAGTCGGTGTTGCCAAGACTGGTGCATGAAGCACAGGTGGGTTTTGTTAAAGGCCGAGCTGTATCTAAGAATCTCAGGCGGATTCTAATCTCTTTGGAACAGATTGGCTAGGGCAAATAGATCAGCACTCATAGTAAGCTTTGACGCAGAAAAGGCCTTTGACCGTGTGAAATGGGAGTTTCTGTTCACAGTAATGGGAAAATATGGATTTGACGGATGGTTTTTGGGAGCGGTTAAATCTCTTTACACCTCACCAAAAGCGAGAGTGATGGTGAACGGTAATTGTTCAGAAAATGTGAGGATAGAGAGAGGAACTCGTCAAGGTTGCCCCTTGTCACCGTTATTGTTTGCATTGTATTTGGACCCACTGATAAGAGAGGTATATTCCAATGCAGAAATTCATGGTGTAACCTTGGGTACTGTAAAATTCAAATTGGCAGCCTTTGCTGATGACTTGTTAGTTGTGATCACGAGACCAGAGACATCGTTGCCAGCTCTATTAGAAGCATTTCAAGAATTTGGGGATTTCTCTGGTCTCAAGTTAAATCTGGAAAAGTCAGAGGCACTGGCTGCTGACGAAGAGATGAATAGAAACTGGCCAGGGATCTTCCCGTTGCGGTGGGCAAGGGGACACTTCCGCTATTTAGGAATCTTGCTATCAACAAAGACTAGGGACCTTTATAAACTTAATATGAAACAACTTCTGGCGCAAACTAAACAACAGCTGGAAAAATGGGAAGCATTGCCACTCTCTTTGATAGGTCGTTTGGGGCTTATACGTATGGTAATTCTTCCTCGCTGGCTATACGTCATGCAAAACCCTTCCCCTTAGGCTGTTGAACAAAGATCTGACGAAGTTCTACAGATGGTAATGAGATTTTGCTGGGCGAACAAAAAGGCGAAAATGAAATTCCAGCTGCTATGGGGGGGGCTGGTCACAGGGGGGACTAGGCTTGCCTAATGTGAAACTATATAATATGGCATGTTTACTGAGACATATTAGAGATTGGCTTTTTGAATCGAATAATTACACCCCCTAGAGATGGAAGAGGCATTCTATGCTCCATATCGCTTGGTGTCATTGTTGCAAGTGGAGAGATCTTTGATCCCTAGATATCTAAGTCGAAGTTTGTTGTTGACGCCGCTGCGTGAGGCGTGGCAGTTTTTTGGGAACATGTCTTGAAAGTGGATACTGAAGTCACGGAATTAATGGACCATTCGGGGGAACCCTAAATTTGTGTCAGGCTTGGAGAATCCAGTATTTAAAAGATGGGAGGAAAGAGGAATAATGTATTTGGAAGATATAATGGGAGTTGAGGGGCAGATAAAACCGCGAGAACAAATACTGGGTAATGAGCCGATGCAATGGGGGGACACTTTTGCTTATTGCCAGCTGAAACATTTTATACATTCTTTAGATGGGGAGAAATTGAGACAAAAGTCAGGGTCCAAGTTGAAAGAATTCTTTGAGGAAATTTCAGATACTGAACCATCGGTCTCTGAAG
Organism: Microcaecilia unicolor; assembly: GCF_901765095.1. Classification (NCBI taxonomy): domain Eukaryota; kingdom Metazoa; phylum Chordata; class Amphibia; order Gymnophiona; family Siphonopidae; genus Microcaecilia; species Microcaecilia unicolor. The sequence continues at coordinate 125,470,771 of NC_044040.1, read as the reverse complement.
TGTATAAGGCATTAGGGTCAGTGGGGATGAATAAAGACTTGAAAACAGTTAAAGAACGGTGGGAGAAAGATTTGGGAATAGCCCTCCCCAACTGGGACATTAACAGACAAGTGAAGGGTATTGCAAACTTAGTTAGTGGAGCCAAATATCGGGAATGTGCATTTCGAGTACTTCATAGAGCCTACTTCACACAAGTTCAACTAGCAAAATTTGGGGAACACAAAATGCAATATGCTTGCAATGCAAAATTGCAGAAAACACATTCTATCACGCATTTTGGAGCTGTGAAGCCATACAGGGCTTCTGGTCCAGAGTGGCCAACTATCTGTCAAACCTGCTGTCTTGTGAAATAATAGGAACCCCCTCACAGATGTTACTGGATATCTATGGGTCATTTAGAGGGAATACCTCAGAGGAAACATTATTTTTTCGTAAGGGATGTCTTCTGGCAAAGAAATGTATACTTCAAAATTGGACTTCAGAGGCTGTACCAGAATTTTGGCACTGGCGGAATATGGTGCACCAGCTTCTGATGTGGGAGGCAAGAGAAGCCAGAGGATCCCCAAAACGAAAGAATCAGTTTTTGAAGGAGCAGCTCGCAGAGTAAAAAACTTGCATCAGGCGTGGATGCTGTTTAAAAACACCATCCTGGAGGTTCAGGACAAATATATTCCACGTATTAGAAAAAAGGGAAAAAAGACTAAACGTCAGCCGGCGTGGCTAAACAGTAAGATAAAGGAAATCATTAGAGCCAAAAAACAATCCTTCAGAAAGTGGAGAAGAGAACCAACTGAAAGTAACAGGATAGATCATAAGGAATGCCAAGCCAAATGCAAAGCGGAGATAAGGAGGGCAAAAAAGGACTTTGAGAAGAATTAGCGTTGGAAGCAAAAATACATAGTAAAATTTTTTTAGATACATTAAAAGCAGGAAACCGGCCAAAGAGTCGGTTGGGCCGCTGGACGAAAATGGTGTTAAAGGGGCGATCAAGGAGGACAAAGCCGTAGCGGAGAAAATTAAATGAATTCTTTGCTTCGGTCTTCACCGAGGAGGATTTGGGGGGGGACACCGGTGCCGGAAAGAATATTTGAAGCGGGGGAGTCGGAGAAACTAAACAAATTCTCTGTAACCTTGGAAGATGTAATGGGTCAGTTCAGCAAGCTGAAGAGTAGTAAATCACCGGACCTGATGGTATTCATCCCAGAGTATTAATAGAACTAAAAAATGAACTTGCGGAGCTACTGTTAGAAATATGCAATCTGTCCCTAAATCGAGTGTAGTACCAGGAAGACTGGAGGGTAGCCAATGTTACTCCGATTTTTAAGAAGGGTTCCAGAGGAGATCGGGAAATTATAGACCGGTGAGTCTGACGTCGGTGCCGGGCAAGATGGTGGAGGCTATATTAAGAATAAAATTGCAGAGCATATACAAAAACATGACTGATGAGACAAAGTCAGCACGGATTTAGTGAAGGGAAGTCTTGCCTCACCAATCTAATGCATTTTTTTGAGGGGGTAAGCAAACATGTGGACAATGGGGAGCCGGTTGATATTGTATATCTGGATTTTCAGAAGGCGTTTGACAAAGTGCCGCACGAAAGACTCCTGAAGAAATTGCAGAGTCATGGAATCGGAGTAGGGTATTATATGGATTAAGAACTGGTTTGAAAGATAGGAAGCAGAGAGTAGGATTGCGTGGCAGTATTCTCAGTGGAAGAGGGTAGTTAGTGGGGTCCCGCAGGGGTCTGTGCTGGGTCCGTTGCTTTTTAATGTATTTATAAATGACCTAGAGATGGGAATAACTAGTGAGGTAATTAAATTCGCCGATGACACAAAATTATTCAGGGTCGTCAAGTCGCAGGAGGGAATGTGAACAATTACAGGAGGACCTTGCGAGACTGGGAGAATGGGCGTGCAAGTGGCAGATGAAGTTCAATGTTGACAAGTGCAAAGTGATGCATGTGGGTAAGAGGAACCCGAATTATAGCTACGTCTTGCAAGGTTCCGCGTTAGGAGTTACGGATCAAGAAAGGGATCTGGGTGTCGTCGTCGATGATACGCTGAAACCTTCTGCTCAGTGTGCTGCTGCGGCTAGGAAAGCGAATAGACTGTTGGGGTGTTATTAGGAAGGGTATGGAGTCCAGGTGTGCGGATGTTATAATGCCGTTGTATCGCCCCATGGTGCGACCGCACCTGGAGTATTGTGTTCAGTACTGGTCTCCGTATCTCAAAAAGATATAGTAGAATTGGAAAAGGTACAGCGAAGGGCGACGAAAATGATAGTGGGGATGGGACGATTTTCCTATGAAGAGAGGCTGAGAAGGCTAGGGCTTTTCAGCTTGGAGAAGAGACGGCTGAGGGGAGATATGATAGAAGTGTATAAAATAATGAGTGGAATGGATCGGGTGGATGTGAAGCGACTGTTCACGCTATCCAAAATACTAGGACTAGAGGGCATGAGTTGAAGCTACAGTGTGGTAAATTTAAAACTAATCGGAGAAAATTTTTCTTCACCCAACGTGTAATTAGACTCTGGAATTCGTTGCCGGAGAACGTGGTACGGGCGGTTAGCTTGACGGAGTTTAAAAAGGGGTTAGATAGATTCCTAAAGGACAAGTCCATAGACCGCTATTAAATGGACTTGGAAAATTCCGCATTTTTAGGTATAACTTGTCTGGAATGTTTTTACGTTTGGGGAGCGTGCCAGGTGCCCTTGACCTGGATTGGCCACTGTCGGTGACAGGATGCTGGGCTAGATGGACCTTTGGTCTTTCCCAGTATGGCACTACTTATGTACTTATGTACTTATGTACCCTATCAGCTAAGGGTAAGAGTTTTGTGCTTAATGTGCTGTAGACACTATATTGAAGTTGTGGGTGGGTCAGTTCCTCTTTAAGATGATTGTGAGTTTTCCGGGGGGAGGAAGAGAATAGGAGGGTTAACAGAGGGGGTGGGGGGGAAACAGGGAAAAGGGAGGGGGGATTGGAGAAACGGAATAAAAAGTGAAAGCAGTAGGCCCGATTTGTTTGATGGTTGATTAGAAGGGAATTTCATGACTGGTTGTACATATTGAATATTTGATGTTGACAAAAGTGTACACTGTTTTCAATAAAAACCGTTGAAACATAAAAAGAAAATAATGTAGGTTTATGCAAGATAAAATTACTGGAGATAGCAGTCAGCTTAGAACTTTGTGTCAACAAGGCTTGCATTCACTGCTGTTTTCAGAGCGAGCTTAGAGCGATGTTAATTCAAAGCTTTAATGACTGCCTATTCCATATATACAAATTCAAGTCATATTTATACCAATTTTGCATAATGGAACCAAATGAAAATTGATAATCATTTCCACTTGTCCTGTGATGTCTTGAGGAGTGTAATGGAGGTAGATCAGCACATATCCTAGTCAGTGATTTTTAACTGGTTCTTCAGCTGATACTACTACCACGTCTCATATATTTGTGGGCCCATTGGTCCACCTTATAGCTCTAATTATCTTATTTGGTCACTTAGGCCACTTGTCCTGCACCCACTCTAATTTAGATGCACTTTCAAATTAAATTCCACACCATGGCTGAAAAAATAAAAGCAAAAAGCAGCATTCAAAAAGTACAGAAGAACAAAATAAAAGGACCACAGAAAAGATTACCAGATAAAACTCAAAGAAACAAAGAGGGGAAATAGGCAAGCAAAAGCACAAGTGGAAGAAAAAAATGGTTAAAGATGTTGAGAGGTGATCTTTTTCAGATGTATTGGGGAAAAGAGAGATGCTAGAAATGGAATTGTAAGACTGCAAGATGCTGAGAACCACTTAGTGGAGAGTATGGGAATAAAGTGGACATTTAAAACAAATGCTTTTGTTCTGTGTTTACAGAGGAAAATCTTGGAGAATGACTGTGGTTGGCTGCCAAAGGTATATCTGGGAATGGAGTGGATATTGATCCATTCACGGAAGAAAGTGTTTGCTAAAAAAGAACCTTGAAAATCTGAAAGTAGAAAATGCTATGGGTCTGGATAAGATACATCCCAGAATACTGAGGGAGCTCAGAGAAATCCTGGCAGGACCTTTTAAGGATTTATTTAATCTTTAGAAACGGGAGAGGTCCAGTGGGATTGAAGACAAGAGGATGTGGTCCCTCTTCACAGAAGCGGGGTCAGGGAACAAGTGAGAAACTACAGGCTGGTAAGCTTCACGTTAGTGATTAGGAAAAAATAATGGAGTCCACTCCTGAAGTAAAGGATAGTGATCTTTATAGAATCCAATGGGTTGCAAGATGCTAGGCAACATTTATTTTTTTTAACTAAAGGAAAATCCTGCCAAACAAATCTGTTTTTCTTTGACTGAGTGAACAGAGAACTGGATAAAGGATATGGAGTAGATGTAATCTACTTTAGTTTCAGCAAACTTTTGCTAACGAATCCTCACAGGAGACTTGTGACTAAGCTGAGCTGGCTGTATTTAGGACCCAAAGTGGTGAACTGGATTAGAAACTAGTCGACTGACAGACGACGGAGGTTGGTAGTAAACAGGATCTGCTCAGAGGAAAAGAAGGTGAGTAGTGGAGTGCCTTAGGGATCGGTACTGGGGCCGATTCTATTTAATATATTTATGAGTGACATTGCTGAAGGGATATAAAAGTTTGCCTTTTTGTGGATGACACAAAGATTGGCAGCAGACTGGACACCCTGGAGAAGTAGAAAACATGAGAAGGTAGGCAGTTAAAATTTAATGTGAAGAAGTGCAGACTGATCCATTTGGGATGCAGAAATCTGATGAAGATGTACAAAATAAGAGGTGAGATATTGATAAGCACGTTTCAGGAGAAAGACCTTGGGGTGATAGTGTCTGAGGATCTCAAAGTGGCAAAACAATGTGACAAGGCAGGGACCACAGCCAGATAGATGGTAGGCTGCATAGTGAGGGGTATAAGCAGCAGAAAAAAGTAGGTGTTGATGCCCCTTAATGAGTCATTAGTGAGGTCCTACTCGGATTATTGTACTCGGTTTTTGAGGCCGTATCTTGCTAAGGCTGTAAAGATTTGAAGCAGTTCAAAAAAAAGTGACAAAATGGTATGGGGTATGATAAAAGACTTGACTAGAGGAAAAGAGGAATAGTGGTGATATGATATAGATGTTCAAATATTTGAAAGGTATACAAACAAACCTTTTCCAGAGTCGGGAAAGTGGTAGAACTAGAGGACATGAATTGAGGTTTAGGGGGGGGTCAGCTTAAGAATAAAGTCAGGAAGTACTTTTTCTGGGAGAGGGTGGTTGGTAGAGGCCTGGAATGCCCTCCAGCGTGAAGTGGTGGAGATGAAAATGTGCATGGGAAAAACACAAAGGATTTCTATATGGAAAGAGAATGGAATGAAAATTAAGTATAGTGGTGCTTATATGTTCAGCCTTCTTTTCCAATTACTGGAGTTGCCATGATTATGGCTAAACAGATCTGGATGGGCTAGAGTGGGCTTTGATGGTAACTCTAGTAGTTGAGGAATAAGACCGGTGCCGTATAGACTTCTCCAGTCTGTTCCCTGAAAATGTCAAGGGCAGATCAAGATCAAGTATGCACGTTATATATCGCATCATGCTATGGTGCCGCAAGTTTATCTTTTTGGGAGACTGGATGGACTGTGTAGGTCTTTATCTGCTGCCATCTACTATGATACTACATTCTGAGCATTTGTCTTCTTATGTAGTTGCAGTTCAGTTCAAATAGAATGATTGGACAAAATACAGGCAAAGGTAACTGTAAGGCCTATGCAAGCTTTGCATCATTTCAAACCTCTGCTCTAATTTCTTTCAGCCATCTACAGAATATTTCCCTCTTTCAGCCATTTCAAATACTAGGAATGCTAACCTTAAACACCTGTTAGCTCATAAAGTTCTATGAAAACTTCATTATGACACTTTCACTTTGCTGTTGCTTCTGTCTCTTATTTGGAAGATTCTTTTGGATGGGGGTTCTCATATTTAAACCTCAAATGTTGTAAAGAAGGCTTGTTTTCAGATTAACCAGATACTATTACAATGGAACTCTTCTACTTTGTCTATTTTAATTTACACTCTAGTTACTTTGCATTATATCTTGTCCTGCTATCATTATGTTATGTTTTATTTATTCATCCACCTTTTATTTACATAATTTTCTTATGTACCTCAATTTCAACAATTCTGAAACTCTTACTCAATAACTATGATTGCCATGATATTCTTATGCACCTTATCTACTACCTATATTCTGATATGTGATTGTTGTCGTATTATATTGTAAGCCACATTGAGCCTGCAAATGGGTGGGAAAATGTGGGATATAAATGCAGCAAATAAATAAATAAACCAAAAACTGCAAATTGAGTCAATTCTCAGCCAGAGCATATAAAAAATATATATTCAGGAAACCTGGCATGTTTCATCTCTTGAAGGTCAGAGTTGAGAACCCTTGTTGCATCAGAACATTTATTTATTTATTTATTGCATTTGTATCCCACATTTTCCCACACATTTGCAGGCTCAATGTGGCTTACATTGCTCCGTCGTGGGGTCACCACGACAGAATGGCATATACAGTTATTTCATAAGAATATGGGAAGTATAGTATATAAAATATATATATAGTTCACAAAATCATTCATGGCGATGCCCCAGCCTACATGTCAGACCTGATCGACTTACCACCCAGGAATGCTAAAAAATCATCTTGCACATTCCTTAATCTTCATTTCCCCAACTGTAAAGGTCTAAAATACAAACTAATGCACGCATCAACCTTTTCCTATATGAGCACACAATTCTGGAACGCGCTGCCGCGCAACCTAAAAATGATCTATGAACTAACCAACTTCCGCAAACTACTGAAGACCCATCTCTTTAACAAGACATACCACAAAGATCAACACATGTGAACTCCCCCACATGTACCCAGAACTGTCTCATAATGTTGTCTATTCTCTTCTTATTTCCACTACTCATGATGTGTTGTAAGCCACGTTGAACCTGCAAAGAGGTGGGAAAATGTGGGATACAAATGCAATAAATAATAATAAAAGCATCATGTATAAAGATATCAATATCGGAACAATATACTATAATAAAAAGCACCTCCAACATTCTGAAGCTGACTCCGTGGCTTCACTCAAGGGTTCATGGGTTCGTAACGGTGTAGCTCTCTCTCTGCCCATGTCTCTCTGCCCCGCCCTTGCGTCAAAACGTCATGACGTCGAGGGCGGGGCAGAGAGACATGGGCAGAGAGAGATCTACACCGTTATGAACCCTTGAGTGAAGCCACGGAGTCAGCTTCAGATCGTTGTGTTCAAAGTTTGGCAAAGGTATGAGGAACTTATCGCTGGGTGGCTGCAGGGGGGGCAGGGGAGAGAGCAGACTCGCTGGGTGGCTGAAGGGGGGACAGGGGAGAGAGGAGAATCGCTGGGTGGCAGGAGTGGGGTAGGGGAGAGAGGACAATCACACACACTCTCTCTCTCTCTGGGAGTCATCGTGGATACGACGTTGAAATCTTCAGCTCAATGTGCTGCGGTGGCTAAGAAGGCGAACAGAATGTTGAGTATTATTAGAAAAGGGATGGAAGGTGACGCTATGGTGGAGAGAGGGTGCCGGTGAACGTCTCTCCGAAACCTGCCTGCTAATCCCCACAGCTGCGAGAGAATCATTCCCACCAAAATCGCATTGCTGCATCGAGTAGGAATTCGTGACAGTTACTGGCTACCTAGAACGGGCGAAAACGCGGTCATGGCAGCAAAATCAGCCCAAAAGGAAAGGCAGCGGGGACGGATAACAGAAGACAAGATGGCAGCGACTTCCCCCGAAACGAGCCCATCGGTATCGTCCGCATGGATCGCCGAGATCACTTCCGAATTAACGGGAGTGATGGAAGAATTGTTGGACCGCCGACTGGCCCCGCTTGACCGGAAGTTAGACAGTAAATTGGAACAACTAGATGCAAAATTGGAGAGCCTGACCAAGGAATGCATGGCGTTTCAATCCACAGCCAGTGAGGTGGAAAACAGAATGGCAGGAGTGGAAGAAACGCAACAAAATCTACAGAAAAAGGTATCAGATCTAGAAACCAAAATCGAAGACCTGGAAAACCGCTCCAGGCGGAATAATATCCGCTTAATAGGTCTCCCCGAAGCGCTGGGTGGAAAACAGCTGGAGAAAGTCCTAGAACAATGGCTGACTAACGTCATCGACTTTCCAGCAGAGCTTGGCCCCTTACGAATTGAACGAGCACACCGGTTGGGAGTGCGCCAGATGGATAATCCTAAGCCACGGGTAATTATCTGCAGAGTGCTTAATTTTATGCACAAACAACATATATTGCAAGCAGCAAGATCAAATAAGGCTCTGGCATATGAAAATAACAAAGTACTCTGCTTTCAAGATTATTCGGCTGGAATTGCGGCTAAGAGAAGGGCATTCTCACCGGTGTGTACAAGGCTTTTTGAAATGAAGATTCGTTTTACCTTGCAGTACCCAGCTATCCTGAAAATAACACACAAAGGTAAACTTCACTCCTTTATATCAGACAAGGAGGCCAAAGACTTTTTGAAAAAGCTGGAACACTCTGACAATAATAATTTGGAGGATGGAGACCCTGCATGAGCCAACAAGATGTGGCAGTAATAAGTACAGAATGATATAAATCTGGCGATGGACATGATTTACTGCAACACTGCACATGATGCCTGGGAAGCCCTTTGACGGAAAACAAAAAGTGCCTTTGGAACTGAAGATGGCAGCTCTATTGATTGTTCATGTTGGTAACTAAATTCACCTGTTAATGATGTTGCAGTTAAAATGTGTAGAATGTTGGGGGAATTCAAGACAGAGACTATAAAGAATAATTCATTTAGGGATTGTTAAAATGTTATATTGATACGCCGCAGGGATAAGAGGGGAGTTTAAGATTTGGGAATTTACTGGTTTGGGACGGGGGGACAAGGCGGGTTAGCGTTATTAAGTGACGGCTTCATACAAGGAAGCACACAGAAGGAGGGAATGGAGGAGGAGGGGGGAGGGGGATTTGGGAAGGGAAGGTAAAGGGGGGGGGGAAACCGACGACGAAGGGGGGCAATGCAGGGGATTACACTTGTGACTGTGGCTGTTGAACATACACGATGTACCAATATACATATGGTACCCAGACGAACGAGGCTACTAAAATATAAGAAAAGAGGGAAGCCATAGGCTGGGATGGCTTCTTTCACACTTTAAAAAAGTTTTTCCATCTGAAGATAAGGGGAACTTACACCATGTAAGATGATCAAAATAATGACATGGAATGTGGGGGGAATACACTCCCCCATCAAAAGATCAAAAATCTTACAATATTTACAAAGATTAAGAGCAGACATAGTATTAATGCAAGAAACCCATTTATCGGATGAAGAACATGCCAAGTTGATTAAATGGTGGGTAGGGGACTGTATCGCCTCACCAGCAGTGGGCAACAAAGGGGGCGTGGCCATTCTTTTGAGAAAGGGGGTAGTAACCAAAATTCATAACATACATAAAGACACAGAAGGGCGTTTTGTTTTTTGTACAGCTACTATTGCTAGAAAACAAGTCATATTAGGTAGTGTGTATGCCCCAAATACGCTGAACCTCAAATTTTACAAAAAAGTAACTGCGACTATAGCCAAAATGGAGGCTCTCCCGGTAATGGTAGGGGGAGACTTCAATATGACATGGGATCCTCTAGTTGATAAATCACATCCGTTATTGGTGCGAAAGAACCCTAGTACTAGAGGGCTGCCGGACATGTGCAATACATTAGATTTGATAGATGTTTGGCGTACTCTGCACCCAACAGAAAGGGAATACACACACCAATCTAGAGCTCACCAGACCCACTCCAGGATAGATTATCTGTTAATCTCACGTACGATGTTTACGTATATAGATAAAGCAGAGATAGGTCCTTGCGTGATATCTGATCACGCTGCAGTGTGGATGACCTGGCAAGAAGGGGGCGACAATCCCCAGAGAGAGGGAGGTTGGACATTCCCTAGCTACCTCTATTCGAATGGGAAATTTAAAGAATACCTAATAGCTAAATGGGGCGAATATAGACAATTTAACGAGGGGTCTGTATTGGAGACGACTACATATTGGGAAGCAGCAAAGGTAGTCCTCCGAGGGGAAGTCATTAGTTATGTCAGTAACTATAAAAAACAACGGGATAGAGAACTACTGCGGTTGGAAAAACAACTTGCACGCTTGAAAAAACAATATGGGCAGAATCCGACCTTAGGGGGACACAAAGAACTAATCTCGATTCAGGCCGAAGTAAATTCAATATTGCATGAGAGGGCAGCGAAGTCCCAAACTTATTACCGCTTTCAACTTTATAAACATGGTAATAAGAGTGGAAAATTTTTGGCTAAACTGATAAACCCCCCATCTACATCAAGACATATAGCTGCTATTAAAGGCAAGGAAGGCAAGATACTTAATAAGGATACAGAAATTAGCAATATTTTTCAGGAATATTATCAACAATTATATAGTGCTGGGGATAACCAAGGAGTACAAAATGATTCTTATTTGCAGAATATCGACATACCATCGCTGAACCAGATAGAGTTGGAACACCTGAATGAACCCATAAGTTGTGATGAAGTCACTTGGGCAATTACCCAAAGTAAACTGGGGAAAGCACCGGGGCCAGACGGGCTAAAAACCGAATTTTACAAATTATTGAAAGACCACATTACCCCGATATTAGCGGAGGTTTTCAATGAATGGGTGATAAAGGGGAAGCTGCCGGAACATCTTAATTTAGCCCAGATAATAGTGCTGCCGAAGCCGAAACGAGATGAGCAACTCGTGACATCATATAGACCTATTTCCTTATTAAATTATGAGGTCAAATTGCTAGCAAAAATATTAGCTAAGAGGCTAGGAAAAATATTACCACATTTGATTCATGAAGCTCAAGTGGGATTTGTTCAGGGACGTTCGGTAACTAAGAACATGCGAAGTATCTTACTGGCCCTAGAACACCTCAGGAGGAATTCAGAACAAGCACTGATGGTCAGCTTTGATGCCGAAAAGGCATTTGACCGCGTGGAGTGGCCTTTTTTGTTCTCAGTTTTGGACAACTATGGCTTCTCGGGTTGGTTTGTACAAGCAATTAAAGCCCTATATACTTCGCCTCGGGCAAAAGTCTTGGTCAATGGGAAGTGGTCTGCGAGCTTCGAGATTTCTAGAGGGACCAGACAGGGTTGCCCTCTCTCCCCATTATTATTTGCATTATACTTAGACCCCTTGATTCGAGACATAATCTCAACTAGATCCATTAGGGGAGTCGCGGTAGGAGCAATGGGATTTAAAATGGCAGCATTTGCTGATGATTTATTAGTGATTCTTACTAATCCCAAACAATCACTTGAAGATCTTATAGAAGTATTTAAGGAGTATGGGGACTACTCGGGATTCAAATTAAATCTCGATAAATCTGAGGCCTTGGCGATTCCATTGCATACCAAAACCCTTTGGGAAAATGATTTCCCTTTGAGATGGACGGTAGGCCCCTTCCGCTATTTGGGAGTCTTTTTGGCTTCACAGACAAAGGATATCTATAGAATAAATGTCACCGAGCTGTTAAGCCAAACAGAACAACAATTGCTAAAGTGGAGGTTGCTTCCGGTGCCGTTGATAGGTCGGGTCTGTCTTATACGAATGGTAATTCTGCCCAGGTGGCTATATGTGCTACAAGTTTTGCCGCTGAAATTATTACAGAAAGATATCAAGCGTTTTTATCAGCTAGTGGGGCGGTTTTGTTGGGCACAAAAAAAAGCTAAGCTCAAGATTCAGTTTCTGCTGGGAGCCTGGCAACAGGGCGGTCTCGGCTTGCCTAACTTGCAATACTATAATATAGCTAGTTTGTTACGGCTGGTGAGAGATTGGATCTTTTCCACAGACACACATTCACCACTACAGTTGGAAAAAACATACTTTAGTCCTTATAATTTAGTCACCCTGCTGCATCTCCCTACTACTTGGATACCCAAGACTTTTAGAAGTAGTATTCTATTACTCCCCCTTCAAGAGGCATGGAAAATTTTGGGGAAGAAAATAGGGGGCAAGCCACATACATCAGAATTGTTGACCATAAGAGGAAATCCGATGTTCGCACCGGGTATGGATAATACAGTTTTTCAGCAATGGACAGCTAGAGGTATCACATGTTTACGGGCACTAATAGATGGGGAAGGGAAAATTAAGCCCCTCAGACAACTCATACCAGCTGAGGGTGGGGGCTGGGGGGATGCTTTTGGGTATGGACAGGTAAGACATTATGTCCACTCCTTAGATGAGGAAGCGCTAAAGTTTCAACTGGGAGAAAAAGTCAAACAATTTTATGATGACATATCAGATGAGGCCCCCTCGATCTCCCAAATCCAAAGAAAATTGTGGACACTGACGACACAAAGGGAATGGTCGCCACTCCGTGCACGATGGGAGGCAGGTACGGGGGCAAATTTAGATAACTGGGATATAACAGCCTATATTCGAAGCATCCCCAAACTGATCAGTGGTGCAACTTATAGAGAATGTGCATTCCGGGTGATACATAGAGCATATTTTACACAGCTCCAGCTCTTTAGACTGGGAGGGATCGACACGCCAACCTGTTTGAAATGCAAGCTAGCTGAAAATTCCTTTTATCATGCATTTTGGGAATGTACAAAAGTGAGGTCATTTTGGAGGAAAGTAGTGAATTTTTTGACTTCCACCACATCACGGAAAATAGTGGGCACCCCCCTACAATTAATACTGGACTGCCCAGGGGCTTTTCGAGGCCTTACGGCAGATGAGACGCTGCTATGTCGTAAGCTCTGCTTAGTAGCAAAAAAATGCATCTTACAACACTGGACGTCAGATAGGCCCCCTGAATATTGGCATTGGCGCAACCAGATACACCTCTTGCTGACATGGGAAGCAAAAGAAGCAAAAGGTAGCTGCCGGGGGAAAAAATGTTTTCTTAAAATCTGGGGACCTATGATAGATACGCTGTCTCAGAGAGGCCGGAGCCTAATACTTAATACACTTTGAGATGGGGGTATACATTGATAGGACAACAACCACAGTAAAACTTTAATGGATCATAGGGGAGGGGTGGGGAGGGGGAGGTAGGGATAAGGGGAAGAGGGGACGGGGGGGAAAGTTCATGAAGAATGTCCAGTTTTGAACAAGCTTTAAAGAATTATACTGACTAATAGCCTAACTCAGATACAACAATAACATCTATCACACAACACGGAACATTAGTTGATCTAATCACTTTATTGTGCTGTTAGTTTCACGATATCTGTAAACGCTTGGGTCATCATAGGGGAAGATGGGAGGGAGGGGAATTAAAACACTGAGGATAACAGTTTAGGTTGTATATACATAAGGAGGAAGTATAATACCAAATGTCAAATGTTAATTACACATTTTACAACTGTTTAAATATCAATGAACACTGTGGAATCTAGCAAGGAGGGAAGGGGAGGAAAATGTTTAAAAAAATAAAAAAAAATTTTCTTGATGATGGACTATATAAGTTTGTATAAGCTGAGTATAATTTCTTATTTGAACCTCTGTATACTTATAATATCTGGAGATGTTTATTATGAACTGTCATCAATAAAAATGTTGAAAAATAAATAAGTCATCCCGCATACTTACCCCGGTATTATAAAGCAGGTGCAGGGTTAACTGTATTTTCACTCCAAAGAGAAATCGGCTGTGTAGTCAAAGGTAGCTGTGCTTGGTCTGCCTTTTTCTTTAACTATTTTTTATCTGATGTGTTGCTTTTTTATTTTTTAATTTCAAATTTTATGTTTCAACAATTTTTTATTGATGAGGTCACATGGTATACAATTCCATCTCAGTCAATATAAATCATATAACAGCAAAGTCTAGTACATATTACTAAACCTGAAATGTCCATGATCAATGTTTTCCAAACTTTTCTCCCCTATCCCTTCCTTCTTGTCTACTCCTATATCTATAATGTGTACATGTATAATTACCGTACAATGCATAACTATTAACAATAAACTTTTATATGAAACTCCAAAAAAAAAAAAAAAGGGATGGAAAACAAAAATGAGGATGTTATAATGCCGTTATATCGTTCCATGGTGCGACCGCACCTGGAGTATTGTGTTCAGTTCTGGTCGCCTCATCTCAAAAAAAGTTATAAAGGAATTGGAGAAGGTGAAGAGAAGGGCCACGAAAATGATAAAAGGGATGGGACGACTAACTTATGAGGAGAGGTTAAGACAGCTAGGACTCTTTAGCCTGGAGAAAAGGCGGCTGAGGGGTGATATGATAGAGGTCTACAAAATAATGAGTGGGGTAGAGCGGACATAGTAACATAGTAACATAGTAGATGACGGCAGAAAAAGACCTGCACGGTCCATCCAGTCTGCCCAACAAGATAACTCATATTTGCTGCTTTTTGTGTATACCCTACTTTGATTTGTACCTGTGCTCTTCAGGGCACAGACTGTATAAGTCTGCCCAGCACTATCCCCGCCTCCCAACCACCTGCCCCTCCTCCCAACCACCGGCTCTGGCACAGACCGTATAAGTCTGCCCAGCACTATCCTCACCTCCCAACCACCAGCCCTGCCTCCCAACCACCGGCTCTGGCACAGACCGTATAAGTCTGCCCAGCACTATCCTCACCTCCCAACCACCAGCCCTGCCTCCCAACCACCGGCTCTGGCACAGACCGTAGAAGTCTGTCCAGCACTATCCCCGCCTCCCAACCACCAGCCCCGCCTCCCGATCTTGACTAAGCTCCTTCGGATCCATTCCTTCGGCACAGGATTCCTTTATGCTTATCCCACGCATGTTTGAATTCCGTTACCGTTTTCATTTCCACCACCTCCCGCGGGAGGGCATTCCAAGCATCCACTACTCTCTCCGTGAAAAAATACTTCCTGACATTTTTCTTGTCTGCCCCCCTTCAATCTCATTTCATGTCCTCTCGTCCTACCACCTTCCCATCTCCGGAAAAGGTTCGTTTGCGGATTAATACCTTTCAAATATTTGAAAGTCTGTATCATATCACCCCTGTTTCTCCTTTCCTCCAGAGTATACATGTTTAGTTCAGCAAGTCTCTCCTCATACGTCTTGTAACGCAAATCCCATACCATTCTCGTAGCTTTTCTTTGCACCGCTTCAATTCTTTTTACATCCTTAACAAGATACGGCCTCCAAAACTGAACACAATACTCCAGGTGGGGCCTCACCAACGACTTATACAGGGGCATCAACACCCCCTTTCTTCTGGTGGTCACACCTCTCTCTATACAGCCTAACAACCTTCTAGCTACGGCCACCGCCTTAGATGTGAAGCGTTTGTGTACGCTTTCTAACCATAATAGAACCAGGGGACACAAGATGAAATTAGAATGTGGTAGATTTAAAACAAATTGGAGAAAGTTTTTCTTTACTCAGTGCGTGGTTAGACTCTGGAACTCATTGCTGGAGAAGGTAGTGACGGCAGCTGGCCTTGCTGAGTTTAAAGGGGGTCTGGACAGATTCCTGAAGGAAAAGTCCATTGATCGTTATTAAAGGGGGTCTGGACAGATTCCTGAAGGAAAAGTCCATTGATCGTTATTAAATTTGGGGGTTTTGCCAGGTTCTTGGGGCCTGGATTGGCCGCTGTCAGAGACGGAGTGCTGGGCTTGATGGACCTATGGTCTTTTCCCAGCGTGGCAGTGCTTATGTACTTATGCGTGGGATAAACATAAAGGAATCCTGTTCCGAGGGAATGGATCCTCAGAAGCTTAGCCGAGATTGGGTGGCAGAGCCGGTGGTGGGAGGCAGGGCTGGTGATTGGGAGGCGGGGATAGTGCTGGGCAGACTTATACGGTCTGTGCCACAGCCGGTGGTTGGGAGGCAGGGATAGTGCTGGGCAGACATACGGTCTGTGCCACAGCCGGTGGTTGGGAGGCAGGGATAGTGCTGGGCAGACATACGGTCTGTGCCCTGAAAATGACAGATACAAATCAAGGTAAGGTATACACAAAAAGTAGCACATATGAGTTTATCTTGTTGGGCAGACTGGATGGACCGTGCAGGTCTTTTTCTGCCGTCATCTACTATGTTACTATGTTACATACACACTCGCACCCAGTCTCACTCTCTGTCACACACACACTCGCACGGTGCTGCCAACCACGCAAAGGGGGGGAGAGGTAGGGAGTCCTGAGACCACAGAGGGAGGGGGGAGGTATTTCTGTCACATACACACTCTCTCTCTCACAAACATACTCGTAACAGTCAGTGTCTTTCTCTCACTCTCACACAGTCTCTCAGACTTTCTCACACTGTCACATTCACTCTGTGTCACACAGTCGGTCTCACACACTCTGGGTCTCACAGAGAGTTTGTGTATCGCATACAGTTGATTAAGTGGCTAAGTCTTTGGTCGAGTTGATCAAGATGGTTTAAGAGTGTTGGATGTGGGGTCGGTGGTCTTGGGCTCAGTGGCGGTGGAGATGGGGTTCGTGGTGGGACAGGTCTCTCCAGTGGCTGCTGTACTGGAAACATCAATGGAAACATCCAGGAGGCCTGATTCGGTATTCGGGTAGACTCGTATATCTTTCAGATGGACCCAGGATGTGTGGTCCTCAAGCTTAGCAGCTGTTGCTGACAGAGCTTCTATCTTGAAGGGGCCAACGTAGATGGGATCTCGCCAGGTTTTGTGCGTGTAATAACGCCGATGCACTAGATCGCCCACTTTGTAAGGGGGGGATCTATTGGCATCACAATCCCCTCTTCTGTCCGAAATAGCCTGTGGAATTGAGGACAGAGAACTTACAATAGTCTGCAAGATATCCCAATATACTGAGTATTGATCGGGCACTTGAGTGTCTGGATTGCCAGGTAGAAGTCGCATTGGACGACCTGTACATAATTGGAAAGGCGTCAGTTTAAGGGAAGAGGATGGAGTGGCACGAAGTGATAAGAGTGCCAGTGGGAGGGCATCAAGCCAATTCTTTATCCCATTTGCCATAAGCTGACGCATTTTGGTTTTGAGCAATCCATTGTATCTTTCTACCAAACCATTACTGGTGGGTTTGTAGACACAGACAGTTCTGTGAGTAATGCCAAGTGCTGGAAGGAGATTCTGCAGCAGTTCATTTACAAAGTGTGTACCATTATCTGTGGTAATTTTGCCAGGAATACCAAATCGAGGAATAATTTCATTGCACAGTGATTGTGCCATAGTTTGTGCGGTTTCTCTAGAGCAAGGGAAAGCTTCCACCCACCTAGAGAAAGCGTCCACGCAGATAAGCAGATACCGTTTACCACGAACAGGTGTCAGCATATCTGTGAAATCAATATACCAATGTTGGCCAGGTCCCTGGACAACAGGTAAATGACCTGAAGGAATGACAGGTCCTCGTTTAGGTGTATACAGAAAACATTTGTAACAATTATGAACCACAGTGTGACACATGGGCATCATTTGGGGAGCCCACAATTTGGAAGACAGTTGATCATACAATGTATTAGCATTCAAATGCAAAGGGTAATGGAGGGCATGCAGGAGGAGAGAGAAAACATGCTGTGAAACACATAATTGACCGTTGGGATGGGTCCAAATACCATTAGGATTAAGAAAACAGCCTGCTTGCTTCCACAAGGTGATTTCTGCTTGTGTAAGTGAGGACGTGAGGGTAGAAGAGAAGTCGGAAGTTAGGGATTCAGAGGTGACAGGAGGAGTAGGCTCGTTCTGAGGAAACTGTGGTACTGGAGATAAGGGAGGGGTAATGATGGGGGGAGCATGAAAAAGGGGAGGGGTACTTGGAGAGGAGGAATCAGATTGTGTGGAATGTGTGGAATCGGAAGGAGTTGAAGGAGGCGTGTCAAGAAGTGGTGCCTCTGACACAATGACCGGAAGTGCAGCATCGGCAGCGGTGCCGGAAGGAAGACTGGAAAGGGAAGTGACCTCACGGGCTAGTTCATCAGCAGCATGGTTGCCATTGATGGCGAAAGAAAAGACTGTCTCCTGATGAGCCTTTATCCAGGAGATACTGGTGCGGAGGCCTTTTTGATGACGCTGCTCCAGCGCGTCAAAAAGAGCAGTCCATAACGGTAAGTGACTTAGGGGTTGTCCAGTTGAGGAAATCATACCCCTCTGGTTCCATTTGCGAACATGGGAGTGCAAGGAAGCAAAAACATAGTCTGAGTCGGTGACAATGCTCAGATCTGAGTGTAGTGCTTTGAATAGCAGAACGTACAAAACAGCAGCAAGTTCTGCAGTTTGGGCTGTGAATGCCTCTGGCAGTCTAAATTGTACAGGGTCGAGTATATGTTCTTCGGGTGTGTAGCGTAGGGCGGCAAAACCAGCTACCCCGTTTTGCTGAGAACCATCTGTAAACCAAACCTCGCCACTCTGCAAGATTTCAGAATGTACATGGAGAGATTCGGGTACAGATAATTGGGTAGTGCACTCATGGGGAAAGATAGCATTCTGTGCTGTCTCTGTTACGGTGAGCAATGGATCCAAACGTTGAAGGTCAGTTAAAGTTAATGGGTGAATGGAGTGCACTACACTAAACAAAAGTACTTGATACTTTTGCAAACGGCAGACAGTCATGTGACTGATCTGTTTGTCCAATAGATATTTAACATCATGGGACGTGTGGAGAATCACCGGAAGGTGAGGAATGTAGCTGTATAGTTCAGTAACAGCAGTACTGGCGGCAACAAGACCTTTCTCACAAGTTGCAAAAGCTCTTTCAACGGGTGAAAAAGTTCCTGAAAGGTAACCACATGCAAGATCATCATGTTCTTGTGTGATTAGGCAAGACCAAGTATCCTCAGTATGCACAACCCAAAGGTGCACATCCTGAGAAACATCAATGGTTGCCAATGGTGAGGAAAGCATAACATCCTTTACAAGGGCCATAAGATCAGCTGTTTCCTGAGCTGTAAAGTGTAAGGGTTCATGTTTTACTTTCTGTTTACCTTGTAGTTTCATGTAAAATGGCTGAGTCCGGGCGGAATAATTGGGTATCCAGAGGCGACAGAAGTTTAGCATGCCAAGGACACCTCTGAGATCAGAAACTGTTGTGGGCATACGCAAAGAAGAAACGTGTTGTAGGGTATCGGGACCTAGGCCCTTCTGACGGGGGCCAATGTGATGGCCAAGGAAGGTAACATGTGTCTGAGCAACTTTTAATTTCTTCCTGTTAACTTTGTAGCCTTTCGTAGCAAGAAAGCCTAGAAAGTCACAGGTGACTTGAACACAAGTGTCAAAGTCAGGGCATGTAATAAGCATGTCATCCACATACTGAACAATAGACCGTCTGATACTTTAATGCTTTCTCACTCTGTTTCTGAGGCAAGATTTAAACCCCGACACAGGTTTTTCTTTCTTTTTACGCTGCAAGTGACAGCTTGATTGTGTTCCCCAACGTGCTTACAAAGTTTTAAAAGTGTATTTTCCGGGGAGTCACGTGATGCTAGGCAGCGGGTAGGACGCCGCAGGATAGAGCTCCGAGGCCCCTGTAGTAAAATCTACCCCTGACAGCACGAGAAGCGATTTTTGAAACCCAAATACAGCATAAACAGGTTTGGAACAGTGGAGCGGTCCAAACAGAGACAATCAATTATAAGCACGATGGCCTCCAAAGCGCAGAGGAAAGAAGGCACACGAGGGCGAGCAGGGGACAGCAAGATGGTGGACACCGGCCCGGCAGAAACTGTGAGCTCTGTCTGGGCAGCGGAAATTGCAGCGGAGGTCTCGCAGTTGCTGGAGAGCTCTGTAGATTTAAAGTTACAAAAAATTGCGGAGAAACTGGACACAATGGATGGCAAACTGGAGGGGTTACGCACCGATATGGTGGGATTTCAGCAAAGACTGTCTGAGGTTGAAGATCGTTGCACACAGCAGGCAGGCCAGAACGAGGAATGGCGGAAGAAGTTTGTGCAGATGGAACAGAAATTAGAGGATTTAGAGAACAGGGCGAGGAGGAATAATCTTCGGCTGGTTGGACTCCCTGAGTCCCTGAGAGAGGTCGATCTAAGAGAATTCCTAGAATCCTGGCTGCCTAAAATATTGCAGCTGAAATCCCTGGAACAAACTTTGAAAATAGAGCGGGCACATCGCCTAGGTCAGCAGCGGCAAGAAGCTGAGCGCCCGAGGGTTGTAATATGCAAAATTCTTAATTACACCCATAAGCAGGAAATACTGCGTGCCTGGAGACAGATTGGCAAAGTGATATATGAAACGCATAATATTTTATGTTTCCAGGACTTCTCTGCAGCAGTGGCGCTGCAGCGAAAACAGTATGGGGAAGCATGCTCGGAGTTATTCAAGAAGAGAGCTCGATTTGCTTTACTATATCCAGCAAGGCTACGGGTGCAGCAGGATGGTAAGCCCAGGTTTTTCAACTCACCGACCGAAGCTCTGCAGTATGCTAAACAGCTGACTGGCAGTTCAGAGGCTGAAGCGGGAGAGAGGGCACACAGACCGAGCTGAAGCTGCGAAGATTGAGAGCAACTAGTTTGGAGCGGATCGAGAAGCACAGGAATGCAAGAGGAATTCATTTGAATGTTAAAAGGACAGGGCAAGAAGCTGGCCCCTCGCTATAAGAGTATGTAGCATGGGAACATTCATCTTACTGAGGGGAGGGGGCCTGATGTTGAAACTGTAAGCACATGCATATTGTTGACTGTTGGGGCAGGCATGTGTAAGTTTATGGTTGGTTTATAGAGATAGCATAGCAACGATGTTTTGTAGTAGTTCTGAGGAGATGGGGTTTCTACTAAGTTCAGCCCATAGTTGTGCTGTGAGGGAGGGGGTGGGGCAGAGCCGTGACTAGTTCTCTAGAGAGAACACAGAGAGGAGGTTTAGGGGGAGGGGTCAGAGAGGGAGGAGGGGAGGGGATGGAAGAACTGGGAAGGGGGAGGGGGGAGGGGTTGAGAGGAGGGGGGATGTTGGGTTTGGTTTGTTGTTTTGTTTTTTCTTGGTTGTTGCTCTTCTTCCTAATCTTCAGGAAAATCATTTGGTGGCAGAAACAAGTACGGTGGGGATCGGGGAGGGCACCCAAGGGCTGGGGGGTGCACTCTCAAGAGTGTATAGATAGAAGTTGGATTTGCAGTGTAATAGATGGGATTGGTGGGGCTCTTTAAATTAATATCTTGGAATGTGGGGGGGGTCTCATCGCCCATAAAGCGGAAAAAAATTTTGCAGGCATTGAACCGGCATAAAGCGGACATTGCATTCTTGCAGGAGACGCACTTGACTGCCATGGAGCATGATAAATTTCACCAAGGTTGGGTGGGAGGAGTGGTGGGTTCCCCAGCTTGTAACAAAAAGGCAGGGGTAGTAATACTTTTTCGTAAGGGATTGCAGCCGTCCATTAAATTGATCAAGAGGAGTACAGAGGGCAGATACGTATTAGTCGAGGTGGAGTTGGGGGGACTTACCTATATTCTCTGCAATGTCTACGCGCCTAATGTATATGATAAAAAATTTTACAGGGAGCTTTTCGCATTGTTGTCCTCATACCAAGGGGGTAATATTATTTTAGGAGGTGACTTCAATACAGTGTTTGATCCATTGGTGGATAAGAGCAGTGGGTTGGGACAGGGGCAACGACACTATGAGAGAGGTCTGCCTTTTTTGTGTTCCACCTTGGACTTGGTGGATGTTTGGAGAGTCTTGCATCCTACAAGTAGGGATTATACCCATCTATCAAGGGCACATTCTTCCATGTCCCGTATTGATTACCTCTTTCTCTCTAAGGCTTTATTCTCAAAGGTGGTAGAGGCAGAAATCGGACCTTGTGAGATCTCAGATCACTCTCTCCTATGGGTGATGTTGGAAAGAGTAGGGGGGGTAGGAAAGGGAGGAGGTTGGCGATTTCCACTGGAGCTCTATAGAGATACGAAGTTTCAGGAATTCTTGGGAGGAAAATGGAGAGAATTTGCGGATCATAATAAGGCACATGAGGAACAGGCTAGTTTATACTGGGAGACTGCAAAGACAGTGATGAGAGGAGAGATCATTGCCTACAAGGCGTGGGTCAAGAAAAGACGGGATGCAGAGATCATCCGTTTGGAGCGGGAGGTAAGGACTCAGAGGATAAAGTTTGGAGGGGACCCGACAGGAGAGCAGAAGCTAGCTTATCTGGCATCCCAGAGAGAATTAAATGAATTGCTGCATGAGAGAGTACAGAAATCACAACAATACTACAAACATCAGCTTTTCATGTATGGAAATAAGGCAGGGACTTTGCTGGGGCGTTTAATCCGAGGAAAGAAAGGGCCATCTGGAATTCTGCAGGTGAAAGGGCAGGGGGGCACCATGCTGAGGTCTCCGCAGGAAATAGTGGCGGGATTCCAGAGGTTCTACGCAGAGTTATATCAGGAACAGACGGAGTTGATGTCGGATAGCATGTTATATCTGAACAATATGGAAATCCCGAGGATCTCCCCGACTCAGGCAAAGTTTCTGAATGCGCCCATTGTAGAAGGTGAATTAATGTTGGCGTTGCAGCAGAGTGACATGCACAAGGCGCCAGGCCCTGATGGATATGGAACAGCGTTTTATAAGATGTTACGGGAGCAGGTGACACCTCCTTTGTTGAAACTGTTTAACTCCTTGGCCAGGTCAGAACCGGCGCTTGATGCCTTTAATACAGCGAAAATAATTGTACTAGCAAAGCCAGTGAAAAACCCAGAGGAGATGGGGTCTTATAGACCAATCTCGCTGTTGAACTGCGACACCAAATTGTATGCGAAAATTCTGGCAAATAGACTGGCAAGGGTGCTCCCAGATATCATAGCATCGCCACAGGTTGGTTTCGTGAGGGGGCGTTCAGTGGTAAGTAATGTGAGGGCTCTCATAGCTTCGTTGGAAAGGGTGGGGGAGCAGAAAACGCCTTCTCTGCTGGTCAGTTTTGACGCAGAGAAGGCGTTTGATCGAGTTGCATGGCGGTTTATGTTTGCGGTTTTGCAGAAGATAGGTGTTGAGGGGTTTTTCAGAGATGCAGTGGGGGCCCTTTATTTGAATCCGCAGGCCTACATGTGGATCAATGGAGAAAGGTCCCAAGTATTTCCGATAAGGCGGGGCACGCGACAGGGGTGTCCTTTATCCCCGTTGTTGTTCGTCCTTACGTTGGACCCCTTGATTAGAGAGATAGAGTCTCACCCTGAAGTGAAGGGAGTGGGTTGGGGATCCTCTACGTTCAAGGTTTCGGCTTTTGCGGACGACATATTGGTACACCTTACTGATCCCAAGAGATCCCTGGAGGCTCTGATGGAATTATTCCAAGAATATGGGGACTACACTGGTTTTAAAATAAATGTCTCTAAATCCCTGGCTCTTACGGCCTCAGATACAGTGAAACGTGAATGGGGGGAATTCTTTCCCTTAAAATGGGCACAGCAACATTTTACCTATTTGGGGGTGCAGGTGACTCTGCAGACTGCAGATTTTTATCATTTAAATCTTACCAGGTTGTTGGAAAACATGCGAGAGCGGTTGAGAAAGTGGGCAGTATTGCCGCTTACGCTTCATGGGCGGGTACAACTGTTCCGAATGGTGGAGTTCCCCAGATGGCTGTATACGCTTCAGGTGTTGCCATTACGTTTACGTAGTGCAGACATGCGGCAATTTTATAAACATCTGCGAATTTTCATTTGGGGGGGAAAGAAGCCTAAGCTCCCCATGGGCTTATTGTTAGGATCTTGGAGAGTGGGAGGTATGGGGGTCCCGGATATTAAGCGCTATAATCAAGCGTGTCTATTGCGGCACTTAGGGGATTGGTTATTAGATCGGCAGGACTACACGAACAGGAAATTAGAAAAGGATTTTTTCCATCCGTATCATCTGTATTTTTTGTTACATGGTCCAAAGCGAATGGTGCCAGCTACATTTAAGGACAGTTTATTGTTAGGGCCCTTGAGGGCGGTCTGGAGTGATCTCACTGGATATTGGGGCTTGTCGTCGGAGGTTACGGATCTTTTGCCATTGCAGGGGAACCCATTATTTTCACCTGGCTCAGAGAATCCAGTATTTTGTAGCTGGGCCTCATTGGGAATCACACGGTTGGAACACGTGTTGGGGTTGAGGGGAGGATTACTGAGTTTAGGTGCTTTGGGAGTGGGGATAGATCTCAGACACGAATTTGCTTACCAACAATTGGCACATTATGTTAGGACCCTCAATCAAGATCAGTTGAATAGTGGACATGGGAGGAAGTTTAGAGAGTTCTTTAAGGCAGTGCCAGGGGACCGACTCACTATTTCGGGTATATATAGGATTCTATGGGAGGTAGGGCCTGACAAAGATGTGAGGGCAGTCGAGGCGCATTGGGCGCGAGATCTGCAGAGATCCAACTTGGAATTAGATTACAGGAAATTAGTGTCCCGTATTCCGACGGTATCAGTCAATGCTAATCTTAGAGAATGCCAATATAGAATTTTGTACAGAGCTTATATGTCTAAAGTGCAGGTATTTAAGATGGGGGGGGTGTCAGACCCTCTTTGCTCCAAGTGCAGGCGGAAGGAGGGGACATTCTTTCATTGTCTCTGGGACTGTCCTTTAATACAAGCCTACTGGAAGAAGATTTTTAAGTATTTAGAAGGGTTGTTGAAATCTAGGATTCCTCTTTCTTCATCGGGGATCTTATTGGACAAATTTGAACTATTTGGTTTCCAAAAGAGAGGCAATAGCCAATTCATACGTAAAGCTTGCACTTTGGGGAAGAAGTTGATCATGAATAGGTGGTTGAGTGCGGATCCCCCTGATTTTTGGTACTGGAGAAATCAGCTACATGATCTTTTGCTGCATGAGCGGTGGGCGGTGGGACCCTCTCCGAAGACAAGAGTGGGATTTTTGAGAATCTGGCGACCTTATATACAATCTTTGTCTGTTCGGGCGCGTAGTTTAGTATTAAATGGTATGTGAGGGCGGGGAGAGGGAGCGGATTAGGAGGAAGAGTGGGGTTTGTTTGTTTTTTTTTTTCTTTTCTTTTCCCTTTTCTTTTCTCCTTTGGGAAGGGGGGGGGGGTTGGATAGAAGTAAGGAGAGGGGGGGAGAGGGAGTTTAGATGGTGGGATAGGATACCTGGTTAGGAAATTCAGTTCTTGGTTCCCAGACTTATATGGGTGGGCTCGATATTCTAAGAAGCAATAGTAATATCAACATTGTATAATATGAGATTCTAATTGAAATTAATATTTTAGGTAATCATTTTACAAAATATGCATCCATGTGGGCTCTGGAGATACTGATTTGAGAGAGGGGGAGGAGAGAATCCTACAAGGCATTGATGAAACACGCTCTTGATTACTCACATGAGAAGGCTAAGTTGTTAAACTAATTGCTTGTAGAATTTTAGAAGCTATGTTAGTCGAGTCATGTTGTTAATAGGATTTCTTTTTCTCCTCATTTAATAATACAAATGTAAGTCTATTGGTTATGGCACAATGTCGGGAGGGGAGGGAGGGAGAAAATGATAAAATATTGATGATACAGTTCTGGATATGTATATAAGTATGCTGTCTTATTTCAAATGTCATATTTCATGGTTAAATTATATAATCTTGAATCATCAATAAAAACTGTTAAAAACAAAAGTGTATTTTCCCTTTAAACAGAACTTAGCGTACTTTCCCTTCAAAACCGGCTTTCTCCTTCTTTCCTCTGCCTTGGTTTCCAGCAATCACATCTGTATCTCCCTCTCACATGCCCGATGATACTCTTTAATTTATTTTTAGTATAATGGGTAATTGATGGCACATGTACTTTCTTATGTGTATTTGCATAGCCCCCCATTTCTCATCATTTTAATATTTTGATTTAATACTTCGTGATTTCAGTTTTGAACTGTAATGGTGTGAGTTACTTTTTGGATTTGTTACATTTCTTTTGCCCTGTAGAGATACATGTCTTACTAATCCGCAGTATGCTTGATACGCATTTATTTCCGGTTGAACGATTAACCGATAGCATTTCAGGATGCCCGCTGCATATTTTACCACATGTTTTGTTTTGCCGTTAAGAAGCTGCTGTTTTTCCCCTTTTTAAATGTTATCATATTGTGCTGCTGTTCTATGAAAAAGGGTGTATTGCATTCAATCTAGTTTCCTGCTATATTTCTCTATATGCATTATGTTCTTTATTTTTAATAGACACAAGCTCTTTCTTGCAAAAACTTTTGTGCTCGAATACTCTTACGTTTCACTTTCATGATGGCAGCGCTGGTTCGCTGCACACCTATAATCTGTACATTTTCATAGCACTCATCTACAACTCGTTTTACTTTAATAAAATCAGTCTATATATTTATCTTTAATTTTTTTCCTCCGATACAAAGGATGTCAGCCATACAAGAAAATATTATACTGTTTACTTAATGATCTACCATGCCTGTCCATCAATCTCTAAACCCCGCTTCAGTGAATGTCACGTATCTCTCAGACTTTTTCTGCTTTGCTCGTTTTGCATGATTGATTTCGTACTGCTTGCCCAAGCTCCCTTACTGTCAACTGTTTCGCTCTATTGCTTTACAGTTTTCCTTTCATTGTCTGATGTGTGGCAAGTGTATCATCTAGTGTATAGTGAATGTACCTTACCCGAAGAGCGTACATGTGTTTTTTTTTTTCCTTTTTACTTGCTATCTCTGGAATAGGTTTCAGGGATTCTTTCTAAGAACATGCCATATTTTTTTTTATTTTATTTCTCTCTTTTTTTTTCCTTTCTTTTTTTATTTTTATTATTATTTCTTTTACCAGTGTCACGCTATAACTATTGGCTTTGATATCGATGCCTGGGGCTTACACCCATTGGAGGTGATCCTTCAATGGATGACGGTATCTCAATTAGTAGGAGCAGACTTCCATTCCATTTTCGGAGTGGCCTGCGGATTCGGCATTATTGCCCACATATGAGTTACCTAGTACAGATGAGCGTGGGGGCAATATAGAGACGTCTGACGCCTTTCATTGCGAGTTTAGACTAGTTGACGAGGGCTACTTAATATTTTTGGAACTGTTAGTGGTAGACGAGACGACTCCTAACCTTTTCAATGTTTTAGGAAGGTTAGTGGTAGAAGAGCAGACTCCTAACCAGGTTAGTGGTAGAAGAGAAGACTCCTAACCATAAATTTTTGAATGGTTTATAAGGTAAGATTTTGACAGAGAGTTGGAGTCATCCCCAACACTTCTCGGACGGCAGCGCTCTGTGCCATTGAATCCAGAATCTGTTTGATGTCTGTACTTGATTGGAAAACTTGGTAAGAATAAAGTCTTCTTTCTGAAATCTATCTCTGTCTTTATTCCCAATAATTCTTTACCTGTCATTCTAACTTAAAACTAAGCCACATACGATTAACACACACTTTTTACACTAGTTTTTATAGATTTCTAATACCATATATATGGGAACATAAATGGGCAAAGATATACTTAGATCCAGATAGACAGAAGGTCAGGGTCATGGACATTATCCTAGACTTACGCCTTCTGGTATCTATACAACAAAAATATCACCGTGATGGAATATCAGAAAGATTTAGGCAGGCAGTCCTACACATAGTGGAAGCGCAGACCCTTTGTCCCTAGAGAAGGATATTAATAGGGCGCAAAGAGGGCCTTTAAAATTTACAATACGTACTCTCTCACACTCTGTCTCACACACACTCTCTCACACACAGTGTATCTGTGTGAAACACACTCTCTCTCACAGTCACTGTGTCTCACATATGCACTCACACACACTCTCATTCTCACACATACACTCGCACATTCACTCTCTCACACACTCACTCTCAAACATACACACTCCCAGGAAAACCTTGCTAGCGCCTGTTTCATTTGTGTCAGAAACGGGCCTTATTTACTAGTAAATAAATAAACATTTGAAATGTGACCTATTTGTGATGTGCAGTCATCTTCTGGTACTTCACAGTACAAAGTTTTAGCTCTTACCTATTACTGCCCTTTTGAAAGTTGAGATTGTAGTAGAAAAAGATTTCCTATCCCTTCCAAATGGCTAGGTTCTTAGGGTTATCATAGAAGCCTATGAAATACGACTCTATTAGCTTCTGAAAAGGATATTTTTCTGTTGTAGAAGCAGAATGTCTCATTCCTTCTCTTGGTTCATGCAGGCAGATCTGTGCCACC
This sequence comes from Microcaecilia unicolor, assembly GCF_901765095.1. NCBI lineage: Eukaryota > Metazoa > Chordata > Amphibia > Gymnophiona > Siphonopidae > Microcaecilia > Microcaecilia unicolor. Next base: position 125,442,597 of record NC_044040.1, on the reverse strand, counting down.
ATAGGAGATGGGCAGGATTTAAATTCTCAGTACTTCCTGGTGCCCAAAAGAAACTTGGGAGTTTGACCTTTCATACATCTTAAGGACCTGATTCTCTTCCTAGTAGTTGGGGAATAATCTCCAGTAGTGGAGATTAAGACCAGTGCCAGGCAGACTTCTACAGTTTGTACCCCAAAAATGGCAAGCACAGATGAAGATGAAGTATGCATATGTTAGCATCATACCACACGCCATGAGTTTATCTTGTTGGGCAGACTGGATGGACTGTGCAGGCCTTTAGCTGCCATTATCTACTATATTACTATGTAATATAGGCAACCTTCTAAATTAAGGGTATTTCATTGTACTCGCTGGTCTTCAAAAGGTTTATCTCTAAATTAAAAAATAAAAAAATTCAAGGCATATGATGTATATTGAATTTATTCTCCGAGGACAAGCAGGCTGCTTGTTCTCACTGATGGGTGACGTCCACGGCAGCCCCTCCAATCGGAAACTTCTCTAGCAAAGTCCTTTGCTAGTCCTCGCGCGCCCGCGCGCACCGCGCATGCGCGGCCGTCTTCCCGCCCGAAACCGGCTCGAGCCGGCCAGTCTTCTTTTGTCCGCACTCGGTACGGTCGTGTTTCGCCGTGTCGAGCCCCGGAAAGTCGACCTCGCGCGTCCAAATTTATTTTTGACGTGTTTTTTCTTCGGAAAAAGTCTTTAAAGTGTCGGGAAGTTCTTCGGAAACCCCCCCCCCCGGGTTTCAGACCAACCCCTTCCCGTACTTCCAGCTTTTTGCCCCGATAAGTTTTCTTTCGTCGTCGGGGTAGGCCTCTTTTCGGCCTCGGTCGAGATTTTCTCCCTTCTAAATTTTTTGGTGCTCTTTTTCCGTCATTTCGGATTTTGATTTCGCCGGCGTGATTTTTCCGCCCATGACATCGAAGCCTTCCAGCGGCTTCAAGAAGTGCACCCAGTGCGCCCGGGTAATCTCGCTCACTGATGGACACTCGTCGTGTCTTCAGTGTCTGGGGGCCGAGCACCGCCCTCAGAACTGTAGTCTGTGTTCCCTGCTTCAAAGGCGGACTCAGGTAGCGAGATTAGCCCAGTGGAACGTGTTGTTCTCTGGCTCTTCGTCGGCATCGGCACCGGGATCTTCGAGTGCATCGACGTCGTCAGCGTCCAGACCATCTTCCTCGGCCGCCACTGTATCGAGTGCATCGAGGCATCGGGCCTCTGCATCGGCGCCAAGGTATCGGGCGACTGCATCGACGTCGGTGGTACCGGGACCTCGTCTGCTGATGTCGTCGGACGGTGGTGCATCGTCAGGAGTGCAGGTGAGGGCTGTCCATTCCCCTGCTGGTGGCGGTGAGCCTTCGGGTGGGTCTCCTACCCTGAGGGCTCCTGCGGTACAGCCCCCCCGAGACCGACCTCCTTCGGCCTCGGCCCCGAGGAAGCGACGGCTGGATTCTACGTCCTCCTCGTCGGTGCCGGGGAGCTCCGGTGACATGCTTCGGAAGAAGTCGAAGAAGCATCGACACCGGTCGCCTCCCCGCGTCGGCACCGAGAGCTCTGGGTCGCCGAGGGAGTCGGCACCCAGCAGGCATCGGCACCGAGAGGACCGCTCACCCTCTGTTCAGGAGGTGTCGATGCGCTCCACTCTGGACAGCCCGGAACAGCCTCCTCGCCCAGAACAGGTTCTGATGTCGACGCCTGCATCGACCTCTTTGCCTTTCTCTGCAGCCGCTCTGAACGAGAGCCTCCGGGCCGTTCTCCCAGAGATTCTGGGAGAGCTGTTGCGCCCTTCCCCTCCGGTACCGGCGGTGCTTGCGCCTCCGGTACCGTCGAGCGTGGCGCCGGCTGGCCCATCGCCCGGGGTGAGGTCCCCGACGTCGGTACCGCGTGCGGTGCCGACTGTGGCCACCTCCCAGGAGGGCTCCCCGACTACGTCGGCGGAGGGAGCTTCGCCGATGCGGGCGAGGGAGTCTACCTCTCGACGCCCCCATCGTGGACGTGGCTCCACGGAGTCGAGCCGGGCGAGGTTGCAGACACAGGTTCGTGAACTTGTGTCTGACACCGAGGGTGAGGCCTCGTGGGAGGAAGAGGAAGACCCCAGATATTTCTCTGACGAGGAGTCTGAGGGTCTTCCTTCTGATCCTACTCCCTCTCCTGAAAGGCAGCTTTCTCCTCCTGAGAGTCTGTCTTTCGCTTCCTTTGTCCGGGAGATGTCTACGGCCATCCCCTTCCCGGTGGTTGTGGAGGACGAGCCCAGGGCTGAAATGTTTGAGCTCCTGGACTATCCTTCTCCACCTAAGGAAGCGTCCACTGTTCCCTTGCACCATGTCCTAAAAAAGACATTGCTTGCGAACTGGACCAAGCCACTAAGTAATCCCCACATTCCCAAGAAGATCGAGTCCCAGTACCGGATCCATGGGGACCCAGAGCTGATGCGCACCCAGTTGCCTCATGACTCTGGAGTTGTGGATTTGGCCCTAAAGAAGGCTAAGAGTTCTAGGGAGCATGCTTCGGCGCCCCCGGGCAAAGACCCTAGAACCTTAGACTCCTTTGGGAGGAAGGCCTACCATTCTTCTATGCTCGTGGCCAAAATTCAGTCGTACCAGCTCTACACGAGCATACACATGCGGAACAATGTGCGGCAGTTGGCGGGCTTGGTTGATGCTCTTCCCCCTGAGCAGGCCAAGCCTTTTCAGGAGGTGGTCAGGCAGCTGAAGGCGTGCAGAAAATTCCTGGCCAGAGGGGTGTATGACACCTTTGATGTTGCGTCCAGGGCCGCTGCTTAAGGTGTGGTGATGCGCAGGCTCTCATGGCTGCGTGCCGCCGACCTGGAGAATAGACTCCAGCAGCGGATTGCGGACTCGCCTTGCCGTGCGGATAACATTTTTGGAGAGAAGGTCGAACAGGTGGTAGAGCATCTCCACCAGCGGGACACCGCATTCGACAAGTTCTCCCGCCGGCAGCCTTCAGCATCTACCTCTACAGGTAGAAGATTTTTTGGGGGAAGGAAGACTGTTCCCTATGCTTCTGGTAAGCGTAGGTACAATCCTCCTTCTCGACAGCCTGCGGCCCAGGCTAAGCCCCAGCGCGCTCGCTCTCGTCAGCAGCGTGCGCCTCAGCAAGGCCCCGCGGCTCCCCAGCAAAAGCAAGGGGCGAGCTTTTGACTGGCTCCAGCAGAGCATAGCCGACATCCAAGTGTCAGTGCCGGGCGACCTGCCAGTCGGGGGGAGGTTGAAAGCTTTTCACCAAAGGTGGCCTCTCATAACCTCCGACCAGTGGGTTCTTCAAATAGTCCGGCAAGGATACACCCTCAATTTGGCCTCCAAACCTCCAAATTGTCCACCGGGAGCTCAGTCTTACAGCTTCCAGCACAGGCAGGTACTTGCAGAGGAACTCTCCGCCCTTCTCAGCGCCAATCCGGTCGAGCCCGTGCCATCCGGGCAAGAAGGGCTGGGATTCTATTCCAGGTACTTCCTTGTGGAAAAGAAAACAGGGGGGATGCGTCCCATCCTAGACCTAAGGGCCCTGAACAAATATCTCGTAAAAGAAAAGTTCAGGATGCTTTCCCTGGGCACCCTTCTCCCCATGATTCAGCAAAACGATTGGCTATGCTCTCTGGACTTGAAGGATGCCTACACACACATCCCGATACTGCCAGCTCACAGACAGTATCTGCGATTTCAGTTGGGCACACGCCACTTCCAGTACTGTGTGCTACCCTTTGGGCTCGCCTCTGCGCCCAGGGTGTTCACAAAGTGCCTAGCTGTGGTAGCAGCGGCACTTCGCAGGCTGGGGGTGCACGTGTTCCCATATCTCGACGATTGGCTGGTGAAGAACACATCCGAGGCCGGAGCCCTGCAGTCCATGCAGATGACTATTCGCCTCCTGGAGCTACTGGGGTTTGTGATAAATTATCCAAAGTCCCATCTTCTCCCAGTGCAGAAACTCGAATTCATAGGAGCTCTGCTGGATTCTCGGACGGCTCGCGCCTATCTCCCAGAGGCGAGGGCCAACAACTTGTTGTCCCTCGTCTCGCGGGTGTGAGCGTCCCAGCAGATCACAGCTCGGCAGATGTTGAGATTGCTGGGCCACATGGCCTCCACAGTTCATGTGACTCCCATGGCCCGTCTTCACATGAGATCTGCTCAATGGACCCTAGCTTCCCAGTGGTTTCAGGCTGCTGGGGATCTAGAAGACGTGATCCACCTGTCCACGAGTTTTCTCAAATCCCTGTATTGGTGGACGATTTGGTCCAATTTGACTCTGGGACGTCCTTTCCAAATTCCTCAGCCACAAAAAGTGCTGACAACGAATGCGTCTCTCCTGGGATGGGGAGCTCATGTCGATGGGCTTCACACCCAAGGAAGCTGGTCCCTCCAGGAACGCGGTCTACAGATCAATCTCCTGGAGTTGCGAGCGATCTGGAACGCTCTAAAGGCTTTCAGAGATCGGCTGTCCCATCAAATTATCCAAATTCAGACAGACAACCAGGTTGCCATGTACTATGTCAACAAGCAGGGGGGCACCGGATCTCGCCCCCTGTGTCAGGAAGCCGTCAGCATGTGGCTCTGGGCTCGCCGTCTCGGCATGGTGCTCCAAGCCACATATCTGGCAGGCGTAAACAACAGTCTGGCCGACAGACTGAGCCGGATTATGCAACCTCACGAGTGGTCGCTCAACTCCAGAGTGGTGCGCCAGATCTTCCAAGCGTGGGGCACCCCCTTGGTGGATCTCTTCGCATCTCGAGTGAACCACAAAGTCCCTCAGTTCTGTTCCAGGCTTCAGGCCCCCGGCAGACTGGCATCGGATGCCTTCCTCCTGGATTGGGGGGAGGGCCTGCTGTATGCTTATCCTCCCATTCCTCTGGTGGGGAAGACTTTGTTGAAACTCAAGCAAGACCGAGGCACCATGATTCTGATTGCTCCTTTTTGGCCGCGTCAGATCTGGTTCCCTCTTCTTCTGGAGTTATCCTCCGAAGAACCGTGGAGATTGGAGTGTTTTCCGACCCTCATCACGCAGGACGAAGGGGCTCTTCTGCATCCCAGCCTCCGGTCCCTGGCTCTCACGGCCTGGATGTTGAGAGCGTAGACTTTGCCTCTTTGGGTCTGTCAGAGGGTGTCTCCCGCGTCTTGCTTGCTTCCAGGAAAGATTCCACTAAGAGGAGTTACTTCTTTCTGTGGAGGAGGTTTGCCGTCTGGTGTGACAGCAAGGCCCTAGCTCCTCGCTCTTGTCCTACACAGACCCTGCTTGAATACCTTCTGCACTTGTCTGAGTCTGGTCTCAAGACCAACTCTGTAAGAGTTCACCTTAGCGCAATCAGTGCATACCATTACCATGTGGAAGGTAAGCCGATCTCAGGACAGCCTTTAGTTGTTCGCTTCATGAGAGGTTTGCTTTTGTCAAAGCCCCCTGTCAAGCCTCCTACAGTGTCATGGGATCTCAATGTCGTTCTCACCCAGCTGATGAAACCTCCTTTTGAGCCACTGAACTCCTGCCATCTGAGGTACTTGACCTGGAAGGTCATTTTCTTGGTGGCAGTTACTTCAGCTCGTAGAGACAGTGAGCTTCAGGCCCTGGTAGCCCAGGCCCCTTACACCAAATTTCATCATAACAGAGTAGTCCTCCGCACTCACCCTAAGTTCTTGCCAAAGGTCGTGTCGGAGTTCCATCTGAACCAGTCAATTGTCTTGCCAACATTCTTTCCCCGTCCTCATTCCTGCCCTGCTGAACGTCAGCTGCACACATTGGACTGCAAGAGAGCATTGGCCTTCTATCTGGAGCGGACACAGCCCCACAGACAGTCCGCCCAATTGTTTGTTTCTTTTGATCCCAATAGGATGGGAGTGGCTGTAGGGAAACGCACCATATCCAATTGGCTAGCAGATTGCATTTCCTTCACTTACGCCCAGGCGGGGCTGGCTCTTGAGGGTCATGTCACGGCTCATAATGTTAGAGCCATGGCTGCGTCGGTAGCCCACTTGAAGTCAGCCTCCATTGAAGAAATTTGCAAAGCTGCGACGTGGTCATCTGTCCACACATTCACATCTCATTACTGCCTGCAGCAGGATACCCGACGCGACAGTCGGTTCGGGCAGTCAGTTCTTCAGAACCTGTTTGGGCTTTAGGATCCAACTCCACCCCCCGAGGGCCCTGTTTGTTCTGTTCCAGGCTACACTCTCAGTTAGTTGGTAAATTTTTTAGGTCAATCTCAGTTATGTCCTCGCCGTTGCGAGGTCCAATTGACCATGGTTGTTGTTTTGAGTGAGCCTGGGGGCTAGGGATACCCCATCAGTGAGAACAAGCAGCCTGCTTGTCCTCGGAGAAAGCGAATGCTACATACCTGTAGAAGGTATTCTCCGAGGACAGCAGGCTGATTGTTCTCACAAACCCGCCCGCCTCCCCTTTGGAGTTGTGTCTTCCCTTGAAGTGTATTGTCTTGCTACATACTGGACTGGCCGGCTCGAGCCGGTTTCGGGCGGGAAGACGGCCGCGCATGCGCGCGGGCGCGCGAGGACTAGCAAAGGACTTTGCTAGAGAAGTTTCCGATTGGAGGGGCTGCCGTGGACGTCACCCATCAGTGAGAACAATCAGCCTGCTGTCCTCGGAGAATACCTTCTACAGGTATGTAGCATTCGCTTTATGGTGACTTGTCTTCTGACCTGATTGTGCTGTTGTGAGTGCATGCATGCACTATTGATTAAGATCAGACATAGTGTAGGGTTATCGGTGAACAACATTTTGTCACAGACTGTCCTTCCCAACTTAGTAAAGGTGAGCATAGCTCCTGGAGATTAGATACATTGTTAGTCCAGTAAAATGGTATTGCTACAATTTTTGCTTACTCTTCTTTCTATATGTTCAAGTGGATTAAAACAGCAACATAATATTTTGCTGAAAACATTTTAAAGTAACTTATTACACTAGTAAATTGGTGCAGAAATGCTTTTCTCTAGCAGTATATAGTAAATATTTTTATTCCCTTTTTGAAAGCTCGAGATGCTGCTGTTCAGAGGATTGAGGCTATTATTAAAGAACAGTTTGCAACTGAAATGAAGAACAAGGAACATGAGATTGAAGTGATTGATCAGGTTGGTAGTGAGGTGACTTTGCAACAAGTTGATAAACTAAAATATGCTATTTTAGTCTTCCTCAATTACATTATCCTTTTTATTTTTACTATTAGAGACTGATTGAGGCAAGAAGGATGATGGATAAACTGCGTGCCTGTATTGTGGCTAATTATTACGCTTCCACGGGCCTTCTTAAAGTTCCTGAGGTAATGTAATTAGATGCTTTAAAAAAAAATTATAACCATTATTTCATAATTACCAAGATTATGTCTTGTACAGGAAAACTGATACTGTTAGGTATTTTATTTGTATTTCCTAACAAAAAATACCATAAACACAGATCAACAGATCTGGTCAAGCCCACATTGTGTGGAGCAGAGCTAATGAAAATTGCTGGAAAAAATTTGCAAAAAGATCAGCAATGCAGAACTGTATGATTTATTAGTCACCATCAGAAACACGAACTATGGGGGGGGGTAAGCGGACCCCAGAGGCCTCTTAGAGGCCATGAAAGTAGTCAAATGAGCTGGATTGAAAAATATATACCTAGCAGATTGATATTTAATGACACAATTGTAGGGAACCTTAAGGAAAAAAAAACCCAGTGCTTTCAGCTGTTTTACTCCTGGTCTCAACAGAAGAAATTGCTTTCTTCTCCTTTTAGTCTCTCTCAGAACATCTGGGAATACATTGATTCATAAATAATTAATCCTAATGTCTAAAATAAATATCCAAAGCAACCATTTTTTAAATAAGAATTATGCAAAAGTAAACAGCATAGTAGAGGAAACATTTTTGGGATCAGAGCGTTCCAGAATGTCTGTCTCATGTGCCCATTTCAACAGGTATATTTCCCTGGTTTTGTGGACTCTGTATTTTCCAAGTAGGTAAATAGTATGCAGATACAATAGATGGAACCAAGTTTGAAGAAATTCCAAAAACCTGAACTGCATGTCTTCTAACTTCCTTACCATCTGCAGCAGATGAATCCAGAGACTGGTGGGTTATGCCCATCTACCAGCAGGTGGAGATAGAGATCACTATACTGAACTCAGTATTATAGGTTGGTGAGCAAATTAGAGAGCTGCATTTAGAATTATAGAAGTGGGTGTAGTGGTAAATACAATAAGACTGCTTAACTCTTTCAATATTGGAGCCAGAATTTGGGAGCAAGTTTAAAAATAAATTTTGGGGGGGTTGGGGACATGCACTGTTAAATTTTCTAGTAATCGCTTGCTTGTTTCTGTACCATATGGTGCTAGTTAAGTAATAAAGATAATGTAGGGATCAGTACAAGAAGCACCTGCATCACTTTCAGTAAGACGGTCTGAAAAAAATAATTCTGTATTGTCTGAGTAGTAATAGCTTCTATTTACCCTTTTTCTTGGGGGAGGGGGGACCCATGTGTCTTGGCAGTATAACAGAACTATTTTATAATGAAACCACAATGTAAATTGATTTGTTTTATTGTAACTGTAACACCTCTGATTTGGCAATAGCCTATCAGTGCATTGTAAGTCACTTTGCGCCTGCAAAACTGTGGGGAAAAAAGTGGGGTATAAATGTACAAAAATAAATAAATGTGGTTTCATAAGTAAAAAGCAGTCTCTAAAGTCTTGTTTTTGTTCTATTAGGATCTTTGGGTTAAACCAGTACTTGAATGTTGCTCTACTCCTTTTTTTTTATTTTTGTCCCTTGAAATTTAAAAGTGTACAGCTACCAACCCTAAACTTGCAGCCTCTTTTCAGTATTTTCAACTGTGTCCATAGGAACATAAACGTTTCTTGCAGGAGAACAATATCAGCTTTGACCCTCTGTGGTTCCTGTAATATTTTCCTGTGCTTGACTGGGGAATTAATTCCCCCAACATTCCAAGTAAGACCTTCGGTTAGATAATAGTATTTGGACCAACCAAAGCAAGATCAAAACCCCTACCTGTGAGGGAGATGTCCCAGCCATCAGTCTTTCTGCCACTCAGGCCAGGTAAGAAGTTCAGGGAAAAACAAAATCTGAAAATCAAAATTCCAGCACCACAGGAAGGTGCAACAAAACAAAAGGTTCCATTCCAAGCAATCTCTCATTCCTTTCCCCCTCTCCCAGACCTGTCCCTCAACCCCCACCCACTCTTTGTAATGGTCCTTCCAGTTGAGCCTTCAGGGGCTCCAAAGTGGGAACAAATAAAAGGGGGGGGGGTAGGGGGATTTGTTGTTAACTGTTCCTTGGCTTAATAAAGATACTTTCAAGAGCTTTCAGGACAAAACACCCCCCCCACCCAAAAAAGGACCCCCCCCCCCAGAGCATAATACATATTTCAGAACATCCCTCTCCCCCTATCAAAGCAAGCAGACATCAACGCAGATTGAGACCTGCCTGCCACGAGAGACTGAGAAAACGTGGAATCTATGGATGATCCAACTGGTTACCGGACCGAACCGGGAGAAGCCTAGCTTATGACCTTGTGGACCTGCCGTGAGAGACCAAGAACATGCTGTTGCCGAAGCACACAGCGGCCAGCGGCAGCAAAACTACATTGGGACCGCCGGGGCATCAAGGCAGACTAAGACCCCCCGGGCACAAGATCACTGGCTCAGGAACCAGCAGGACCAACGACACTGCCCCACAGAAGTCGACAGGCTGTGAAGAGTTGGAGAATACCTGAAAACGCCCTTGGATGTGCCAGGAAAGGAGATGCTCAGCTGGGAGCTGTTACAAAGAGCCGCCCATCAACCCAGGAAGTTTGACCGGGTCAGAAGTGGATTCACAACAAAGACCCTATAATCATGGGCTTCTGTCCTCCAGGCTATAAAATTCTACATTGGACCAGAAAGGGAAAAAAGGGAGGAGGCATTGCATTAATATACAAATCCCTCTTCACAATGGAAACCATTGCCGAATCTATAGCACCGCAACTTGAAATCACCTCGATCAGGATAAAGGACAAATCTCTACTTAACCACCTGTGCTGCATCATATTCTATAGACCCCCCCCCCACCCCCAGGAAACTGGCAAGCAGCTCAGACAAACCTTATAGACTTTATAGCAAACACATGTGTAGCAAACCCAAATGTAATGTTTAATAGGAGACAACCTACATCTAGAAGATCAAAACACAAACTGCACAAGAGAGTGCAGTGAATTTCTTCGGCTATGTGAATTCGAATAGCCATAAATGAACTCAACCCATATAAGAGGCCACACTCTAGACCTACTAGAATACAAATTCTCAACAGACCAGAACTTCTCAATAAAGAACCAAAGATGGATAGAAACCCCCTGGTCTGATCACTGCAGATTACATATGACCCTTTACTGGAAAGAGATGGGAACTCGCCAAACACAAAACTGAACCTCATACAAAACAAGAGGGAAGGTCGGCACAACAACATTCTAGCACTCCATGCACGAAAATCAATGGTCATCACCAACCAACTCCACAAAATTCCTTGCAGAATGAGACAATAGATGTACTACCATCCTAGACACAATAGCACCCATGTGAACCAAAACCTCACAAAAACGCAATACAGTCCCATGGTGCAATGAAGAACTGAAAGAACTAAAACCCCAATGAAGAAGACAAGAATGAACATGGAGAAAAAATAAAAATGAATCTACAATAGCCACATGGAAGGAAACACAAAAGAGGTACAAACATAAGACAAGCTAAAAGAAAGTTCTGTAAAGAACAAATAGGTCCTGGCTATAAAGACACAAGGAAATTATAAAAGTTTGTAAACAACCTACTAGACATCAAAACAATGACAATGAATGAAGATCTCCCACCAGCAAATGAACTAGCCAAAAATTTTGAAGTGAAGATTAACTTACGAAAATATCTACCTCAGGAAAATACTAACCGGGAAACCTTCATAGACGAACTAGAACCTCCCCCAGAGGAAACACCAGCGGACTGGACTTGGATAAATTTTGCCCAGCTTACTTCTGAGACAGTAGCCCAAGAGATTAGAAAGTTTGCTTCTGCTAGCTGCTTTCTAGACACATGTTCCAATTACATTATGAAATCACCTCTAACCATTTCAATGGAGAACTCACATCCCACCTAATGTTCCATGTAGGACAATTCGTACTGAATAAAGGAAGCATTCTGCTCACACACATCCCAAAATACACCAAGAAAAACAGCAACGATATCTCAAACTACAAACCAGTTGCATCCATACCACTAACGGCCAAGACGATGGAAGATATAGTGGCCAAGCAACTGACAGAATTCATCAACAAATTCTCCATATTGCATGAATCCCAGTCAGATTTCAGAGCCCACCACAGCACTGAAACAGTGCTGATCACACTTCTGGCTAAATTCAAACATGAACTCTCAATAGGCAAAAACATCCTTCTACTCCAGTTTGACATGTTGAGTGCATTTGATATAGTGGACCATCGAAACCTATAAAGAATACTTGATAAGTTAGGAATTGGAGGGAAGATACTTAACATGGTTCAAGGGATTCCTGGCCACCAGATCTTAACAAGTAAAATCAAACTCTATAATCTCTCCATCTTGGAAAGCAGAATGTGGAGTTCCACAGGGCTCATCACTCTCACCTATACTATTCAACCTTAATGATGATCCCTGTAGCCAGGTTCCTATCCAAACAAAGCTTTAATCCCTTCATAAACGTCAATGATGTTACAATCTATATCCCTTTCAAAAATAACCCATCAGAAATCTCCTCCAAAATCATAAACATGAACACCATGGAATCTTGGGCATCAGCCTTCAAGCTGAAACTGAATAGGGAAAAAACACTTCCTCATACACTCATCTCCACACAATGCACGCTTCACAACCATCAACGCCTTAGGCCCATCTCTCCCAATCTGAAAATCCTGGGAATCACCATAGACCATGGCTTATCACTCGAAAACCATGCCAAGGTCACTACAAAGAAATTGTTCCACACAATGTGGAAACTAAAAAGCATAAAACGTTACTTTCCAAGAGATGTATTCCACAACATGATCCAAACCATGTTTCTGGTCCTTGTGGAATCTACACAGGGTGCAAAGACCAAATTTTAAAGAAACTACAAACAGCACAATGTACAGCAGCTAGACTAATTTTCGGAAAAAAAACGGTTCGAAAACGCTACTTCTCCAAAAATTACACTGGCTACCAATCAAGGCAAGCATATTTTTCAAGATCTGTTCTCTAGCCTACAGAATAATCTTCAGCCTATCACCATGCTACAAGACCAGTCTAATAGATCTACCAATCGGGAATACAGCTAAATCAGCAAGATCTTATCTAACCTTCCAGTTCCCTAGATGTAAAGGCATTAAATACAAATCAACATACACTTCCAGTTTCTCATATATTTGCACCAAGCTCTGGAACACACTACTGAAAGACCTAAAATTCAAGGACAATTACCTACTCTTCCAAAAACACCTGAAAGCCCACGTTTTCAGAAAGTTCCTCTCCATTGGACCAACCTAACCAACCAGACTATTGAATAACAATAAATGAACACGACAAAGAACAGAAACTGAACTAGGCTTCGATCACCAAATTAATCTCAAACACTTAACGTTCTTACCTGACCCAAATTATCCCAAACATTTAATGTGCTTGCCTGAGACAAATATAAACCCATAAAGCCTGTCATAATCAAGACAGGCTTAAAGGCTGTTAATCTCACTGTTCTATATAATTGTACCCTTGTTCTATATAAACTGTATCCAGTCAACTTCAGACTCTTGTAAGCCACATTGAACCTACCAATTGGTGGGAAAATGTGGGATACAAATGCAGAAATAAATAAAATAAAAAATTCCATACCATACAAACGCAGACGGTTGATAAGGTGGTAACTTGAGAGATGTACAAGGTAGAAGTCCCCCACTCACAAGAGAGGAGCCACCCAGTCACAGCCATGTCAGTAACAGTAAACAAAGCAGCAGAACAGTAGAATCCTGGCCAAAAAAGATGCAACAGGTCAGTTGACTAGATACAGATGAGCAGGAAATTAAGTGGCACAGCCTGAAAGTGGCAGGCTGTCTGAGTCAGTACCACAGGAAGCCAGTTAGTCCAGAAAGAATATAGTAAGATTCCTCTGTACATTGAGCCTACAAAGTCACCAGCTCTGCCTCATGTGAAGTTTGGCAGGGAAAGTCAGGCACATGGCTGCTCAACTGATGCAACCAGGAAACAGAACAAGAACAGGATAGTATAATACACCTTAATCTACAAACTGCATTAAAATAAATATGCAAGCTGTCACACACATCCGTAGTAGTCAGACATAAACCAGCCACACGAGAATAACCCAAAGAAACACAAGGCTGAGTACCTCCTTCGAAACATATGATCCCCCTCCCCAATCACAAGCATACGAGCCCCCCAATCACAAGCACCCAGACAGTAAAACAGTAGAAGGCCAACACTAGCAGGGCCAAGTAGGCCATGAAAGGCCAACTCTAGAGATAACCAGTAAAACAGAACAGTCATGGTGCAGCAGGGCACTAGTTCCTAAACGTCAGGAATCCTGGAATCAATAAAGAGCAGTTCAGAGTTCTTTGAGCTGCGGGATCTACAAGATCCCAGCTCTGTCCTGACCAAGGACCGATGTACGGAAGCCTAATTGGCAGCAAGGATGATACCAATTCCAAGAAGAGGTAGAAATAAAAATAAGAATGTACATGAAAAGATCAAACAGCAGCAGCTTCGAAGAGTCCACTGTGCAGCCAGTAAACAATTCAAAAGAATAGAGAAGGGTTAGTGGGGTTCCTCAGAGTTCTGTGCTGTGACCACTGCTTTTTAACATATTTATAAATAACCTAGAGATGGGAGTAACTAGTGAGGTAATTAAATTTGTTCACGACACAAAGTTATTCAAAGTTGTTAAATCGCAAGAGGACTGTGAGAAATTACAACAGGACCTTACAAGACTGGGAGACTGGGCATCTAAATGGCAGATGATGTTTAATGTGAGTAAGTGCAAAGTGATGCATGCGGGAAAGAGGAACCCGAAGTCTAGCTACATAATGCAAGGTTCCACGTTAGGAGTCACAGACCAAGAAAGGGATTTATGTGTCGTTGTTGATGATACGTTGAAACCTTCTTCTCAGTGTGCTGCGGCGGCTAAGAAAGCAAATAGAATGTTAGGTATTATTGGGAAAGTATTGTAAAACAAAAATGAGGACGTTATAATGCCCTTGTATCACTCCATGGTGCGACCGCACCTTGAATATTGTGTTCATTTCTGGTCACCACATCTCAAAAAAGATATAGTGAAATTAGAAAAGATGCAGAGAAGGGTGACAAAAATGATAAAGGGGATGGGACAACTTCCCTATGAGGAAAGGCTAAAGTGGCTAGGGCTGTTCAGCATGGAGAAAAAACAGCTGAGGGGAGATATGATATAGGTCTTTAAAATAATGAGTGGAGTAAAAAGAGTAGACGTGAAGCGTCTGGGTACTCTTTCCAAAAATACTAGGAGTAGGGGGTATTCAATGAAGCTACAAAGTAGTAAATTTTAAAATGAATCAGAGAAAATATTTCTTCACTCAATGTGTAATTAAACTCTGGAATTCGTTACCAGAGAATGTGGTAAAGGCAGTTAGCTTTGCAGGGTTTAAAAAAGTTTGGACGGCTTCCTAGAGGAAATATCCATAGACCATTATTAAAATGGACTTGTGGAAAATCCACTGCTTATTTCTGGGATAAGGAGCATAAAATGTTTTGTACTTGTCTGGGATCTTGCCAGGTATTTGTGACCTGGGTTGGCCACTGTTGGAAACAGGATGCTGGGCTTGTTGGACCTTTGGTCTGTCCCAGTATGGTAATATTTATGTACTTATGTAGGCCCCACTCAAGCCTTGGAAGACTCCTTGCTTTTAGAACTAGTTGGCAGGTCAAGACATCCATAAAAAGCCTGGCAGTCTCCATTGTATCAAAAACATGGATCTGCCCTTGATGATGTATTCGGAACCAGGCGGGATATTGTAGCACAAAGCGAATTTTCGCAGCAAAAAGAGTGGTACACATTGCGGAGAAAGCCCATCTTTTAGCGACTACCCCTGCGGAATAGTCCTGGACGCAAAGCAGTCTTTTCTCTTTTGGTAAGTGAGTGTTTTGCCTCTTCAAAGTGCTTGCAGGATGGCTACCTTCTGAACTACGCTCATAATCTTCAGTATAATCACTTGAGGCCAGATGTGTTCTGCTTTCAGTGCCCCCAAGCGATGTGTGTGTTCCACGTGAAGTGGGCCCAGATGGGTGGGCAAGCTCAGCTTACGGGTGAACAAGGTACAAAAAAATCCAACACGTTCAGCCTTCAGTTCCTACTCTGGGATGCCAAGCAAGCGGGAGTGGTTTTCTGAGTCTTCCAGCTTGGCTTGGCAGTCCTTGAGCGCTTTCTGCAAGCGGGCGTGAGTGTCTTCCACCCCCTGGCCCTCCAAATCTCCCAGCTGCTGTTTGTGTTGGGCCGTATCCCAGATCAAAACCGCCAGAGCTCTCTGGACTTGTCCCAACTGCTCCTCCAGGGGTGCCAGCTGCTTGTCAAGGAGGACCTCCATCAGTACAGTGACCTCTGCCACTACTTTGGAAACCCACTTGGAACGCATCGTCAGACCCACCAGGCTAACAGGTGCCATCTTATCCTTGTGTGTGTGGGCCTGACTCCCATCTTTCCAAAGGGATTTAGACACTATAAAGAAGCAAAGAGGGTAGAACTTGCTTTCCATTGAAGCCTGAGACTATCACCAGTCGCAAATAGCGAAGAGGGAGCACTGATCTGTCAGAATCGGGGGGGGGGGGGGGTCAGATAAGGGAGCAGGGGCGTGATCCCCATCCCTTTATTTGTTCAGGTTATGGAGGGTTATTTTACTGAACGGTTGGACTGTGATTAGAGGGTATTAAAGCCAAAAGAGCATCCTTCAAAGAATGGAAAAAGGATCCGAATGAAGAAAATAAGGAGCACTGATAAAGAAGGATAAAAGAGAATATAATGAAGAACTTGCTGTGGAGACAAACTCATAGTAACACCTTTTTCGGGTATATCAGAAACAAAAGCCTGTGAGGGAATCCGTGGAACTGTTAGATCATGAAGGAGCAAAAGGGACACTCAAGGATGACAAAGCCATAGTGGAGAGATTGAATGAATTCTTTGCTTCAGTCTTTGTGGAAGAAGATGTCCTTTACCGGAAATGTTTTTCAAGGGTGACAATGCGGAAAAACTGAAAGCAATCTCGGTGAACGTGGAAGACGTACTGAGCCAAATTGACAAAAAGTGATAAATCACCTGGACCGGATGGTATATATCCCAGGGTACTGAAATAACTCAAACATGAAATTGCTGATCTGTTGTTGGTGATCCCTTTCGTTAAAATAATCCTTAGTACCTGAGTAATGGAGGGTGGCCAATGTAACGGCGATTTTTAAAAAAAGGGTGATCCTAGAAATTACAGACCAGTAAGCCTTACCTCAGTGCTGGGGAAAATAGTGGAAACTATTATAAAGAATAAAATTACAAAACACATAGACAAATATGGTTTAATGGGACAGTCAGCATGGGTTCTGCCAAGGGAATGCCTCACCAATTTACTTAATTTCTTTGAAGGCGCAAATAAACATGTGGATAAAGATTAGCCAGTTGATGTAGTGTACCTGGATTTTCAGAAAACTTTCGACAGAGTTCTTCATGAGACTCCTGAGAAAATTAAAAGGTCATGGGATAGCAGGCAAAATCCTTCTATGGATTAGGAATTGGTTATTAGAAAACAGAGGGTAGGGTTAAGTGGCCATTTTTCTCAATGGAGGGAGGGTGAATAGTGGAGTGCCTAAGGGATCTGTACTGGGACCAGTCCTACTTAACATATTTATAAATAATCTGGAAAACATTACAACGATTTTCTGATTAAATTTGCAGATGACACTCAACTGATCAAAGTTGTCAGAACACATTTGGATTGTGAAAAATTGCAGGAAGACCTTAGGAAACTGGAAGACTGGGCATCCAAATGGCAGAAGAAATTTAATGTGGACAATGCAATGTGATGCACATTGGGAGAAATAATCCAATTTATAGTTACCTGGTGCTAGGGTCCACTTTAGCAGTCAGCATTTGAGAAGAAGATCTAGGTGGTGGTGTAGACAATATGCTAAAATCTTCTGCCTAGTGTGTGGCGGTGGGCAAAATGCAAATAGGATGCTAAGATTTAGGAAAAGGATGGAAAATATGACCAAGAATATTATAATGCATCTGTATTGCTCCATGGTGCGACCTCACCTTGAGTATTGCATTCAGTTCTGTTTGCCGTATCTCAAGAAAACAGAATTGGAAAAGCTTCAAAGAAGAGTAACCAAAATGATAAAGGGGATGGAATTCCATATGAGGAAAGGCTAAAGAGGTTAGGGCTCTTCAGCTTGGAAAATAGACTTCTGAAGGGGGGGGGGGGTATGATTGAGGTCTATAAAATCCTGAGTGGTGCAGAACGGGTAGAAGTGAATCGATTTTTTTCACTGTTTGGAAAAGTACAAAGACCAGGGGAGACTCAATGAAATTACATGGAAATACTTTTAAAACAAATAGGAGGAAATATATTTTTACTCAAAGAATAGTTAAGCTGTGGAACTCATTGTCAGAGGATATGGCAATGGTGGTTAGCGTATTTTTAAAGCATCTCTATGTGGAAATAGTAGCATTTACTTATGAATAGATGTGTAAATAGTGATTTTAGAAAGGCTCTGTTGACATTTTGGAGATCATACCAAGCTGAGATTTGAAAGAGGAGTTGTCAGGGCATCCAAATGTGGATGCTGTGAAATCAACTAAACAAAAAACTGAGTGGATATGAAGTCAATATGAGCAAAACTCTCAAAATCAAACGAACAAAAAATGACCCACTAGAATTGCAAAAATGTGTGTAAACAGAGAAAATATTTGCTCAAACGGAATGAAAAAGCCTCAAAGAGCTCCAGACCTAAAGATCTTGTTTATTTATTTGTTACATTTGTACCCCACATTTTCCCACCTATTTGCAGGCTCAATGTTGCTTACATGGTGCCGGAGAGGTGTGGTAGACTCCGGAGTAAACAAATACTAGGTTGAGTTAAGGTGGGAATAGGATCATGTGGTGGGACCCACATCAAGGTTCATGCGGTGGGAACACATAGAGGAAAAACAAGAACTGATGATATTGTTTGGTGGCCAATATGGACTGTAGTGTTGTTGTGTCGCGGAGTTCGGGCATTTATGTTGGGTCGGGAGGGTAAGCTTTTTGAAACAGATGAGTTTTTAGTAGTTTCCTGAATTGTAGGTGATCATGCGTGGTTTTCAATGCTTTGGTAGCGCGTTCCAAAGTTGTGTGCTGATGTAGGAAAAACACTAATGCGTAAGTTGATTTGTATTTTAATCCTTTGCAGCTTGGGAAGTGATTTAAATATTTTCGTGTTGATGCAGATGTGTTTCTGGTTGGTAGGTCAGTCAAGTCTGTCATGTATTCCGGGGTTTTGCCGTGGATGATTTTATGAACCATAGTGCAGATTTTGAAGGTGATACGTTCTTTGATTGGGAGCCAGTGTAGTTTTTCGTGAAGGGGTTTTGCGCTTTCAAATCTCGTTTTTCTGAAGATGAGTCTTGCTGCCGTGTTTTGAGCAGTCTGAAGTTTCCTTAGGATTCGTTCTTTGCATCCTGCGTAAATTCCATTGCAGTAGTCTGCATGGCTTAGCACCATTGAGTGTATCAGGTTGCGGAATATTTCTCTCAGGAAGAATTGTTTCATACGTTTGAGTTTCCACATTGTGAAGAACATTTTCTTTGTTGTGGATTTTACTTGGCTGTCTAGCGTTAAGTAACGATCCATTGTGACACTGAGGATTTTTAGGCTGTCTGAGACTGGGAGGGTGTGATCCAGGGTGTTGATAGTTGTGGGGTTGTCTGTGCTGTATTGAGATGTGAAGATGAGACAGTGTGTTTTTTCTTTGTTGAGTTTTAGTTGGAATGCATTTGCCCAGGCGTCCATGATGTTTACGCCAGTCTTTGTTTCATTAGTGATTTCTGTCAGGGTGGATCTATAAGGAATGTATATAGTAACTTCGTCTGCATAGATGAAAGGGTTAAGGGCATGGTTGGCTAAGGTCTTTGCTAGTGGGGTCATGATTAGGTTGAAGAGGATCGGTGATAATGGTGATCCCTGTGGTACTCCGCAGTCTGCTTTCCATGCTGATGATATGCTTGATTTTGAATTTACTTGATATGTTCTTGAGGTTAAGAAACCTTCGAGCCATCTAAGTGTATTGCCTCCAATCCCGAACTTGTCGAGTAATCTCATTAATATGTTATGGTTTACCATGTCGAATTGGAGGAGGAGCTGAAACGATCATAAAGATCTGTAGTTCATCATTGGCTGAAAAAACCTTCCGAAAATGTCAATTACTGTATGGAAAACAGCAAAACTAATCTCAGCATGAACTGTCCATATGTATCAAAATATCCATGTGCATCAAGAAGACAAAATCCAATACAGTAAAAAAAAACTTCAGAGAAGGTACTTAGCTCAAACAAACTTTAAATGTCCCTCCTGACGTTCTTACAGCTCTTGTGGCTATATTCAGGATCCGCCAGTACCCCAGACCAACGTTGGCCATCATTTCACTCGGCTCAGATTAGCACTGCTGCTCCAGGGTCTATAGAATCGGGGCTGTAAAAGAATAAAACAAAATTAGAACAAAGAGCATAACCACATTAGCTTTCATAAACCGGTCACACATTTCTTACTAGAACTAGATGGCAACTTCAAACATGACTGCTGTACGACAATTCTGCCAGCTCAAAAATGGCAGACTTATTAAATAAACATGATGTCAGACGCTGGAAAGGACTCGGCCAAGGAAATGTGGAGTTCAGAAAAAATGACACCATTCAATGCGAGAATTTAACCCATCAGGTTACTACTACTACTTATTTCTATAGCGCTACAAGGCATACGCAGCGCTGTACACCATACACAAACAAGACAGTCCTTGCTCAAAGAGCTTACAATCTAGATAAGACAGGTAGACAGAACAATTAAGGGTAAGGGAAAGGGAATAAAGAGGGGGGGGGGGTCACGTGATGCAAGGGAGCTGAGCAGACGTCCGATAACCCGGCTCCACTCCCGATTCCCTTTATCTTTGAAATTAATCAGCTAAACTCCCGTCTCAATACCTACAAGTTAGGCGGGGGAACGGTGGACGATCTGCGCCCGGTATACGAGGCTGTGAGGAGGAGAACACGGTAGAGAGAGCGGGGAATGCCCGTGAAGTCTCAGAGGCCTAAGAAGTCCCGTGTGCCCAACGTGAAAGCTAACATGGCGGCGGTTAAAGAAGTCGCGGGGGAAGTGAGTCAGCCCACAGAAGTATTTCAGGAACTTATACACCAGGTGACGGCTATATTAGAAGATAAGCTGTCCAAGTTCCAGTCCTCAGTGGAGCAAATTCGGGAGGCAGTAGAAAGACAAAGCGCCAGACTCCAGCAGGCGGAAGATGATTTCCAGGCAAGAGGACAGAGCGGAGGCAGCAGACACCCGATTAGACGGGCTGGAGCGAAAGTGTGAGCGCCTGGAGCAGCAGATTGACGACCTGGAGAATAGGAGTCAAAGAAATAACGTCTGAATAGTGGGGCTTCCTGAGTCGGTGCAGGATAAAGACTTGTGGAGGATCATGGAGGAATGGCTCCCAGAACAGCTGGGATTACAGTGCCCCGTGAAGCCCTTGCAGGTTGAAAGAGTTCACCGGATCGGGGCGCGTAGAGAGGGGGAGAGCCGCCCCAGGACAGTTATAGCAAAACTTTTAAACTATGCCGATAAAGAGAAAATATTGATGGCATACAGGAAGAAAGCAGCGCTGGAATATAATGGAAGTAAAATCTTGCTGTTTCAAGACTACTCTGCTGTGGTTTCAGAACAGAGGAGGAAAATGGGACAGCACTGCAAGCGACTGTTTGAGAAAGGGGTGAAATTTGCTCTACTTTTCCCGGCTAAAGTGCGGATCATGGCTGACAATAAGGTATTGTTTTTTACTGACCCCAAAGAGCTTGCAGCATATGTGGAACGCATATAAGGGATTTGCAGCAGATTTTTGCAAAATAGACCAGTTATGATACCTTACTTGCGACAATGCGATCTGTTGGATTATAAGGACAGTGCGTGGGAAAAGAAGCTTACGACTGGCCCAGAATAGTGCAGAGATATTCATGAGAAATTGTGGGTATTAAGGACCGCCCAAACTGTGACATTAGGATTGAGGGCCCGAATCGTTGGATTAACCAGACTAGTGGGAATAAACGACCAGTGGTTGGTGTCTACGTTGTTGTTCCTATAATTGGGGAAACTGACCAGGTCATGGGAGCACCAGTGAGGTGATAGTCCACGGAAGATGGAAGGAAGAGACCAATACCAAGTTGAAGAAGCACTGGTAGTGACCAACAGACTTGGCAGAAGAGGACAATTTGAATACAGTGGTTCCAGAGCGAGAGAGCCAGATGTTGCTGGAAGATAAGTTTTTCCTGTGGGACTTGGTATAAAGTTGAAGTGGGTTTGAAGGTTTTCTTTGGGGCATATTTGTTGGTGGGTGTCAGCAAAATGTTGGCACTCCTTACTGTTCCTGTTTTTGTGGTTTAAGATGTTGCAGGGGAAGGGGAGACTAGGGCTGAAGGGAAGGGGCGATAGGTATAAAGAACGGGAGAGCGCGATCTATTAGGGGAAATGGGGGTTGTGAGTGCGGGGGAGTTAGTGGTAGGGGGAAGGGATGTATTGGTTAAGGATTGTATGGATGGGAGTGTGTGTGTTGGGAAGTTGGAATGCAATGGTTGGTGAAGGAAGGGAGGGTGGGAAGGGGGGGAGTAAAGGGGAGGATAGCGACAGGGATGGGGAGAGGGGAAGGTTCTGGCTATTAATTCCACACGTAACAGCATATTAGGGGACTGGAAGGCCATGACTGACAGGGGTGGAGGCTCCATAACTTTACAAATAGATGTTAAACAACAAGTCTGGACTGGAAGCCTAGCTGGGGGGCCTCCGGACAGAGATATACAGAGTATTGGTGAGTTTAGATATTATCAACAGGTGGGCTGAATGGCTAATTTAAAAGTCGTGTCATTAAATGTAGATGGGGTGCACTCACCAATAAAGAGGGCAAAAGTACTGCAGGCGCTCAAGAGGCAAAAGGCAGATGTGGCACTGATACAGGAAACACACTTAAGTAAAGTGGAGCATCTTAAGATGAAGACAGATTGGGTGGGAGACATATTTTTTGCAGCATACAATGGTAGGCAAAGGGGAGTAGCCATACTAATACGGAAAACAATTGCATTTAGTATGCATAAGCTGTATCAAGACCCGGAAGGGCGCTTTGTAATAGTGACAGGATCCTTGCAAGGTATCAGAGTGGGACTGTGTAGTGTTTACGCACCAAATGTTTATTCTCATAAGTTCTTCACCGCTTTGATAGCTAAATTGGTAGCCTCTGATGAATATCACCTTATTGTAGGAGGGGACTTTAACGTCACAAGTGACCCCTCTATAGACTGTAAACCCCCAAAGAAGGTGGGGCGGGGGCATGAAGAAAGAGGGGTGAATTTACTTATGAATGAGCTGGGGATGGTGGATATTTGGCGCCTCCAACACTTAGAAGAGCATGATCACACCCGCATGGAGTCCACTCGCGTCTTGACTACCTGCTTGTGTCCCACTCAGTCAGCTCGATAGTAGAACAGACTGGAATTGGAGAGCCCGATGTTTCTGACCATGCCCCAGTGTGGGCTGAAATGCGGTGGGGGGAGAGGAAGAGACCGGCAAGATGGCGCATGAATCCAGCTCTGTACCAGAGAATTTAAAACTTACCTGAGGCAGAGCTGGATGGATTACGTCGCTGAGAATGATGCCCAGTTGGTAAACCCGAGAATTTACTGGGAGGCTGCGAAGGCTGTACTCCGAGGCAAAATTATTTCTTATGTTGCCTCGCAGAATAAGCGGCGGGGCTCTCAGATTGCAGAAGTGTCCGGGAGGTTGCGGGATGCCTGCAGAGCTCTCATCGTCTCTCCCACAGAACATAATAGACAGACATATGCAGAGTGTAGGAAGGCAATGCAAGATATATTGGATGCAGGAGCGTTATACAATATTAAGCTATACAAGTATAAGCTTCACCAATGGGGGAATAAAACAGGCAAGCTCCTAGCGGCTTTGGTGAGGCAGAGATCAGGGAAGCAATATATAGGTAAGATTCGAGGAATGGGGGGAAAGGTAACAACAGACCAAATGGCAGCAGAAAGGGAATTTGTGCGCTATTACACAGCACTTTATAAAGCGGGCCCTTTTTCAGAGGAAAAGTGTACAGAGTTCCTTAGGAATGTGAACCTGCCCTCACTAACTGAAAGTCAGAAAGAGATGCTGGACGCACCACTACAAGGGAAAGAGATGCAACGCGTAATTAAGCACTTGCAGCTGGCCAAAGCCCCAGGGCCAGATGGCCTAGGGACAGAATTTTATAAGATTCTGCAGGATCTGCTTATCGAACCCCTTATTCAAATGTGTAACGAGGTGAAGGAAACGGGCGATATGGGACCTGTACTGAACCATGCCCATATCACCGTTATCCCTAAGCCAGGGAAAGATAGGGAGCAGGTTGGGTCTTATAGACCCATTTCGCTACTTAACCAAGATCTCAAGTTGCTGGCGGCGGCGCTGGCGGATCGACTGAGTCAAGTGGTTCCCTGTCTAGTTCACCCCGACCAGGTGGGTTTTGTTAAGGGAAGATACACGTCGGCCAATATCTTGAAAGTAAGTCGAGTGTTACTTGAAGGTAGAGGGAGAGCAGGAGATGCTATACTGGCCAGCCTGGATGCTGAGAAAGCATTCGACAAAGTAGTGTGGGAGTATTTATTTTGGGTCCTGAGGCGCTTTGGTATTCAGGGAGAGTTCTTACAATGGATCAGAGCTTTATATAGCAATCCAACCGCGCAAATTATCATAAATGACTCCCTTACGGATGCTTTCCCCTTACAGGGTGGTACCCGGCAGGGGTGCCCGTTGTCGCCGTTACTTTTTATCCTGACACTGGAACCCCTGGCGGCTAGAATGCGGCAAGAGGGGGGGTCCCATGATGCAACGCGGCTGATCGGACGCACGCGATCCGGCTCCGCTCCCGATTCCCTCGAAAATCGGCAAACTCACCTGCAAAAACCTCTCACAAGCTCACTAAAAGTGGTGGTTAGTGCTGCGGAAGAGCAGGGCAGCAAATCCGTGCCCTAATCGGCAGACTAGCGAGATCGGGAGACGGGTATGCCCGCTAAGAATCAGCGGCCTAAAAAAACTCGCGAGTTGGAAACGCGCGCCAAAATGTCGACGGAAAAAGTGGCCGCGGGGGAGGTAAGCCAGCCAGCAGACGCCTTTAAGGATTTGATTCAACAAGTTACTGCTATTTTAGAAGAAAAACTATCAAAGTTCCAAACCTCGGTGGAACAAATCAGAGAAGCAGTGGGAGAGGCAGGGCGCGAGGCTGCAGCAAGCAGAGGAAAGAATTTCCAGGCAAGAGGACAGAGCAGAGGCAGCAGACACAAGGCTGGAGGTGCTTGAACAGAAATGTGGGAAGCTGGAGCAACAACTAGACGACCTGGAGAATAGGAGCAGAAGAAATAATGTGAGAATAGTGGGACTCCCTGAGACAGTAAAAGATAAAGATTTATGGCATTTCATGGAGACGTGGATCCCGGAACAGCTAGGCTTTCAGGGCCATGAGAAAGGTCTGAAGGTTGAAAGGATCCATAGACTTGGTGTGCTGAAAGAGGGAGACACGCGACCCAGGACAGTAATTGCCAGAATCCTTAATTACGCTGACAAGGAGAAACTTTTGCAAGCATTCCGAAAGAAGAAAGGGGAGTTGGAATTTGAAGGGAACAAAATCCTACTTTTTCAAGACTACTCTGCTGCAGTAACAGAACAGCGCCGAAAGATGGGGCAGCACTGCAAGCGGTTATACGAGAAAGGAGTAAAGTTCGCGCTGCTTTTCCCCGCTAAAGTGCGGATCATGCAGGATAACAAAGTGATTTTCTTCACAGACCCCAAAGAACTAGGGAATTACGTGGAACGCATGCAGATTTGAGTGTCTGTCCCACTTCCTTTTTCCAGTTTTGTTTTTTTTTTTTTTTGTTTTTTTTTTCTTCTTTCTCTTCATGTCTCTTCCTTAGTCTTTGGGATCCAGAAGTGGCGGGACAGAGACTTGGTGGGCATTGAGCAGCTGACAATGTGTATAGCCCAACCACAAGACAAGTTGATTGGGGGAGGCTCCCTGTACGTGTTAGACCTTTGGAGATCAGCGGGGCAGACCAGCGAGAGCTGCTTGTTGGATTTGATCTGGTGCGAGATCGGATGAGCGGAAATATCCCAGGAGCTAGGCTGGCACCTTTGTTGGCCTGGAAGCGTGGGGAGCCTCCTCGGCATCTCTGTAATACCCCATCGAACTTAGGAGTGGGGTGTGAGACAAGATAAGCTGCAGTGGCTGAAGAATTTAGTACATATAAATGGTCTGCAAGTATCCTGAGTTTCTCAATATGTACTAAGTGTTTGTATGAGTCCAGTTATGTTGAAATGTTATAAACAATGTAAATGCCAGAATGGTAGCTGGTTTACTTATAGGGACTTTAGATTACATTTGTTTTGTTTAACAATGACCTGCTTGATATAGGTAGAGTGTTATGGGAGGAGCAGTGGGAGATGCATATAGCAGGTCATAAGAGAGTTTTGGTAAGAGGGTTCGGGTAAGCTCGTGGGACCGTGGGAGTTGGTGTTTAGAGGACTGAGTGGGGGGGAGTGGCAATGGGTGTGGATGCAGGGGATGATGAATGGATTGAATGGATGGTGGAGATTGGAGAGTAAGGGGGGTACCCTTCCAGGGGAGGAGGGTAGGGGGGTTGTGGGAGGGAGAGGGGGAGGGGGAGAGGTTATCCACTGTACAGGAGAAGGAGACCAGTAAAGTATTTCATGTTGAAACCAGAATTCCTTGGGGGGTTTGGCTGGGAGACCCTCTAGGTGAGAACCTTGTACACCTAATTGTGAGCAAGAGGATATGGAGACTGCTTTTATATGGCTAGTCTGAGAGTTGTTTCCTTAAACGTAGACGGAGTTCACTCACCAGTCAAACGTTTCAAAATACTACAGGCGTTGAGAAAACTGAAAGCTGACATTGCCCTACTACAGGAAACACACTTGGGGAATGCTGAACACACCAAACTGCGTAGAGAGTGGGTGGGGGAGGTATATTATGTCTCTTACAATAGCAGACAGAGAGGCGTTGCAATCCTATTAAAAAAGAACATGGCATTCGAGTTGCACAGATTGTACCAGGATCCGGATGGCCGCTATGTAATTGTAGCGGGCCTCCTGCAAGGACAGAAAGTGGCCCTATGCAGTATATATGCGCCTAATGTATATTCACAGAAGTTCTTTGCCCTGTTAGCTGCAAAGCTCATTACATTTGATAATTACCCACTTATATTGGGGGGAGATCTTAATATAACTAGCGATCCCTCAATAGATCGAAAACCAGCCAAGACAGTGAGCAAAGATCATGATGGAAAGGGGTGAACTTTCTTATTAATGAACTGGGAGTAATTGATGTTTGGAGGTTATTGCATTTAGAAGAAAGGGAATTCACATTTTTTTCCCATCCTCATAGGGTCCATGTGCGTCTTGATTATGTGTTGTTAAGTCAACCTCTAGTGAGAGCGACTGAGAAAGCAGAGATTGGTGAGGCAGTCATTTCTGACCATGCCCCAGTGTGGGTCCAATTGAGGTGGGGCGAGAAAGGGAGGACGAATAGATGGCACATGAACCCTGCCCTGTACCAGGACCAAGCCTTTTGCAAATACCTTAAACAAGTATGGAGAGAATATGTAGAGGACAACAAAGAGCAGCCAGTAAATGATAGAGTTTTCTGGGAAGCAGCGAAGACGGTGATACGCGGGAAGATATTGGCGTATACCGCAGCCCTTAATAAGCAGAAGGATAAAGAGCTCCATATACTTTTATCCCAGGTGCAGGGAGCAAGGCGAGGACTTGTCCTCTCACCCTCAGAGGCCAATAGGAAAGTGTATGTTGAGGCTAGACAGAGGCTGCAGACAGCGCTAGATGCCAGAGCATTATATGATATCCGTTTATACAAATATCGTATGCATAGATGGGGCAACAAAACTGGTAAGCTGTTAGCATCCCTGGTCCGACAAAGGAGCGGAAAGAGCTATATAGGAAAAATTAAGGATGCCCAAGGTAAAGTCCAGATGGGGAGGGCAGAAATTCAACAGGAATTTGTCAGGTTTTACTCTTCCCTTTATGCAAAAGGTTCCTTCTCGGAGGCCCATTGTGAAAGCTTCTTTGCAGGGCTACGGTTACCATCCCTCACGGCGATACAGGTAGCTGGACTGAATAGGCCGCTAGAAGGCCGGGAGGTGTTGAATGTCATTAAACAGCTGAAATTGGCAAAAGCTCCCGGACCGGATGGCTTGGGGACAGAGTTTTATAAAATATTGCAAGGTGAGATCATCCCTTCGTTTGTGGCCATGTGTGAAGAAGTGCGTGCCTCGGGAGAAATGGGCACAGTTCTGAATCATGTGCACATCATGGTATTACCAAAACCTGGCAAGGATGCAGAGCTTGTGGGCTCTTATCACCCCATTTCTCTGCTGAACCAAGATATTAAGATTCTGGCGGCTGTACTAGCGGCACGGTTGGGAGCAGTGGTGCCGCACCTGGTGCATCAAGATCAGGTGGGCTTTGTAAAAGGCCGCTTCGCATCAGCTAACATATTGAAGGTCAGCCGCATCTTGCTGGAAGGTAGTAAAGCAGCGGGGGACAAGATTATGGCAAGTTTAGATGCTGAAAAGGCCTTTGATAAGGTAGTATGGGAATATCTGTTTTGAGTGCTCCGAAAATACGGGATCGTGGGTGGTTTTCTGGAATGGGTTCAGGCACTGTACAGTAATCCAACGGCCCAAATTATAATAAACGACATGCTGACACCTGTTGTGCATTTGGGGGGTGGTACCAGACAGGGGTGCCCATTGTCGCCTCTTCTGTTTATCCTCACCCTTGAACCTCTAGCAGCTAAAATCAGACAGGAGCCGAATCTGAAAGGGATACAGGTAGGAGGGCAGGAATACCGAATAAATATGTTCGCAGATGACATGTTGCTGTTGGTGGATAATGCCTCCACAGGTATCTTTCAGGTGATGGACCTCATTAGAAAGTTTGGACAATTCGCGGGTTTGTGCATTAACTTTGGAAAATCAGAGGCACTCCCAATTAGTAATCCCTGCGCGTGTGTACAGATGCCAGATTTCCCGTTGGGTGGGCCAGAGAGGGGATTAAATATCTGGGGTATACCTAAGTGCGAACACAGAATGGGTGTATAAGAAGAATGTAGTGGAAAGATTGGAAGCAATTAAGAAGCTCTGCTGGAAATGGAAAGATCTCCCAGTCAGTTTTTATGGGGCGAGTGGCTTTAGTAAAATGGTACTGTTACCGAAAGTATTATATCCTTTACAAATGGTGCCAATGTGGGTTCGCAAGCGGGAAGAGAGTCAATACCGCAGTTTGATCACTTCATTTATTTGGCACGCGAAGAGGCCCAGAATATCATTTGCTAAATTGGTCTTGGATAAATCGCAGGGGGGGCCTCCGGCTGCCTGATCTTAGAGCCTACAACGTGGCAGCGTTAATGCGATGGATACATGAGATTCATTCAGGGGGGGACGACCTTCGTCCAGAAGATTTCTGGAAGAGTTGGTGTGCTCCCCTAGACCCATTTGTAGTCATAGACATGTCACAGGCTAGTAGTTTTGGAGGGTTTAAAATTACCCCATACTTGCTTGCATTGCGGAGGGCTTGGAAATGGTGGAGAGGGTTGGGAGGACCGGGTGGAGAGGTGGGCCCCTTTGTTACTTTGACAGGAAATTTGGACTTCCCAGCAGGTCTTGGAGCCTCAGTATTCCACATGTGGAGAGCACAGGGTTGTAGATACATTGGGGAATTTCGTCGGGTGGGAGAGCAAATATTCCCATCATTTGATCAGCTCAGGCGCGCATGGAATGTCCCTACTACCCAATTTTTTGCCTATTTACAAGCCAGGGACTACGTACTGTCAACCGAATGCAAGTTTGGGGGACAGGTGGTTTTTAGTAAATTAGATTCCGTGTTCATGCAGGTGCCACCCACATTAAACAAATTGTCTATGTGGCATCAGATCGTAAGGGACAATAGGAAAGCTGAATGCCTGCAACAATTAGCGAATACTTGGAGTAAGGAAACCGGGGACACAGTCACTGAGGAAGAATTAGGGCAGGCTTTTGGAGAGCTTTGCAAGGTCACACCAAATGCTGCTTTACAGGAGATACAATTTCGCATTTTGCACAGGGTACACATTTCTAAGGCAAAAGGGAAAGCCCTGGGGTTATGGCCCGATGATATGTGTGTGAAATGTAGAGCACATGTGGGAACACTACTGCATTCCTTTAGGAATGTCCTAAGTTGGCTGCACTCTGGCAGGGTGCTCTTAAGCAAATAGAATGTGTGGTGCAGGATGAGTTTGAATGGACCTACCCAGCTATATACATGGGTAGCTTGTCGAGGCTGAGGGAGCAGGGGTTGAGTGAGGCCCAATGTAAATTCATAATGTGGCCACCATCCTGGTTAAGAAGTGTATTCTAATGTCGTGGATAGATACTACTCCCCCTCAGCTTAAAGTGTGGCTGGGTCTGATGAGAGAAATGGCTAGCTGGGTAAAGAAGACAATACAACCTCATGCCTCTCCAGGATTGAAACAATACAGAATGTTATGGGAAAGAATCATTGAGGCCTGAAAACACTGTTGCTAGACCCCTCATCTGATTCCAAATGAAGTATGGCAGATATCACGCTAAAGCCTATGAGAGAGGATGGTGAGCGAGATCTCTCAGAAGGAGTTTAAGAGATTAGGCTTGGCTGGTTTACAAGCAGTGGACAAACAGGGAGGGGGGGGGGGAGAAGTTTAATTATAATTATAACCAAAAAGTCAAAGGTGTTTACATAATTAATAGTCATAGGAGTTATGTACAGATTGTGGTAAACATTGTTCAGAGGTTTTTTGTTTTGTGAACTGTTTATACCAGTGGAAATCCCTTTGCTGGGACACGCAAATGTATAATATTTTGTTGTTACTATGCACCAATGACGCAATAAAGATACTTAAAAAAAAAAAAGAATACGGCAAGAACCTAGATTAACAGGATTACGAGTAGGGGGTGCAGAACATAGAATAAATTTGTTTGCCGACGACATGCTTTTGATGTTGGATAAGGCGTCTCAGACGCTACCTCTGGTGATGGATATTATTAAGGAATACGGGGAATTTTCAGGGCTTAGTATTAATTTTGGGAAATCAGAAGCGTTGCCCATCAGTGATCCCTGTACATGTAGGACACACGTGGCATTCCCTCTGATGTGGGCCCAAAAGGCATTAAATATTAGGAGTGTTCTTAAGCGCGGATCAGAGATGGATATATAAGAAGAATGTGACGGATCGAGTGGAGGAAGTAAACTACTTTGCGGCAAGTGGAAAGACTTGCCTATAAATTTTATGGGCCGGATTGCTTTGGTTAAGATGGTAATGCTGCCTAAATTAATATACCCCTTACAAATGCTTCCTCTATGGGTACGGAGGAAGGAGGATAGTCTGTATAGGAGTGTGATAAGTACCTTTAATTTGGCGGGGCGAAACATCCACGGATCTCCTTTGGTGAAACTCACTCATACTCGCAAAACAGGGAGGTCTAAAGTTACCAGATTTAAGGACATATAATGTGGCAGCGCTACTGCGGTGGATTCATGAACTGCAGTCGGGAGAGGGTTTTCTATGCCACTATGGGTTTCTGGGAGAGTTGGTGTGGTCAGAATGATCCGTTCACAGTATTAGTCGTGGGGCAGTGAAAGGAGCCAAAAAAGATAGTGAACAACCATACGTGGTAGCGCTGCAGCTGGCCTGGAGGATGGTGGAGAGGGCATGGTGGTACAGTACGAGGAGCTAGCCCATTCCTGCCACTAACGGGCAACATGGCCTTCCTGGCGGGTCAAGGAGTATCAGTATTTAGTGAAATGGCGCGAAAAAGGGCTGAGATTCTTAGGGGCAATTTAGGAAATCAGGAGAGGAGCTTTCCCAACGTTTGCCGAAGTTAGGGATGGAATTACAACTACCTGGCTCGCAATTTTTTGCATACCTTCAAATTAGAGATTATATGCTGAGTGTGGAACGCACGAGTCCGGAACGGGTGTATTTCACGCAGTTAGACAAAACGTTTTTGCAAATTCCCGGCCAAAACTCAATAGGACTGTCACAATGGTGCCAATTATCCCGGGAATTCCCAGGATGCGTAACATATCCAGCAGTTAGCAGAGGATTTGGAGTGGACACAGGCGAGGAGATATCCGTGAAACGACTGGGCGCAGTCGTTTGGGGGATTAGGCAAGATTACCCCAAATGCAGCCCTACAGGACATACAATATAGGATTTTATATAGGGTACACATCACTAAAGAGAGAGGCAAGATCATGGGGATGTGGGAGGATGATGCTTGCAATAATGTGGGAAGAAGTTGTGGAGCCTTTTTGCACTCATTTATGGAAGTGCACCGAGCCTGCATAAGCTATGGGTAGGTGCGCTGGAAGTAATTGAAAAGAACTTTGCAGCGCGAAATGGAGTGGAAGTATTCAGCTATTCTGATGGGCTGTGGGGAATCTCTTAGACAGCAAGGACTGGGTGCAGCTCAATGTAAGTTTGGTGTCTGTTGGCTGCATTATTAGTGAAGAAATGCATTTTACAAGCTTGGGTTGATACTTCGCCCCAATCTTTGGATCGGGGAGGCTTATATGAAGGAAATGGCCCAATGGGTGCATAGACACGAAAATTTACAACAGTGCTCAGCAATCGCCAGTATAAAGATATATGGGGATAGCGCGGGACCTGCTCTTGGCACCAGACCCTGATTTGCAAAGTAATGGATAGCCAGATAGGGGAGGAGGAGGGAGGGGTACACGGGTAGGGGGATAGAGGGGGGGGGAGTTTCATTTATAAGGGAAGGGGGTTAATAAGGGGGGGGGGAAACACATGAGGACCAAGCATACGTTGTGGGGCATAATCTGCAATGTTTTGTTGTAATGTACAGAGTGACTTTGAGCTGCAGGTGCAGCAGATGTTTGTATATGTCTTCATGTTGCAATAAAGACATTTCAAAAAAAAAAAAAGGAGGATAAAAGGACAGGTTCCAGGGAATGTAAGAAAAAAA
The DNA here is from genome assembly GCF_901765095.1 of Microcaecilia unicolor. Classification (NCBI taxonomy): domain Eukaryota; kingdom Metazoa; phylum Chordata; class Amphibia; order Gymnophiona; family Siphonopidae; genus Microcaecilia; species Microcaecilia unicolor. The sequence continues at coordinate 125,410,222 of NC_044040.1, read as the reverse complement.
ATGCCACTTCTGCTTCTTTTATATAATAATCTGCGGATATCCCCGCCCCTGTCAAGGCTGTAAACTACTGCAGGACCAGGCATTGAAGTTCATGGAACTAATGCTAAACAGGATGCATGTGCTGCAAAGGTCAATTAGTTTTACCATCTGAATAGCCCCTCCTGTGCTCAACTAAACGAACATACAAGGTTCTTGAGGTTTGTCCCACATAGATCTTAGGACACTGCAGACAGTAAACCACTTTGACAATCAAAACGGAGGTTGATACACTAACTGAAGCCTTAACACTTAGTCAGTGGATAATTTTCAAAGACAACATGATGACCTGCGATATAAAATTGAACCAATTTCGTTTTGGATCTACAGAGGTTGAAAGTAAAAAAAACTGCAGAGGTATGAGAAACATTGAGGCTAAAGTAGTGTATCCCTTGGCTGTCGTCTGAGAAAACAATGGTAGAAGTAGAGGACATGAATTGAGGTTTAGGAGTGTGAACTTAAGAATAAGGTCAGGAAGTACTTTTTCTGGGAGAGGGTGGTGGATGCCTGGAATGCCTTCCAGCGGGAGGTGGTGAATGTTTCGGATTAAAGTCAAGAGGATTCCTATATGGAAAGAGGAATTGGAAGGAAAATCAATATAGTTGGTGTCTAGATGGTCAGCCCTTATTTCCCAATTACTGGAGTTGCCATTTACGGTTTATGCCTGATTATGGCTAAACAGATCTGGATGGGCTGGAGTGGGCTTTAATAGCAACTGCAGTAGTTGGGGAAAAACTCCGGTAGTGCAGAATAAGACCGGTGCATTCAGACCTCTCGGTCTGTGCCCTGAAAATGGCGAGGACAGATCAAAATCAAGTATGCACTTTTATATCGCAGCAGCATACTATAGGCTGTGAGTTTATCTTGTTGGGGAGACTGGATGGACCATGCAGGTCTTTATCTGCCATCATCTACTAGTTTCTCCCCAGTCCTAGAAATGTGTATCTGGAGAATACTAGGCATCATACTTTCTACTCTTTCTCCTGTTTTCTGGAATTCCTCTTCCCCTCTCCATTCATGTAGCGGCAATCATTTAAAACTGTAAACTTTTACTAAAGACCTGGCTTTTTAGAGGGCTCTTCCTTCTGTTTAGTTTGGCTAAGTACATAAGTATTGACATAATGGAAGACCAAAGGTCCATCAAGCCCAGCATCCTGTTTCCACAGTGGCCAATCAGGTCACAAATACCTGGCAAGATCCCAAAAAAGTACAAAACATTTTATACGCTTATCCCAGAAATAGTGGATTTCCCCAAGTCCATTAATAATGGTCTATGGGACTTTTCCTTCTGGAAGCTGTCCAAACCTTTTTAAACTCTGGCTAAGCTAACCACCTTACTACATTCTCTGGCAACAAATTCCAGAGTTTAATTACGCGTTGAGTGAAGAAACATTTTCCTCCAATTCGTTTAAATTTACTACATTGTAGCTTCATCGCATGCCCACCTAGTATTTTGGAAAGCATAAACAGACGCTTCACATCTACCCGTTCCACTCCACCCACTCATTATTTTATAGACCTTTATCATATCTCCCCTCAGCCGCCTTTCTCCAAGCTGAAGAGCCCTAGCCCCTTTTAGCCTTTTCCTCATAGGGAAGTCGTCCCATCCCCTTTATTATTTTCGTCGCCCTTCTCTGCACCTTTTCTAATTCCACTCTATCTTTTTTGAGATGTGGCGACCAGAATTGAACACAATATTCGAGGTGCGGTCGCACCATGGAGTGATAAAAAGGCATTATAACATCCTCATTTTTGTTTTCCATTCCTTTCCTAATAATACCTAACATTCTATTTGCTTTCTTAGCCGCAGCAGCACACTGAGCAGAAGGTTTCAACGTATCATAAACGACGACACCTAGATCCCTTTCTTGGTCTGTGACTCCTAACATGGAACCTTGCATTATGTAGCTATAATTTGGGTTCCTCTTTCCCACATGCATCACTTTGCACTTGCTCACATTAAACGTCATCTGCCATTTAGGCGCCCAGTCTCATAAGGTCCTCTTGTAATTTTTCACAAATCCTTCCGCGATTTAACGATTTTGAATAACTTTGTGTCATCAGCAAATTTATGTTAAAAAGTTTTTATTGATAAATAAACATATCAAGACGTTGTCTAATATCTGACATGCCTTACATAATAAAGATTTCTGAATACAGTCATTTATTATTTCCAAGAACATCCTAGATTGTCAAACTTTTATTTTTCCTCCCCCACCTTCCCCCCCCCGACCCCCCCCTCCCCCCTTCCCATCTCTAAACATTGTTCATATGTGTGTGTGTTAGTTCCCAGATAGTACTCCTCTATATGATCTTCATTTAGTGACCTAATCATAGCGTGTTTAGAATGAGGCTCTTGCCTCTCTGTGTTAAGGTTTCCAGCAGGCTGCCCCAGATTTTTAGAAATCTTTGTTTATGTCAGTGGGAGCCTTTTGCCTCTCTTGCTTCCCATGCCAACAGTTGGCGTACCTGGGTGCGCTAATGCCAATATTCAGGTTGACTGTCCGAGGTCCAAACTTGTAAAATGCACTTCCTCGCTACCAGTGTGAGTTTACGACTCAATAGAATTTCTTCCGCTGACATACCTGTGAAAGCCCCCGGGCAGTCCAGCACCAACTGGAGTGGGTTACCCACTGTCTGTCATGACATTATATAAGACATGAAAGCTACCACTCTCCTCCAGTATCTCTGCACTTTGATGCATTCCCAAAATGCATGGTAAAAGGTATTTTCCCCTATATGACATTTCAAACAAATTGATGTGCCAATCCCTCCCGCTTTGAACAACTGGGCCTGCGTGACATAAGCTCTATGGATTATGCGGAATGAACATTCCCTATAACTTGCTTCAGTAATTAGTTTAGGGATCCCCTTAAGATGTTTTTCAATGTACCAACTGGATAAATCTCTACCCATGTCTGCTTCCCATCTCTGACGGATGGAGGCCCGACTCTCCTTGGGCATCAAATCCCATAATTTCTTCTGTAAGCATGAGATTCGCGGGGTCTCTGTCGAGATCTCATTGTAAAAGGCCTATATTTTTTCCCCTAACTGAAATTTAAGAGCATCCTCATCCAAGGATTGAATATAATCCTGGATTTGGAAATAAGCGTAGTCATCACTCCACGTCCTAGTCTCAGGTGGTATAAGTTGATTTAAAGGTTTAAGCTTCCCTTCCAGGTTTAAAATGGTTTTTAAGCTAGTTAATTTTTTTTCCTCCAAGTGCTTGAACCTTGGATTTTCGAGCCCCGGTAGAAACGCCGGATTCCCTCTTATCGTTATTAATTCTGATATGCATGGATTGCCCCCTAATGTTTTCCCTAATACTCTCCAGGCTTCCCTCAAAGGTATCAAAGTATACTAGCTCTGTACTCCTCTGGTATCAGTTGTCTATCGATATGTAGGAGAGTTCTTAAATTATAAGGCTTAAAATATGCCTCCTCCAACTCTAAGGGGGGTTAATACTGACAAATATACCCAATCTCTCATGTTCTCAATAGGCATGCCATGCTGTAATATTTCAAATTAGGTAACCCCAGGCCATCTTGCTTCCAACCCCCTAACAGGAGTTGCAATTTGAGTTTCGGCCTTCTTTTTTGCCCAGCAGAATCTCGTAATTAATTTGTAAAATTTGTCGATGTCTTTTTTAAGTAGCCTTATCGGTAGTGTCTGCAGCACGTATACCATGCTGTGAAGAATTACCATTCGTTGTAAGACAAATGCGACCCACCAAGGGTATAGTCACCACCTTCCACTTCTCCAATTGCTTTTCCGTCTGTTCTAACAACCTGGTGACATTTAGTTTATATATTTATTCCGTACATATTGTTTAACTGTACCCCTAAGTATCGAAAAACGAATGAGCTGCCCATTTTAATGGAAAATCTCCTGCCCAAAGAAGTTTGGGTACTCGGTAGTATCCCCAGCGCTTCAGATTTGTCTAAGTTCAATCTAAAGCCTGAATAGTCTCCAAAACTTCCTGAAGGTTTCCTAGAAGAGCCTCCAGCGACTCCCGGGGCTTCGTAACATTACTAGCAATCATCAGCAAATGCTGCAATTTTAAAACTCCTTCTGACCCAGTCATCACCCCTTTGATGGCTTGACAAGTGCTGATATCACGAATCATAGGATCCAAATAGAGTGCAAATAATAATGGGGATAACGGGCAAACCTTGCCAGGGGTTTCCCGACTGATTTCAAAATCTTCAGAACTCCGCCCATTAATCATTACCCTTGCCCGTGAAGGAAGAGCATAAGGGCCTGAAATTGCCTGCATAAATCAGCCGTTAATCCTAGGTGTCTAGAACAGTAAAATGAAGGGCCACTCCACCCGGTTCAAAAGCTTTTCCGCGTCGAAGCTAATCAAGACTGCCTGTTCAGGGTATCTCCCAGTTTCTCCAGAGAAATCAAAATGCTTCTAAGATTTTTAGGTACTGAGTGGCCCTGAACTCGCGCTTCGTGTGTGAGCTGTGGTAATACCCTCCGTAATCTATTAGCCAGTATCTTCGCGAAAAGTTTCATTTCATGATTTAATAGGAAGATTGGTCGATATGAAGATAATAACATGTCACCTCGATTGGGTTTTGGCAATACTATGATTTGAGCTAAATTGAGCCGATCTGGTAATCTGCCACATTCCACCCATTCGTTAAAGGCCTTTGTCAATGCAGGGACTATAGATTCCCCATTAATTTATAAAACTTGGCTTTAAAACCCATCTGAAACCCGGTGCTTTCCCCATTTGACTGTGTCCCAATAGCCCAAGTGACTTCATCACTGCTAATGGGTTTTGAAAATATTGATTGAAAGGTTTCCCTGTATTTTTTTATCCATGCGTGCTATCCCCCCTTCCTTATTTTTGATGGCTATGATGTTTTTGATACAGATTGTGGAGCAATTAACTTAGCCATAAGTTTTCCCCCTTTATCCCCATGCTTAAATAATTGATACGGATAATATGCTTGGGATTTTTATCGCTCTTTCATGTAACAGAGCGTCCAGCGCTATTTGAACTGAAAGTCATTTCCCTCTCTCACTCTCGTAGTAGGAGCCACCCCAAATTGTCTCCGCAACCTCACCAATTGCTTCTCCAACCTAAGGCTCTCCCTGTCTCGGGCTTTTTTATAATAACTAACATAGCTGATGATTTCCCCACGCATTACAGCTTTTGCCGCTTCCCAATAAATTGAGTCATCCTCCACCGTCCCCTCATTAAAGTGCTGAAATTCCTCCCATTTTTGTTTAGAACTTCACAAAATTGTTCATTCTTATAGAGATAACTAGGGAATGACCAACTCTGGGCCTCCTGTTCAATATCTCCTACTTGCCATGTCATCCAAACTGCAGCATGATCTGAAATTATACATGGACCAATTTCATCCTCACTGATATTTGTAAAAGCCTTACCGCGCTACCATAAATAGTCAATCTTGAATGAGTATTATGTTCTCTTGATTGATACGTGTATTCCCTATCCCCTGAGTGTAATGAGTGCCATACATCTATAAAATCTAATGTAGAGCACATGTCAGGCAAACCTCTTGTTCTTCTATTCCCCCCATCAGGGGATGGGTGAGATTTATCCAACTGCGAGTCCCATGCCACATTAAAATCTCCACCTAGCATCACAGATTGCTGCCCAGTATTATCTGATGCCTGGCTATTGTAACTTTGCAAAAGATAAATCGACCTCCCGGGTCTGTGTCCAATTGCTGAATCTGTGATGCTACCCCTTTCCGAATAAGAATACCGACTCCCCCTATACGACCAACCACTGGGGCTGCTATGCAATCGCCCACCCACCATTTAACCAATTTTGCATGTTCCTGTTCAGAGAGATGTGTCTCTTGTAATAAAACATCTGCTCTAATTCTCTGGAGATAATGCAAATTTTTGATCTTTAATGGATGAATGAATGCCGTCCACATTCCAAGTGACTATCTTAACTCCAACCTATCAGAATCATCTTCAGTGATTCCCCTCAGAGATCTTGCTTTTAGTAAGAGGAGCCATCCCAGCCTTTGACCCCTCCTTTCCTTATCCTGCTTTCCCATCATCCAATCAAACACAGAGAGCATGCCAAATACACCCAGTCCCCCTCATGCACTCCTGTCACACACACTAATCCCCCCCAAGTCGCTTCCCCCCCACCTTAGTCCCCCCCCTCTCTGCAGATTATATCCTCTTCTCCCCCCTCCCCCATCCTCTCTTCCCCTCGTTCCCCTTCCCCCACTACTGCTTCCAATATGAAAGCCGTCACATTTTAACGCTAACCTAACCACTCTCCTTAAACTTAGTCCTCTGGACTCCTTGTGCCTCAATACCCCATTAAGCATCTATTGCATTGTTAATTTCCACAGTCACTATTTTATAGTACAACGTCCCCTTCTCCCTATGAGGCTTCTCCTTCCTTCTGTTGGTCGGTCAGCCACCCTCAAATAACATAGAGGCTGACCCCACTCTTTGATCAAGTCCAACGATCATTAATATAAAGAAAACTTTTCAACTTTTCAATTTAACTGCAACACAAACGGTGAACATGTTCGTAAACACACAGTCACAGCTCCCGATTCTTGGTCACCCAATTTCCCAGCTCATAAGCCTCACGGAGCTGCTGGTCAGTACGTCTCCATAATGGAAAACTCAGAACAATTGCCCATGTCTCTATCGGTACTCATGTGTGTCCCGGCTCCTCAGGCTCCGTTTGCAAAAGTTGACTTGCGTACGCCTTTGCCTCCGTTTCTGACGTAAATAGTCTGGTTGTCCCCTTGTATGTAATTTTTAAGGTGGCCGGGTATTGTAACGAGAAACAAATCTTTTTTTCAAAAAGCTGCGAGCACACCGGAGCGAAAGCCCGTCTCCTGGCCGATATACCGGCAGGAGTAGTCTTGAAAACAGAGAATTCTTGTGTTTTCAAAAGTCAGAGTTTTATTTGAGTGCGCCGCTTGCAAAGATGAGCTTGGTTTGTGTACAAAATTCAGTACTCTGCAGATGATCACTCACAGTTTGGCATTCTCCGGCCGGCGTTGCCCTAACCAGGTGCCGCTCTTTCGATGCGGAGCGGTCCTGTGCTTGATGGGAATATCAATCGACTTGGTCACGCTACTGCTCTATAAACCGTTCTAGATGATTACTGCCAACCTCTTCAGGCACTCCTACCAGACGGATAGTGTTCCATCTGGATCGGTTCTCCAGGTCCTCAAGTTAGCCTCCATGGCTGCCAGCTTCTCGTGTAAGTCTTTCTGAGCCTCCCTCCACTCTCTCCACTTTGTCCTCCACCTTGCTGGTCCGATTTTGAAAAGCCCACACATTCTTTAGTCAAATCTTCCAATTTGGTATTTAGTTGCTCCAATTATGTCCAGTTTATGGTCTATTGGGGCCAATCTGTGCTCTAAAAGATCTTCAATCACCGCCGTCATTTCAGATGTAATTTCGGTAATTCACGCCGAGGACACCGACGGGCTTGTCTCTGGAGGGGAAGCCGCCATTTTTATGCTCCAGCGCCTTTCCCCTCAGTTTGTCTTTTTGAGCTGATTTCGCTGCCATTTGTTGCGCCGTTTGTTTTTCAGGTCACTTAGGGTGGGCAGCACACCTTATCGCACCAGCGATCGAGTTTGAGGAGTCGATTCTATTCCAGAATCTTTTGGTAGTAGCTAGGCTGCGGAGAGAAGCTCAGTCCCGTCCTCTCTCCTTCATAGCGTCACGTGACCCCCCTCATCAGCAAATTTAAGTACCTCACTAGTTACTCCCATCTCTAGGTCATTTATAAATATGTTAAAAAGCAGCGGTCCCAGCACAAACCCCTGGGGAACCCCACTAACTACCCTTCTCCATTGAGAATACTGACCATTTAACCCTACTCTCTGTTTTCTATCTTTTAACCAGTTTTTTTAATCCACAATAGAACACCACCTCCTATCCCATGACTCTCCAATTTCTTCTGTAGTTTTTCATGAGGTACTTTGTCAAAACACTTCTGAAAATCCAGATACACAATATCAACCGGCTCCCCCTTTATCCACGTGTTTGTTCACCCCTTCAAAGAAACGTAGTAGATTGCTGAGGCAAGATCTCCCTTCACTAAATCCATGTTGACTTTGTCTCATTATCCATGCCTTTGAATATGCTGTGTAATTTTGTTCTTAATAATAGTCTCTACCATTTTGCCCGACACCGACGTCAGACTCACTAGCCTATAATTTCCCGGATCTCCTCTGGAACCTTTTTAAAAATCGGCGTTACATTGGCCACCCTCCAATCTTCCGGTACCACTCTCGATTTAAGGATAAATTACATATTACTAGCAATAGCTCCGCAAGCTCATTTTTCAGTTCTATTAGTACTCTGAAATGAATACCATACCAGTCCAGGAGATTTGCTACTCTTCAGAACTGCCCCATTACATCCTCCAGGTTTACAGAGAATTCATTCAGTTTCTCCAACTCAGCTTCGAATACCATTTCCGGCACTGGTATCCCACCCAAATCTCTCCACTATGGCTTTGTCTTCCCTGATCGCCCCTTTTACTCCTCGGTCATCTAGCGGCCCAACCGATTCTTTTGCTGGCTTCCTGCTTTTAATATACCTAAAAAAAAATTTTCTATTTGCTTTTTGCCTCCAATGCAATCTTTTTTTTTTTTTAAGTCTCTCTTGGCCTTCCTTATCAGCGCTTTGTATTTGACTTGACATTCCTTACGCTGTTTCTTATTATTTTCAGTCAGTTCCTGCTTCCATTTTCTGAAGGATTTTCTTTTAACTCTAATAGCTTCCTTCACCTCACTTTTTAACCACGCCGGCTGTCGTTTGGTCTTCCGTCCTCCTTTTTTAATACGCGGAATATGTTTGGCCTAGGCTTCCAGGATGGTGTTTATGAACAGCATCCATGTCTGATGTAAATTTTTGACCCTCGCAGCTGCTCCTCTAAGTTTTTTTTTCACTGTTTTTCTCATTTTATCATAGTCTTCTTTTTAAAAGTTAAACGCTAACGTATTTGATTTTTTTTTTTTTGTTACATTTGTACCCCGCACTTTCCCACTCATGGCAGGCTCAATGCGGCAGGCAATGGAGGGTTAAGTGACTTGCCCAGAGTCACAAGGAGCTGCCTGTGCTGGGAATCAAACTCAGTTCCTCAGGACCAAAGTCCACCACCCTAACCACTAGGCCACTCCTCCTATGTATACTTCAAAGCTAATATCAAATCCAATCATATTATGATCACTGTTATCAAGCGGCCCCAGCACCATTACCTTCCATATAAGATAATGTGCTCCACTAAGGACTGGGTGTAGAATTTTTCCTTCTCTCCTCGGCTCCTGTACCAGCTGCTCCATAAAGCAGTCCTTGATTTCATCAAGGAATTTTACCTCCCTAGCGTGCCCCGATAATACATTTACCCAGTCAATATCGGGGTAATTGAAATCACTCATTATTATTGTGTTGCCCAGTTTGTTTGCGTCCCTAATTTCCTTTAATATTTCTGCATCCGTATGTTCATCCTGGCCAGGTTGACGGTAGTACACTCCTCATTATCCTTTTCCCCTTTCCACATGGAATTTCAATCCACAGTGATTCCAAGAAGTGTTTTCTGCAGAATTTTCAATCTATTTGATTCAAGGCTCTCATTAATATACAATGCTACGCCTCCACCAATTCGATCCACCCTTTCACTGCGATATAATTTGTACCCCGGTATGACAGTGTCCCACTGGTTATCCTCTTTCCACCAGGCTGTTTCACTGTACCTCCCAGTTTATTATTTCCCATGCCCTCCTGACCCCCACCCTCTTCTTTTTTCTTTTCCTAAGGTTTTTATGAAATTGGAATGTTAGTTTCATCTTTCCTTTCTGAACTTTTGTGGTTTCTTTTCCTCACTTTGATGTATGTATTGTTCTTGTTTTGTAAATCGCTGTGAATTACCAGTTAGGTATGGCGTATATCAAGCACTAATAAACCGTAAACCATATAAGTACATAAGTAATGCCATACTGGGAAAAGACCAAAGGTCCATCGAGCCCAACATCCTGTCCCCGACAGCGGCCAATCCAGGTCAAGGGCACCTGGCAAGCTACCCAAACGTACAAGCATTTTATACAAGTTATTCCCGAAATTGTGGATTTTTTCCAAGTCCATTTAGTAGTGGTCTATGGACTTATGCTTTAGGAAACCGTCCAACCCCTTTTTAAACTCTGCCAAGCTAACCGCCTTCACTACGTTCTCTGGCAATGAATTCCAGAGATTAATTACGCGTTGGGTGAAGAAAAACTTTCTCCTATTTCTTTTAATGTACTACACTGTAGTTTCATTGCATGCCCCCTAGTCCTAGTATTTTTTGGAAGCGTGAACAGACGCTTCACATCCACCTGTTCCACTCCACTCATTATTTTATATACCTGTATCATGTCCTCCCCTCAGCCGTCTCTTCTCCAAGCTGAAAAAGCCCTAGCCTCCTTAGTCTTTCTACTTAGGGAAGTCGTCCCATCCCCGCTATCATTTTTGTCACCCTTCGCTGCACCTTTTCCAATTCTACTATATCTTTCTTGAGATGCGGCGACCAGAATTAAACACAATACTCAAGGTGCGGTTGCACATCCTCACATCTGTTCTCCATACCTTTCCTAATATACCCAACATTCTGTTCGCTTTCCTAGCTGCAGCAGCACACTGCCATTTAGCTGCCCAGTCTCCCTGTGTGTTTCAGAGTTTGGTTTAACCCTTTATCTGCAGTGTTCCCTGCCTCTGGCAGCTGTGTGTTTCAGAGTTTGGTTTAACCCTTTGTCTGCAGAGTTTCCCTGCTTCTGGCAGTTGTCTGCTTAGTGCAGTCTTCCCTTAATTAAGTTACCATTCTAGTTCTTTCTTTCCTGTAACTATCGTCTGTATTGCTGAGCACTATTCCCTTTCTGTGCTGGGTGTGTGTGTTAGGCTCCATATTCTATTTTTTGCTGACTTTTTCTTTCCCTGTCTGCTGAGGGTCTCCGCCTACAGTATCTTTGTTTTGTAGTCCCTCATTTCCTTTGTGTGCCTTGGGGTTCTGCTTGACGTGTTTCTGTGTGTGCTTCCCTTTCTCCCCTCCCTACGTATGAGTTGGTTCCGGTTCGGCCGTGAGGCCCGCCAGCTTGAATTCTGAGTAAATAGGTTCCTGATAGGCTGTGAGGCCCTCCTGTATGCCCTATCTTCCATTTTCTGAGGTGCAAGTTGGTTGCTGTGTGTGTGCAGGGCTTGGTTGCTGGGGTAGTATGTAGTGCCTGTTCGGCCTGGCCTCAGCCTAACACCTATACTAAGCCTCGGCCTGGGCTCAAGGGCCTCACAGCCTGAGCAACACAGTGGAAAAGACTGGACAGCACCCCTTTTTCTGCTAGACTTCTGCCTGCATATTAGTAGTATAGAGTTTTTTTTAATTAAAACTTCTTAAGGTACTATAGGTATTAGATTAATAAAAAGAGCCTTAACATTATATTGTACAATGTGTAATTTAGTGTTTGCTTTTCAGAAACTAATTAAATGTAATTAAAATTCTAATGAAAACTCTTTTCTTGTTATCCTAATTAGAATAATTGACTATAAATGTTGCTAGGGTTGGGTGGGAGCTGGATAGGTGTGGGGGGGGGGGGAGGAATGAAGACTGGATTAGACCCTGGTTTGCCTTCTTGAGGCTGTCTGTTAATGCTGTGGAATAACGTTCAAGTTTTAAAACTATGGGGAAAAGGCATGGAGACTAGTATTTTATTTTTTTTATTTTTTAAATTCTGTCTTGATCAAAAACATACAGTTCCTTTTTAAAACCCCAGTCTTTAAGTTACTAATGGACATATCAAATATTGTTCATTTACCCATAGAAATGTCCTCTTCTCTCAGAACGTCTCAGAAAGAAAGTTAAGTGGGACCTTTCCTCTCTGTAGAGTTTTGATTCTAAGGGACTGCTTCAAACAGACCCTTTGAAGCTAACCTAGTAATCAGATTGCCCTAGTAACCTTTGCAACTGTTCTATTTCCTCACACCTTAATTTAACACCTAATTCTGGTCAGTAGCAGTACTATATCTCCAGCAGCCAAAGAATAGAAAATAACTTTCTGTTAGGACAAAGTTTGAGCCCTGCTACTATTCTTTTAATGCTCTTGGCTGTTAATATATGAAAGCTCACCTTGTTTTGCTTACTTTTCAGCTACTACTTTTAAGAACCAAAAGTGGCCTTTTTTCCCTCTTAATTTACTTTCCTAACAAAAAGTTTTGTTGTCCTTTAAAATAGCTTCTATTAATTTTTTGCCCACTGTTTTTCTTCTTTCCTCCAGATGTTCCCATCTAGCTAACAACTCTGAGGTATGCCCCCAATCTAGACAAAGTTAGTTTTTAAAACAAATATAGAATCTTCACTTTAGAATAAACCCTCTTAATATTGAACCACACCATCAGGTGGTCACTGGAGGACAGTTGATGACCCACTATAACTGCAATAATGCTCTCCCCATTAGTAAGCACCAGGTCCATGAAGGCTAATCCTGTGTGGGTTCCATTACCAACTACTGAACAGTTTTTGTAGAGAATCCAGGGTCTTCCTACCTCTAGGTGACCCCACAACAGGAATTCACAAATAACTACGTTGCAAATGTCTTTAAATCTTTGTCCACTTTTTCTGTTTGTGAAGGGGGCTTGTACAACATACCAAAGTAAATAGATTTCCCATGCCCTCTTTCCGATTAATTCTGATTGCCTCTTCTTTACTCCATAAGTTTTGAAATTCAGTTGCTTTAAAAATGTAATGCCACATCTTCTCCCTTACTTCCAATCTTGTCCTTCCTGAATACATTATAGCCCGGTATATCTATATTCCAAGTCAGTCTCTACCATCATAACTTCTTATTCTGATTCCCTGTGTAGTCCTTGTTTTCTTAACAGTGGCTAATTTTATCTGTTCAAACTTCAGCTATGTATGTTATGTATCTGCTGTGTGAAATCAGTGTGTTCCTTATGTATGCTTATCTCAGAGACTTAAGGTTTTATTTATTAAAGCCCCTAGATATGATTGTTGGTGTCATTATTCAAAATGGTTTAACCGGGCAGGAGAGGCTCCTGCCCAGTTAAACCCTGCTAATTAAGCTAGCACCCAATATTCAGCAGCGCTTAACCGGTTAGCTGTCTTAAAATTTATGTTTAAACTTTTTTTATTAACATCAAACTGTGGTACAAAGGATTGCATTATCAATACCAGTATTAGATGTGATCAACCACAAAGCCAATAAACTTCATACAATGGTATCCAACATTGTCTTATTCCCCAATACACTCCCCCCCCCCCCCCCAATCTGTTCAACTTACTGCCCACTTGTACCTAGCTGTCTTAATTTAATGCAGCGAGTTAACCGTGCACTGTTCTGAATATCAACCAGTGCCCAGTTAATTTCTGAGTCAGAGCTGCGCATGCCATGGAATTGAATGTCAGGTTACATAAGTACATAAGTAATGCCATACTGGGAAAAGACCAAGGGTCCATCGAGCCCAGCGTTCTGTCCACGACAGCGGCCAATCCAGGTCAAGGGCACCTGGCAAGCTTCCCAAACGTACAAACATTCTATACATGTTATTCCTGGAATTGTGGATTAATTCAGCCCATGGCTGAAAACAGCTTACCAGTCACATACTAGCCGGGGATGAATATTGACTCTGTTCTTTTAACAAAACTAGAATTTGTCTTTAGTTTCTTGATTTCCCTTCTAACAAGCAGCAAGCACTTGTATCTATTTCAATTAAGCTAGGCCTAGGGATGAACTACCTTATATCTTTTTGTTGCTTCTCAGGAGTGGAATCCCCAGAACATTAATGGACCATCCAGCTGTTATCCTAGTGACTCTGGTCTAGTGCAGAAGACATGGTATTCGATTTTGGTAAGGCTGAAAGATGTGGCCCCACTGTGTCTCTTCTCCTTTCTGGACATGATGGATGATCCACGTCCAGTTTGGTTCACAACTTGTAGTAGATCAGCTTCATGGTCGTCTTTTCGAATGGGGAGTCTTTTTGAAGATTATTGCTATGTCTGACATATAAAATAAATCTTTTCCAGAGATGGGGAAACATTAAAACTAGAGGACATGAATTGAGGTTGTGGAGTGTTAGATGTAGGCGTAACATCAGGAAATACTTTTTCATGGAGAGGGTGGTCGATGCCTAGAATGGTCCTCACAGGGGAGGTGGTTGAGACAAAAACGGTGGAATTCAAAAGGCATAGGATGAATGCAGAATATCCCTAATTTGAAAGAGGATTGTATAAAAATAACTCGTAGATCTTGATGTGTTTTGAGTGGTGCTTAGCGATTTTAGCTGTTAGGAACTAAGGTCAATGCTGGGCAGACTTCTATGGTCTGTGTCCTGTATATGGCAAGACAGATCTGGATGGACTGGAGTGGGCTTCTATGGCAGCTCCAGTAGTTGGCATGTAAAGTGAGTGCAGGGCAGGCTTCTATGGTTTGTGTCCCAAAAATGGCAAAGGAATATCAGGATTAAGTATATTTTATACCACATTCATTTTTGGTTTAATCATGAATTGATAATGAATTTGGGCAGACTGGATAGATTGATCCTGTCTTTCTCCGAGGACAAGCAGGGCAACTAACATTACCACATATCGGTGACATCATCTGACAGAGTCTGGCATGGTTTCTACCCAGCATTCTGGATTTTATTGAAGTCTTTGGCAGCGCCGTACAGTACATGTGTGGGTGCCTTTCTCTCCGACTGAGTGTGTGTAACCAGCAGTCTTTTTTTTTTTTTCATCCGTGGAGCAGAGCAGTCGCTTTATGGCTCGCCCTCTTTAGCATATGTATTTTGTCTTTTTACTGTTCTAGTGCCTTCCCTCAGTGCGTAGGACCTTTATTTTCTTCATTTTTTTTACATTTGATTTAATTACTTAATATACCACTTAATACAGTTAAGTTTTAAAGCAGTTTACAACAAAACAGGAACAAGTACAATGAATGTTCTGACAAGTAAAACCAAACATATAATTGCTTACCTAAAATCAAAGTAAAATAATCGCCAATCATCATAGTCAGAAATTGACTTAATTTATCTATAATCTAAGATCTGGCAAAGACATTCTCGAAAATCCATGTTTTGAGAATCTTATGAAACCCAATGTAGTTTGTTAAACTGCTCACCTCTGCAGTTAGAGAGGTCTATAAGAGAGGACCAATGTAATAAAAAGTTCTGTTTCTTGTGGAAGTTAATTTCACAACTTGGAGCGATGGAAGCTGTAATTAAAAAAAAAAAAAAACAACAACAAACAAAAAAAAATCCCAAACGCTTAGATGAACGTAGCAATCAAAAGTACTGTTGCTTGGATAATTTATTCCTTAAATACACTGCTACTTTCAGGTAAAATGCCTCAAACACCAAACATCATCTTAAATGTAATCCTGGCTGAAATTGGTAGCTAATGCAATCCTTTCAAAAAAGTGTTATATGATCAAACTTCTTGCCATCTGTCACTAAAAGAGCTGCTGTGTTCTGAACCAGTTGAAGTCTTCTAAGACCAGTTTTTGCAAGACCTTAATATAATGAATTACAATAATTTAAGTTTTGGACAAAAAAGGCTTCAACTGGCAAATCTTTCTTAACTGAAAATAACATGATTTTATGACATGCCTAATCTGTTTATAAAATTTCAAGGAGTTGTCAACAAGAAAGCCTAAAGTAGTAATGCCATCTTTGAAAGGGATAGGTTTGCTGTGCAACATTGGTTGAATAGACAGTGGCTTGCTACTGTGAGACAACCAAAGTACTGCAAATTTTTCTACAATAGTTTGATTGAAATCAGACATCACTTGATGCAGATCCTCATAAAAACCAGTAATTGGATGTCATCTGCAAAAAAGCTTTTTAAGAAGACCGCTAAAGGCATCAGATATAAATTGAAAAGCATTAGTGACGGTAGTGAGCCTTGTGGTACCCCACTCTCCAAAGCTTTACAAGACAGCTCTTGATTCCAACGTACCAATTGAGCCTGATTAATAAAATTAAGATTTGAACCATTGCAAAACAATAGAGCTGATACCAATTTTATGCTGCAAATCAAGCAGTTTGGAATGAGATACAGTATCAAAGGCTGCACCGAAATCCAGTTGAATCCACGTTGCATCATAATCCTGATCTACAGTAACCAACACATCAACAGTAGACAACAGAAGAGATTTGGTGCTATGATGGCGTCTATAACCAGACTGATGTTTGTGCAAGATTTTCTTTTTCTCCACAGAATCACTCAGTTGCTCAAGAACAACCTTTTCCAACACTTTGGTCAGAAGTAAAAGATTTACTTTCTTCAGGGTAGGAGTGATGATAACTTCTTTTCAAATCATCAGGAACAATCCGTCTGATGAGAAAGATTTACCAAATAAGCTACCTTTGGTAAGAGCACTTCCTTACACTGTATCAAGAAAGAAAAAGGAGCTGAATCCAAAACTAAAGCTGAGGAATACAAACTCCTAAAATGTTCAACTACCTCAAAAGTCTGTATCTGAGTGGAATTGAAACCAAAGTAATCCCACATGGGATTAAACTTTGTGTAAATTTCTAAATTGGGACTGCTAGCTGTTAGTATAGACCTAGTGGCAATCAACATTTCCTTGTCATCAAGCAGATGCAGCCATTACTGATGGGTTGTGTCCATCAACCAGCAGAGGGAGATAGCACACTTTTTTCAGTGCCTCATACCAGCTTGCCCCACTGCCTCTCTCCAGTATTCTCTATCTCCCGTAGCAGAGTGGCTGCAGCTTCTTCGAGCTCCATCTAAAATCTGCCTGGAGGTTGCTCCTGTGCTTTTGCCAGTTGTTAGCAGGGGTGTTGGAGGCTATAGCAGCTTCACTTTAAAGGCACATAGGTTCGCCCTTTCCCTGCCTTACCCATACCTCCGTGGATTGCTTAGCTTTCCCTGTCCTTCCCCACCAACAGTGGATGCAGGCACATAGGTTCGCCCTTTCCCTGCCTTTCCCACTCACCTGAGGCTCCGGAGTTCTATTTACCTCTGCTTTCCTCACAGCGTAAAAAAAAAAAAGTCGTGTCGCGCTTTGGCGCTTAGACGCTGAAACAGAGGTTTTTCCTTGCCTTTTTCTGTGGGACTGGAGCTGTGATACTCGGTCCAGTGAGGGGAAAAAGGAGGTGCAGCACTCTCTGAAGGGGAATGAGCCCTTCTGCGCTTCATATTCTGCCAATTATCAGGGAATAACGCCTCAGAGGGCATACCCAGGCTAGAATCCACCGGGGGGGGGGGGGGGGGGGCATTAGAAGAGGCCCGTGCCGGGCTTTGTGGGAGAGCTCTTTTAAGCATGTATGCTTTATGCATTAATAAGACAAAATCAGGGGAGAAAAACTCACCCTGGGCACCCGGATTTCTGCCGGGGCTAGTAGCTCCCATATCAGCCTCACTCTGAGGCCTCCCCCCGGGCTCAGGACTCTCCGTCTCAGCGGAGGTCGCGCCATGTGGTAAACACTCTTGTGTTTTCTGACTCCTCTGGGGTGGGCCCGCGACCGGGGCGATTTTTGGCGCGAACCGCCATTTTGAATTTTACCACCGTTTTCGGCGATGGCTGCGGAGACAGTAAAGCGCTGTTCCAAGTGTGGCAAGCACAGATCAGCAGCGGGGCTCTGTAAATCGTGCTGTACAGATGTTAGAGCCGGCCCGAGCATGGCGAGCGACGATTCTTCGCGCTCTGAGCTGGCAGCGGGCACCATTTTGAATTTACCACATGGCGCGACCTCCGCTGAGACGGAGAGTCCTGAGCCCAGGGGGAGGCCTCTGAGTGAGGCTAATATGGGAGCTACTAGCCCCAGCAGAGATCCGGGTGCCCAGGGTGAGTTTTTCTCCCCTGATTTTGTCTTATTAATGCATAAAGCATACATGCTTAAAAGGGCTCTCCCACAAACCCCGGCACGGGCCTCTTCTAATGCCTCCCCCCGGTGGATTCTAGCCTGGGTATGCCCTCTGAGGCGTTATTCCCTGTTAATTGGCAGAATATGAAGCGCAGAAGGGCTCGTTCCCCTTCAGAGAGTGCTGCACTTCCTTCTCCCCCCCCCCCCCCCCCCCCCCCCACCCCTCCGTGGTCGGGCTGCGAGGATTCGGAGGACTCTGGCAGGCCTTCATGGTCTGAGGAGCCAGAGTCTGGTGCAGAAGTGACTCAGGATCTGGACGATCCCTCCGCGGTGAGGATTTTCCACCGTGATGAGCTGCCAGCGCTTATTTCTGACGCCCTGCAGGCTCTCTCTATTGAGGACCCTGCCAGTGGCACAGCCTCCTCTGTGAATCCTAGGATGGCTAGTACCAAAAAGCCTGCTCGAGCCTTTCCTTTGCATGACTCCATCCAAGAGCTTATTTTGGCTCAATGGGCTGACCCCGAGGGACCTTTGAAAGTTTCCAGGGCTATGGGGCAATTATACCCTCTGAGTGAGGAGCATATGGCTCGCTTTGCTATGCCTAAAGTGGATGCCCTAGTCACAGCTGTGACGAAGAGAACTACCCTCCCGGTTGAAGGAGGTGTTGCCCTGAAATTCAAGACCGTAGACTGGAATCAGCACTTAAACGGTCATTTGAAATTGCAGGTCTCACTATTCGGGCGTCTGCATGCAGTTGTTATGCTGCTAGAGCCTGCCTGGCTTGGTTGCAACAGGCAGTGGAACAGCCCGGTGATGGAGCGGAGCCCTTTTCAGATGTGGCTCCGCGGATGGAGTCGGCCTTGTCCTTTCTTGCTGACGCCCTTTATGATATTGTCAGAGCTGCGGCTAAACACAATGCAGTAGCAGTGGCGGCTCGCCGTCTTCTTTGGCTACGGCATTGGGCGGCGGACATGGCCTCTAAGCAAAGGTTGGTGAAGTTGCCCTTTCAAGGCCTTCTCCTGTTTGGTGAGGAGTTGGAGAAAATTGTGAAGGGCCTGGGTGAGGCTAAACCCCAGCGCTTGCCCAAAGATAGGCCTCGGCCTTCCTCTAAGGGTGCGGCGGTCCACTCCTCTTACAGACCTCGCTTCCGTGAAGCTCGAAGGTACCGCCCGGGGCGTTCTGCTGGGTTCACTTCTCGTGCCCGTTTTCAGCAGAGGAACTCCTTTCGCTCGGACAAACGTTCCACAGCCACTGGCTCAAGGCCTGGAGTTCAGGGGCGACCCTCTCAATGATGGTGCGCCGGCCCTCTCCTCGAGTCCTGTCATCGGAGGACGTCTTTCCCTCTTTGCCGAGGAGTGGGCCAACATTTCCTCAGATCAGTGGGTCTTGGACCTGATCAGAGACGGTTACAGTTCAGAATTCGACGCCCCTGTAAGAGAAGTGTTTTTGGAGTCTCGATGCGGTTCTGCCGCCAAACGGGCGGCGGTAGAGGAGACTTTGCAAGGTCTGACTCAGATAGGGGCCGTGTCCCTGGTACCTCCCGCCGAACACGGCTGTGGCCGCTACTCCATCTACTTTGTGGTGCCGCAAAAAGGAGGGTCTTTTCGCCCTATTCTGGACTTAAAAGAATTAAACAAGTCCCTGAGAGTCCGGCATTTTCACATGGAAACCCTGCGCTCCGTCATTGCGGTGGTACAGCCAGGAGAGTTTCTCACGTCTCTGGACCTAAAAGAAGCTTACTTGCACATTCCAACTTGGCCCCCGCACCAGAAGTTTGAGGTTTGTGGTGATGGGAAAGCATTTCCAGTTCCGGGCCTCGCCACAGCTCCCCGTACCTTTTCGAAGGTTATGGTGGTAGTAGTTGCCTTTCTAAGGCGAGAGGGTATTCGGGTTCACCTGTAGCTGGACGACTGGCTCATTCGAGCAAACTCTGCTGCAGAGAGTCAGCATGTAACAGCCAGAGTGGTCTCAGTACTTCAATCTCTGGACTGGGTCGTCAATTTGGCCCAAAGTCACCTGACCCCCTCGCAGTCTCTAGAATATTTGGGGACCAGGTTCGACACAGCCTCGGGGTATGTGTATCTACCCGAGCAAAGGTGGTGCAAGCTTCAGAATCAGGTCCGTCTGCTCCTGAGGATGCCCCGCCCGCGAGCTTGGGACATTGTCCAGCTGCTTGGATCGATGACGGCCACCATGGAACTGGTGCCCTGGGCGAGAGCGCACCTGTTCCATGGTGGCCGTATGCTCTACTCCAAAGTTGGTCTCCAGTATCTCAGGATTACCAATGCAGACTCTCTTGGCTCCCTGTGGCCCGACTCAGCATGGAGTGGTGGCTCTCAGACAGCATGCTGCGGCGAGGAATGCCTCTGGCACTCCCCGATTGGTGCCTAGTGGTGACAGATGCCAGTCTGAAAGGCTGGGGCACACATTGCAAGGGGAAGCATGCCCAGGGTCTATGGACACCAAGGAGTCGGAGTGGTCCATCAACCGCCTAGAGTTTAAAGCGGTGTTTCAGGCGCTTCTCTCCTTTCAAGTGACCCTGGAAGGATTGGCTGTCAGAGTGAAGTCGGACAACACGACAGCAGCGGCCTACATAAATCGACAAGGCGGCACTCAGTGCAGAGCTCTAGCCGCGCAGGCCGAACAAATTTGCCACTGGGCCGAGCTGCATCTACAGTTTCTGTCGGCAGCTCACATTGCAGGTCAGAGCAACGTGCAAGCCGATTATCTAAGCAGGCATCAGATCGATCCAGCGGAGTGGGAACTTGCAGACGAAGTGTTCCTGCAGATATGTGCCAAGTGGGGCAAGCCTGTGATGGATCTAATGGCGACAAGCTCCAATGCCAAAGTCCTGTGCTTCTTCAGCAGATGGAGAGATCCTCGCGCTACGGGGTTGGATGCCTTGGCTGAACCCTGGCCTCCGGGCCTACTGTATGTGTTCTCTCCGTGGCCCTTGATAGGGCGAGTGCTCCTGCGGATTCGGCTGCATCCAGGAGAAGTGGTTCTCGTCGCCCCGGATTGGCCCAGGAGGCCTTGGTATGCGGACCTCCGACAGATGCTCGTGGAGGATCCCCTTCAGTTACCTCTGGTTCCCAACCTGTTGACACAGGGTCTGGTGACCATGGAGGACGCTGGCCGATTTGGTCTTATGGCCTGGCGATTGAGAGGACGCAATTGAGAGGCAGAGGCTATTCCAATAAAGTAATTACCACTCTCCTGCAAGCCCGCAAGCGTTCCACTTCCGTGGC
The DNA here is from genome assembly GCF_901765095.1 of Microcaecilia unicolor. NCBI lineage: Eukaryota > Metazoa > Chordata > Amphibia > Gymnophiona > Siphonopidae > Microcaecilia > Microcaecilia unicolor. The sequence continues at coordinate 125,389,085 of NC_044040.1, read as the reverse complement.
TTATGCCAGGATTTGGCACCAGTTTGAAGTCTGGTGTGCTTCCAGAGAGATCACACCCCTGCAGGCTCCTGTCTCGCCGATTCTGGACTTTTTGCAGGATGGTGTACAAAAAGGCTTGGCCTTTAATTCCCTGTGGGTGCAAGTGGCAGCATTGGCCTCCCTGCGTGGCAAGGTTGAAGGCGTGTCTTTAGCTGCTCATCCGGATGTGGCACGGTTTCTTAGAGGGGTGCTTCGGCTCCGTCCTCCCGTGCGTGCACCTTGTCCAGCTTGGAACCTGGGGCTAGTGCTGAAGGTCCTTCAGGGTGCTCCCTTTGAACCGCTTCGGCGTGCTTCAGAGAAAGATTTGACACTGAAGGCCGTCTTTTTATTGGCCATTACTTCGGCGAGACGGGTGTCAGATCTCCAGGCGCTGTCCTGTAGAGACCCTTTTCTGCAGTTTTCAGAGTCCGGGGTCACGGTTCGGACCGTGCCTTCCTTCTTCCCTAAGGTGGTTTCAGCTTTTCACCTAAACCAACCTATTTTCTTGCCCTCCTTTGTCGAGGAGGAGTTTCCAGAATCTTTTGGACAATTGCACCTGTTGGACGTGCGCAGGACTCTGCTGCAGTATCTGCGAGTTACTAACTCTTTCAGGACCTCTGATCATCTGTTTGTTTTGCTATCAGGTCTTTGCAGAGGGTCTCCAGCATCTAAAGCCACTATTGCCCGCTGGCTTAAAGAATCTATCTTTTCAGCTTATTTGCTTGCCGGCCGGCCGGCCTCCGCCTGATGCCTTTAAGGCGCATTCCACTAGAGGAATTTCCTCTTCTTGGGCTGAAACTGGAGCACTCTCTCTTCAAGAGATTTGTAGTGCAGCAACATGGGCTTCTAAGCTCTCTTTTGCCCGACATTACAGGCTGGATGTGGCTGCCAGGAGGGACGCACATTTTGGAGCGCAAGTGCTGGCGCGTGGTGTGGCTTGTTCCCACCCTATCTAGGGATTGCTTTGATACATCCCATCTGTAATGGCTGCATCTGCTTGATGACAAGGAAGGGAAAATTAGGTTCTTACTGTGATAATTTTCTTTCCTTTAGTCATAGCAGATGCAGCCATGATCCCTCCCTGTCTGATGCTATCTACTGTAAATCTATTTCAGGTTCTGTTCATGTTTCCTGGAGATTCCATCCTTGGGAGAAAGTCGGAAAACATTCAGGATTCTTGTTCAATTAAAGGAGGATGACTTAATTCCCTCCAGTTTCATGTTTTGGAGGATGAGTTTATTCCCTCCAGTTATGTCTCAGTGGAGGATGAGTTTATGCCTTCCGGGAGGATGTTTCATTCCCTCCATTCTGAGTTAATGCCCTTTGTTGTAGGGCCATCGTTCGCTGTGAGGAAAGCTTATGTTATTCCTATTGCGGTTTGCCATACTGCTTTGGAAGCTTCAAATACTGAAGAGAGGCAGTGGAGCAAGCTGGTATGAGGCACTGAAAAAAGTGTGCTCCCTATCTCCCTCTGCTGGTTGATGGACACAACCCATCTGTAATGGCTGCATCTGCTATGACTAAAGGAAATAAAATTATCACGGTAAGAACCTAATTTTCCCATCTATTTTGCTATTAAAATAGTCTGCAAACTCATAAGAAGTCACTCATTACAAGAAGGGGGAACCCAAGTGATGTTAATTAATTTACAACTTTAAAAAGATAATGAGGATTATTGTCAGCCTGATCTAATTTCTTATTAAAATAATCTCTCTTGTTGCTCAACACTTAAGCATATTAAAACTTTCTTGCAGCTTTACATCTATCACTCAACTGCTGGGAGGGATTTTTCCACTGTTTCTTTAACTTCTAGCAGATCATCATCAGCACTCTGTAAAACATTAAACCAATTGTTTGTAAATCAAAATTAAAAGTATATGGCAGGGTACAACTTCAGCTTTTAAATCAATATCAGTCAACTAATGACATAACCAAACTATCTTGGTACATTGTGATATTCTTTTTTTTCCTTTACTAAAAGAGAGATATCTAAAATAAGAGAGTAAGAGAAAAAAAAAAAATGATCAGATGGACATTGAATCAATAGTTAATGATTTCCAGCTGTGGACCAAAGACTGAGATACAAAAACCAGACCCATAATGTTCCCTAACAGATGTGCTGGAGATTGAACCGTTTTGAATTAAACCTAGGTTCTCCCTGGAATCCATAAAGAAATCATGCATGCTATTCTTCAGGGAGCCTAAAGGCATATTAAAATCTCTTAATTCTAAAAACTTACTATATTTTAAAGACAAATCAGAAATAAACTCAACTAATAAACTACAATGTTCTGCTGCAGAATCTGGTGGACAATAGACCAACTACAATATACAGCCTTAAAAGCAACTTAGATGTAACAAGCAAACATTCAGTAGAAATCAAATTGGGAGTGAGAAATTAAAAACAAGACCAACCCCCCCCCCCCCCCACACACACTTTATAACCACACAGTTTGCCGATACAAATATAGTCTTTGGGACAAATCTGCATAAGTGAAACACTGTCACCTTCAACCATCCAAGTCTCAGTAACATTTAAAAAATTGAACGTGTAGAACAATCCAATCATTAATTACAAACTTCTTTTTATTAATAGCTCTCACATTAATTAGCTCACCATTTAACTGTTTACAATTAGGGAGCTTTGGTGTGCTCATATTAAATATATTCCTACTTTTTCCTGGTCTGACAAATTAATACAGGGATAGATTGATAAGGCCTAGAGAGACTCATAGTATAAAATAAGTTGTAAGAAACAGTCTAAAACCAAGTATGTTCTACTCAAGTCACTGCGCAAAGGCATTCACTAAGGTGACATGCTGCTAGGCCCCATGCTCTTAACATCTGATGTCACAGGGTGGGGGGGGGGGGGGAGCAAGCTCCCACAAGCTTGGATGAATTGTAATCACTGACAGCACAGCATGTAGTGGATCCAAGACAGCAGACAAGCAGCGGATGTTAATCTAATGCTGGTGAGACAGACAAAGTTTTTATTTTTTCCTAACCCTCTCTTTAATTTCCATAGGGTTTTCTTTATTTTTGTGCTGCTCCATTGGCCCTCTTGGGTCTGACTGCCTGGCCAGGTACTTTTTTTGTTTAAACAATTTAAAACATTTTGAGCAGTTTGATTTTGTCAAGTTCATCATCTGTGACTGACCCTCACAATTGGTGCCTGTCGTGCCTTGGACCTAACTACAAGGTTTCTAATTGTCTTCTAGAGAGCTGTGTGGTTACTGTGTTAGTCCACTTTTAAAGGTAATCAATAGAAATAAAATAAAACTTAGAAAAGAAAACAAGATGATACCTTTTTTATTGGACTAACTTAATACATTTTTTGATTAGATTTCGAAGGTAGCCCTTCATCAGATCAGAAATAAGCAAATGTTGGTAAATAACAGTATATATAAATGATACATCAAACCATTTCAATGACAGTCTCACAGGATGAGGGTGGGGTGGATTAGGTGAGAGCCAGGTGGATGAGGGTCAGGGAGATATGCATGGTGATAAGAGGGTGACAAAGCAATAGAATTTTATGGTTTGTAATGGGCTAGAAAACCCAGATCTTTAAGTCCTGTCTAGTGGGTGTCAAAATATTTAATCATTCTGACTTAAAAGGTCTTACGTTTCTGTATTGTGTTAAAGTTTCATTTTGGTATTCTCCCATAAAATCATTGATACAGTGTTCTGGTTTCATAAAGTGCTGCCCCACAGAGGTGACATCTGGTTGGCACTGGCATTTTTCATATGATGTCTATGTAAATTAAATCTCTTCTTTAGCATCTGGCTTGTTTCTCTAATATAGCACCCTTCGTCACATTTTTTACATTGAATAATATATACCAATTGGAAGATGAGCATGTGAAGGATTCCTTTATGTTGAATATTTTTCCTTTTTGAATGACTCTGGGATCCTGTGAAATGTTTTGGCATAGTTTGCAGCTGGATAAATTGCACAGATGTGTGCCACTCTCTTCTTTTTGAGTCTCTTTTGGGAGCTTGCTTCTCACTAGCTTGTGTTTTAAATTGGGTGGCTGTTGGAAGGCCAGCACTGGTGGAGTCTGTTCCAATGTGCCAGTCTCCTTACCGCTGGGACCAGCTTTCTGATTGAGCTACATCATCCTTGCAGGCTGTCCTCATACCAACATCAGCCCTGCCTTTGCCAGTGCCTGTTCCTGAGGAGTGGCTATGGGCTCTTTTATGGAAGAGTTGGAGCGGGTATTGGCTTGGCATGATGCTGAAGCCTTGAGGGCATTAATGCTGACCATGGCTTCACCTCACCAATCCTGGAGATCCGTTCTCTGTCATCCGTTTGTTGATGCTGGTGCCTCGCTGGTGTTGGCATTGTAAGAGGAAGTGCTCCTCTCCAGTCCATTAGGAGAGGAAGCTCTCCCGATGTCCAGGAAAGGATGTTCCCCTTAGTGCTCTCACTTAATTAGTCTGGACATTAGTCCAGTGGACCATGGCAGACACACTCAGCCTTCTGATGAGGAATATTTTGCGATGTCTGATCGCTCTTGGGCGTCAGGTTGAATCAGAGGCGCTCTCAGAGATGACTCCCTTTGCCTCCCTTCAGACCCCTCCTGACCTCAGGAAAGGAGACAGTCTCCCACAGAGGAGCTTTACTTTGTCAGTTTTTTGAGAGATGACTGAAGTTATTCTTTTTGATTTGGAGGTTGAGGACAAGCCCAGGGCTGAAATATTGGACATCTGTAATTTAGGATCTTCCCCTAAGGAAGCTATGATAGTGCCCATTCACGGCATTCTAAGAGCAGCACATATGAGGAATTAAGACTCCTCTCTCTTTCTGTGCAGCCTATGCCTGGGAAGGTGGACTCATGTACCGAGTCCAAAAGGCTCCCAGATCCAGAATCAGCAGCTGCCTCACTGTTCTTTGATGGTTGAATCTGTCCTCAAAAGAGCTGAAAGTTCAAGAACCCATGCCTTGGCGCCCCAAGGATGAGATACCTTGGAGTCTTTTGGGAGGAAGGTTTGTCAGGGCTCTATGCTTGTGTCCTACATTCAGCTCTATCAGCTCTACATGAACATCTACATGTGGAATTCTGTGCGCATTGTGGTGAAGTTTGCAGACTCTGATCTCATTGGACTAGTAGCTAAGCGGAAGGAATGTTGAAAATACTGGGCCTGGGCAGCCTATGTTGTTTTTGATGTGGCATCCAGAGTATCCATGTTAGCTATTGGCATGTGCAGACTTGTCTGAATTCATGTTTCAGACCTGTTCAGGAGAATCTGGTGGACAGCCCTTGTCAAGGTGATAGCCATTTTGGGGACAAACTGGAGGACATTGACCTCATCAAAAAGAGAACTGATATCATGAAGTCTCTTTTTTGGCCCATGCCTCTTCTTGGAGGTTAAGTGGCGGCCAGAGAATATCCTACTTCCCTCAAAGACAAATGTGTACTTCTCTGGTCTGCCCTTTACAACCATCCCAGGGCTCCCACTCCCACCCTTGGTAGCAACGGACTTGGAAGACCCAGCCAGTTCCCTAGCCTAAGCAGGGGACAATCCTTTGACTGGCTCCATAGGAGCATAGCTGCAGTAAAAATGAACATCACAGACAGCCTGCTGGTAGGAGGGAGGCTGAATTTTTTTCCAAGCAAGGTAGCCTCTTATAACTTCTGACTGGTGGATTCTTCAAATAGTCTGGGGTAAATTGGTGACCATGTTCTCCAAATTGTCCACTGAGTGTGTTACAAGCTCTCAGCGCTGAGACATGCTTTGCAGAGGAACACACTTCCCTCCGTTCGGTTGAGCCCATACCACCAAGGGAGCAAGGGAAGGGGTTTTATTCCAAGTACTTGCTTGTGCCCAAAAAGATTGGGGGGGGGGGGGGGGGATTTTGTCTCTTCCTTGACCTAAGGGCCCTGAACAAATATCTGGTCAGAGAAACATTCAGGATGGTTTCCTTGGATACACTGCTCCCCATGATTCAGGGAAATGATTGGCCATGCTCTCTGGACTTAAAGGATTCTTATACCCACATACAATATGTACCAGTCACAGACAGTATCCCAGATTTTGAGTAGGAAAACACCACTATCAGTATTGCATCCTGCCTTTTGGCCTCATGTCTGCTCCCCGAGTCTTCACTAAATGTCTTTCTATAGTTGCAGTGTTGCTACACAGACTGGGAATGCATGTGTTTCCCTAGCTGGACAATTGACTGGTCAAGACCACATCCAAGGAGAGTGCTCAGTAATCAATGCGGAAAACTATTTGTGTGTTGGAGCTACTCAGGTTCGTTATCAACTATTCAGTCCCATCTACTCCCACTTCAACAATTGGAGTTCATCGTTATCAACTATTCAGTCCCATCTACTCCCACTTCAACAATTGGAGTTCATCGTAGCCCTACTAGACACGGTTCAAGCTTGGGCCTTCGTCCCAGCTTCCAGGGCATACACCATGATTGGCATTGCCCATCACATCCTTCAGAGCCAGTAGGTCACAGAGATGTTGAGGCTCTTAAGCTACATGGCCTATACGGTGCATGTCACTCCCTTGATACGTCTCCATTTCAGAGAGACCCAGTGCACGTTACTTTTCAGTAGTGTTAGGCCTCAGGGATCCTAGCGGACGTCATCTCTGTCAGCCCGGAACTTAGTCGCTCTTGTGGTGGACAGTTTGGTTCCATCTGGTCTTAGGGTTTCCTTTTCAAATTCCTACACTTCACAAGATGCTGATGACAGATGTGTCCAACCAGGGCACAGAAATCACATAGATGGGCTTCACACTCTAGGTCTGTGGTCCACTCAGGAGACGCAGCTTCACGTCAATCTCATGTAGCTGAGGGCTATTTGGAATACACTAAAGGCTTTCAGAGTTTGACTGCTACAACAAATTTTCCTTTAGACAGGTTGTGATGTGCTGTGTCAGCAAGCGGAAAGGCATGGGATCGTACGTCTTGTTTTAGGAAACAGGTTGCAGTATGTCAATGGGCTTCCATCCGTGGCATGATGCTCAGAGTCATATACCTGGTGGGAAAAGGCAAGTGGTTTCTGAACATGAGTGTTGCCTGCAAGATCTTACAAGAGAGGGGCACCCCCTCAGGGGATCTCTTTGCCACTCATCTCAACAACAAAGTCCCTTAGTTCTGCTCCAGGCTGAGATTATATGGCAGACTAGCATTGGGAGGACAGGCCTTCTGTATGCATATCTTTTGACACTTCTTATGGGGAAGACTGCTGAAGTTTAGGCAGGATCTGGAAGCCATGATCCTCATTGCAGCTTACTGGCCAAAGGCAGATATGGTTCATTCTACTTCTGGAGTTAGTCTCCAAAGACCCACGGAAACTGGACTGTTTTCTGACCCTCATTGCTTGCAATGAGGCATCTCTCTTCCATCTCAACCTTTACTCCCTAGCCCTAATGGCTTAGATGTTGAGAGCGCAGAGTTAGCATCTCTTCAACAGCATAAAGGTGTCTCCCAAGTCTTGCTTGTTTTCAGGAAAGTTTCCATTAAGAGTTCATACAATTTCAAGTGGAAGAAGTTTGCTATCTGCTGTGAGGGCTAGGCTTTAAGTCCCTATATGAAAAGTGCTTGAATACCTTCTGCACCTTTCTCAATCTGGCTTCAAGTTCAGCTCCATAAGGGTTCACCTGAGTGCAAATGGTGCTTAAACCCAAGTAAAACTGAGCTTCTCTGGGTCCCTAGAGCAAGTGGATATATACCTGACATCAAAATCTCTTTTGGGAAGTATGAACTCCCCCTTAAATCACAAGTCAGGAACCTTGGAATGCCGTTAGATTCAATACTTACTCTGATTCCCAAAATCCAAGCAACCTTCAAGAGCTGCTTCTATTTGTGACAACTAAGCTGCCTCCCTTCTTACATTGAGAAGGTAAATCTTATCCTAGTTGTGCATTCCATAACAACATCAAGACTGGATTGCTGTAATGTACTCTACAACGGTCTGACTTCAAAGGGCCTGCACCAGCTCCAATTGATTCAGAATGCTGCAGCAAGATTAATAGAAGGTTGCAAGCGACATGACCCCATCACACCATTTTTGCTAAAACTTCACTGGCTACCAGTACAATACAGGGCAAAATTTAAAACTGTCTGACCTTCAAGGCCCTTAAAGGAAATGGCCCAGAGTACCTGAAGAGTAGGATGATCCTCTACACACCTCCATGGACACTAAGGTCCTCTCAAGGGCTATCACTAACCACAACCTCTCCTAAAGACATTACACGATGCGATACCCGCAAGCAAGCCTTCTCTGGAGTAGCCCCCACACTCTGGAATGCACTACTTGAAAGGCTCCGTTTAACACAAGACTATCTCTATTTCAGGAAGGAGGTTAAAGCTTGGCTCTTCAACCAGGCCTTTAATGGAAGAAGTAACTAACTTGTTAGCCTCACACACACAAGGAGTGACACGGGCTTCACATACTGCAGCAGAACATGTTTATCCACTCCTACCCTAGCTGAGATAATATTTAACCATCTCTCTGACCTCATGTGCACCTCTCTTTAAGTTAGTCACCTTATTTTCTAACTCCTCTTACTCTATTACCTATCTAGATGTTCCATCTTTGCTTATACCTTACACTGTCAATTAAAATGTTTTATAACATAGTAAACATATAGTAACATAGTAGATGACGGCATGGTCCATCCAGTCTGCCCAACAAGATAAATTCATATGTGTATACCTTACCTTGATTTGTACCTGTCTTTTTCAGGGCACAGACCGTATAAGTCTGCCCAGCAGGATTCCCCGCCTCCCAGCCACCAGTCCCGCCTCCCATCACCGGCTCTGGCACAGACCGTATAAGTCTGCCCTCCACTATCCTTGCCTCCCAACCACCAACCCCTCTTCCCCCCACCTGCTCTGCCACCCAATTTCGACTAAGCTTCTGAGGATCCATTCCTTTTGCACAGGATTACTTTATGTATATCCCACGCATGTTTGAATTCCGTTACCGTTTTCATCTCCACCACCTCCCGCGGGAGGGCATTCCAAGCATCCACCACCCTCTCTGTGAAAAAATACTTCCTGACATCTTTCCTGAGTCTGCCCCCCTTCAATCTCATTTCATTTCATGTCCTCTCGTTCTACTGCCTACCCATCTCCAGAAAAGATTTGTTTGCGGATTAATACCTTTCAAATATTTGAACGTCTGTATTATATCACCCCTGTTCCTCCTTTCCTCCAGGGTATACATGTTCAGGTCAGCAAGTCTCTCTTCATACGTCTTGGAATGCAAATGCCATACCATTCTCGTAGCTTTTCTTTTCACCGCTTCTATTTTTTTAACATCCTTCGCAAGGTACGGCCTCCAAAACTGAACACAATACTCCAGGTGGGGTCTCACCAATGACTTGTACAGGGGCATCAACACTTCCTTTCTTCTGCTGATCACACCTCTCTCTATACAGCGTAGGAACCTTCTCGCTACGGCCACAGCCTTATCACACTGTTTCGTCGCCTTCAGATCCTCGGATACTATCACCCCAAGATCCCTCTCCCCCTCAGTACCTATCAGACTCTCACTGCCTAACACATAAGTCTCTCGTGGGTTTATACTCCCTAAGTGCATCACTTTGCATTTCTTCGCATTGAATTTTAATTGCCAAACCTTAGACCATTCTTCTAGCTTCCTCAGATCCTTTTTCATGCTTTCCACTCCCTCCCGGGTGTCCACTGTTGCAAATCTTAGTATCATCCACAAATAGGCAAACTTTACCTTCTAACCCTTCGGCAATGTCACTCACAAATCTATTGAACAGAATCGGCCCCAGCACCAACCCCTGAGGCACTCCACTACTCACCTTTCCCTCCTCCGAGCGAACTCCATTTACCACCACCCTCTGGCGTCTGTCCGTCAACCAGTTCCTAATCCAGTTCACCACTTCGGGACCTATCTTCAGCCCATCGAGTTTATTTAAGAGCCTCCTGTGAGGAACCGTGTCAAAAGCTTTGCTAAAATCTAAGTAGATTACGTCTATAGCATGTCCATGATTCAATTCTCCAGTTACCCTATCAAAGAATTCAATGAGATTCGTTTGGCACAATTTCCCTCTGGTAAAACCATGTTGTCTCAGATCTTGCAACTTATTGGCTTCCAGGAAATTCACTATCCTTTCCTTCAGCATCGCTTCCATTACTTTTCCAATAACCGAAGTGAGGCTTACCGGCCTGTAGTTTCCAGCTTCTTCCCTATCACCACTTTGTGAAGAGGGACCACATCCGCCGTTCTCCAGTCCCTCGGAACCTCTCCCGTCTCCAAGGATTTATTAAACAAATCTTTAAGAGGACCCGCCAGAACCTCTCTGAGCTCTCTCAATATTCTGGGATGGATCCCGTCCGGTCCCATGGCTTTGTCCATCTTTAGCTTTCCAAGTTGTTGATACACACTCTCTTCCGTGAATGGTGCTCTATCCACTCCATTTTCAGGTGTACTTTTGCCAGTCCCTCGTGGTCCTTCTCCAGGATTTTCTTCAGTGAAAACAGAACAAAAGTATCTATTTAGCAAATTGCATTTTTCTTCATCATTATCTACATAACGTTTCGCTGTATCTTTTAGTCTCACAATTCCCTTTTTTTAGTCATTCTCCTTTCACTAATATACCTGAAGAAATTTTTGTCGCCCCTCCTTACCTTTCTAGCCATTTGTTCTTCCGCTTGCGCCTTTGCAAGACGTACCTCTCTCTTGGCTTCTTTCAGTTTCATCCGGTATTCCTCCCAGTGTTCCTCTTCTTGAGATTTTCTATATTTCTGGAACGCCAACTCTTTAGCCTTTATTTTCTCAGCCACTTGCTTGGAGAACCATATCGGTTTCCTTTTTCTCTTGCTTTTATTTACTCTTCTTACATAAAGGTCTGTAGCCCTATTTATTACTTCTTTCAGCCTGGACCACTGTCCTTCCACTTCTTGTACGTCCTCCCAGCCCATCAGCTCCTTCCTCAGGTATTCCCCCATTTTACTAAAGTCAGCATGCTTGAAATCCAGGACTTTGAGTTTAGAGTGGCCGCCCTCCACTTCAGCTGTCATATCAAACCAAACCGTTTGGTCGCTGCTTCCCAGGTGTGCACCCACTCGGACATTTGACACACTATCCCCATTTGTGAGCACCAGATCCAGCGTCGCTCCCTCCCTCGTGGGTTCCGTTACAATTTGTCTGAGCAGAGCACTTTGGAAAGCATCCACGATCTCTCTACTTCTTTCTGATTTCGCAGACGGAACCTTCCAATCTACATCCGGCAGATTGAAATCTCCCATTAACAGAACCTCTTTTTTCTTTCCTAATTTTTGAATATCTGCGATCAGATCTTTATCTAGTTCCTCTAATTGTGTCGGGGGTCTGTAGACAACACCCACGTGGACAGAGGTTCTATCATCTCTTTTTAAGGTGATCCATATCGCTTCTTCCTTTCCCCAGGTCCCTGGCATTTCAGTCGCCATGATATCATTCCTTACATACAGAGCTACTCCTCCACCTTTACGACCCTCTCTATCCTTCCTAAATAGATTATAGCATGGTATGTTTGTATCCCATTCATGGGAACCATTGAACCACGTCTCCGTGATTGCAACAACATCTAAGTCTGCCTCCAACATTAGGGCTTTGAAGGTCATGAACTTTATTTCTTAGACTACGAGCATTTGTGGCCATTGCTTTCCATCTATATTTCCTGGTATGTGCTTTAACGTTAGTGATTTGGGGGTGTCTTTTCACTTTGGGTACCTTCATATCTTTTTGTTCCAACTTTATTGCGTTTTCCTCTGCCTCAGTTCTATTTTCAGGAGCATCACAGTGCTGTAATGGAGCAAATGAATTTTTTAGTGGCAACACTTGTGCGGGTGGATGCTTCTGCGTCACATGACGAAGTCTGCCTGAGCCTACTGTGAACCATCTGTTCTTATGTGGTTTTAATCTTTGAGGCAGTGGTGAGAAGTTATTATTTTGTGCAGTCTTAGAAGCTGCTTTAATTGCATCCAATTCTTGCATTACTTTACTGAACTCTTGTTTTATTACGTATTGTTTTATTACGTATTGTGTTGACATTGTAAGTAGTATACTATGCCATACTTTGTATTGTTATTTGAATATTTTTTCTGCTTTTGTCTATTGCTCATGCTTGATTTATTCTTACTGTACTCCGCCTTGAGTGAATTCCTTCAAAAAGGCAGTAAATAAATCCTAATGTTGGGAAGTATTTTTTCATGGAGAGGTTGTGGATACATGGAATGCCCTCCCACAGGAGGTGGTGGAGATGAAAACAGTAACGGAATTCAAACATCTGTGGGATAAACACAAAGGAATCCTGTTTAGAAGGAATGGATCCACGGAATCTTAGCGGAGATTGGGTGGCCACACCTGTAATTGGGAAGCCAGTGCTGGGCAGACTTGTACGGTCTGTTCTCTGATCATGACTGAATACATGTGGATGGGCTGGAGTGTAAATTTTAAGGGGCTTCACAGACATTTTTGTACAAGAAGAGTGCTGGACAGACTTCTACAGTCTGTGCCCTGAAAATAGCAAGAACAATTCAAACTCAGGTGTACATATAAAGTATCACATACCATGTATAATGAGTTTAACTTGTTGGGCAGACTGGATGGACCGTACAGGTCTTTATCTGCCATCATAGACTGTGTTACTATGCAACAGCATAAGTTTTATGTCAGCAATACCTGTTGTACACTGCTTTGGATAAATCTCTTCATAAAGGTGGTTAATAAATATCAATTAATAAATATGTCTAATCCATATACAGTACCTCTCTGTACCAGCTGCATAGACATTCAGTATAAAATATCAAAAGTATCAGTATGTTCTTACTGCATTTAAGTTGCTTAAATAGTGCCAAAATACCTAGGCACTTGCTGGAGAGAGTGTTTAACTGAGGGTACATATTTATTTTGACTCTGACACAATGTATTATTATGTTTTATGATTTTATTGTCAATTTTAATTATTTTTGTAAGCAATCTGCTATGAATGAAGTGGCGATAGAAGAAATTAAATTAGTCCTCTCCTTCATCAGGCTGTCGTCCTTACCTATGCACCTCCAGTCACCTCTCCTGACGTGGCTTCGGGAAATTTCTTCAGGGGCTAGTTCCTTATTAAGATGGTAGGTTGTGAGCAAGTGCAGGGGCTAATCATGCATAGCTCAGAACAAGAGGCCTTTCGAGGCCTTCTATTTGGTGAGGAGTTGGAGAACATTGTTAAAGGCCTGGGGGATGCTAAACCCCAGCGCTTACCCAAGGACAGGCCTGCCTTCCTCCAAGGATCAGGTGGTTCCCTCCTCTTACAGACCTCGCTTCAGAGAAGCTCGAAGGTACCGCCCGGGGCGTTCTGCTGGGTTCACTTCTTGTGCCCGTTTTCAGCAGAGGAATTTCTTTCGCTCGGACAAGCGTTCCGTAGCAGTTGGCTGAAGGCCTGGAGTTCAGGGGCGATCCTCTCAATGATGGTGCGCCGGCCCTCTCCTTGCTCCCTGTTATAGGAGGACGACTTTCCCTCTTTCTCGAGGAGTGGGCCAAGATTTCCTCAGATCAGTGGGTCTTGGACCTGATCAGAGATGGCTACAGAATAGAATTCAATGCCCCGATAAGAGATGTGTTTGTGGAGTCCCGATGCAGTTCTGCCGCCAAACAGGCGGTGGTAGAGGAGACCTTAAAAGGCTTGATTCACCTAGGGGCGGTGTGCCTGGTGCCTCCCGCCGAACTCGGCTCTGGCTGTTACTCCATTTACTTTGTGGTGCCGCGAAAAGGAGGGTCTTTTCGGCCAATCCTAGACTTAAAAGAAGTCAACAAGTCTCTGAGAGTGCGGCATTTTTACATGGAAACCCTGCGCTCTGTCATTGCGGCGGTACAGCCAGGAGAGTTTCTCACGTCTCTGGACCTGAAAGAAGCTTACTTGCACATTCCAGTTTGGCCCCCGCACCAGAGGTTTCTGCGGTTTGCGGTGTTGGGAAAACATTTCCAGTTTCAGGCCTTGCCTTTTGGCCTCGCCGCAGCTCCCTGAACCTTTTCAAAGGTAATGGTGGTAGTAGCTGCTTTTCTCAGTCGAGAGGGTATCCAGGTTCACCTGTACCTAGACGACTGGCTCATCAGAGTGGACTCTGGAGAAGAGAGCCATCTTGTTACAGCCAGAGTGGTCTCAGTACTGCAATCTCTTGGCTGGGTCGTCAATTTAGCCAAAAGTCACCTGACCCCCTCTCAATCTCTGGAATATTTGGGGGTCTAGTTCGTCACAGCCTCGGGGTATGTATACCTACCCGAGCAAAGGCGGTGCAAGCTTCAGAACCAGGTCCGTCTGCTCCTGAGGATGCCTCGCCCGCAAGCTTGGGACATTGTCCAGCTGTTGGGGTCGATGACGGCCACCTTAGAAGTGGTGCCATATGCGAGAGTGCACCTGAGACCTCTGCAGTGTTCCCTGCTTCAACGATGGTCTCCAATATCTCAGGATTATCAATGCAGACTCACGTGGCTCCCTGCAGCCCGGCTCAGTATGGAGTGGTGGCTCTCAGACAGCATGCTGCAGCAAGGAGTGCCGCTAGCGCTCCCCGATTGGTGCCTGGTGGTAGCAGATGCCAGCCTGAAGGACTGGGGTGCACATTGCCAGGGAAGGCATGCCCAGGGTCTTTGGACACCCGAGGAGTCGGTGTGGTCCATCAATTGCTTGGAGTTGTAAGCGATATTTCAGGCGCTTCTGGCCTTTCAGTTGACCCTGGAAGGATTGTCTGTCTGAGTTCTGTCAGACAACATGACAGCAGTGGCCTACATAAATCGACAAGACGGCACTCAGTGTCAAGCACTGGCCGCAGAGGCCGCTCAAGATATGCCACTGGGCCGAGCTACATCTGCAGTTTCTGTCAGCAGCTCACATTGCAAGTCAGAGCAGCGTGCAAGCCAATTATCTAAGCAGGAATCAAATCGACCCAGCGGAGTGGGAACTTGCAGAAGATGTATTCCTGCAGATCTGTGCCAAATGGGGGACGCCCATAGCGAATCTTATGGCCTCAAGTGCAAATGCCAAAGTCCTGTGCTTTTACAGCAGACGGAGAGATCCTCGCTCTGCGGGGTTGGATGCCTTGGCTCAATCCTGGCCTCAGGGCTTCCTGTATGTGTTACCTCCATGGCCCTTGATAGGGCGAGTTCTTCTGCGGATTCGGCTACACCAAGGAGAGGTGGTTCTCATCGCCCCGGATTGGCCCAGGAGGCCGTGGTATGCGGACCTCCGGCGGATGTTGGTGGAGGCTCCACTGCCGTTACCTCTGGTACCGAATCTGTTGTCACAGGTACCGGTAACCATGGAGGATGCCTGCCGCTTTGGTCTTATGGCATGGCTATTGAGAGGGCGCAATTGAGAGACAAGGGTTATTCCATTAAAGTCATTTCCACTCTCCTACAGGCCCGCAAGCGTTCCACTTCCGTGGCTTATGCCAGGATCTGGCACCAATTTGAGGCTTGGTGTGCTTCTAAAGCGATCACACCCATGCGGGCTTCTGTCTCGCTGATACTTGACTTTTTGCAAGATGGTTTACAAAAAGGCTTGGCCTATAGTAACCTGCGTGTTCAAGTGGCAGCCGTAGCATGTTTTTGAGGGGAGGTCGCTGGCCTCTCTCTGTCTGCTTGCCCGGATGTGGCACGGTTTCTCAGAGGGGTGCTTCGGCTCCGTCCTCCCATGCGGGCTCCCTGTCCGGCCTGGAACCTGGGATTAGTTTTAAAGGCTCTTCAGTTTTCACCCTTTGAGCCGCTTATGCGAGCTTTGGAGAAGGATGTGACCTTAAAAACGGTCTTTTTGGTGGCCATTACATCGGCGAGATGGGTATCTGAGCTCCAGGCGCTGTCCTGTCGAGACCCATTTCTGCAATTCTCAGAGGCCGGAGTTATGGTACATACGGTCCCTTCCTTCATACTCAACTTGGTTTCAGCGTTTCACCTAAACCAGCCTATTTTCCTGCCTTCCTTTTCTAAAGAGGAATTTCCAGAATCATTTGGGCAGTTGCACCTTCTGGATGTGCGAAGGGCTCTGTTGCAATATCTGCGCATGTCAAATGCCTTCAGGACCTCTGACCATCTTTTTGTTCTATTGTCAGTTCCGCGCAGAGGGTCTTCAGCGTCCAAGGCCACTATAGCCCGTCGGCTCAAAGAAGCTATTTTTTCAGCATATTTGCTGTCTGGCCGGCCTCCACCTGAAGCCTTTAAGGCACATTCCACAAGAGTGATTTCCTGTTCCTGGGCTGAAACTGGAGCACTCTCTCTTCAAGAGATATGCAGTTCAGTGACATGGGCTTCTAAGCTCTCTTTGCCCGACATTACAGGCGGGATATGGCTGCCAGGAGAGACGCGCATTTTGGAGCACAAGTGCTGGCGCGTGGTGTGGCTTGTTCCCACCCTATCTATTGCTTTGATACATCCCACTCGTAATAGATTCATCTGCTTGATGACAAGGAAGGGAAAATTAGGTTCTTACCTTGGTAATTTTCTTTCCTTTAGTCATAGCAGATGATTCCATGAGCCCTCCCTCAGTGGTTCATTATGTGATTGATGTTACTTTTATGGTCAGTTTTTCCTGTAGATATGTTCCCTCATTGGGAGAAGTTGGAAAACAGTCTTCAGGATTTCTGTTCTGTTACAGGAGGTTGAGTTCGTCCCTCCTTTGAATTGTTGCTCCTGTTCTGGGGCGTTCATCCGCTGTGAAGAAAGTTCATGCTATTATCATTGGCGGTGTAATACTGCTTTGGAAGCTTCAAATACTGAAGAGGAAGATGGAGCTAGCTGGCCATGAGGTACTATGGTTTTTCAGTGCTCTCTATCTCCCCCTGCTGGTTGATGGACACAACCACTCGTAATGGATTCATCTGCTATGACTGAAGGAAAGAAAATTACCAAGGTAAGAACCTAATTTTCCCTTATATATTTTCCTTTTTAGACATATCTGTTGCGTTTGATGTATTGGATCATGACATTTTGCTGAAAAGATTGACTTATATATGAGATTTAAACCAGTTTAAGTCTGATGGAATCTTGGGCATCCAGTTTCAAACTCAAATAAAATCAGGAAAAGACTAAATTCCTCGTACTTGCCAACCCCTATCAACTCATTTCATTAAAAAAAACTTAATTATTGACAACACATCATATGCCTTAGATTAATCGATGAAAATCCCGAGCACCACTATTAACCAGCATTTATCATTCGAAGCTCTGGTCTCAAAGGTGGTCTTGACATTTTCTATACACTATGGAAGTTAAAAAGGTTACGTCCCCTTCACTTTCTCCCCAGACTTTGGCTGATTACTTTCACGATAAGGTTCACAAGATTAAACTTGAATTTGCAACCAGCTCTCCTCCACCCCCTCTTCCCATAGTCCACTCTCTCAACCCTCTTACCCCTGCCTCCTTTCCTTCCTTTTCCGAAATCACTGAAGAAGAAATTTTACTTCTTCTTTCATCCTCAAAACTAACCACCTGCCCCACTGACCCTATCCCCACTCATATACTCAACACTCTCTCTCCTGCTGTCACCCCTTTCATTTGTCATATCCTCAATCTGTCACTTTCCACTGCGATTGTCCCTGATGCCTTCAAACATGCTATAGTCACCCCACTCCTCAAAAAAACCTTCTCTGGATCCTACCTCTCCTTCCAACTATCGCCCCATCTCCTTCCTCCCTTTCTTATCCTAGAACGTGCTGTCCTCTGTCGCTGCCTCGACTTTCTTTCTTCTCAAGCTATTCTTGATCTACTCCAATCTGGCTTTCGTCCCCTTCATTCAACTGAAACTGCACTTGCTAAAGTCTCCAATGATCTACTCCTGGCTAAATCCAAAGGACTATACTCTATCCTCATCCTTCTTGATCTTTCTGCTGCTTTTGACACTGTTGATCACAGCCTACTCCTTGGCACACTGTCCTCACTTGGATTTCAGAACTCTGCTCTTTCCTGGTTTTCTTCTTATCTCTCTCAGCGTACTTTTAGTGTTTACTCTGGTGGATCCTCCTCTTCCTCTATCCCGCTGTCAGTGAGTGTACCTCAAGGATCTGTCCTAGGACCTTTCCTTTTCTCCATCTATACTTCCTCCCTTGGTGCTCTGATCTCAACCCATGGTTTTCAGTATCATCTTTACGCTGATGACTCCCAGATCTACCCCTCCACACCAGAAATCTCAGCCGAAATCCAGGCCAAAGTATCAGCCTGCCTGTCTGACATTGCTGCCTGGATGTCTCAGCGCCATCTGAAATTAAACATGACCAAGACTGAGCTTCTTATCTTTCCCCCTAAACCAACCTCTCTTCCTCCCCCATTCTCTATTTCTGTGGATAACACTCTCATCCTTAATGTCTCATCAGCTCATAACCTTGGGGTCATCTTCGACTCCTCCCTCTCCTTCTCTGCACATATTCAACAGATTGCAAAAACCTGTCGTTTCTTCCTCTTTGATATCGCCAAAATTCACCCTTTCCTTTCTGAGCACGCTACCAGAACCCTCATCCACACTCTCATCACCTCTCGCTTGGATTACTGCAACTTGCTTCTCATCGGTCTTCCACTCAGCCATCTCTCTCTCCTCTTCAATATGTTCAAATTTCTGCTGCACGATTAATATTTCACCAGAGTCGCTATGCCCATATCAGCCCTCTTCTGAAGTCACTTCACTGTCTGCCTATCTGTTTCCGGATACAGTTCAGCTCCTCTTATTAACCTAGTAAAAAAGGCCCGTTTCTTAACGCAATGAAACGGGCGCTAGCAATGTAATGAGTTCCTGCCATTAATGTTTCCATGGTTGTATTCTGAATATAATTGTTGTTTACATGTGTAAGATTTCTTTATATAGAATATTTTTTGTGTAAACTGTGTTACAATGTGGTAAAAGTTTTCCTTGTTCAGGCCCTTCAATCAGTTTAACAATCACATCAGAAGAGCTCCTTACTCGTGAGAATGTAACATACAGTTGCCCATGTCAGAGACTGAGAGTGACAGTGTGTTTTACAGACAGTGTACAAGAGAGATACACAGAGTGATTGAGTGTGTGTGTGTGATGTCTGTGTGTGTGTATGATGTCTGTGTATGTGTGTGAGTGACAAAGTGATTAAATGTTTGTCTTCCCTTCCGTTCTGTGCATTTGCCTCCACTGATGTTCATACCTCCCTGTATATAATTGTTTGTTAGAGATTCAATTCACTCCACTTCCCTCCTCCAACTTCCGTTCTGTCTGATTGGTGAGGGTGGGGTCAGTGAGAGCCAATGAAACGCTGAACTACAGACTTACGAACCCTACACTGCCACAGTGCCATGGAGTCAGCTTCAGAATGTTGATGCTTTTTATTATATAGGATAAGTGCATTCACTCTGCTGCCCCTCACTACCTCTCCACCCTCATCTCTCCCTACACTCCTTCCCAGGAACTCCGTTCACTAGGCTAATCTCTCCTAATTGTACCCTTCTCCTCCATCGCTAACTCCAGACTCCGTTCCTTTTATCTTGTCGCACCTTATGCCTGGAATAGACTCCCTGAGCCATTACGTCAAGCTCCATCCCTGGCTGCCTTCAAATCTGGGCTAAAGGCCTAATTGTTTGATGCTGCTTTTAATTCCTAACTTGTCACATGCTCATAACGTGTCCTATCTTGTCTGTCCTACCCTTATCCCTTATTTGTCCTGTCTGTCTGTCCTGATTTAGATTGTAAGCTCTTTTGAGCAGGGACTGTCTTTTCTTCATGTTAATTTGTGAAGCGCTGCGTATGACTGGTAGCACAGTCGTACGCAGCGCTTTCTTCCCAAGCTCCACACTTCATACTATCACCCACTCTCTGGTACTATTCAAATTTGATTTTTATAAAATGCCATATATGCGGGCATTAAAATCTCAATCCTTAAAAAATAACAAACAGCACAAAATACTGCCTCCTGCCTTGTATGCAGTGCTCCTCACTTTGAGTAGGCTTCCCCTCTCTTGTTAAAACTTCACTGGCTTCCCACAAACACAAGGATCACCTTTAAAATATGCCTGACTGTTTACCAAATTATATATGATTTATCACCCTCCTAAATGCAACAACTAATTAATTTACCTTCACGTAATACAGTGAAAACATCTAGAGAATATCTCACACTCCATTATCCAAACTGCAATCCAATAAATCAAATCTAAATTGCATTCTTACAAAGCAATCCTTATACAGACTTCACATATCAGAGTACCAAACTTTGGAATTCTCTACCCAAGCAATTAAGGTAACATAGTAGATGACGGCAGAAAAAGACCTGCACAGTCCATCCAGTTTGCCCAACAAGATAAACTCATATGTGTATCCTTACCTTGATTTGTACCTGCCTTTTTCAGGGCATAGACCGTACAAGTCTGCCCAGCAGTATTTCCCGCCTCCCAACCACCAGTCCCGCCTCCCATCACCGGCTCTGGCACAGACCGTATAAGTCTGCCCTCCACTATCCTCACCTCCCAACCACCAACCCCTCTTCCCCCACCTGCTCCACCACCCAATTTCGGCTAAGCTGCTGAGGATCCAATCCTACTGCACAGGATTCCTTTATGCATATCCTACGCATGTTTGAATTCCGTTACCGTTTTCATCTCCACCACCTCCCGCGGGAGGGCATTCCAAGCATCCACCACCCTCTCTGTGAAAAAATACTTCCTGACATCTTTCCTGAGTCTGCCCCCCTTCAATCTCATTTCATGTCCTCTCGTTCTACCGCCTTCCCATCTCCGGAAAAGATTTGTTTGCGGATTAATACCTTTCAAATATTTGAACGTCTGTATTATATCACCCCTGTTCCTCCTTTCCTCCAGGGTATACATGTTCAGGTCAGCAAGTCTCTCTTCATACGTCTTGGAATGCAAATCCCATACCATTCTCGTAGCTTTTCTTTGCACCGCTTCCATTTTTTTAACATCCTTCGCAAGGTACGGCCTCCAAAACTGAACACAATACTCCAGGTGGGGCCTCACCAACAACTTGTACAGGGGCATCAACACTTCCTTTCTTTTGCTGATCACACCTCTCTCTATACAGCCTATCAACCTTCTCGCTACGGCCACCGCCTTGTCACACTGTTTCGTCGCCTTCAGATCCTCGGATACTATCATCCCAAGATCCCTCTCCCCCTCAGTACCTATCAGACTCTCACCGCCTAACACATAAGTCTCTCGTGGGTTTATACTCCCTAAATGCATCACTTTGCATTTCTTCGCATTGAATTTTAATTGCCAAACCTTAGACCATTCTTCTAGCTTCCTCAGATCCTTTTTCATGCTTTCTACTCCCTCCCAGTTGTCCTCTCTGTTGCAAATCTTAGTATCATCCGCAAATAGGCAAACTTTACCTTCTAACCCTTCGGCAATGTCACTCACAAATATATTGAACAGAATCGGCCCCAGCACCGATCCTTGAGGCACTCCACTACTCACCTTTCCCTCCTCCGAGCGAACTCCATTTACCACCACCCTCTGTCGTCTGTCCGTCAACCAGTTCCTAATCCAGTTCACCACTTCGGGACCTATCTTCAGCCCTTAGAAGATTCTCCGAGGACAAGCAGGCTGCTTGTTCTCACACTTGGGTCGACTTCCACGTCGGCCCAGGATTGGAAGTTTTGCTAGCAAAAAACTCAGAAATCTTCCAGAGTCTTCTGGCATGCGAGCGGTGCACACTGCGCATGCGCGGACCGGTTTCCCGCCCGTCGCATGAGTAAGGACCTCCGTTCCTTTTTATCCACGTCTGAGGTGACATGGTTTTTTCGCTGTGTTCCCCTCAGCCCAGGAGAGAGTCTTCGCGTTACCGCTTCTTTTTTTTTTTTTGTTCTTCGTTTCAACAAAAAAAAAAAAAAAAAAATTATTTTACTGGAGTAGTTCCCTTTATTTTCCTTAGTTTTTTCACTGTTTGTTTTCTTTCTTTCGCATCGTCTTTTGTTTCCCTTTTTGTGCCTTTTTAATTGGCACAATCACGCTCTTTAATTTCGCAACTGGACCATCTCGGGTACCGACCCCCACGTGTGATGTCTCCAGTACCTTGGGCCCGATCATCTACCAGCTGCTTGTAAGCTGTGTCCTTTGATGAAAAAACAGACCCAATTATCTCGGGAGGCTCAACGAGAAAAAGTTTTTGCCTTGATGACGGGTGTCGAGCGAAGGCTGAGAAGCACCGTCATTGATCTCCCATGCACGGTACCGAGAGCTCCAGGGAGCCGAGAGATTCGGCACTCGAGAAGCGTTGGTGCCGAGAGGACTGCTCACCCTCTATACAGGAGATGCTGATTTGTCGGTCTTCTGGCAGCCTGGTACCGGCTCTCGAGACCCCACAGTCTCTGCCACCGGCCCCGCAGCCTTTTCCAGTGGCGGTTCTCGACGCGCACATCAGGGCCCTTCTTCCAGAGCTTCTGGAGGGATTGCTGCGCCAGTCTACTTCGGTGCCAGGGGTACTTGCTCCTTCTGCACCGTCTGTTGAAGCGGCATCTGGTCCTTTGCCTGTGGTGAGGTCCCCGACCTCGGTGCCAGTTGCGGCATCGGCTGCCACCTGGGTCAACTCTCCTTCGACGTCGGCGGAGGAAGCTTTGCCGCAGTCCAGGCAGGGGTCGACTTCTCAACATCGCCCTCGAGGTCGTTGTTCCTCGATGTCGAGACAGACTCAGGTTTGGTCTGCTCTTAGAGAGCTTTTGTCCGATACCGATGATGAGCGTTCATGGGAGGAAGAGGAAGATCCCAGATACTTTTCTGAAGAAGAGTCCTATGGGGTCCCCTCTGATCCTACTCCGCCCATTGAGAGAAGGATGTCTCCGCCTGAGAGTCTTTCTTTTTCCTCCTTTGGCCAGGAAATGTCTAAGGATATTCCCTTCCCTATGGAGGTTGTGGATGAGCCCAGGGCCGAGATGCTCGAGGTCTTGGATTATCCTTTTCCACATACAGAGGTTGCAACGGCTCCTTTGCATAACACACTCAGGGAAGTTCTTATACGAAACTGGTCATTCCCGTTCTCTAATCCAGTGGTCCCCAAAAAAGCTGGGTCACAGTATAGAGTCCACGGAGAGCCGGTAATGGTGAAGTCTCAGCTACCTCACAATTCCATGGTGGTGGATTCTGCTCTTAAGAGAGCAAAGAGTACTAGGGACTATGCCTCGGCACCCCCAGGCAGAGAGTCTAGGACCTTGGATTCTTTTGGGAGGAAGACGTATCAGGCCGCTATGCTCACAGCCAAGATTCAGACATACCAGCTCTACACGAGCATCCACTTGCGGAACTTGGTGAGGCAACTGTCTAGTTTGGTTGAAGCGCTTCCTCCGTTGCTGGCCAAACCTTTTCACTAGGTGGTCAGGCAGCAGAAGGCGTGTCGAAAATTCCTGGCCAGGGGCAGTTACGACACTTTTAATGTGACATCCAGAATAGCTAAATAGTAGTAGTAATAGCTGCTCAAGGTATAGTGATGCACAGACTCTCATGGCTGCATGTCTGTGACCTGGATCATAAGATCCATCAGCGAATGGCAGATGTTCCTTTTCAGGGGGATAACCTTTTTGGTGAAAAAGTAGAGGATATGGTCGATCAGATCAAAAAGCACAATGATGCTGTGGATTCTCTCTCCCGCCGGGCGACTTCTGCTACCACCTCCTTATCTAGGAGGTTTTTTGGAGGGAAGTGGAGTGCTTCCTATTCCTGTAATAGGCGTAGGTACACTCCTGCTTCTTGGCAGCCTACCCAGGCTCAGTCCAGTGCGCTCGTTCTTGTCAACAGCTTGCGACTTAGTCCCCTGCGGCTCCCCAGCAAAAGGAAGGGACGGGCTTTTGACTGGCTCCAGTGTAGCATAGCCACAGTGCAAGTGTCCGTTCCGGACAACTTACCGGTTGGGGGGAGGTTAATATTTTTTTCACCAAAGGTGGCCTCTTATAACCTACAACCGGTGTGTTCTTCAACTAGTCTGGAATCCAAGCCTCCATATTGTCCACCGGGAGTTGATTCTTACAGCTCCCAGCACAAGCAGGTACTTGCAGAGGAACTCTCCGCCCTTCTAAAGGCCAGTGCGGTCGAACCTGTTCCACCAGGGGAAGAAGGGCTGGGATTCTATTCCAGGTACTTCCTTGTGCAAAAGAAAACAGGGGGGATGTGTCCCATCCTAGACCTAAGATACCTGAACAAATTCCTAGTCCGAGAAAAGTTCAGAATGGTTTCCCTGGGCACCCTTCTTCCCATGATTCAGGAAAACGATTGGCTATGCTCTCTGGACTTAAAGTAATCCTTATACCCACATCTCGATACTCCCAGCTCACAGGAAGTATCTTCAATTTCGGTTGGGAACTCAGCACTTTCAGTACTGTGTACTGCCCTTTGGCCTCGTGTCTGCGCCCAGGGTTTTTACAAAGTGTCTGGCTGTTGTCGTAGCATCGCTACGCAGACTGGCAGTGCATATGTTCCCTTATCTCGACGATTGGCTGGTGAAGAGCATCTCTGAGGCAGGCGCTGTATAGTCCATGCGGATGACTATTCGAGTGCTAGAGCTACTGGGGTTCGTGATTAGTTATCGCATCTGGACCCGGTTCAAAAATTGGAGTTCATTGGAGCTCTGTTGGACACATGGACATCTCGAGCTTATCTTCCCCAGGCAAGGGCAGACAATCTCCTGGCCCTCGTGTCCATGGCTCGAGCGTCTCAACAGATCACAGCTCGGCAGATGTTGAGATTCTTAGGACACATGGCCTCCACAGTTCATGTAACTCCCGTGGCACGCCTACATATGAGATCAGCTCAATGGACCCTAGGTTCCCAGTGGTGCCAGGCCACAGAGGATCTAGAGGATGTGATCCATCTCTTCACCGACTTTTGCAGTTCCCTTCAGAGGTGGACCATTCGATCCAATTTGACCTTGGGATGTCCATTCTAAATTCCTCAGCCACAAAAATTGTTGATGACGGATGCATCCCTCCTAGGGTGGGGAGCTCATGTAGATGGACTTCACACTCGAGGGGTTTGGTCCTTTCAGGAAAAGGGTCTTCAGATCAACCTCCTGGAATTATGAGCGATCTGGAACGCTCTGAAGACTTTCAGAGATCTACTGTCCAACCAAATCATTCTGATTCAGACAGACAATCAGGTTGCTATGTATTACACCAACAAGCAGGGGGGCACCGGATCTCGCCCTCTGTGTCAGGAAGCCGTCCGGATGTGGCTTTGGGCATGCCATCACGGCATGTTTCTCCAAGCCATGTATCTGGCAGGCGTAACCAACAGTCTGGCCAACAGGTTGAGCAGGATAATGCAACCTCACGAGTGGTCGCTAAACATGGGCGTTGTCCACAAGATCTTCCGAGTGTGGGACACCCCCTTGGTGGATCTTTTTGCCACTCAGATCAATCACAAATTCCCTCAATTCTGTTCCAGACTTCAGGCCTAAGACAGACTAGTGTCAGATGCCTTTCTCCTGCATTGGGGCACAGGCCTTCTGTATGCATATCCTTCCATACCTCTAGTAGGGAAGACTTTACTGAAACTCAAGCAAGACCGCGGAACAATGTTCCCATTGCTCTCTTCTGGCCTTGTCAAATCTGGGTCCCTTTTCTTCTGGAATTGTCCTCCGAAGAACCGTGGAGATTGGAGTGTTTTCCGACCCTCATCACCCAGAATGAGGGGTCGCTTCTTCATCTCAACCTCCAGTCTCTGGCTCTCACGGCCTGGATGTTGAGAGCTTAGAAATTGCCTCTTTAGGCCTTTTAGAGGGTGTCTCCTGAGTCTGTCTTGCTTCCAGGAAAGATTCCACGAAAAAGTGTTATTCTTTGAAATGGAGGAGGTTTGCCGTCTGGTGTTGACAGCAAGGCCCTAGATCCTTTTCTTGTCCTACACGGACCCTGCTTGAATACCTTCTACACTTGTCAGAGTCTGGTCTCAAGACCAACTCTGTAAGAGTTCACCTTAGTGCAATTAGTGTTTATCATCAATGTGTAGAGGTTAAGCCTATCTCTGGACAGCCTTTAGTTGGTCGCTTCATGAGAGGTTTACTTTTGTCAAAGCCCCCTGTCAAACTTCCACCAGTGTCATGGGATCTCAACGTCATTCTCACCCAGCTGATGAAAGCTCCTTTTGAGCCACTAAATTCCTGCCATCTGAAGTACTTGACCTGGAAGACCATTTTCTTGGTGGCTGTTACTTCAGCTTGTAGAGTCAGTGAGCTCCAAGCCCTGGTAGTGCATGCACCTTATATTAAGTTTCATCATCACGGGGAGGAGTCAAGATGGCGGCCTGCCTGCTGTGACTCGTTTGGAGGAAGTTTGTGGAGCTCTGTTTTTCCTGTTTAAACTACTCTTTTCTGACTAAATGCTGCATACTAAAAGAAAAGGGACGATAAAGGGTCAAATGCCGCTGACCAGAACATCGTCCCCGATCCAACAAACTCACCATCGATATGCAGCAAGTCTTCCAATAGAAGCCAGTTTGTTGAGCCCTGCTGTTAGAGCCCACGGAGGAGCGTCGGCACTACTGGGGATTGAAACATCTCTATCTCCTCCAGATCTTAATCCACCACCATGTCCTGCGGGGAACCTGAGGGATTTAGAGGAAGGCCTAGCCGAATCGGAAGTCAGTATTGTTGAAGCCTAGCGACACTACTCTACCCCAGGCCGCAGATGAAGTGATCGTGGAGCATAAAATTCCCTTGGTGCCAACTTTAGAAACTATTTGGGGAGCGATACAAGAATTAAATACAATAGTTACAAAAACTGCCCGAGTTACATCTCTTCTCGTAAGTGAAGTTGAAGTTTTAAATTATCTATTGATAATGTAAAACAAGAATCACTTAACCAAATTTCTTAATTGCAATTTGAGGTTTCAAACATAAGAACTACTACTGAATTTTTGGTTAAGGATAAACTTTTGACATCACGTAAAATAGAACAAATAGAAAATTTACTCCTGAATTTTCTGATGTCAGAAGGAATGAATGCATCAGATTTCTTAAAAAAATACCTAATAGAGATTCCTCGATTTCCCTCCGAGGCTATTCCTCCATTAAACAAAGTCTATTACCTCCCTTAAATGCCTCGACCCGGAGTGGGACTTGAAATTCCAGAACGTCTCCCTTTAGAAAATGTTTCTGAATTAGGAGTTCATGATATTACTGCTTTACTAGAACAATCAATATCAGAAGTTAAACTATGGCGAACCTTAATTGCATCATTCGTATTTGAGCAAGACTTAAATGCAGTATTAAAGCAGTATTTTAAGAATTCGACAAAGATTTTCTGTGGTTTTAGAATATGGATATATCCAGATGTTACAAAGACAACACAAGATAGAAGGAAAAAAATGTCTAGCTTTCAGAGAAGAGAGTAAGGCATTTATTTCTATTGGCTTACCCGTGTAAATGCCTTATAAGATACTTGGGTAATAAATACGTATTCTTTGAACCAGACCAACTTCGAACTTTTTTGGAAATGAAAAAAATAACCAAATAGACTCTGGAATGATAACTGATTAAGAATTTGAATAGGATGGAATATTCAGGCTAGACATTTTTCCTTATATATTTGTTGATAATTAATGATCTCCTCATCTGTAATACTCCCCCTCTCCCTTTTTATTTTCCTTTTTCCTTTAATAGTGGTCTAAGAAAGAGAGCATATATAATAACCTATGATGGAAATTTTCTTATATTTTGATTTTCTCAGTATTGCAGTTTGCAAGTTAATCTTGTAATGTTAAAATAAATATTAATAAAAATAAAAAAAAGTTTTATCATTACAGAGTAGTCCTCCGCACTCACCCTAAGTTCTTGCAGAAGGTGGTGTCGGAGTTCCGTCTGAACCAGTCAATTGTCTTGCCAACATTTTTTTCCCTGTCCACATACCCGCCCTGGTGAAGACAAGTTTGCACACCTTGGACTGTAAGAGACCATTGCCCTTTTATGTGGAGTGGACAAAGCCCTATAGACAGTCCGCCCAGTTGTTTGTTTCTTTTGATCCCAACAGGAGGGGAGTCACCATCGGAAAATGCACAATCTCTAATTGGCTAGCGGATTGCATATCCTTTACTTATGCCCAAGCTGGGCTGACTCTAGAGGGCCATGTCACGGCTCATAATGTCAGAGCCATGGCTGCGTCAGTGGCTCACTTGAAGTCAGCTTCTATTGAAGAGATTTGCAAGGTTGCAACGTGGCCATCAGTCCACACATTCACATCTCACTACTGCCTTCAGCAGGATACCTGACGCGACAGTCGGTTTGGGCACTTGGTGCTGCAGAATCTGTTTGGGGTTTAGAATCTAACTCCACCCTCCTAGGCCCATTTCTGTTCTGTTCCTGGCTGCACTCTCACTTAATTGTGTTTCTTTTCAGGTCAATCTCTGTTATGTCCTCGCTGTTGCGAGGCCCAATTGACCAATGTTCATTGTGTTGAGTGAGCCTGGCAGCTAGGGATACCCCAAGTGTGAGAACAAGCAGCCTGCTTGTTCTCAGAGAAAGCGAAGATACTTACCTATAGCAGGTATTCTCCGAGGACAGCAGGCTGATTGTTCTCACAAACCCGCCCTCCTCCCCTTTGGAATTGTTCATTGTTCTCCTCTTGCTTTTGGACTGCACTGAGATCCTTACTCACGCGACGGGCGGGAAACCAGTTTGCGCATGTGCGGTGCGCGCCAGAAGACTCTGGAAGATTTTTGAGTTTTTTGCTAGCAAAACTTCCAATCCTGGGCCGACGTGGATGTCGACCCAAGTGTGAGAACAATCAGCCTGCTGTCCTTGGAGAATACCTGCTACAGGTAAGTATCTTCGCTTTATCTGAGATTCTATAAATTACTAAAGGCTTTACTATTCAGGGCTGATCTTAGGCCGAGGCGACTGAGGCGGCCGCATAGGGCCTCGCGCTTAAGGGGGCCCCGCGCGGCGCGCCTCAGTCATCCTCCTCTCCCGATTCCCGGCACTCCGGCGGTATTTACATTTAATTTACTTCCGTTGCAGGCAGCGTCAGTGAAAACGCTGTCTGACATCCCACCAGCCTTCCCTTCGCTCGTTCGTTGTTCCCTCTCAGTGTCCCGCCCCCAAGGAAATGACGTCAGAAAAAGGTGGGGCACTGAGGGAACGAACGCGCGAAGGGAAGTGCATTTTGTATTTCAGTAGCATGCTGCAAAGCTCACCAAGGATTCGTTTCACATTTTCAAACTCTGAGCCATGCTGGTCTGCTCAGCAACTTCAAATGATTGCTGCAGTAAATCAATGTCTGAATACCTGCTCCCATGGAGATCAACCATCAGCAAAAGCAAAAAGGTGAGTGCTCCGGCTGGTTCTACATGCCTTCTACATGATTCAAAATGTTGTCATTAAACGTAAATAGCCAATGGAGACATCCATTTAATCATTAAGTTTGGCTAGAGGCATGGAGAGAGTTTAACAGAGGATGAAAAACAACAAAGCAGTGGAATCAAATGTATTTAGATCACCATTTTTATGAACATTTTACAATTAAACACTTTATTTTAAACCTGGCTCTCAAATATCTATCTGGCCCTTTAAGATACTTGCAATGTGCTTAGAGATGACCTTTAACCTCATGATGATGCTATATGAGTCATGGGTCTCACAGAAGCTAGTAATGCTAATATATATCAGTTCAGTTGGAAGTAGCAGATAAATGGGTAAGTGTTTGCTTTATCTCTGTTGATCTTGCACACCTTTGGAATATGTAGGGAGTCTAGTTGTGATCTCATTGAAACGTACTAGATGTTGTTTTTAAAGATTGAGTGCTTGCAGTGCTCTCTCTGCTGTTACATTTTTGTGAGAAATTTTTCATTCAGTGAACTGTTACCTGCCTTAGCAGTAATGTGGACATTACTTATTCCTAGAGTTTTCGGTTTTGAAAGCATTGTGTTTATACCCATTTGTAAGCTTTTATTGATTTAGATCATCAGTTTTGTAATCTTTATGAACATTTCACAATTAAGCACTGTTTATTTTAAAATCTGGCTCTCCAATGTAAAATAGCTATCTGGCCCTTTAAGATACTTGCAATGTGCTTGGAGATGACCTTTAACCTTATGATGATGCTATATGAGTCATGGGTCTCAGAAGCTAGTAATGCTAATGCATATCAGTTTAGTTGGAAGTAGCAGATAAGTGGGTAAGTGTTTGCTTTATTTCTGTTCATCTTGCACATCTTTGGAATATGTAGGGAGTCTAGCTGTGATCTGATGGAGACCTACTAGATGTTGTTTTGAAGATTGAGTGCTTGCAGTGCTTCCTCTGTTGTTATATTTTTGTGAGAAGTCTTTATTTAGTGAACTGCTTCCTGCCTCTAGCAGTAATGTGGACTGGTTATTTATTTCTAAGGAGGTTTTTTGGTTTTGTGTTAAGAATATCAGTGGAGAAACTAGAAAGTCTAGAGTCTTTTAAAGGTTTTGTGCACATTTAGATATACTTCTTGTCTGATGATATTTTTATCTTTTGTTTTTATATCTGTGTAGAACTAGATTTTTGGAACTACTAGTGTGTATGATATATTTACATACACTTTTGATAGGTATGTATAAAGAAATTTCTTCCCCTCTTCATTGAAATGTTTTGATTCTAATTGTATGATCTTAACATTTTTATTGAGAGTTATAAATGTGATATGAGTAATTGTAGATGTTCTGATAAAATATTTATGTGATGTATGATTTTAATGATAATTATAAATATTTGTTTTACAGATGATATCATGTATGTCTATACATGTTTTTTTTAGAACTCTTAAAGGATTGTTTATATATGTTGAATCTCTTTTTATATAATTGCCTTTTATTAGTTGAATCATGCTTATGACATTGTTAATATGTATGGTTATACATGTTTTTATACTTGTGTTTTGTTTGTTTTTAATAGTTTATACCCCTGACGCAGCCTGAGGGCGAAACGTGGCCACGTCGGGTATTGTTCCAATAAATACATTTGATTCCACTGCTTTGTTGTTTTTCATCTACTGTTTTGTAAGCAGTTGTGTGCCTTTTTGTTTTTTTTGAGAGTTTAACAGAGTACAGTGCTTATTTTGTGGTGGGTTTTTTTTCTTTTCAAGCCAAAGCATTGAAGTTAATCATAAGCCAAACTCTGGATTTGTGAGCAGGATTGAAAAAGTTGGCTCTAAAAATGAAAATATAGTGCCGCACTTTTTTTGCTCTTGCAAGCTAAGTTAAGCATTGAGGAGGAAAGCATAGGAAGGCATCAATGCAGATGACTACTGCACAACGCAGGCAAACTTGGATATTAGGACTGAATCCTTGATGCTGCATCATGAAACGGGAGGAAAGTAGATGCACATGGATGGAGGGGAGTGAGGAAAAATGCTGGATATGGGAAATTGCTGAATTTAAGGGCTGGATCGGAACACTTTGAAGGCAGATGCTGAAACTGGAGAAAGGATAGGGACAGGGCTACAGATGGTAGACAGGACACAGGAGGATGGTGGACATGGTGAGAGAAAAAATATCAAATGGAAAGAAGACACTGCATAAAACAGAAGACACTGGGACCAAAGCGAATAGAAAAACTAAATGATCAGACAACAAAGGTAGAAAAAAGTATTTTATTCAGAATTTATTAATTGGAATATGTCAGCTTTTGGAAATGTGCATCTATGATATTTTGCATGTAAGTTTCAATTTTTCTAGTATTGCTGCATGCTGAGTCTGACTTCTTGAGGTAACTTTCCAGTTCAGTATTTTGCCTTCATATCTGTTGTGTCATGTGTTTTTCATGTGTGATCAAGTTGCAGTATCCTGCTAGCATGTAGTATTTGCAGCCCTTTTTGTTTTGTTTTTTTCACGAGGTAGTGTAATGGTGTTTTAGAGCTTGGTGTAATTACAGTTCTGCCTTTCCACGCATAAGGTTGTAGCTCATCCTGTCCTTGGAATTAGTGCTGTTATGGTTTGGTAAGGTTATGAGTGTGTTTTTGCACAAGTTTATGTATAGTGTTTGGCAGTGGAGAGATTGTGTGTCCGCACCTCTGACCCCCCGGGGTTATGAGAATTGGAACTACTAATTGTAGTGGACTTGAACTGAATAATTTCTGGGGAGGGGGGGTTTAATGATAGCATTGTGCTTATTATTTCAATCAGTTTTTTTTTTATTTGTTACTTATATCCCACATTTTCCCACACATGCAGGCGCAATGTGGCGTACAGAGAATTACATAAGAGTACAAACTTAACAGCTTAGGCAAGCATAAAGAAGTAAACATGGGGGAAGAAACTAACAGAGTTTTTCTGTACAAATTTAGCTTAATTTGTCTTTATTTGAAATTTCATAAATAAAAAATGTTCTAAAAATTTAATAATCAATGGGGTGGAGCGGGGGCGGGGCTAGGATGGGGCCCCACCAAATTGGTCTGCAAAGGGCCCCGCACTTGCTAAGACCGGCCCTGTTACTATTAAGTATGTATCTTATCAAAGGACAATAAACTAATGTTGCAATCTCTCTTATATGTTTCAACAAAACCAATACTCTAACCTAGTTTCATGACAAACACAATTATTCCTAATATGTTAAATGTTATAATTATCTGACTGCATCATATTTTTGATGTTTTTCTTGAATGTAAGTCACATTGAACCTGATCTTATTCAGGATAATGTGGGAAATAAATGACATAACATAAGTGTGTAGTATTCTGGGCAATGTCTTATCATGGTTTAAGTCTTTTTGAGTGACAGTCAATAGGTGGTACAGTGGGGGAAATAAGTATTTGATCCCTTGCTGATTTTGTAAGTTTGCCCACTGACAAAGACATGAGCAGCCCATAATTGAAGGGTAGGTTATTGGTAACAGTGAGAGATAGCACATCACAAATTAAATCCGGAAAATCACATTGTGGAAAGTATATGAATTTATTTGCATTCTGCAGAGGGAAATAAGTATTTGATCCCCCACCAACCAGTAAGAGATCTGGCCCCTACAGACCAGGTAGATGCTCCAAATCAACTCGTTACCTGCATGACAGACAGCTGTCGGCAATGGTCACCTGTATGAAAGACACCTGTCCACAGACTCAGTGAATCAGTCAGACTCTAACCTCTACAAAATGGCCAAGAGCAAGGAGCTGTCTAAGGATGTCAGGGACAAGATCATACACCTGCACAAGGCTGGAATGGGCTACAAAACCATCAGTAAGACGCTGGGCGAGAAGGAGACAACTGTTGGTGCCATAGTAAGAAAATGGAAGAAGTACAAAATGACTGTCAATCGACAAAGATCTGGGGCTCCACGCAAAATCTCACCTCGTGGGGTATCCTTGATCATGAGGAAGGTTAGAAATCAGCCTACAACTACAAGGGGGGAACTTGTCAATGATCTCAAGGCAGCTGGGACCACTGTCACCACGAAAACCATTGGTAACACATTACGACATAACGGATTGCAATCCTGCAGTGCCCGCAAGGTCCCCCTGCTCCGGAAGGCACATGTGACGGCCCGTCTGAAGTTTGCCAGTGAACACCTGGATGATGCCGAGAGTGATTTGGAGAAGGTGCTGTGGTCAGATGAGACAAAAATTGAGCTCTTTGGCATGAACTCAACTCGCCGTGTTTGGAGGAAGAGAAATGCTGCCTATGACCCAAAGAACACCGTCCCCACTGTCAAGCATGGAGGTGGAAATGTTATGTTTTGGGGGTGTTTCTCTGCTAAGGGCACAGGACTACTTCACCGCATCAATGGGAGAATGGATGGGGCCATGTACCGTACAATTCTGAGTGACAACCTCCTTCCCTCCGCCAGGGCCTTAAAAATGGGTCGTGGCTGGGTCTTCCAGCACGACAATGACCCAAAACATACAGCCAAGGCAACAAAGGAGTGGCTCAGGAAGAAGCACATTAGGGTCATGGAGTGGCCTAGCCAGTCACCAGACCTTAATCCCATTGAAAACTTATGGAGGGAGCTGAAGCTGCGAGTTGCCAAGCGACAGCCCAGAACTCTTAATGATTTAGAGATGATCTGCAAAGAGGAGTGGACCAAAATTCCTCCTGACATGTGTGCAAACCTCATCATCAACTACAGAAGACGTCTGACCGCTGTGCTTGCCAACAAGGGTTTTGCCACCAAGTATTAGGTCTTGTTTGCCAGAGGGATCAAATACTTATTTCCCTCTGCAGAATGCAAATAAATTCATATACTTTCCACAATGTGATTTTCCGGATTTAATTTGTGATGTGCTATCTCTCACTGTTACCAATAACCTACCCTTCAATTATGGGCTGCTCATGTCTTTGTCAGTGGGCAAACTTACAAAATCAGCAAGGGATCAAATACTTATTTCCCCCACTGTATGTCTTAAAAATGAGACTTCTGTGATGTGATCCCTGTGTACGATTGGTCCTGCAAGGCTCTGCCTTATCATCTATACTATTTAGTATTTACTTGGCACCATTGTGTTGATTGTTTTGCTCTTTGCAGGTATCTTACGGTATTTATGCAGGTGACATTCAGGTTTTTTTCTCAACAATAGATTCTGTTTCAGCTGTGATTTGTAAATTACAGTCTGTTTTTGATGCCGTGCTAGAGTGGTTGGCAAGGAACCCTTTGAAGCTAAATGTTAAAAAAAACAAACAGAATTTCTCTGTTAGTGGGATCCTTCTATGTGTTTTTCCTGAGACTGTTTCTTTAACAGGAGTGTCTGTGAAAGTGAGTACTTGGGTTCAAAGCCTGAGGTTACTGTTTGATTCTCAATTTTCTTTAAGACCCCGGGTTCAGCAACTGGTAGCCAGTTCTTATTTTAAATTTCATTTGTTGAGTAAATTACGGAGACTTTTGCCAAAATAGATCTTGTAAGAGTTGTTGAAAAGCCATGGTTTTGAATGGCATTGATTACTGTAATAGAACCTATTTGGGTTTGCCTGCCACTTGTTACAAAATCTGTGCAGATGGTTCCAGAACTCGCACGTTTGCTTATTGTTTGATTTGCCAAGGTTTGAACATATTACTGTATATCTGAAGAGACATGAGGTAGTTACCAGTTGCTTGTTTGTGTACGATATAGCTACTTTTGTTATTGCATAATGTTTGTATCAGGAGTCACCTTATATTTGAAGCAGCAATGCAAAATTATGTTCCGTCTCGTCAATTATGATCACTGATGTCCTGTGATCTTGTAATGCCTGCCTTAAATGAGTGTGTTTGGACATACTCAAAGAGAAACTTTTTCAATACTGGACCGGTGGAGTGGAATAAGCTGCCCACGTGGACTTAAAAACGTGTGCCATTGCACAAACATTTAAGCAACAACTAAAAGCACACTTTTTATGCTTAGCGTACTATGTGCCTGCTGGTGCTGTTTCTTTTTCATCTAGGGAGCCTGGACATTTGTTCTCTTGTTGTGTATTTTGAAGAATTTGTTTTGTAAATTGTTTTTTATATGATTTTATGTATGTATTTTTGTTCACCTCCCTGAACAAGGGTGGGTTATAAGTAATCCAATCCATTGTGCATAGGAGATGTATCCAGCACAGTATCAATCCTAATTCACTCATATATAAATTAAAAGAATCGGGGAAAGGGGCAAACCCTGAAGGACACCCTGATCCATATGCTACAAATCAGAGTCCACCCTGCCAACAAACCTACATATCTCTCTCTCTTATTTTTCGAAGAACCCTCAATACACTTTAACACACTTCCTCCCACCTCAGTACCATTCATTTTACACTAAAGCACATCATGGTTCACCAAATCAAATGCTGACAAATATAGATACACTAGTAAAAAAAGCCCCGTTTCTGATGCAAATGAAACGGGGGCTAGCAAGGTTTTCTTCTGTGTGCATGTGGGAGTGTGTGTGTCCCTGCCCTCTGCCCTCTCTCCCTACCCCTGTGCTGTCTGTCCTCTCTTTCCCCTCCCCCCTTGGAGTCGAGTCCCTTCAGTGTTAAGTTTCTTGCTGTGGCTGTGTTTATGTTACAGAGATAGTGAGGGCTTCTGCCCTCTCTCCCCTCCCCCCTCTGAGTCCTTCACTGTTACAGAGAGAGCGATTTGATTTCTGCTTTGCTGTGTTTTCCTTCACTGTTTGTGTTACAGAGAGAGCGAGAGCGGGGCAGACACTCATGGGGAAATCGGATATCTCTCCCCCTTCACACTTCCGGCTGGAGACTTCATTTAGAACGTTGGTGGTGCCTTTTATATGTAGAGATTAGCAGCACCTCATCCTTCCCATCAAGATACTCCGTAATGTAGACAACACTGCCAAAGTACCATCAAACATATAAATTGCGAGTGACCGTACTCACCCGCAAATGCGCAGTAGAGACCGAACTTTCAAGGAGCAACACTCCAAGCCCCGCCTCCACCAGCAGCTCCTGTTCTGGACGTAATGCAGCCAATAGGGAGGGGAAGGGAGGGGGCGTGGAAATCGGAGGGGGAGGAGCCATGTAACATCGGAGGTGCACAACAAATCTGCAGCTACGGAGGAGGCATGGAACTCAGCAACGGGAGGACGGTGGAGGCGTGCAAAACGGCGGAGGATGGAGGAGGGAGACAAGGTGATGCAGGTACACACACACACACACAGAACAAGTCAGGACACAGTACAGAGGACAGGTTGGTGGAAATCGGACGGAGAGGGGCGAAGGATGGGGGCGGTGCACATCCGTGGGGACGGAGGAGGATGGACAAGCACAAGGATAGGAGCAGAGGGAGGAGCCGTGGAAATCACTCTTCAAATGGCAGCCTCTCTGTTGTTCGACATGGCATGGATAGGGCGTGCAAATCTGAGGGGGGAGGAGCCATGTACATCAGAGGTGCACAACAAATCTGCAACTACGGAGGAGGGCCTGGAACTCGGCAACGGGAGGGACGGTGGAGGAGGGAGGGAGACAAGGGTGATGCGTACACACACAACGAACAAGTCAGGAACAGAGGAAGTTGGTGGAAATCGGAGGGAGAGGGGCGAAGGAGGGGGGCGTGGACACTCCCTGGTGGGAGGGAGGGAGGATGGATAAGCACAAGGATAGGAGCAGAGGAGCAGCCGTGGAAATCGCATGGGGTAGCAGCAGTGTAAATCGCTGGGAAATGGCAGGCTCTAGGAGGGACAGCAGGACCACATACTATTTCACTCAGACAAACAGGAGGAGGTCTGTTGTTGGACATGGGCATGGAAATCGGAGCAGGAGGCGGGACAGGAGTGGGGATCGTGGACAAGAACTAGGATAGCAGCAGAGGGAGGAACGTGGAACAAAGATAACCAATGGCCAGAACCGCTACCATCCGGGGAGGAGCCAATGCGGAGGACCTGGCAGACGAGAAACACACACACACACACACACACACATCCTGCTTTGCTGCAGCAAAGGCATACCTGTCTTGCCCCTTTGGCTCACTGAACAGCACCAGTCAGGCAGAAGGGCGGAACAACAACAACATATATGGGGGGGGGGGGGGGGGAAGAGACGGCACGGGACTGCAAAACGAGCCTGCCTTTCAAACTGCTCCAACAACTGCCTACAAGGAGGACACTGAACCTCCACTGAGGACAGGGAGTACTAACAGCTCACTAGCACTCTCACTCACTCACACACACACTAGCAGCTCACACTCACTGTCAATTTCCCACATAAAAACACTTTCTCTTTCATTCTCACACACTGGCACACACACACAATATTAAACGAAGGGGTGGGGGAAGGCAAATAAAAACAAAACCCTGATTTGCACCTTGCAACAAATGGATATAAGGAGCCACTAACCACCACCACTGTGACAGCTCACTCTCATGCTCTGTCTCTTTCCCAGAAAGACATACTTTATCTATCACTCGCTGACTCACACACACACAATATTACAAAAAGGGGTGGGGGCAGGCAAGTGAAAAAAAAAGCACTAATTTGTACCCTAAAATAACTCGCTATAAGGAGCCAGTGACCCCCTCCACTGTGACAGGGAGTCCTAGCAGCTCACTGACACACACAAACTCACTTTTCAAAGCCCACAAACACCGGCTACAAGGAGCAACTAACACTCACTCTCTAATACACATACACGCTCTGTCTCTCACTCACACAGACGCACACACACACACTTTCACACTACAAACTTTGTCTATCACACACACACAGACACACACACACAAAATATTACAAGGAGGGGGGCCAGACAACAGAAAAAGCATCAAACCATTGACCCTCCACTGTGACAAGGAGTACTACCACCTCACTCTCACACAGACACACACTTTCTCTAATGCTCTCTCTCTCACACACACTCAGCTACAACAACATTACAACTGATTTGAACTACTGTGACAAATCAGAACAAGAAAAGGACTGTAACAAAACAGAAACACTACTATTAAAAAAGCAACCTAAAACAACTAATATGCCACGACGAAAACTAGACACCACAGGAACTGAGCAGGCAGCTCATGATTTAGAATTGAAGAGGAGGAAAGCTCAAAGAGATAGAATTAGACATGAAAATAAAACAGAAACACAAAAACATGCAGAAAAGGAAAGAGTACGCAATTACAGAAAACATCGCAGTGAACTACAAAAACATGAAGAAAGACACAGACGTCAACAATCAAGAATCAACAAACACTTAATGGACCTTCAAATGACAAGACACAAAGCTTTACAAGAGTTTCAGGAAAAAAATATAAACAGTAGCAGCCTTGGCAACTTTTGCGAAATCTGTGAACATTGTCATGCAAAACACTTTAAAAATGAGAGACCAACAGATAAGAAGTTTAATGTTTGCTGCAATAAAGGGTCTATACATTTACCGCCTATAACTACAAATGAATATATTAAGAGCTTGATGACTGCACAAGATCCAGATTCAAAAACATTTATGAAAAATATACGATCATATAATAGTGCATTAGCATTTGTATCAGTGGGAGCAAAAATGAATGTCCCTAGAGGTTTTGGACCATACTGTTTCAAAATATACGGACAAATGTAAAAATCAATTATTAAATGTTTTCCCCCCTTATTTAATTTCCTTTTTTTCATTAATCGATGGAGGGGAGGGCAGGGGACAGAGGAGGGTGGCTGCACATGGGGTGAGGGAAGAGGACAGAGGACGGTTGCTTGACATGGGGGAAGAGCAGGGGACAGAGCACAGTTGCTGCACATGAAAGTGAAATTAAAAAAAAAAACGCCCGTTTTAACGGGCTTAACGGCTAGTCTCAGTATTATGTGATGGACGAAGCCCTAATTGTAAAGGGTCCAGTAAGTCAAAGAAATCCAAATATTCTTGAACCTGTGATGTCACAGTTGCTTCCATGACTTTCGTTAATATTGACGATTAGCCACTGGCCAATAGTTGCTACAATCCATAGGGTCTAATTTATCTCCCTTAAGCAAAGGTTGAGAGTGATAACACCCATATCTTCCCAATAATTGTCTTCCCTCAAGAAGGAATTCACCAGATTTGTAAGCCAGACATACCAGATCAGGCAAAGATCTTAATAAGTCTGCTGCACATAGCTCTAAAGAGCAACACCCTCTGGCAGAGTGACTTACATTAGCCCTTGCACACTCTTCATCCACCAACCTAAAAATAAACGGTCTATAGGTATATTACTCAGAGTCCTTCGCTTCTAATAAATAAACAAGCAATAACTGGTGCACACTGCACAAGCTGTAATATTTAAAATCGTACTTATCTTATACCGGAAAAATTTGCAAAATTCTGCCCTTAAAGGGTGCCAGAAAATGTACATGACAGTGATTGTGTAAAAAATTAACTAGTCTAAAAAGCACTCTGCTTGGATTTATGCTCCTACTAATACGTTCTGAAACAAGCTGTTTTTTTTAGCCATTACCTCGTTTCTATAACCAATTCTCATTTAAGCCAACTACAATTACCTAATGCTATTTTTCTAACTATATCCAAATGACCCAAACTAATGAACCCATCTACTTAACATATACCCAGGAGACAACGACATTGACCCAGACTATATCTCCCACCTTAATCCCTTCTCCATTGCCTATCTCTACCTACTTATGTATTCTACTACTCTGTTATACTTAAATTTTGCTCTCTCTACAATATTCTGTATTCCCTATTTACTGTGTAAGCTGTATTGAACCTACTTTGAGTGGGAAAGCGCGGGATACAAATGTAATAATAATAATACACAGGCCTTCCAGGTTAAGTAATTACCTTCTCCCTTCGACTTAATCCCGTGCCTCTCAAGTTGTTTACGTTTTAGTGTGTTTTTTTCTAGCAAGAAAGGTGCTGGTACTGAAATGCTAGGCCACCCTTCAGGGGTGGGTGATCACTGAGGCACCTACCCCACAATAGCCAGGCCCCCTGCAACCAGTCACAGAATCTATGGAAAGGCAGAATTGGTGTCTAGAGCCTGAACTTTTTCATTAAAACTTGTAGTCCATGGGTCAATTTTAGCAGACAACGGAAAAGGTGCCGGTACTCAGTACCCCCAAGTACCCCCTCAAAAAGAGCCCTCTTAGATCAGGTAAATCTGGGGAAAATCAAGGATCTCTACCACCCGTGACCCTTCTTGACTTCATAGGAGTGATCGTGTCTAACACTTTCTTTATAGTGTTTCCCCAAGACTGAAATTTTTGATTCAGCATATAGTTATCTTATGGTAACTGGGAAGTCCAACCTCCCTCCAAGGTGCAATTTGTGCCAGTTTGACCCCTCAGTGATCACCTCATCCAGACTTATATTCTTTTTAGACTCTGGCATCAAATAAATATTAAATTCATGTAAAGTATATTCTGACCAGGGGACCACTTGAGAGTTCCAATCGCCTGCTACCATATGTCCAGTTGTAAAACAGTTAGAGGCTATCATGCCTAACATATGACCTGCCGAATGAGAGCAACCCTGATTCTCTACATAGAGGCCGGTATCAGAAAAAAATTGTCGCAATGAAAGGACATGATTTGAATCCAATTCCAAATGTAAGTTAAGATCCCCAAGAAGCAACATGTAGCCCACTTTCAATTTTGCCTGTTATACAAAAGTATAGAATTCTTCTGCTATCGAGTTCTGTAAACCTGGTGTTCTATAGACCAATTAAATTCCAATAGTACTCAAGGAGGGCTTAATTTCATCTGAGCAAACAAACATTCTAAACTAGGTAATTGATGTGAATCAGTCATCTCCAAATCCAAGACATTTTATGGACTATAGAAATACCTCCTCCCCACTTTCCAGCTCTAATCAAGGAGCACATAGCATATCCCGTAGACGCACAAGATTTTGAATAATAACCTCTTCTCTCTCTAACCATGTTTGTGTTAAAATGGCTAATCCCAAGTCTGTCTTCATCTAAATCTCGAATATCATACTTATTCCACAGTGACAGTGCATTGATATAACAAGCTGGAACAGGAGTTAGGTCAGTATTCAAATTGGACAAAGCCAATGGCTTAATCTGAGGCAAAACATGAATATCATGTGTGACTGCTGCAGAACTATCTGGTTAGTGCTGGTGCCATCCAGGGGTGGAGCAGAGGCAAAGCCAGAAGTTCTTTGGTTACTGCCAGTATTCCATGATAGTGCCTGGGTAATTATTTGAGCAAGTAGAACCACATGCACATGTTGAACAGCATCTCTTGCAACTTCTTTACCATTCTTTTTAGTTCTAATATTGTGTTTTATAAATGATAACAAATGGCTAAAATAAAGCAATTAACCAGCTTAAGTTAACAGTAACAAGCATCAGCATACATGTT
This sequence comes from Microcaecilia unicolor, assembly GCF_901765095.1. Lineage (NCBI taxonomy): Eukaryota > Metazoa > Chordata > Amphibia > Gymnophiona > Siphonopidae > Microcaecilia > Microcaecilia unicolor. The sequence goes on along the minus strand of NC_044040.1, from coordinate 125,347,434 downwards.
CAAGTTAGGGCAAGTCCGGGATTATTTCGATAACAGATCATAATCATAAGTCACAGGAGTAATACATAATTTCAATTCTGACAAAGGTTATTACGTAGTGGATTTAGTAAAGGAGACCATATTTTGTTGTACTTAACAAGTGAGTTATGTTTTTCAGCCGCAGCATATTCATATTTAGCTAAAATACACACAGAATTCCACCATGATAAATAAGTTACTTTGTCAAGATCTTTCCAACAAAAGAAAAGTGTTCTAAGGGCTTGATGTAACATTAAATCCAGTAATTGTGCTTGATATTTGTCTATTGATGATTGTAACATTAGTGATCCACATATAACTATATTATATGATAAAACATGTTGAATATTCAAGGTGGAAGATATTGTGTCCCATACAGAATTCCAATATTCTTGAATATATGGGCAAGAATAGATGATATGTTTAAGATTTCCAACATCTTTTTCACAGGTCCAGCATTTATTCGCACTGTTTTTTGGTTTTATTGTGTTCAATTTGGCGAGTTTAGCAGGCGTCCATAGGGCTCTGTGTGCTAAGTAGAATATAGATTGTGAAATGGACGCTGATTTGGTGGTATGAGTAATTTTAAACCAAAATTTTTCCCAAGTTTTTTCATCTAGTTGGGCATTTAGATCGCATTCCCATGATTGCATGGTATTAGTAGGTTCTTTGAATTTAGCTAACTGTAGTATTTTGTACCATTTAGATGCAACTTTTTTGGAAGTCATAAAAGACTTGCAAAGTTGCCAGCAAGAAGGGTAATCAGTAGTTAATTTTTTTATATCTACGGAGTTAGTTACACAGTGTTTGAGTTGAACCCATTTATAGTATTGAGAACTTTTAAGACCATATTTTATACTTATTTGGGCAAAAGGTAGCCAAGAATTATCTTTTATAACATCATTGAGAGTCCATATACCAGCTTTTTTCCAAGTATTCCAATTTATGCAACAATTGTTAATTTTGAATTTTGGATTGTTCCAAATTGGGATGTACAATAGTATGTGTTATGGGATGTGTGACAACTGAATCAAGTTCATTAAAAACAGTTCTAAGAGTTTTAAACAAAACATTAGAAGAAACATTAGTCTTTTGAGACCAAGGGAAGAAATGTGTGGGTGTGTCTGGTTGCTTTAGCATTTCAATCTGGAACCATGATGAGGTGTTGAGTTGTTCTTTATCATACATAAATGCTGAGTTTTGCTTTAGGAGAAAAGATATGTGATAATCATAGAAACTAGGAAAATTGACACCACCTTTTAGTGGACAGGCCTTCAATTTTTTAACTGAAATTCTAGGTGTTTTATTATTCCATAAAATTGTACTAATTTAGCTTCAACCTTCTTATATGTGTTGGATTTAGTAACATAGGTAGCATGCTAAGAATGTAGTTAATTTTTGGCACTATCATCATTTTATGGTTTCTAGTCTACCCCACCAATTAAGCCTTAATGGTGACCATTTTTGAGTTAGTAATTCAGTAATTTTAATTATATTTTCAGAGTTATATTTAATAGTGTCCTCAATAGTAGGACCAAATAAAACTCCCAAATACTTAATTTGATTATCATTCCATTGAAAATTATATTGTTGAATAATATGTTTCAGATGAACACAATTTATGGGCAAAAGTTCCGTTTTTGTGGTATTTAATTTATAACCGGATATTTTGGCATATTTAGATATTAAACACAGTATGTGAGGGATTGATGTAGGAGAGGTGAATAGTAGGACATCATCTGCGTACGCAGCTAATTTAATGTTTTGTTGACCGATTTTAACGCCACTGATAAGGGGGTGTTGACGAATCGCTGTTAATAATGGTTCAAGGGCTAGATTAAATAATAATGGAGATAAGGGACAACCCTGTCTAGTGCCCCTTGATGGTGTAAAAGGCTTAGAAATTACATCATTAATTTGAATAAATGTAGTTGGGGAGGTATACAGGACTTTAATTAATTATATTGATTGATTGTGCAGATAAACCATACCATTGTAGTACTTTGAACAAATATGGCCATTCTACACGATCAAATGCTTTTTCAGCATCTAATCCTATTGCAACCAAAGGATCTGATGTTTCTTGTCAATTCTATTGTCCTTCAAGGACCCTTCACTTTGTGAATAAAAATTTTAGAGGTTTCCACATTTAAACAAATTTGGCTCGAGGAACATCGGTCATCTATTTTTTTAATGTTGCTAGTCCCTCATTATGAAACTCGATACCTGATGAGCTAAGATTGATGTTCAATCATGTCTCCTTTAGAAAAATTATTGAAATGAAATGCTGTAGTGATAATGCTGTTTTTGTATGTTGATTTATGTTTATGTAATTTTTGGAACCTGCCTAGAATTTTAAGATAGTATAGGATGAATATTTCTTAAACAAACATAGCAGTCCTAACTTACCTGGATAGCTTTCAGGGTACTGGCATTATCCAGATAACTTTCTGGAACCTCTGAAGACCCCGATATTCAGTGTCGGTACCTGTATATGGACTGGCACTGAATATTTGGGTTTAACTTAGTCCATGGTGGCGAGTGTTTAAAAAAAAATATACTGCCTGCCATGGGCTGAATATTGCCCACTATATTTTCATACATGGTTTATAATCTGTTGGAGAGGACATGCTGTTGCTTATCTGACTTTCGTAGTTGTCAGAGCTAAACCTGGAGGAGGACGCAGCCTAGGAAACATTTGTTCAGGGGAGGGTTGTGTGCCAAAATCTGTTCGGTTTCAGAGCAAGGTCCAAGAACTGTTTTAATCGCTGTGATTTTAGTATGGTATTTCATGTTGTAAAACTGTTAATGCTCTGTTTCTGATTTGAAAAACATTGTATTGTTTTATACATTTTTCTTATATTAAGCATAGGATAAGCTGTATACAATTATTTAAATGATTAAAATTGACCTCATATGGTATTTTTCAGTAACATGTCTGTTTATAACTTTCTGGTAGGATTCCAAGTCATGTGATGCTGTAGTTTTCAACCATCCTTCGATTAAGAAATTCCTGGAATCACCATCTAGATCTTCATCACCAACTAATCAGAGATCAGAGACACCTTCTGCTAACTATTCTGAAACAGATTCCTTATCTCAACATAATGACTTCTTCACAGACAAAGACTCTTGCAGTCTGGATATGGATGAGAAAATGTCTAGCAGCATAGAATGGGGCAGCAATACTAGACAGGTAAACAAAAGCAAAGTGTGTTTTGTAAAGGAAATGGGCAAAGGGCCAAGAGTATATATCATATTATGCAAGCTTCAAAAAACAAATGCAGAAAACTGCTTAAATTGCACTTTCCTATAGAGTACGCTGAAACAAGGTAGGGCAGAAAATCTCATGTTTTTGGTTCTGACATCACTCATAATATCCCCCAAAGCAAGGGAAAAGGATGAGATCAAGTTGAATAGATATTGTCAGCTCTACATGAAGAGAGAGGAAAGTTTTGAACGAAGTATTTTACAGTACATAAGAATTAGAATTGAGTTCAAAGGACCATGATCCACTCTCCTATGACCTAAAATCCTTTCATCCCTTTTCTTTAGTCCACCAGTAATAGAAGTGCTAGAAATCTATCAGGTGATTAAAAGCCATCTCTGTATCTGGCTATGGTTAAATTCTTCAGATTTTGAAGGAAGATGCATAAAGACTGCCTAGGCAAGAAAGACGCAACATGAAGTAGAGGTAGTCTCTGGAATCTTAACGTGTTTTTGTACAGTTCTATGACCCCTGAAGCAGGTGGCTAGTCTGCCGAAACACGGACCTGAGTCTCACTTTGGTGCTTTAATAAAGACTTTTTTACTGCTACTCCTGTCTTGAAAGTCGCGAGTCATTCTCTGCTCTGTGTTGCATCTTGTTTCCTCATAGAGGTATTTTCCTGTTTCTCCTATGGATTCTGTAGGCAAGAAAGACAACATAATAGGAAAGAGAGAGGTGTATTAGGTTGGGGGGGGGGGGGGGAACAGGGAAGTCTTTTTAGGTAAAACTGAGATTTACAGTTTAGTAGTATACATGGGCTACCACATATTGTGCTAGACCAGTAAATTTTATTCCTTGTCATCAACAGCAGATGAATCCATTAACTGATGGGTTGTATCCACCTACCAGCAGGTGGAGATAGAGAACACTTGAAAGCACATGGTGTTCTGGATGCCCAGCCCCCTCTGCCTTCAGTATATCTCTATCTCCCAGCAGGTGTGGACGTCGCTTTCTCAGCTCCTGGATTTCTGCCTGGGATGGCTCCTTTGCTTTGCCAGTAGAGCAGGGGGGTGTTGTGGCTGGTGGTGCCCACTTTAAAGGCATACTTGGTTTTCCCTGTCCCTGCCTTACCCCATTCCCCCTTCTCCCAGAGTTCCTCTGTGACTGCCTGCCTCTATCTTTCCTCACAGTAAAAAAAAAAAAAAAAAGAGAGAGGCTCGCTTTCTCAGCATGGCGATTTCTGAGGCTTTCTTCAGAGCTCCTGGTTCGGTGCAGCTTGAATGAAGCTCGTTTGACTCGGTCTCCTGAGGTGAGAGTGCTGCCCAGGTCCTCTGGGGAGTTTCTCGCTGACAGCGCTCTGTGTGGGGTAAGTTTTGGCGCGAGGGCGCCATTTTGTTTTCTGTATTTGATGGCTGCTGAAGGGGTTAAGCGCTGTTCCCACTGAGGGAAATGCAGATCAGCAGTGGGGCTTTGCAGCTCGTGCTGCCTAGATGCTAATGCTGGCACGAGTATTGTGGGCGGTGAGTCTTCCCGACCGACGGAGTTGGCAGCGGGCGCCATCTTGGAGGCGCCGCATGACTCGACCCTCGCGGTTGCGGAGGGGTCTGAGTGCAGGGGAAAGCCTCCTTTTCGAAGTTTCTAGAGGAGCTATTGCCTCCGCTTCCCCCAATGTGGGGGCGGAGGTACAGGGTGAGTTTTTCTCCCCTGAATTTGTGCTGCTGATGCATAAGGCTTTTATGTTAAAAAGAGCACTGCCTGAGGCTTCTGACAATTCGTTTTGGACTGGGTTGCCTTCAGTTCTTGATAGCCCAGCGTCTGCTGGAGACTTTATTTCTTCCCCCGAGCCTTTGACTGAAGCTAAGCGTAGACGAGTGAATACCCCGTCTGAGGGGGACTCTTCACCTTGTTCTCCCCCGTGGTCTAGTTTCGGGGAGTCTGAGGGGTCGGGCAGGCCATCACGGACTGATGATCCAGACCAGGGTGGCTGCTTGCCACAGGAGTTGGATGACCCTAAAGTGGTTTGGATTTTCCACCGCGACGAGCTGCCAGCTCTGATTTCTGATTCCTTGCAGGCCCTTTGTATTGAAGATCCTGATGAGGGTGCTGCCTTTTCTATTAATCCTAGGATGGCTAGTACTAAGAAACCTTCTCAGGCTTCTCCCGTGCTTGCTTCCATCCAAGAGCTTATTTCAGCTCAATGGTTTGACCCTTATGGTCCCTTGAAGGTGGCCAGGGCTATGTGTCACCTTTACCCTCTGAGTGAAACTCAGTTGGCCCTCTTTGGGATGCCTAAAGTGGATGCGTTAGTCAGCTGTGACTAAAAAGACTATTCTCCCTGTGGAGGGAGGGGTCGCTTTGAAAGATATGCAGGGCTGGCGGCTGGAATCCGCGCTGAAGCAGTCCTTTGAAATCTCGGGCCTTGATATCCAAGATGGCCGCACCCCGCTAAGTTGCTGTGAGCCTCGATCTCTGTGCTCAAACAAAATGCCTAAATGAAGAGGGAGAATAAAGGGTAGAGCTTCCCCATTACCCCCCCTCTTTACCTGGTCCGATGGATCGCTTTTTGAGGCCGCAGGGAGCTACTTCTGACGGCAGAACGCCGGCAAAGTGGAGATTTTGGCTTCTCCTGGCTTTGAAGTCACTCTGAGCCCCGCTGCGCCCACCCCTCCTCCCCAGCCGATAGGCGCAAGTTCCTTCCTTACTGAATCGACGGGGTCCACTCCGGAAGGTGGTAAGGGCCCAGAAGAACGCTGATTGGAAGCTTCATTTACATCTCAGGTCGGAACGGAGGGCAGCTTGCCCATGGAATCGCCGCGGATTGAGGGGAGAGGAGCTGAGGGACTGAGAGAGACCCGTGAGCGGTCCTCTGTAAGGTTTGAAATTCCTAAAGAGTTAGCAGCTAAACCGAAAGAAGTAACGTTAGATGCATTATGGGACTTAGTTTCTAACCTGGGACAAACTTTCCTAAAACAGATTAATGAAGTGCTACCAAAAGTAAAATCCTTAGAAATTGACTTACAAAAAAAAGATGAGCAGTTTAGAGTTGAATGATAAAGTGGATAAAATGGATCAAAGAATTGTGAAGATTGAAACAATACAACCTGTTATGACAAAAGATTTGACAAACCTCAGACTGAAAACTGAAATTTTTGATAACTATACTAAAAGTCATAACCTGAGATTTGTTAACTTTCCTAGAGTACAGAATGTTGCTCCTCTGGAGATGTTGAAACGCTATATGCGTGAAATCTTGATGATTCCTGACCCGAATTTACCACCATTAACTATGGCATATTATATTCCTGGGAAGGACTTGAACCAACCTGATAATCCGATTGATGGTTCTCTTTTGCTTCAGACTTCTGACTCTGAACTTGCAACTGCTGCTACGTTAGTGATGACAGTTGCATTACTACCAGACAAAAATTGGATCTTTCGTTTATTTTTCCGAAATAAAGATAAGCCTTTTTTTGGGCTTTAAAGTATTACTATTTCCTGACGTCTCTAAGGAGACTGGAAGACGGAGGAAACAATTTTTGCTCCTTAGGCCTGAAATTTTGCACTTGGGGGAACCTTTTTTTTAAGATATCCCTGTAAGTGCATAGTAAGGCTTAGGGAGAAGAAATATGTATTTACAAAACCTGCTCACGTATCGGCACTCATAGCCTCAGTAAAAGTGGATAAGCGTTAAAGAATAAGTTAACTCCTCTTAGCAAGGTTTGCATTATCCTGTATACTTTCTTTTTTGTTATTTACTCCCATAGATTTCCTAAATCTTGGATCTCGAATTTATGGACTTGAGTATTAGATACCTTTGAAAATGTATATTTTCTTATTTTTCCTTATTATTATATATTTGTCTTTATTATTGGATACTTTCCTAAGCAAGATGTTTCTTGTAATAAGTTGAATAAATGAATAAATATATAAAAAAAAGAAATCTCGGGCCTTTCCACTGCTTTTGACACTGTCGATCACAGCATACTTCTCGATACCCTGTCCTCACTTGGATTCCAGGGCTCTGTCCTTTCCTGGTTCTCTTCCTACCTCTCCCTCCGCACCTTTAGTGTTCACTGGTGGATCCTCTTCTATCCCTCTGCCTGTCGGCATACCTCAGGGTTCTGTTCTTGGTCCCCTCCTCTTTTCTATCTACACTTCTTCCCTTGGTTCATTAATCTCATCCCATGGCTTTTCCTACCATCTCTATGCTGATGACTCCCAAATCTACCTTTCTACCCCTGATATCTCACCTTGCATCCAAACCAAAGTTTCAGCGTGCTTGTCTGACATTGCTGTCTGGATGTCTCAACGCCACCTGAAATTAAATATGACCAAAACCGAGCTTCTCATTTTCCCCCCCAAACCCACCTCCCCGCTCCCCCCGTTTTCTATTTCTGTTGATGGCTCTCTCATTCTCCCTGTCTCCTCAGCTCGAAACCTTGGGGTCATCTTTGACTCTTCTCTCTCCTTCTCTGCTCATATCCAGCAGATTGCCAAGACCCGTCGTCTCTTTCTTTACAACATCCGTAAAATCTGCCCCTTTCTTTCCGAGCACTCTACCAAAACCCTCATCCACACCCTTGTCACCTCTCGTTTAGACTACTGCAATCTGCTTCTTGCTGGCCTCCCACTTAAGTCACCTCTCCAATCGGTTCAAAACTCTGCTGCCTGTCTCATCTTCTGCCAGGGTCGCTTTACTCATACTACCCCTCTCCTCAAGACCCTTCACTGGCTCCCTATCCGTTTTCGCATCCTGTTCAAACTTCTTCTACTAACCTATAAATGTACTCACTCTGCTGCTCCCCAGTATCTCTCCACACTCGTCCTTCCCTACACCCCTTCCCGTGCACTCCGCTCCATGGATAAATCCTTCTTATCTGTTCCCTTCTCCACTACTGCCAACTCCAGACTTCGCGCCTTCTGTCTCGCTGCACCCTACGCCTGGAATAAACTTCCTGAGCCCCTACGTCTTGCCCCATCCTTGGCCACCTTTAAATCTAGACTGAAAGCCTACCTCTTTAAGATTGCTTTTGACTGTAACCACTTGTAACCACTCGCCTCCACCTACCCTCCTCTCTTCCTTCCCGTTCACATTAATTGATTTGATTTGCTTACTTTATTTTTTTTTGTCTATTAGATTGTAAGCTCTTTGAGCAGGGACTGTCTTTCTTCTATGTTTGTGCAGCGCTGCGTATGCCTTGTAGCGCTATAGAAATGCTGAATAGTAGTAGTAGTAGTACGGGCAGCTATTTGCAGTTCCTATGCAGCCCGGGCCTGCCTTTCCTGGTTGCAGCAGGCGGTTGAGCAGCCCACCGATGGAGCGGGTTCCCTCACTGAGGTCTGCCCACGTATGGAGTCTGAACTGTCTTTCTTGGCTGATGCCCTTTATGATCTGGTCAGAGCTTCGGCTAAGCAGATGTCGGTGGCGGTTGCTGCCTGCCGCCTTCTTTGGCTCCGGCATTGGGTGGCTGACATGGCCTCTAAACACAGGCTGGTGAGGTTACCTTTTCGGGGCTTTCTTTTATTTGGGGAGGATTTGGAGAAGATAGTTAAGGACCTAGGGGAGTCTAAGTCCTAACGGTTGCCTGAGGTTAGGCTGAGGCCTTCTTCCAAAAGTCCTTCTTTTCCCTCCTCTTCCATGCCACGTTTTCGCGAAGCTCGCAGGTATCGCACGGGGCGCTCTGCGGGGTTTGGTCAACGTACCCATTTCCAGCAGAGGAGCTCCTTTCGGTCGGACAAACGCGCTGCGGCGTCCAGGCAATGTCCAGGAGTTCAGGGGCATTCTCCACAATGATGGGGCACCGGTCCACTCGTCGGTTCCTGCAGTAGGGGGTCGTCTCTCCCTCTTTCTCGAGGAGTGGACCAAGATTACTTCGGATCAGTGGGTCCTGGACCTGATCAGAGAAGGTTACCGACTAGAATTCACTGCTCTGGTGGGAGACGCGTTTTTGGAGTCCCGATGCGGCACTGCTGTCAAGCAGGCGGCGGTAAACGAGACCTTGCAGGTGTTGCAGAAGCTCGGAGCGGTGGTTCTGGTCCTTCCGCTCAACGTGGCTGCGGTCGCTACTCCATCTATTTTGTGGTGCCTTGAAAAGGCGGGTCATTGACCTATCCTCGACTTACACAGAGTCAACGAGGCCTTAGGAGTGCGACACTTCCGCATGGAAACCCTGTGCTCCGTCATTGTGGCGGTACAGCCAGGAGAGTTTCTCACGTCACTGGACCTCAAGGAAACGTATTTTTATATTCCCATCTGGCCGCTGCTTCAGCAGTTTCTACGGTTTGCGGGATTGAGCCAACATTTCCAGTTTCGCGCCTTGCCTTTCGGCCTGGCAATACCCCTCGGACTTTTTCCAAGGTGATGGTAGTGGTGGCTTCCTTTCTCAGGTGAGAGGGTATCAGAGTTCACCCTTATCTTGATGACTGGCTCATCAGAGCGGATTCGGCAGACAAAATCCGACTTGCCACAGCCAGAGTTGTTACAGTTCTTCAGACTCTGGGCTGGGTAGTCAATATGCCCAAAAGTCACCTGACTCCTGACCACAGGCGTCTCAAGCTTCAGAATCAGGTACGCCTGCTCCTGCAGATGCCTCGTCCTCGAGCTTGGAACTTTGTTTAGCTCCTGGGATCGATGATGGCCACCATAGAGGTGGTTCCCTGGGCGAGAGCTCACATGAAGCCGCTGCAGCTTGCTCTGCTTCAGCAATGGTCTCCGATTTCCCAGGAATACCAACGCAGACTAAGGTGGCTTCCTGCGGCCCAGCGCAGTATGGATTGGTGGCTTTCCGACAGCATGCTGCGGCAGGGGATGCCACTAGCTCTTCCTTTTTGGTGTCTGGTAATAACGAATGCCAGCCTTTCGGGCTGGGGAGCTCATTGCCGGGGACGCTATGCTCAGGGTCTGTGGTCCACTGTGGAAGCGGGATGGTACATCAATCACTTGGACCTGAGAGCGATATTCCAGGTTCTTCTGGCCTTCCACAGTACGCTGAAGGGTCTTCCTGTCCAAGTTCTGTCGGACAACACGACAGCAGTGGCCTACAGCAATCGTCAGGGCGGCACTCAGTGCAGGGCCCTGGCTGCAGAGCCGTCTCAGATCTGCAACTGGGCCAAGCGCCATCTAGAGCTGCTGTCCGTGGCTCACATAGCCGGTCAGAGCAACGTACAAGCCGATTTCCTCAGCAGAAATCAAATTGACCTGGCGGAATGGGAACCGGCAGAAGAAGTTTTTCTTCAGATTTGTGCAAAATGGGGGGACTCCAGACTTGGACCTCATGGCATCAAGCATAAATTCCAAAGTCCCTCGCTTTTTCAGCAGAAGGAGAGATCCTTGCTCGTCGGGGTTGGATGCCCTGGCTCAACCTTGGCCCTCGCGCTTCCTGTATGTGTTCCCTCCTTGGCCCTTGATAGGACAAGTGCTACTTCAGATTCGCCTGCACCGAGGATTGGTGATTCTCATCGCCCCGGATTGGCCAAGGCGTCAGTGGTACGCGGATCTCCGGCGGATGCTGGTGGACGCGCCTCTTCCTTTGCCTCGGGTTTCGAACTTGTTAGTTCAGGGTCTAGTGACTATGGAAGATCCTTGCCGCTTTGGTCTTATGGTCTGGCTCTTGAGAGAGCGCAATAGAGGGACAAGGGCTATTCTAATAAGGTTATTGCCACGCTGTTGCAGGCTTGCATGCGGTCTAGCTCTGCGACTTATGCTCGGATGTGGCGCACTTTTGAGGCGTGATGTACTCCAAAGGCTATCTCGCCCACTCTGGCGATAGTCTCGCTTTTGCTGGACTTTTTGCAGGATGGGCTACAAAAGGGCCTGGCCTACAATTCCCTTCGAGTTCAAGTGGCAGCGTTGGCCTGCTTCCGGGGGAAAGTCTCCAGCTTGTCCCTTGCTGCTCATCCAGATATTGTCCGATTTCTCAGAGGGGCGCTTTGTCTCCGTCCTCCTTGCGGTCGCCCTGTCCGGCTTGGAACTTGGGGCTCGTGTTGAAGACGCTCCAGCAATCTCGTTTGAGCCCCTTAAATGGGCTTCTGAGAAGGATGTGACTCTCAAGAGTTTTTTTAGTGGCAATGATGTTGGCAAGAAGAGTGTCTGAGCTTCAGGCTCTTTCCTGTCGGGATCCTTTTCAACAGTTCTCAGAATCCGGGGTAACTGTTAGTACGGTGTCTTCCTTTCTGCCTAAGGTGGTTTCAGCTTTTCACCTGAACCAGCCCATTTTTCTTCCTTCCTTTTGTAAGGAGGAGTTTCCGGACTCCTTTGGGCAATTGCACCTTTTGGATGTCTGCAGGGCTCTCTGGCAGTATCTGCAGATGTCAAATGAGTTTAGGAATTCTGATCATTTATTTGTTCTGTTGGCAGGTCCCCGACGGGGGGGTTCCGGCGTCTAAGGCCACTATAGCCCACTGGCTTAAGGACCTCATTTTTTCTGCTTATCTGCTTTCAGGGCGGTCTCTGCCTGAAGCGTTTAAAGCGCACTCTATGAGGGCAGTGTCCTCTTCATGGGCTGAAACGGGTGTTTTTTCTCTTCAAGAGATCTGTCGTGCGGCTACCTGGGCTTCTCAGCTGTCTTTCGTGCGGCATTACAGGCTGGATGTGGCAGTGCGGCAGGATGCACGTTTTGGAGCTTGCTCGCGGAGTTGCCTGTCCTACTTAGGGAGTGCTTTGGTACATCCCATCAGTTAATGGATTCATCTGCTGTTGATGACAAGGAAGGGAACATTATGTTCTTACCTTGATCATTTTCTTTCCTTTAGTCACAGCAGATGAATCTATGATCCCTCCCTGACTGACTTCAGTTTTTGTACAGACATTGTGCCTCATTAGGAGTACTTGAAGACAAGCTATCAGTGTTACTACATGCTGTTTTTATTGCAGGAGGTTGATAACATCCCTCCTTTGTTTGGTTATTGCTCCGGTTCAGTGGCATTTGTTCTCTGTGAGGAAAGTTTGTTATTTTGCCTTTCTTATTCACTCTGCTATGGAAATTTCATATACTGAAGGCAGAGGGGGCTGGGTGTCCAGGAACACCATGTGCTTTCACTGTTCTCTATCTCCACCTGCTGGTAGGCGGATACAACCTATCAGTTAATGGATTCATCTGCTGTGACTAAAGGAAAGAAAATTATCAAGATAAGAACCTAATTTTCCTTTACTTTACAGATCCAGGAGCTCAGAAAACTGTATTACAAATTTCTCCAGGACAAGCATGCTGTTGTATACTCACATCTGGTTAACATTGTCTGACAGAGCCCGGTGTGGACGCTGACTAGTGAGTTATAAAAATGTCTAGCTGCATCCTACTGCACATGTGCTGTTGCCTTCCTGCCCAATGCATGAGCTTGGGTTCCTCAGTTTTTGTTTTTCCGTAGAGCTGGAAGGACACGTCAGTGTTCTCGGTGTGCATATTTTTTCTGGACTTCGCAGTGCCTCCCATGCAGTTGTTTTTACTTTCTTTTACTACTTTTTCAGTATTTTGTTAGTAGTTCCCTTTATCTTTTCAAACTGTCTTTATTTTTCTTAGTTTTCTTTTCATTTTTGCGAACTGCCAGGTCTGTTTTAGGCCAGAGCACTGACATCAATTTGGCCTCTGCTCCTTTTTTTGGTTCAAAATTGAGGAGTTTAAGTTGGCCGTGATTCTTTTTTTGATGTCTCAAAAGCCCCCCAGTGGCTTCAAGATGTGCACTCAATGTAATCGGGTGATTTTGGTAATGGATCTGCACTCATGGTGCATCTGATGCCTTGGGCCTTACTGTGAGCAGAACTCTTGTTCTCTCTGTTTAAAAATGCAACTGAGGACACAGAGTGCGAGGCAGGAGAAACTTTTTGGATTCTCGAAGACTGGTACATCAGCACTGGAAGCATCGACCTTGATGGCTGTGAAGACTTCTACATTCACTGGAAGTGCACTGGCATCAAGAAGATCTCCATCTGTCTCAACATCAGGTTCTGAGAGTTGGCCCAGGGATCGGTCCTCATTGAATTCATTGATATTGTCCTTGTTGTCACCGAGGGACCATGACGCTGAGCATCGGGAAAGCCCAAGAAGCACAAGCATCGGTCCTCTTCAATGCATGGTACTGGGAGCACTGAGGAATTGGCATCGTCGATACCTGAGATGTGGTGGCACCGAGGGGAGCATGCCCCCTCTTTGGAAGAGATGCTGGTGTACAAGCCTCAAAGTAGCTTCCAGCTCGACACAACGCCTTCTCAGGCTGCCACCTTACCAGCTCCCCCGCCTTTGCAGATGCCTTTCTTCGATGAGCTGTCCCAAGGGATGAGCTGGCGCAGATGCTGCAGCAACAGACTGTTCAGGCATGCAGGGCGCCTTCAAATGAGCTAGGAGCTCTAGAACTCATGCCTTGGCACCCCCAGGTAGAGAGACTAGGACTCTGGATTCATTTGGGAAAAAACATTTCAGGCCTTGGTGCTTATTGCTTGCATCCAGTCCTACCATCTCTACCTAAGCCTGTACTTGCAATCCCTGGTCCACAGTATACTCAGTCTGGTGCAGTCTCTCCCAATGGAGCAGGCTGCTGAGATTTGCCAGCTGGGCAAGAAGCAGCTGGAGTGTAGAAAATATCTAGCCGGGGGGGGGCCTTATGACACTTTTTCATGTGGCGTCCAGACTCTCCGCCATGGGTGTGGGGATGCACAGATTCATGGCTGCATGTCTCTGATCCGGACCCAGTGGTTCAGGAGAGATTAACTTGTTTGGAGACAAGGTAGAGGAGATCGCTTATCTCATCAAGAATCATACAGATATTATCCAAACATTATTTTGGCACCCTCCACTTTTCAGAGATTTTCCAGTGGACCTAGGCGGTGACCCTATTACTGTCAAAAGTGTAAGTTCCCTCCACCTTCCCGCTTTGCCCAGCAGTTCCAGGGCTGGCGTCCCTGGGCCCTCCAACTTTGTCCTCAGAAGTCCTATTCGACACCCCAGTCAAAGCAATGGGTGAGCTTTTAACTGGTTCCAGAAGAGCATAGGCACTCTCCAAGTGACTGTTCTGCATAGCCTTCTGGTGGGGTGGAGGCTGATTTTTTACCATCACAGGTGGTTCTTCAAATAGTCCATCTTGGTTACGTCCTTCATTGGTGGCAAAAAACAGCAAATTGCCCAACAGGAACGTCGTCGCGCAGTTTTCAGCAGAAGCAGGTATTTGTAGAGGAAATCTCTGCCCTTCTGTAGGTTAATGTGATCGAACCTGTGCTACCAGGGGGATGGGATTGTATTTCAGGTACTTCATTGTGCCCAGAAAGACGGGAGGATTTCATCCCATCCTAGACTTAAGGGCATTGAACAAATTCCCGGTCAAAGAAAAGTTCAGGATAATTTCCCTGGGCACCTTTCACCCCATGATTCAGGTAAATGACTAGCTATGCTCTCTAGACCTAAAGGATGCCTACACCCACATTTCAATACTGCCCAATCAAGGAAGTATTTCAGATTTCTCATAGGGAAACACCGCTACCAGTACCGCTTTGTGTCATCTCTCAGAGTATTCACCAAATGTCTAACGGTAGTAGTGGCATATCTACGCAGGCTGGGAGTATATGTTTCCCTATCTGGATGATTAGCTGGTTAAGAGCACGTCGTGGGAAGGGGTGTCAGTCTATGCGCCTAACTGTTCAGGTGTTGGAGTTACTAGGGTTCATTATAAACTACCCAAAGTCCCACATACTTCTGGTCCAGCGATTGGAGTGCATAAGAGCCTGCTAGATACTTTGCAAGCTTGGTCCTTTCTTCCCCAAGTCAGGGTGGACTCCTTATCAGTGCTCGACTTGCAGGTTCGTGCCAGCAAACAGATCACAGCTCGGCAGATGTTGAGATTGATGGGCCACATGGCCTCAACAGTGCATGCCATTCCCATGGCATGCCTCCACTTGAGAGAAGTCCAGTGGAACCTAATTTTCCAGTGGTCTCAGGCGGCTGGGTACCTAGCAGATGTCATCCAGATTCCTCCGGGGTTGACCCGTGCTCTTTTCCGGTGGACAGTTTGGTCGAATTTGACTGTGGGAATGCCATTCCAAATTCTAAGATGCTAATGATGGATACAACCAACCTGGGTTGAGGAGCTCATGTCGATGAGCTTCACACCCCAAGGGAGTTGGTCTGCTCAGGAAACAGAACTTTCATATCAGTCTTCTCAAGCTGCGGACCAATTGGAATGCTCTAAAGGATTTCAGAGATCAGCTGCACAACCAAATTATTCACATCACAATGGACATCCAGGTTGCAGTGTTTTATGTGAAAAAGCAGCGGTGTGCAGGATCCTACCCCTTGTGTCAGGAAGCAGTGGGAATGTGGCAGTGGGGTTTCCTTCGCGGAATGGTCCTCTGAACCACATACCTACCAGGAAAGACAACTGCTTGGCGGACAGACTGAGCAGGGTTTTGCAGTTGCACGAGTGGTCTTTCAAGATAGACGTAGCCTGCAAGATCTCCTGAGAATGGGGTACCTCCTTGGATTTTTTTGCCACTCATCTCAACAACAGTCACCCCTTTCTGTTCCAGGCTCAGGTCACACGGCAGATTATCATCGGATGCCTTTCTCCTATATTGGGGGAAGGAACCTCTGTATGCATATTTTATTTTATTTATTGCATTTGTATCCCACATTTTCCCACCTATTTGCAGGCTCAATGTGGCTTACAATATGTCGTTAAGGCAATTGCCTTACCAGATTAGATAACATTAGTATTGCATAGAGAACATGTCTTGCATAGTAAGATGAGATAGACAAATATGAGAGGGTCACAATTCCAAGTTATAAGTGAGAAGTGTTAAATTTACAGTTGTTGATCATATCCTCCAACACCTCTCGTAGAAGAAACTTTGCTGAAACTCAAGCATGACTAAGGAACTAGGATCCTAATTGCGCCTTACTGGTCGAGGCAGATCTGGTTTCCTCATCTTCTGAAGTTGTACTCTGAAGATCCATGGCCTCCCACTTAGTCACCTCTCCCCCCTCCACTCGGTTCAAAACTATGCTGCCCGTCTCGTCTTCCACCAGGGTCGCTTTACTCATACTACCCCTCTCCTCAAGTCGCTTCACTGGCTCCCTATCCGTTTTCGCTTCCTGTTCAAACTTCTTCTACTACCCTATAAATGTACTCAGTCTGCTGCTCCCCAGTATCTCTCCACACTCGTCCTTCCCTACACCCCTTCCCGTGCACTCCGCTCCATGGATAAATCCTTCTTATCTGTTCCCTTCTCCACTACTGCCAACTCCAGACTTCGCGCCTTCTGTCTCGCTGCACCCTACGCCTGGAATAAACTTCCTGAGCCCCTACGTCTTGCCCCATCCTTGGCCACCTTTAAATCTAGACTGAAAGCCCACCTCTTTAACATTGCTTTTGACTCGTAACCACTTATAACCACTCGCTTCCACCTACCCTCCTCTCTTCCTTCCCGTTCACATTAATTGATTTGATTTGCTTACTTTATTTATTTTTTGTCTATTAGATTGTAAGCTCTTTGAGCAGGGACTGTCTTTCTTCTATGTTTGTGCAGCGCTGCGTACACCTTGTAGCGCTATAGAAACGCTAAATAGTAGTAGTAGTAGTAGATTGAAATATTTTCTGACCCTCATCACATAAAATGAGGGATCTCTCCTGCATCCCAGCCTCCAATCCGTAGCCCTCATGGCTTGGTTATGATGAGCATAGAGTTTGAATTCTTAGATTTGCCGGCGGGAGTCGCCTGCTTTTTGCTGGCTTCCAGGAAAGACACCTCTTAACAGGTGTTACTCATTTAAGTGGAGGAGGTTTGCCTTCTGGTGTGAGGGCAAGGCCTTAGATCTCTCAACTGCCCTACAGAAAAACTGCTTGAATGTCTCCTGCACCTCTCTCTGAGTTTGGTTTGAAAACCAACTCTGTAAGGGTTCATCTAAGTGCAGTTACTGCTTTTCTCTGTGTAGGAGGTAGGCCTATCTCTGTACAGCCTCTAGTTGTTTGCTTCATGCAAGCTTTGTTATTAACGAAGCTCCCTGTCAAACCTCCAACTGTGTCATGGGATCTCAACGTTGTCCTCACCCAGCTGATGAAAGCTCCTTTTGAACCGCTTGACTCTTGTCGTCTGTAGTATTTGACCTGGAAAGTTGTGTTTGTAGTGGTGGTCACTTCAGCTTGCAGAGTAAGTGAGCTTCAAGCCCTAGTAGCTGATCCACCTTATACTAATACTCACTTGTCCTTTAGATTGTAAGCTCTTTGAGCAGGGCCTGTCCTTTTATGTTAAATTGTACAGCGCTGCGTAACCCTAGTAGCGCTTTAGAAATGTTAAGTAGTAGTAGTAGTATAATATATTCTCAAGGACAAGCAGGCTGCTTGTTCTCACGACTGGGTGACGTCCACAGCAGCCGCAGGAACGGAAATCTTCCTAGCAACAAAACGTTTGCTAGTGCCTTCGAGTGCGCGGCCATCTACCTGCCTGTCGTGCGAGAGTCCCGCTTAGTCTTGTTTTTTCCGCGGTAGAGAGTGGCTGTTTTTCGGTCTCTCTCCTCACCCAGTGAAACAGCCTTCGTCGTCTTTTTTTCCGCGTTTTCCTCTCTCCTTCTTTCTTTTTTTTTCACCTGTACCCTGTCTGTAGAACTAAAAAAAAAAAAACCAACCCCCCCCCCCCCCCCCCAACTTAGTTTTTGGCCTTTTTAAGTTTTCTTTCAGTTTCGTTGCGGCTCTCTTTGGCCGCTCGTACGGATTTTCCCTTTTGTGTCTTTATAATTGACACAATCGAGGATTTTATTTTTTATTTTTTTTGTTACATTTGTACCCCGCGCTTTCCCACTCATGGCAGGCTCAATGCGGCTTACATGGGGCAATGGAGGGTTAAGTGACTTGCCCAGAGTCACAAGGAGCTGCCTGTGCCTGAAGTGGGAATCGAACTCAGTTTCCCAGGACCAAAGTCCACCACCCTAACCACTAGGCCACTCCTCCCGTCCATGCCATCAAGGACTCCCAGCTGCTTCAAGAAGTGTACTTGGTGCAACCAGGCGATCTCAGGTACCGACCCCCACGCGTGGTGTCTCTAGTGCCTTGGGCCCGACCACCGTCCAGACACATGTAAGTTGTGTCTTAGCCTTAAAAAAGCGGACACAGGACTGATATGCTCGAGGTCCTTGACTATCCTTTGCCACCTAAGGAGTCATCCACGGTTCCTTTGCATAATGTGCTCAAGGAGGCTCTTATGCGGAACTGGATGAAACCATTAAGTAATCCCACCATTCCTAAGAAAGCTGAGTCCCAATATCTGATTCATGGAGAACCTGAGTTGATGAAGTCGCAGTTACCTCACGACTCTATGGTTGTGGATTCCGCTCTCAAAAGAGCCGGGAGTTCTAGAGATTTTACCTCAACGCCCCCGGGACGGGAATCTAGAACTCTAGACTCTTTTGGGAGGAAGACCTACCAGTCCTCTATGCTCTTGGCCAAAATTCAGTCTTACCAGCTCTACACGAGCATTCACTTGAGGAACACGATGAAGCAACTGGCGGATTTGGTCGACAAGCTTCCTCCGGGGCAGGCCAGGCCTTTTCAGGAGGTGGTCAGGCAGCAGAAGGCGTGTTGTAAATTCCTGTCCAGGGGTGTTTACGATTCTTTTGATGTTGCATCCAGATTCGCTGCCCAAGGTATAGTGATGCGCAGACTCTCATGGCTGCGTGCCTCTGGCTGGGACAATCGAGTCCAGCAGCGGATTGTGGATGCCCCTTGCCGGGGGGATAATATTTTTGGCGAGAAAGTGGTTGATCAGATCACTCAGCGGGAAACTGCTATGGACAATCTCTCCGCCGGGCGCCTTCTGCTACTACCTCATCAGGTAGACGATTTTTCCGGGGAAGGAGGAATGCCCCCTATGCTTATAACAAGCGTAGGTACAATCCTCCTTCTCGACAGCCTTCTCAGGCTCAGCCCCAGTGCGCTCATTCTCCTCAACAGCGTGCGCCAAGGCAGGCCCCTGCAGCTCCCCAGCAAAAGCAGGGGACGAGTTTTTGACTGGCTCCAGTTGAGCATACCCGCTATAAAAGTGTCCGAGCTGGACGGCTTGCCAGTTGGAGGGAGGCTAACATTTTTTTCACCAAAGGTGGCGTCTCATAACCTCCGACCGGTGGGTCCTTCAAACACTCCGGTTAGGGTACTCCCTCAAATTGACTTCCAGTCCTCCAAATTGCCCACCGGGAGCGCAATCCTTCAGCTTCCAGCACAGGCAGGTACTTGCAGAGGAGCTCTCCGCCCTTCTCAGCGCCAATGCGGTCGAGCCCATACCACCAGGGTAAGAAGGGCTGGGGTTCTGTTTCAGGTACTTCCTTGTGCAAAAGAAAACAGGGGGGATGCGTCCCATCCTAGACCTAAGGGCCCTGAACAAATTCCTAGTCCGAGAAAAGTTCAGGATGGTTCCCTGGGCACCCTTCTCCCCATGATTCAGAAAAACGATTGGCTATGCTCTCTGGACTTAAAGGATGCTTATACTCACATTCAGATACTTCCAGCTCACAGGAAGTATCTTCGATTCTGCCTGGGAGCGCAGCACTTCCAGTATTGTGTGCTGCCCTTTGGTCTGGCGTCTGCGCCAAGAGTCTTTACAAAATGCCTGGCAGTAGTTGCAGCGTCGCTATGTAGACTGGGAGTGCATGTGTTCCCTTATCTCGACGATTGGCTGGTGAAGAACACCTCAGAGGCAGGAGCTCTAGAGTCCATGCACATGACTATTCGACTACTGGAGCTGCTCGGGTTTGTAATAAATTACCCCGTCCCATCTTTTCCCTGTTCAGAAACTGGAATTTATAGGAGCTCTGCTGGATTCATGGACGGCTCGTGCCTATCTTCCAGAGGCCAGAGCAGACATCTCTAGTTTCCATGGCCAGAGCGTCTCAGCAGATCACAGCCCACCAGATGTTGAGACTTTTAGGCCATATGGCCTCCACAGTTCATGTGACACCCATGGCCCGTCTTCATATGAGATCAGCTCAATGGACCTTAGCTTCTCAGTGGTATCAAGCTGCAGGGGATCTAGAGGATGCAATCCAGCTGTCCACCGATTTTCAAAATTCCCTTCAGTGGTGGACAAATTCGATCCAATTTGACCTTGGGACGTCCTTTTCAAATTCCTCAGCCACAAAAAGTGCTGGCAACAGATGCATCCCTCCTGGGGTGGGGAGCTCATGTAGATGGGCTTCACACTCAAGGAGTTTGGTCCCTCCAGGAAACAGGTCTTCAGATCAATCTCCTGGAGTTGCGAGCGGTCTGGAACGCTCTAAAGGCTTTCAGGTATCGGCTGTCCAATCAAATTATCCATATTCAGACAAACAATCAGGTTGCCATGTACTACATCAATAAGCAGGGGGGTACCGGATCTTGCCCCCTGTGTCTGGAAGCCATCAGGATGTGGCTTTGGGCTCGCTGTTACGGCATGTCTCTCCAAGCCACGTATCTGGCAGGCGTAAATAACAGTCTGGCCAACAGATTGAGCAGGATAATGCAACCTCACGAGTGGTTGCTCAATTCAGGCATCGTTCGCAAGATCTTCCAAGAGTGGGGCACCCCCTTGGTGGATCTTTTTGCCACTGAAATCAATCACAAAGTCCCTCAGTTCTGTTCCAGCCTGCAGGCCTACAACAGACTAGCATCAAATGCTTTTCTCCTGCATTGGGGTACAGGCTTTCTGCATGCATATCCTCCCATACCTCTGGTGAGGAAGACTTTGCTGAAACTCAAGCAAGACTGCAGAACCATGATTCCCTTCTGGTTGCGTCCGATTTGGTTCCCTCTTCTTCTGGAGTTGTCCTCCGAAGAACCGTGGAGATTGGACTCTTTTCCAACCCTCATAACTCAGAACGAAGGAGTGTTTCTGTATCCCAACCTCCAGTCTCTGGCTCTCACGGCCTGGATGTTGAGAGCATAGACTTCGCTTCTATGGGTCTTTCTGAGTGTTTCTCCCAAGTTTTGCTTGCTTCCAGGAAAGATTCCACGAAGAAGTGTTACTTTTTCAAATGGAGGAGGTTTGCCGTCTGGTTTGATAGCAAGGCCCTAGATCCTCGCTCTTGTCTTACACAGACCCTGCTTGAATACCTTCCACACTTCTCAAGACCAACTCCGTAAGAGTTCATCTTAGCGCAATTAGTGCTTTTCATTGTTGTGTGGAAGGTAAGCCTTTAGTTCTCTTCATGAGAGGTTTGCTTTTGTCAAAGCCCCCTGTCAAACCTCCATCAGTGTCATGGGATCTCAACGTCGTTCTCTCCCAGCTAATGAAGCCTCCTTTTGAGCCACTGAATTCCTGCCATCTGAAGTACTTGACCTGGAAGGTCATTTTCTTGGTGGCTGTTACTTCTGCTCGTAGAGTCAGTGAGCTTCAAGCCTTAGTAGCTCATGCTCCTTTTCTCAAAGTTTATCATAACAGAGTAGTCCTCTGCACGCACCCTAAGTTCTTGCCGAAGGTGGTGTCGGAGTTCCATCTGAACCAGTCAATTGTGTTGCCAACATTTTTTTCCCGTCCTCATACCCGCCCTGCTGAACGTCAGTTGCACACCTTGGACTGCAAGAGAGCATTGGCCTTCTATGTGGAGCGGACAAGCCCCTTCAGACAGTCCGCCCAAATGTTTGTTTCTTTTGATCCCAACAGAAGGAGAGTCGCAGTCGGGAAACGCACCATTTCCAATTGGCTAGCAGATTGCATTTCCTTCACTTATGCCCAATCTGGGCAGACTCTTGAGGGTCATGTCACTGCTCATAGTGTTAAAGCCATGGCAGCGTCGGTGTCCCACTTGAAATCAGCCACTATTGAAGAGCTTTGCAAGGCTGCGACGTGGTCATCAATCCACACATTCACATCTCACTACTGCCTTCAGCAGGATACCCGACGCGATATTCGGTTTGGGCAGTCGGTGCTACAGAATCTGTTCGGGGTTTAGAATCCAACTCCACCCCCCTAGGCCCATTTTTATTCTGTTCCCGTCTGCACTCTCAGTTAGATGTTCTGCTTCGTAAGTCAATCCTTGTTATGTCCTCACCGTTGTGAGGCCCAATTGACCTTCTTTGTTATTTTGAGTGAGCCTGGGGGCTAGGGATACCCCAGTCGTGAGAACAAGCAGCCTGCTTGTCCTCGGAGAAAGTGAAAGATACATACCTGTAGCAGGTATTCTCCGAGGACAGCAGGCTGATTGTTCTCACAAACCCGCCCACCTCCCCTTTGAAGTTGTTCTTTCCCTTGTTATTGCTTTATAATTTAACTAAGTGGGACTCTCGCGCGACGGGCGGGAAGATGGCCGCTCGGTGTGCGCACTCATGCACTCGAAGGCTCTAGCAGACTTTTTGTTGCTAGGAAGATTTCTGTTCCTGGGGCTGCTGTGGATGTTACCCAGTCGTGAGAACAATCAGTCTGCTGTCCTCGGAGAATACCTGCTACAGGTATGTATCTTTCGCTGTAGTTCTCCGCATGCAGCCTAAGTTCCTTCCTAAGGTAGTGTCAGTTGCATCTTAATCGGTTGTCTTGACAACATTTTTCCGAAAACCTCATGCCTGTCTTGACGAGTGTGTACTGCATACTTTGGACTGCAAGCAAACCTAAGCCTTAGCCTTCTATCTGGAGCGAACTAAAGCTCATAGATAATCTATCTATCCAACTTTTAGTTTCTTTTGACCCAAGTAGGACGGGGTAGCCATCGGGAAATACACAATTTCCATTTGGCTAGCAGATTGCATCTCCTTTACTTATGCCCGGGCTAGGTTGACTCTGGAGGTTCATGCCAAGGCTGACAATGTAAGAGCCATAGCTACATTGGTAGCCCACTTGATATCAGCCTCCAGAGACAAGATTGTAAAGTTGCGATGTAGTCATCTGTCTACACATTCACATCTCATTATTGCCTTGAACAGGATACCCGATGTGACAGCTGGTTCGGTCAGACAGACCTGCAGAATTTGTTTGGTGTCTACAATCTAACTCCACCTCTCTAAGTCCAAATTTTGTTCTGTTCTGGTCTGCACCTCCACCACTGGTGCACAAATTGTTTCAGGTTTATGGAGTACAGACCTCAATGTTTCAAGACCCTGTTGTCCTAGCATTGTTGTTTTTGGTGAGCCTAATAGCCAGGGATTCCCAGATGTGAGAATACAATGGCCTGCTTTTCCTCGGAGAAATAAAGTTACTCATCTGTAGCAGGTGTTCTCCGAGGACCGCAGACCAAGTATTCTCACATACCCTCCCGCCTCACCTTGGAGTTGAATTCTTTAGGATTTTTACAGTGACTGAGGGGCCCAAGCACATCTGTTGGGCGGGAAAACTGCAGCACACGTGTGGTGGGATGCTATTAGAAATTTCTACAACTTGTCAGCATCTGCACCATGCTCCGTCAGATTACATCACCCAGATATGAGAGTACTTTTCTTGCTGTCCTCGGAGAACACCTACTACAGATGAGTACGTTTTCTTTATCCTGTTTTCTTAGGGTCTCTTCTTTGTGGAAGAATGGGGGCTGTTTAATTTACACTAAATGCACGCTGTGGCTTTCAGTGCCTGATTGGAGCTTTGATGTTCTCAGGATCAAGTTTACCATATTACAGTAGTGTGATGGGTTTCAGCTATATTTTCTTACATATTAGCAGTTTTCTAGTCAAATGTCCCCAATTTTTGTAGTTTTCTGTTTTAATTTGCATTTACGATGTTTTGCTTTCTGCCATATCAGAAATATGCTAGGCAGGTTTTCAGCTCTACCAAAAACAAAATATAGTGCTGAAAGAAATATATAGCCAGATGGTATATAGCTTTTACATTTTGGGGCTGGGTAGTTTCCACCTGCTGCTTTGGGTTTCCAGCTTGATAGATACCAAATTCTGTTGAACTATGGTGTAATTACAGTTTCTCCGAGGACAAGCAGGCTGCTTGTTCTCATGACTGGGTCGGTGTCCATGGCGGCCCAAGGAATGGAAATCTTCCTAGCAACAAAAGTTTGCTAGAGCCTTCGAGCGCATGCGTGGCCATCTTCCCGCCCGTCACTTGAGAGCCCCGATCAGTTCTTTTCTTTCCGTGGTATGAAAGTGACTGCTTGCGGTCTCTCTCCGTTCGGCCCGAAAAGAGCCTTCGTTTTTCTATTAGTTTTCGTCCTCCTTTGCCTTTTCCTTCTTTCTTAGGTTGTTTCCCTTCAAATTTAAAAAAATAACCAAAAAAACCCCCCTTTATTTCCTAGTTTTTCATCAAGTTTCCTTCCGCTTCTGTCGCGGCCCTCTTAGGCCGCTCGTCCGTGTTTCTAATTTTTGTGCCCTTATTTTTGGCACCATCGAGAATTTTGACTTCGCCGCCACTATTTTTCCATCGATGACATCGAGGACTCCCACCGGCTTCAAGGAGTGTACTCGGTGCAACTGGGCGATCTCAGGTACCGACCCCCACGCGTGGTGTCTTCAGTGCCTTGGGCCCGACCATCGTCCAGACGCATGTAAGTTGTGTCTTAGCCTTAAAAGGCGGATATAGGCATCGAGAAAAGCTCTTCGGGATCGTCTGTTTGGAGCTTTGCCTAGTTCTTTGACGTCGACATCGGCACCGGAGATGGCATCAACTTAGGGAGCGCAGGTAATGGCTGTCCAAAGACCACCACATGCTGAGAGCAGTGAGCCGTCGAGTGGGTCTCCACCTGCCTCGAAGACTCCTGCTGTGCAGTCCCACCGGGACCAACCACTTTCGGACCCGACCCCGAGGAGGCGTGTGGATTCCACGTCCTCCTCGTCAGTACCAAGGAGCATGGATATGACGTACATCAAGTGAAAGCTAAGAAGCATCGTCAACGGTCTCCTTCTAAGTACGGTACCGGGAGCTCCAGGACATCGAAGGATTCGGCACCCGTGAAGCATCGACGCCGGAAGGACCACTCACCCTCCATTCAAGAGGTGTCGGTGCGTCGGTCTCTTGACAGCCCAGTGCCGCCTCCTCACCCTCCACGGGTTCTGAAACCGACTCCTGCACTGAGCCCGCAGTCTTTCCCAACAGCGACTCTGGACGAGCGCATCTGAGCCATTCTTCCAGGTCTTCTGGAAGGGCTGCTGCGTCAGTCTACTCTGGTACCGGGGGCCCTTGCGCCCTCCGTACTGTCGATGGAAGCAGCAGCTGGCTCTCCGCCTGTGGTGAGGTCTCTTGCGGCATCGGCCTCGGCTGCCACCCAGGTCTACTTCCCGTCGACATTGCTGGAGGGAGCTTCATCGCCACCAGCACGGGAGTCGACTTCTTGACATAGCCATCGAGGACGTGGCTCCTTGGCGTCGAGAAGGGCCCGGTTTCGGACTGCAGTCAGGGAACTCTTGTCCGATACCAATGAGGATGCCTCGTGGGATGAAGTGGATCCCAGATATTTTTCTTCTGAGGAGTCTTGTGGTCTTCCCTCTGATGCTATGCCTTCACCAGAAAGAAAGCTTTCTCCGCCGGATAGTCTTTCTTTCTCTTCATTTGTCCGGGAAATGTCTGTGGCTATTCCCTTCCCTGTGGTCTCTGAAGATGAGCCCAGGACTGAGATGCTTGAGGTCCTTAAGTACATAAGTAATGCCATACTGGGAAAAGACCAAAGGCCCATCAAGCCCAGCATCCTGTCCCCGACAGCGGCCAATCCAGGTCAAGGGCACCTGGCAGCTTCCCAAACGTACAAACATTCTATACATGTTATTCCCGAAATTGTGGATTTTTCCCAAGTCCATTTAGTAGCATTCTATGGACTTGTCCTTTAGGAAAACCGTCCAAAGCCTTTTAAAACCCTGCCACGCTAATTGCCTTTATCATGTTCTCTGGCAACGAATTCCAGAGTTTAATTACGCGTTGGGTGAAGAAAAAGTTTCTCCGATTTGTTTTAAATATACTACACTTTAGTTTCATCGCATGCCCCCTAGTCCTAGTATATTTTTGGAAAGCGTGAACAGACGCATCACATCCACCTGTTCCACTCCACTCATTATTTTATATACCTCTATCATGTCTCCCCTCAGCTGTCTTTTCTCTAAGCTGAAAAGCCCTAGCCTCCTTAGTCTTTCTTCATACGGAAGTCGTCCCATCCCCACTATCATTTTTGTTACCCTTTGCTGCACCTTTTCCAATTCCACTATATCTTTCTTGAGATGTGGCGACCAGAATTGGACACAATACTCAAGGTGCGGTCGCACCATGGAACGAAACAACAGCATTATAACATCCTCACACCTGTTTTCTATATCTTTTCTAATAATACCCAACATTCTATTCGCTTTCTGAGCCGCAGCAGCACACTGAGCAGAAGGTTTCAGTGTATTATCAACGATGACACCCAGATCCCTTTCTCGGTCCATAACTCCTAACGTGGAACCTTGTATGACGTAGCTATAATTTGGGTTCTTTTTTCCCAAATGCATCACCTTACACTTGCTCACATTAAATGTCATCTGCCATTTACCCGCCCAGTCTCCCAGTCTCATAAGGTCTTTCTGTAATTTTTCACAATCCTGTCGCGAATTAACGACTTTGAATAACTTTGTGTCATCAGCAAATTTAATTACCTCGCTAGTTACTCCCATCTCTAAATCATTTATAAATATATTAAAAAGCAGCGGTCCTAGCACAGACCCCTGAGGAACCCCACTAACTACCCTTCTCCATTGTGAATACTGCCCATTTAACCCCACTCTCTGTTTCCTATCCTTCAACCAGTTTTTAATCAAACGCCTTTTGAAAATTCAGATACACAATATCAACCGGCTCCCCTTTGTCCACATGTCTGTTTACTTCTTCAAAGAATTGAAGTAAATTGGTCAGGCAAGATTTCCCCACACAAAAGCCGTGCTGACTCGGTCTCAGTAATCCATGTCCTTGGATGTGCTCTGTAATTTTGTTTTTAATAATAGCCTCTACCATTTTCCCCGGCACAGTCGTCAGACTCACCGGTCTATAATTTCCCGTATTTCCCATGGAACCTTTTTAAAAAATCAGCGTTACATTGGCCACCCTCCAATCTTCCGGTACCACGCTCGATTTTAATTATAAATTGCATATCACTAACAGTAGCTCCGCAAGTTCATTTTTTAGTTCTATCAGTACTCTATGATGAATACCATCCGGTCCAGGTGATTTGCTACTCTTCAGTTTGCCGAACTGCCCTATTACGTCCTCCAGGTTTACCATGAATTCAGTAAGTTTCTCCGACTCGTCCGCTTGAAATACCATTTCCGACACTGGTATCCTACCCAAATCTTCCTCGGTGAAGACCGAAGCAAAGAATTCATTTAATCTCTCCGCTACATCTTTGTCTTCCTTGATTGCCCCTTTTACCCCTCGGTCATCCAGCGGCCCAACCGATTCTTTTGCCGGCTTTCTGCTTTTAATATACCGAAAACATTTTTTACTATGTTTTTTTGCCTCTACTGCTATCTTTTTCGTAATCTCTCTTGGCCTTCTTTATCTGTGCCTTGCATTTGCTTTGACACTCCTTATACTGCTTCTTGTTATTTTCAGACAGTTCCTTCTTTCATTTTCTGAAGGCGTTTCTTTTAGCCCTAATAGCTTCCTTCATCTCACTTTTTAACCACGCCGGCTGTCTTTTGGACTTCCGTCTTTCTTTTCTAATTCGCGGAATATGTTTGGCCTGGGCCTCCAGGATGGTATTTTGAATAGCATCCACGCCTGTTATACAGTTTTTACCCTCTCAGTTGCCCCTCTAAGTTTTTACTTAACCGTTTTTCTCATTTTATCATACTCTCCTTTTTTAAAGTTAAACACTAACGTATTTCACTTCCTATGTATAGTTACTTCAAGGTTGATATCAAAACTGATCATATTATGATCACTGTTATCAAGCGGCCCCAGTACCATAACATTCCCCACCAGATCATGCGGTCCACTAAGGACCAAGTCTAGAATTTTTCCTTCTCTCGTCGGCTCCTGCACCAGCTGCTCCATAAAGCTGTCCTTGATTTCATCAAGGAATTGTACCTCTCTAGTGTGTCCCGATGTTACATTTACCCAGTCTATATTTGGGTAATTGAAGTCACAGTTATTATTGCATTGCCTATTTTGTTTGCGTCTTTGATTCCTTTTATCATTTCTGCGTCCTCCTGCTCATCCTGGCGAGGCGAATGGTAGTACACTCCTATCACCGTCCTTTTCCCTTTTCTGCATGGAATTTCAACCCACAATGATTCAAAGGTGTGATTTGTGTCCTGCTGAATTTGTAATCTATTTGAGTCAAGGCTCTCATTAATATACAATGCTACCCCTCCACCAGTCCGGTCCACCCTATCAGTACGATATACTTTGTACCCCAGTATGACAGTGTCCCACTGGTTATCCTCCTTCCACCAGGTCTCAGTAATGCCTATTATATCCAATTTTTCATTTAGTGCAATATATTCCAACTCTCCCATCTTATTTCTTAGACTCCTAGAATTTGCATATAGACATTTCAGAGTATGTTTGTTGACTCCTTGACTATCCTTCGCCATCTAAGGAGTCATCCACGGTCCCTTTGCATAATGTCCTTAAGAAGACATTGCTGAGGAACTGGATGAAACCATTAAGTAATCCCACCATCCCCCAAAAAGCTGAGTCCCAATATCGGATTCACGGTGAACCTGAGTTGATGAAGTTGCAGTTACCTCACGATTCTGTCATTGTGGATTCTGCTCTCAAGAGAGCCAAGGGTTCTAGAGATTTCACTTCGACGCCTCCGGGGAGGGAATCTAGAACCCTGGACTCTTTTGGTAGAAAGTCCTATCAGTCTTCTATGCTCGTGGCCAAAATTCAGTCTTACCAGCTCTTCATGAGCATTCACTTGAGGAACACTGTGAAGGAACTGGTGGACTTGGTCGATAAGCTCCCTCCGGAGCAGGCCAGGCCTTTTCAGGAGGTGGTCAGGCAGCAGAAGGAATGTCCTAAATTCCTGTCCAGGGGTGCTTACGATTCTTTTTATGTTACATCCAGAACTGCTGCCCAAGGTATACTGATGCGCATACTCTCATGGCTGCATGCCTCTGACCTGGACAATCGAGTCCAGCAGTGGATTGCGGATGTCCCTTGGCGGGGGGATAACATTTTTGGCGAGAAAGTCGTGCAGGTGGTTGATCAAATCACTCAGCGGGAAACCGCTATGGTCAATCTCTCCCGCTGGGCGCCTTCTGTTTCTAGACCTAAGGGCCCTGAACAAATTTCTGGTCCGAGAGAAGTTCAGGATACTTTCCCTGTGCACCCTTCTTCCATGATTCAGAAGAATGATTGGATATGCTCTCTGGACTTAAAGGATGCTTATACTCACATCCCGATACTTCCAGCTCACAGGAAGTATCTTCGATTCCGTCTGGGATCACAGCACTTCCAGTATTGGCGTCTGCGCCCAGGGTGTTTACAAAATGCCTGGCGGTAGTTGCAGCATCGCTATGCAGACTGGAAGTGCATGTGTTCCCTTATCTTGACGATTGGCTGGTGAAGAACACCTCGGAGGCAGGAGCTCTACAGTCCATGCAGATGACTATTCAACTGCTGGAACTACTCGGGTTTGTTTTATATTACCGAAAGTCCCATGTTCTTCCAGTTCAAAAGCTAGAAATTATAGGGGCTCTGCTGGACTTAGACGGCTCATGCCTGTCTTCCTGTGGCGAGAACAGACCATCTTCTATCTCTGGTTTCTCTGGCCAGAGCGTCTCAGCAGATCACAGCTCGGCAGATGTTGAGACGTCTGGGCCATATGGCCTCCACAGTTCATGTGACACCCATGGCCCGTCTGCACATGAGATCAGCTCAATGGACCCTAGCTTCTCAGTGGTATCAAGCTGCAGGGGATCTAGAGGATGCAATCCAGCTGTCCACCGATTTTCACAATTCCCTGCAATGGTGGACAAGTCGATCCAATTTGACCTTGGGATGTACTTCTCAAATTCCTCAGCCACAAAAGTGCTGACAACGGATGCATCCCTCCTGGGGTGGGGAGCCCATGTCAGTGGGCTTAACACTCAAGGACTTTGGTCCCTCCAGGAAAAAGGTCTTCAGGTCAATCTTCTGGAGTTGCAAGTGGGCTGGAACGCTCTAAAGGCCTTCAGAGATCGGCTGTCCTGTCAAATCATCCAAATTCGGACAGACAATCAGGTTGCGATGAACTACATCAACAAGCAGGGGGGTACCAGATCTCGCCTCCTGTGTCGGAAAGCCACCAGATGTGGCTTTGGGTTCGCAGTCACGGCATGCTACTTCAAGCCACGGATCTGGCAGGCGTAAACAACAGTCTGGCTGACAGATTGAGCAGGATAATGCAACCTCACGAGTGGTCGCTCAACATGGGTGTTTTGAGATAGATCTTCCGAGAGTGGGGCACCCCCTCAGTTGATCTTTTTGCCACTCAGATCAATCACAAGGTCCCTCAGTTATGTTCCAGACTTCAGGCCCACGACAAACTAGCGTCAGATGCCTTTCTCCTGCATTGGGGAACAGGCCTTCTGTATGCGTATCC
Source organism: Microcaecilia unicolor (assembly GCF_901765095.1). NCBI lineage: Eukaryota > Metazoa > Chordata > Amphibia > Gymnophiona > Siphonopidae > Microcaecilia > Microcaecilia unicolor. Next base: position 125,316,780 of record NC_044040.1, on the reverse strand, counting down.
TCCCATACCTCTAGTAGGGAATACTTTGCTGAAACTCAAGCAAGACTGCTGAACCATGATTCTGATTGCTCCTTTCTGGCCGCGTCAGATTTGGTTCCCTCTTCTTTTAGAGTTGTCCTCCAAAGAACCGTGGAGATTGGACTCTTTTCCAACTCTCATAACTCAGAACGAAGGGTGCTTCTGCATCCCAACCTTCAGTCTCTGGCTCTCACGGCCTGGATGTTGAGAGCGTAGAATTCGCTTCCTTGTGTCTGTCTGAGGGTGTCTCCCGAGTTTTGCTTGCTTCCAGGAAAGATTCCACGAAGAAGTGTTACTTTTTCAAATGGAGGAGGTTTGCCGTCTGGTGTGAGAGCAGGACTCTAGATCCTCGTTCTTGTCCTACACAGACCATGCTTGAATACCTTCTACACTTGTCGGAGTCTGGTCTCAAGACCAACTCGGTAAGAGTTCACCTTAGCGCAATTAGTGCTTTTCATTGTGGTGTGCAAGGTAAGCCGATCTCTGGACAGCCTTTAGTTGTTCTCTTCATGAGAAGTTTGCTTTTGTCAAAGCCCCCTGTCAAACCTCCAGCAGTGTCATGGGATCTCAACGTCGTTCTCACCCAGCTGATGAAGCCTCCGTTTGAGCCACTGAATTCCTGCCACCTGAAGTATTTGACCTGGAAGGTCATTTTCTTGGTGGCTGTTACTTCAACTCATATGGTCAGTGAGCTTCAAACCCTGGTAGTGCATGCTCCTTATCTCAAGTTTTATCATAACATAGTCCTCCGCACTTAGCATAAATTTTGCTGAAGGTGGTGTCGGAGTTCCATCTGAACCAGTCAATTGTGTTGCCAACATTTTTTTCCCGTCCTCATACCTGCCCTGCTGAACGTCATTTGCACACCTTGGACTGCAAGGAAGCTTTGGCCTTCTATGTGGAATGGAGAAGCCCCTTCAGACAGTCCGCCCAAATGTTTGTTTCTTTCGACCCCAACAGAAGGGGAGTGGCTGTCGGGAAACGCACCATTTCCAATTGGCTAGCAGATTGCATTTCCTTCACTTACGCCCAAGCTAGGCTGATTCTTGAGGGTCATGGCACGGCTCATAGTGTTAGAGCCATGGCAGCGTCAGTGTCCCACTTGAAGTCAGCCACTATTGAAGAGATTTGCAAGGCTGCGACGTGTTCATCAGTCCACACATTCACATCTCACTACTGCCTTCAGCAGGATACCCAACGTGACAGTCAGTTTGGGCAGTCGGTGATGCAGAATCTGTTTGGGGTTTAGAATCCAACTGCAGCCCCCTAGGCCCATTTTTATTCTGTTCCAGGCTTCACTCTCAGTTAGATGTTCTAGTTCGTAGTCAATCCTTGTTCTGTCCTCGCTATTGCAAGGCCCAGTTGACCTTTTCTTTGTTGTTTGAGTGAGCCTGGGGGCTAGGAATACCCCAATCGTGAGAACAAGCAGCCTGCTTGTCCTCAGAGAAAATGAAGATACATACCTGTAGCAGGTATTCTCCGAGGACAGCAGGCTCGTTGTTCTCATATACCTGCCCACCTCTCCTTTGGAGTTGTCTTTCTCTTTCTTATTGCTTTATCAAACTGATCGGGGCTCTCGCGCTACAGGCGGGAAGATGGCTGCGCATGCGCGGTATGCGCTCCCCGCGCACTCGAAGGCTCTAGCAAACCTTTGTTGCTAGGAAGATTTCCGTTCTTCAGGCCGCTGTGGACGCCGACCCAGTCGTGAGAACAATCAGCCTGCTGTCCTCGGAGAATACCTGGTACAGGTATGTATCTTCATTGTATGTAGGTTTTAACTTTTTTGGCTGGGTGGTTTCCTCCTCCTGCTTTCGGTTTCCAGCTTGATTGGTACCAAATGTTTTGGGACTATGGTGTAATTAGGTTTCATTCACTATCAACTGGTTTTTTTCCCCAGTTTTATATCTTATTTTCCCCTCTTCCACTCCGCCTGATAATTGAAATAGTCCTCAACTGGGGTTGAAATGACTTCTCCTTCAGGAATCTGGCTAACGTGAGCCGTGATTCTTCCACACTATCCTCAGCTTGCACATGGAGAAGAAAATCTGACTCAAATGAAAGCTAAGAAGAAGAAGAGGAGGAGGAAGAGGAGTAGCCCAATGGTTAGTGTAGTGGGCCTTGATCCTGGCGATCTGGGTTCAATTCCCACTGCAGCTCCCTGTGATCTTGGGCAGGTCACCTGACCCTCCATTGCCCCAGGTATAAAAACTTACATTGTGAGCCCTCTAGGGACAGAGAAAATTTCCTGCTTATATTGTGTACAGTCCTGCATACATCTAGAAGCACTATAGAAATGAGTGGAGGAGTGGCCTAGTGGTTAGGGTGGTGGACTTTGGTCCTGGGGAACTGAGGAACTGAGTTCGATTCCCACTTCAGGCACAGGCAGCTCCTTGTGACTCTGGGCAAATCACTTAACCCTCCATTGCCCAATGTAAGCCGCATTCAGCCTGCCAGGAGTGGGAAAGCGCAGGGTACAAATGTAAGTACAACAAAAAAAATTAGTATTAGTAGTACCTCCACATGTCAGTGCAGTTTGAATGGGCATGATGGGTTAGTCACTACCTTTCCTTAGCCTCCTTTTTTTTTCCTTTCCTTTCCATGCCACACCCTCTTCCCTATCATCCCCCCTTCCCTTGGCTTCTGGCTCACCCCCTTTTTCACACAAGGCTCAACCGATCTTTCAGATTCATCTCCTTTTCTCTCCCTCCCATATTCAGCCACTCATTCACTCTTTCCTTTCTCTCACTTCCCCCTTCCCCCAAGTTCAGTGCCTGCCTCAGAAATATAGCCTCATTCTTAACCCTTTCAGGACCTTTTCTTCCTTCTCTTTCTTCACTCACAAGCTTATCTTTTCAGAAACATCTCATTTCTTTTTCAATCACCTGTGTAGGCCATTTTCCTCTCACCTACTTTTACTCATCCATTCTCAGCACATGTATGTTTGTCTTGGGTTCTGTACGCACCTATCTCTGCCCCTTAAGTTCTTTATATGCTCATAATAAGAACTACACCTGCAAGGTACTGTAAATATGACAGTTTATTTGTAGCTGTTACAAATTTAATCACTAGGAACTAGTTTACAGTTTATTAAAACTTTTGTTATACCGCTTTAGCTGAATAAACAGGGTAAAGCAGTGTACAAACTGAAATCAAAGTTGGAAAGGAACTCCATTAATGATTGAAAAGTTAGACAAAATACATATTTGCCAAGCAAACAAAAACAGTAGCTCAATCAGGTCACATATGTACAGTCTGTCATCACAGATTCCAGCATAGCAGTCTTCAGAAACAGGGAAAAACCATACCCATTTAAACTGCACACAGTCCCTTGTAAACTTGTTAAAATAAAGTTTTCACTGAAGATTTAAATTTGACAAAACGTTGTTCTGTCCGACTATGTGAAGGGAGACTATTTCAAATGGCAGGTGCTATGATAAAGAAATTGGTATGTCTAGTAGAATCCTATTTTGCTAATGCTGGTCCAGGAAGTACCAGTCTATAGTCATTTAACAAAGGCAAAATATGTGCAGGAGAGTAAGGGAGGTAAATGTTGCCAGGCATTGTGGAGCTCTCATAAGAACAGCACGGAAAATAAGAATCGGTAAATTATACTGTATGGTTTTTTTTTTAAACAAAACCAAATGAAAACAGTACCGTCTTGTTCTGACCTCACGCTTCATACAGCAATAAAAATACTCCTAACTAATCCTGATGCTAAAATAATTATAACAGTCTTCCAAACTCTGATTCCAGGAATGACCAACTCCAACTTTTCTCTCAGAAATAGTGAAGCACTGTTTGTTCTTCCAGCTCGAGTGCCCTCCTGGAGGCAAAGAGAAACAAAGGGTAGAGAATAAGGAAAAGACACTTCTATTATGTTACCAAAGGATGGGCTAGATGGACCATTGGTCTGACCCAGTATGGCTACTCTTATGTTCTTATGTTATGATCAGACTAATGGGTTATGTCCATCAACCCACAGGCGGAGGTAGAGAGCACCACTAATTTGTGCTATATCTGGTTCTGTGCAGTTAGCTTACCCAGTATTTTCTATCTCCAGCAAGTTGATAGCAGTTCCTGTGCAGCTCTGTGGCTGATTTGGTGGTGATCTATCTGTCCAGCAAGGTTTCAGGAGATTTGGGGTTGAGTGGCTTCTACATCTACAGCCAGGGTGCAAACCTGGTGGTCCAGGTCCCTCCCCTCTCCTCATGTTCACCCTTCTGCCGCCTTCCTCTTCCCATTGTCTCCTGCCTCCTTGAAAATATAAATAAATAAAAGGCCCGGGAAGGAAGAGTGTTAGTATTGCTTCACTTTTAAGGGAAGCTATTCACTTGTGTCTCGGACCTGGCATTCCTCATACTGTGAGTACTGTTTTCCTCTTTATTATGGAAGTGGAACGTGTGAAACGTTGTTCCCTGTGTGGCAGCTAGAGAACTGCTTCAGGGTAGTGTACACGATATACATGGGGGCTTTGGGGGGGGGCCCAGAGCTAAATTTGACCAACTCTGTGTCCTGGTATGAGAGATACCGCACAGGCTGATAGGCTGGTTTTGACAGGCTTTCCTGTGGATACAGTGGCTCGCGATTCCACCGTGGCTATTTTAAAACCGTGGCGGACTTGTCCCTGCTCTCCCTGCCCGATTCTCAGGCCCTCTTTTCTTTTTTACAGAGGTCTAATGTCCCCTCCGTGAGAAACGGTACTGCCTTACCCTTTTCCCAGGACTTTGTATTGCTCTTGCACCAGGCCTTTTTACTCAAAAGGCAATAGCTGGGTGATAATCTTGTGCTCCTCTGGAGAGTCAACTGTCTAAGAGACGGAGAATCGATTCTGTTAGGCAGCCTGAGGATTTTTCCCCCTTGTCTCCTCATGAGTTTGAGGGTGCCTTCTCAGTTTCTTCTGATCTTTGTGAGGCTCAGTGTGTGTTGGATGAGGACGTGCCAGGGCTGAAGGAGATGTTCCTTTAGTGGCCAGATTTGTTCATTAAGAAAGAATGCCCCTTGCTGATTACTAAGGCCTTGGAGGTTCTCAACATTTCACCTCCTTCAGGTCAGTGAATGTCTGTGGCCCCATTCCATAATATCTGGCACTAAAAAGCCTGCCAAATTCTTTCATATCCATGAGTTAATGCATAAGCTTATTTCGACTCAATGGGATTTTCCAGAATCTAGCCTTGGTGTGGCCAGGGCTATGGCCAAGCTTTACCCAATTCTTCCTATGGAGCTTGAACAGCTAGCTGTGCCTAAGATAGATACATTTATTACGACAGTGATCAAAAAGGCTGGTATCCTGGTGGAAGGCAGTATAGCGCTTAAGGATGCACATGACTGCAAAATAGAGGCTGCCTTAAAGTTATCTATCTCTATAAAACGCACCTCCAACGTTCTATTGAAGCCTCACCTGCAAGCCGGAAATGTCTCCCTTTGTGGTGGTGTAGATATCTGGTTTGCCCATGAGTGTCTGCCACGCCTTCGCGTCAAACGTGATGACGTCGAGGGCGGAGCACTGACACTCAACGAATCAAGGAAGCCCATTGGTTAATCTCTGTTTCCACACCACAACGCAGCCGTCATTCCCATACACTCAAAACCAAACAAAATTGCCGCTGCACCCCGCCCCCCCCCCCCGCCCACAGTCCCCCTCACTCACCCTCCTGCAGCCGCTCGCTCACCGTTACGCCGCACCCCCTCTCCTCTCCGACTCTGGCCATGCAGCAGGATGATTACTACATACGAGTGGAAGTGACCCAATCAACTACAATGTAAGCAAGGGAACCCATTGGTTAATCGTTGTTTCCACTCCCCAACACAGCCGTCATTCCCATACACAAAACCAAGCACACCTAGGAGCTGCTGATCCACATTGTCTGTTTTTTTTCTTCTTCCATCTGAAACATGTCTACTACTTACTACTTAACATTTCTAAAGCGCTACTAGGGTTACGCAGCGCTGTACAAATTAACATAGAGGGACGGTCCCTGCTCAAAGAGTTTACAATCTGGGGCAGTCTGGATTTACTTCAATCTGAAACATGTCTAAAGCGGTTTCTACTGGATAAACTGCGCCTTAACAGGTAAAAGACAAAAGGTTTTTGTTTGTGGTTTCTTACTGCACACCTTTTTAATTTATTTGAAAGCTACCCATCTGTACATATGAATATCATGAAATCTAAATTAAATATCACTAAAACAGCTTTAAAAATTATTCTACCTGGTAGAAACAGCAATTTTAAACTCTGTATTTTCAGATCATTTGTCAGCAATACAAAGTTTATCCAGGTAAGTGCCTGTGGCTGCGTCAGACCCGCCGTTGCCTGTCAATGTGTGTCACTGAAAGAGTATGAGGGAGTTCCATCTGCCTGTAGGTCAGGACAGGACTTAGCTGCTGGACGCCAGAAGCAGTATCTCCTTAGGTTGACAGCAAATAGCAACCCCCACCCCACCAAGCAGGGAGAGGGAGGGACCCTGGAATTGAGAGGGGGACTATGGAACTGGGAGGGAGGGAGGGAGGGAAGGTGACCCTGGAACTGGGAGGGTGGGGACCCGGAAACTCTGAGGGAGGGTGGGGGGGACCCTGAAACGGGAAGTGACCCTGGAACTCGGAGGGAGGAAGGGGGGATGACCCTGGAACTCGGAGGGACGGAGGGAGGGATGGAGGGGGGACCCTGGAACTGGGAGGGAGGAGGGAGGGGCCCCTGGCACACACTCTGATTCTCACACACACACTCTCTATCTCACGGACACACTCGCATCCAGTCTCACTCTCTCTTTCTCACACACACACACACACTCGCACATTCACTCTCTCATACAGTCAATCTCACAAACACTCTCTCAAACATACACACTCCGAGGAAAACCTTGCTAGCGCCCGTTTCATTTCTGTCAGAAACGGGCCTTTTTCACTAGTCTTTTCATATTGCAACCCTGTGCTTGCAGGCAACAATTTTTGCCTCCTATGCTGTTAGGGCCTCTTTATCTTGGGCACAGCAGCTTGATTCACCTCCTGAATTTATGCCCTCCCTGGAGGCGGGCTTGTTATATGTAGCAGGTGCTCTCTGACTTGTTGCAGGCCTTGGCTAAGAAGATGGCAGTCACGATTGCAGCTAGGAGGTGGTTCTGTTTGCGTCATTGGTTTGCAGACATGGCCTCTAAATCTCACTAGGCTAAGTTTCTGTTTAGAGGGAAGTTGCTTTTTGGAGAGGACCTGGAGAAGATGGTTAAGGATCTTGGGGATTCTAAATCCCAGCATTTACCCGAGGATAGGACTAAGTTGATCTTTAGGTCTTCCAAGGCCCAGGTTAGGGAGGCTAGGCACTATAGGCCCAGTAAGACAGGGCTGAAGCCTTTTTCTCCAGGTCAGTCTTCTTTTGGGGGTCTAAGAAAGCTTCCTCCTCTGGCTCTTGCTCCTCTCCCTCTTCAGCTCCCCACCCAATGATGGAGTGCAAGTTTACTCCTCACCCAACAATGTGGGAGGGTGTCTTTCCCTATTTTACCAGGAGTGGGCCAAAATTATCACAAATCATTGGGTTCTGGATATAATAAATGATGGTTACAGGCTGGAATTGTGCCCCCTTTCATAGATCTCTTCCTAGAATCCCCGTGCAGGGCTCTGTCCAAGTGACAGGCAGTTCTGTCCACTCTGCAGTTGCTGTTGGTGCTCAGGACAGTGCTGTCCCTCCTTAGGAGTGGGGAACTGGAAGGTATTCCATCTACTTTGTGGTCCCAAAGAAAGGCGGGACATTTCATCCGGTGTTGGACCTCAAAGGAGTCAACAGATTGCTCAAGCTGCAACAGTTTTGGATGGAGATGCTGAGATCTGTCATTGCCTCAGTCCAGCTGAGAGAGGATTTGACATCCTTGGACCTCAAGGAGGCTTATTTACACATCCTTATCTGACCACCTCACAGGAAGTTTCTCTATTTTGCGATTGTAGAGAATGGCCAGACCTTGTCATTCGGCTCTCCATGGCACCCCGAACCTTTTCCAAGATCATGGTGGTTGTAGCTGCCTTTCTAGGGAAGGAAGGGATTCAGGTTCATCCTTTATCTGGACATCTGGCTGATTCGGGTCCATTCTGAACAGGAGAGCATTGTGGCAACCTTCAGGGTGGTGTCCCTCCTGACCTTTCTGGGTTGGGTGGTGAACTTTGACAAGAGCCTCCTTACTCCAACTCCAACTCTGGAATATCTGGGGGACCATTTCAATATTCATGAAGGGTGTTTCTTTATGTCACTCACCAAGTGAAACTCTGGGACCAGATCCACCATGTCCTCTCTCTCAAATCCCAGGGCTTTGGATTATGTTCAGTTCCTGGGTTCTATGGCGATGACTCTAGAGTTTGTCTCCTGGGCTCATTTCCACATGTGCTCCCTTCAGGTATCTCCACTGAGTTGTTGGGCCCCAGTTTTGGAGGACTATGAGATGTGAATTCAATGGTCTCACCAGACCTGGGTGAGCATGGCCTGGTGGCTTCATTCTCAGTCTCCAGGTGGGCCTTCCTCTCAACATGGTCAGTCACTTTGTGTGTCATAATGTCAGATATCAGCCAGTCGGGTTGGGGATCACATTATCTCCATTACACGGTGCATGGACTGTGGTCTCCCAGGGAGGCCTCTTGGCCTATCAACAAGCAAGAGCTCAGAGCAATCAGGAATGCACTTTTGGCATTTGCTCCTCACATTTGAGGCATGCCACAGAGAGTGTGCTTGGACAACATGACGGTGGTTTCTTATGTCAATAGACAAGGGTACGAAGAGTGCTCCTCTTTCCTTTTTCATTGGGAGGAGGAGAATGTCGTCCCCCCCCCCCCCCCCCACCCACCCCTCAGCCACTCACATTGTGGGAGCTATGAATATGGAGTTTGATTACCTAAGCAGAGTGTCTTTCGATCCGGGGAAGTGGTAGCTATCCAGCCAGGTGTTCAATCTTATCACCTCCCACTGGGACCTTCCCACTGTGGATCTGATGGTGAATAGGAACAACATGCAGACCTGTGCTTTTTTCAGTCGCTTAAGGGTACTGGGATCTCGGGGAGTGGGTGCTCTAGCTCAGCCTTGGCATCTGCATTTTCCGCCATGGCCGATGATAGACAGAACTCTGATGCATAGCTCTACATCTGGACTAGGTGATTCTAGTGGCACAGGACTGGCCCAGGCATCCCTGGTATGCAGATCTAGTGTGTCTACAGATATCCCCTTCCTTATGCCTTCCCTGTCCAAGGGACCTATTACATCAGGGTCCAATTCTCATAGAGGATCCCTCCCGCTTTGGTGTTATGGCCTGACTTTTGAAAGGGCTTGGCTCCAGAAGAAAGGATATACAAAGGATGTCGTAGCTACCTTGCTACAAGTTCAGAAGAGATCCATATCTACAGCCTATGCCAGGGTTGGGAGAACCTTTGAGAGTTAGGCGAAGTAGCGAGGCGTTACCCCCTACAGACTTCACTGCCGTACATTTTGTCCTTTCTTCAGAATGGTTTAAAGCAGGGTAGCAGCCTTGGCGTGTTACAGGGTACATGTGCAATGCACTTCAGTTGTGGCTCATCCTGATGTTGTACATTTTCTACGAGTAGTGACTTATCTCGGCCCCCCCCCCCCCCCTCTGCACAGGCTTTGTCCTCCATGGGATCTGAATTTGGTGTTGCATGCTTTGCAGAGTCCCCTTTGAACCTCTATCTCGGGCTACTGTCAAGAATCTGACATTGAAAACTTTTTTCCTGGTAGCCATTTTTTTCAGCTAGAAAGATTTCTGATCTCCAGGCATTTGTTTATTTATTTAGGCATTTATATCCCACACTTTCCCGCCCATGGGCAGGCTCAGTGTGGCTTACATTAGTTCAAAAAGGCTTAACAGCATTAACTTAGAGAACCCTTTGTGCAGGTTTTCACAGATGGGTGTGTTCGTCCGCACGCTTCCTTCCTTTCTGCCAAAAGTAGTTTCATCTTTTCACCTCAAACAGACGATTTTCCTTCTGCCCTTCTATCCTTTTGGATGTGAAATGGTCTCTTATTTGGTATTTGAAGGTTACCAATGATTTCCATTGTTCTGTTCTGTTCTCAGGCCCTAGGAAAGGCCTGCAGGCTTCTAAATCCACGGTGGCACACTGGCTTAAGGACACTATTTCCATGGCGTATTTGCTTGCAGGGAAGGTTGCTCTGCTGAATTTTGCCCATTCTACGCGCTCTCTTGCTACTTCCTTTGTGGAATCTCAAGCTATTTCTTCAGAAGAAATTTGCCGCTCAGCCACATGAGCTTCTTTTCATACCTTTTAGAACACTATCGATTGGATTTGGGTGTGAAAAGTGGGAGTCATCCTTTAGCATTAAGGTGCTCTCTGTGGTGGTGTCTCGCTCCCACCCTACTTAAGGATTGCTTTTCTACATCCCATTAGTCTGGACTGATCCTTTGGTGACATAATGGAAGGAAAAATTTGTTCTTATCTGATTATCAGTCCAAGACCTGCCCTGTAGTATCTTGCTATGTTTTTGTATGTAGTTATGGGCTGTTTGTTTTCTGGACTTCCTCTTCCTATATGGATTTCTTCCGTTGTTAAAGGAGGCAGGAGTTTGTTTCTTCTGATTTCTATTTGCTGGCTATTAAATACTGGCTAACGCTAACTGCATGGAACCAGATATAGCACAAATTAGTGGTGCTTTCTATCTCCGCCTGCTGGTTGATGGACATAACCCATTAGTCTGGATTGATCCTTTGGGACTAAAGAAAAGAAAATGATACGGTAATAACTAATTTTTCCTTTTTAATGAGATCTGAGAATTACAGGCCGGCTACCAAAGTGAAATGAATATGCCCTTCAGTGAGAATGTCATATACTATTTGTCTTTGGAAAAAGCAAAGCTACTCACATTTAACAGGTGTTTTCCATGGACAGCAGGATGGACATTCTCTGGAACTTCCACTCCCAAGATCCTAGAATGGTAAACAGGTCTTATAAATAAGCAGTGGATTATCCCATCTTAAGAATGGCATATGGAATTTTCTTTTAGGAAGTTATCCAAACCATTTTTAAACCCTGCTAAACTAATTCCCTTTACCACATAGGGTCAGGCAGTTCTAAATGAACATAAGGCTGGAGGACATTCCAAAGTGATGGAGCAGTACATTAGAATGCACTATTTCTAGTTGATTCCAACACAGCCTTCTGTGGTGATGAGATCTATAGTTGATAATCATTAAAGGATTGAAGGAGTCTAGGTGGAGCATAGGGAATAGAATGGGTAGCAAGATATGGAGTATTATGATGCAGGGCCTTAAATGTATCTTAAACTGTATGCGATAGATAATAGGAAGCCGGTGATAATAAAGAAGTGTAATATGATCAAACCACTTAGTTCTTGTAAGAATTCGAGGAGCCATTTTTTCTACCATTTGAAGATGCCATAGAAAATAACCCAGAATAAATGGAATTACAGTAATTAAATGAGAAGTTATAAAAGCATACAAAAACGTCTGTTGAGAGGAATGATCAAGAAAAGGCTGAACAATATGAAATTGACAGATATCATAAAAGGATGTCTTCACCAAAGATGTGATCTGTTCGTTAAGTCAGTTCTTAGTCCAAAATTATCCCAAGATATTTAAAGGAAGGTACCAACTGAATTGGATGACCATTAATCATTGGTGCAATAGAAAGGTGCAAATGGATTACCAGTAATCCAAGCAGCAATTTTTTTTTAAAATTTTAATTATGTTTTCCAAATAATATGACAAAAATAAAACTTGTTACGGAAGAATTATAAAGCTCAAGCAGATTAAAAACAAAAAAATAGAAAACAATCCACCTGTGAGCAACCTTGAGCAACAAAGGGAGGAGGAACAGCAGAAAAATGAGAGATGATGTTAACTAAATAATAAACCAATAAACTTATAAAAATAAAGAAAAACAATTAAATGTAGGTATATTACAGCTCTATAATGTTGAAAATTTCTGATAACTTGGGATTCTATCATTCAGGAGGCTTTGGTGAGGTAACAACTTTTCTTTGAATCCAGAAACAATTTCAGTTGTTTTGGATTCCAGAAAACATACGTCTGTTCATTTAGTTTTATCTTACATTTAGCAGGAAAATGCAGAAAAATCTGACCACCAAGTGCCAGTATTTCCTGATGCATACTATTTTTCCTGTGTTTGCTTAGAGGCATCTAGAAACATCCAAATTCTTTGACCCCAAAACTCAACCTAGTATTGAATCTTTATCAGGCTCAAATACAAATGTAATAAGGAGAGTCGATCTTTCCTTGGCGTCATCTAGAGATGTCTCCAAAAAAGTTGTTAAATTTAAATAATCTGGGAATACAGTTTCAGCTACTCCTTGAGCTCTTTGTTCCTCGTTTCTTCTTTTGTAGGGCAAATAGAAGCTCTTTTGGATTGGTGGTATAGTCTCTTCCATGAGCCTAAATTTCTCCCAAAGGCACTTCTTAAAATGTTCTTTAGTCGATATCGTAAGGATAACTGGAAAATTGATTACTCTCAGATTGAGTACGCAGCTTGTTCTCCATAATCTTCAAAATTGGCGCTTCTATTCTTTCTGTGTTTTCTATGTCCCTCAAGTGTGCTCCATGGGCTGGAGTAATAACTTCTAAAGTGCTCACTCGGTCATCCATTCTGCCCATAGACACCTCTAGGACATTCACTCTTCCATTCAGTCTGCTCTAAGGACACCAAGGCAGTCCAGATAGAATCGAGAGTTACCTTCTCACGCTTTAATAGCTTCAAAGAGCTCACTACTACTACTACTATTTAGCATTTCTATAGCGCTACAAGGCGTACGCAGCGCTGCACAAACATAGAAGAAAGACAGTCCCTGCTCAAAGAGCTTACAATCTAATAGACAAAAAATAAATAAAGTAAACAAATCAAATCAATTAATGTGAACGGGAAGGAAGAGAGGGGGGTAGGTGGAGGCGAGTGGTTACAAGTGGTTACGAGTCAAAAGCAATGTTAAAGAGGTGGGCTTTCAGTCTAGATTTAAAGGTGGCCAAGGATATGGGGCAAGACGTAGGGGCTCAGGAAGTTTATTCCAGGCGTAGGGTGCAGCGAGACAGAAGGCGCGAAGTCTGGAGTTGGCAGTAGTGGAGAAGGGAACAGATAAGAAGGATTTATCCATGGAGCGGAGTGCACGGGAAGGGGTGTAGGGAAGGACGAGTGTGGAGAGATACTGGGGAACAGCAGAGTGAGTACATTTATAGGTTAGTAGAAGAAGTTTGAATAGGATGCGAAAATGGATAGGGAGCCAGTGAAGGGTCTTGAGGAGAGGGGTAGTATGAGTAAAGCGACCCTGGCGGAAGATGAGACGGGCAGCAGAGTTTTGAACTGACTGGAGAGGGGAGAGGTGACTAAGTGGGAGGCCAGCAAGAAGCAGATTGCAGTAGTCTAAACGAGAGGTGACAAGGGTGTGGATGAGGGTTTTGGTAGAGTGCTCGGAAAGAAAGGGGCGGATTTTACGGATGTTGTAAAGAAAGAAACGACAGGTCTTGGCAATCTGTTGGATATGAGCAGAGAAGGAGAGAGAAGAGTCAAAGATGACCCCAAGGTTTCGAGCTGAGGAGACAGGGAGAATGAGAGAGCCATCAACAGAAATAGAAAACGGGGGGAGTGGGGAGGTGGGTTTGGGGGGGGGAAATGAGAAGCTCGGTTTTGGTCATATTTAATTTCAGGTGGCGTTGAGACATCCAGACAGCAATGTCAGACAAGCACGCTGAAACTTTGGTTTGGATGCAAGGTGAGATATCAGGGGTAGAAAGGTAGATTTGGGAGTCATCAGCATAGAGATGGTAGAAAAAGCCATGGGATGAGATTAATGAACCAAGGGAAGAAGTGTAGATAGAAAAGAGGAGGGGACCAAGAACAGAACCCTGAGGTACGCCGACAGGCAGAGGGATAGTAGTAAAAGAGGATCCACCAGAGTGAACACTAAAGGTGCGGAGGGAGAGGTAGGAAGAGAACCAGGAAAGGACAGAGCCCTGGAATCCAAGTGAGGACAGGGTATCGAGAAGTATGCTGTGATCGACAGTGTCAAAAGCAGCGGAAAGATCAAGAAGAATGAGGATGGAATAGAGACCTCTGGATTTAGCCAGTAATAGGTCATTGGAGACTTTAGTAAGCACAGTTTCGGTTTAGTGGAGAGGGCGAAAACCAGATTGTAGTGGGTCAAGAATAGCATGTGAGGAGAGAAACTCAAGGCAGCGGCGGTGAACAGCACGCTCAAGTAATTTGGAGAGAAAAGGAAGGAGGGAGATGGGTCGGTAATTAGAGGGACAAGTAGGGTCGAGTGAAGGTTTCTTAAGGAGAGGTGTGACCACAGCATGTTTAAAGGCAGCAGGGACAGTCGCAGTGGAAAGTGAGAGGTTGAGAATGTGACAGATAAAAGTGTGATAAAAGGTTGAGAATGTGACAGCTCAGTGTTTCAGGAGGCCTCACTGTCACAAGCCTCCAGTGTCCCCCACACAAAGTACTGAAATCTCTGCATCCTTTGCCTTGCTTTGCTCAGTGTTTCCTCCACAGCAAGGATTTTGGAATCAGGCGACATTACCGTTGGACCAATACCGACGTTCAGGGTGCAAACCGAACCCATTGCATCCCTGAGTTCAGCCCCTCCAAGGATCTGGTTGGAATCCTGGAAATGTGTCCAGGGAGTAGAGGTGGGCGACGATCCTCGGGGCTCAAAGCTTTCTCAAGTCAGCAGGAGTCTCTCTGCTCTAACAGCGAGGGTTACACCTGAGACTAATGATGCTGTAGCAGATGCGTGAACCATCTGGGGTATCGTCCGTTGGGTTCTCGGTAGAGGTTTCAACACCTTCTCCTTGACCCTCCCTTTCCGTTTCCCCATTCTGTCAGCGTTCAGCAAAAAAAATAAACAATAAGGTAAACCAGAATAAGAGCTATGCGCATCACGTCTGTGAGTTGACACCATCTTGTTCCCCAGCAAGTGTTTTTGAAGGGTAAAGATTAAGTTGATTTTCTGGTAACCATGAAGATATGGTTTCCAAAGTCAGGTTAGGCTGATGGGAATCAATATGAAACACTATTAAAATATCTGTGTAGAAAAATGCATGAAGACCAAGATCTTGCATAATAGTTGCAAGAGGACTGATAAAAACAATTCATCAGTAATGGAGCCAATATTGGTCCTTGCAGAACCCCACAGGAGATTGGATAAGTTTTTGAAGTAAAATCAACTGACAGATGCTGGAGTACCGAGGGCACTGGTGCCAAACTCTTATGGAGCTTTAGCCCATCCTGGAGGCCTGTGTGATACCTGTCTGCTGTTTGACACAGAATCGGCACAGGTGAGACGGTGTCATTGTCCAGTGTATCAAAGAAGGAAGTTCCCTCGAGTCACAGAAGGACCTCCATACCTTGGTAGTCCTGCACAGGAGGCCTGAGGCAGACACAGATTTCTGTCTCTCCTTGCGAGTGTTTTTTTGAGTCTGATTTGGACTGTGCTTGGGAGTCTGATCAGGAGCCAGAGTTGCTTTCAGAAGAGGGGTCCCCTGGCATCCCATCATAATCCACTTCACCTCATGAAAGGAGAAGTTCTCCCTCTGAGGAGTTTTCCTTCACTTATTTTGTAAGGGAGATGTTGAAGTCCATCCTATTTAAGTTGGATGTAGAGGATGAGCCCAGGTCAGAAATGTTGAAGATGCTTGACTTTGAAGCCCCTGTAAAGAAAGCTTTGATGGTGCCCTTGCACCTTAGGATGGTACAGATGAAACAGTGGGAAACCTCCTGTCCCCCCAATCCATTCCCATTCATGCTAAGGCTAACTATGTATGGAGTCCAGAAGGTTCCTGGATTTGAGAAGCTCCAACTTCCATTCCACTCCATGGTCATCAAATCCACCCTCAAAAGAGCCAAGAGCTCCAAGGTTCACTCCTCAGTGCCCCTGGGGAGGAAGGCTTGGACATTGAAGTCTTTTGGAGGAAGGATTTCCACAAAACGAACAAGAAAACTATGAAAGAAATCTGTCATCAAACTTTCAATAAGGTTATGTCCGTGTTCCCACTCTAAACCTCCCCCTCCCCACCCCAAAAAAACAAAACATGATCGAGTGAGTTGACTCACAAGTTCAGTTGAATCCAGGACAACAACCGTATCGTACTCAGATGCAAACTGCTGCGGCTCCATCCAGGAGGGCGTGCTTTTACCTCCCTTAACCATGCCTAATATGAACTATGAATCTTGTGGTAGAGAGAGAGAAAAAAAACCTGGACAAGTCTGAGGTGCTTGCGGCATGAGGTCTCTAAGCAAAACAGAGGGTTCTCGCTTTTCCACCAGATAAGCATACGTTTAAAAAGAATTTAAAATTAAGCTCCTGGCCCTGTGCGGAAGGGACTTAATGTACACATCCCACCCTGCATGAAACAATTTCAAATGTTTGGGCGAGCAATTAGCATGCCTTCGTTCTAAAAGCATCATTTCATGCATACGATTTATCCAGGCCCAAAAAGAAGGGACCTGCTCCCCAACCCACGCACCAAGAATAACCTGCTTACCTATGGCTCCTGCTTTACAGAGAAATAAAACCTGTGACCGATTGGGGGTGCGAAAGGCTTCATATTTATCTAGCAACAGCCCTGCTGGGGAAAATGGTAACCTATGGCCCAATAACCTCCCAAGATAATTTAAGACAGCTCTTCAAAAAAGCTTTATTTTCGGACAACTCCAAAAAGCATGAAAGAGAGAATTATGACCTTGCTGATACTTCTGGCAGACTGGGGTCCCTACTTCACCCACTTTAAACATTTGTTCTTGTGTGAAGTATGTCCTGTGTAGTGTACAGAACTGACTCTCCCGTACCTCAACACTCACTGAAATCTCCAGAATACGCTTAAGCTTAGGAAGGTCTAGGGAAGTAGCAGACACCATAAATCCCAACACCATTTAGAAATAAGGTCCTCAGAGTTC
This sequence comes from Microcaecilia unicolor, assembly GCF_901765095.1. Lineage (NCBI taxonomy): Eukaryota > Metazoa > Chordata > Amphibia > Gymnophiona > Siphonopidae > Microcaecilia > Microcaecilia unicolor. The sequence goes on along the minus strand of NC_044040.1, from coordinate 125,299,839 downwards.
CAAGCTGGGGAGATTATTTTGGATACTTTTAATGTAATTCACAAAATGCAACATGTTTTAGATCATACCATAGTACAGAAACATTACTTTTGGTTCTTACCATAAAAGTAAGACACGTTCTCGTAGTGGAAAAGCAAGCTTTTTTGTTGCAGTTTGACATATTGACAGCGTTTGATGCTGTACTACTACTACTTAACATTTCTAAAGCGCTACTAGGGTTACGCAGCGCTGTACAATATAACAAAGAGGGACGGTCCCTGCTCAAAGAGCTTACAATCTAAGAGACAAGTGAACGGTTAGTCCGATAGGGGCGGTCAAATTGGGGCAGTCTGGATTTACTGAAAGGTAAGAGTTAGATGCCGAACGCAGCATTGAAGAGGTGGGTTTTAAGCAAAGACTTGAAGATGGGCAGGGAGGGGGCTTGGCGTAAGGGCTCAGGAAGGTTGTTCCAAGCATAGGGTGAGGCGAGGCAGAATGAGCGGAGCCTGGAGTTGGCGGTGGTGGAGAAGGGTACAGAGAGGAGGGATTTTTTTTTTTTTTTTTTTTAGATTGTAAGCTCCTTGAGCAGGGACTGTCCTTCCATGTTAAATTGTACAGCGCTGCGTAACCCTAGTAGCGCTTTAGAAATGTTAAGTAGTAGTAGTAGATTTGTCCTGTGAACGGAGGTTACAGGTGGGAACGTAAGGGGAGATGAGGGTAGAAAGGTAGTGAGGGGCAGCAGACTGAGTGCATTTGTAGGTAAGAAGGAGAAACTTGAATTGAATGCAGTATCTGATTGGAAGCCAGTGAAGTGACCTGAGGAGAGGGGTGATACGAGTATATCGGTTCTGGCGGAGTATAAGACGTGCAGCAGAGTTCTGAACAGATTGAAGGGGGGATAGATGGCTAAGTGGGAGGCCGGTGAGGAGTAAGTTGTAGTAGTCAAGGCGAGAGGTAATGAGAGCATGGATGAGAGTTCAGAGAGGAAAGAGCGAATTTTGCTGATGTTAAAGAGGAAGAAGTGACAGGTCTTGGCTATCTGCTGGATATGCGCAGAGGGAGGAGTCAAAGATGACTCCGAGGTTGCGGGCAGATGGGGAGGATGAGGGTGTTATCAACTGAGATAGAAAGTGGAGGAAGAGGAGAAGTGGGTTTTGGTGGAAAGACGATGAGCTCGGTCTTGGACATGTTCAGTTTCAGGTGGCGGTTGGACATCCAGGCAGCAATGTCGGATAAGCAGGCTGATACCTTTGCTTGGGTCTCTGCGGTGATGTCTGGTGTGGAGAGATATAGCTGGGTGTCATCGGCATAGAGATGATACTGGAAACCATGAGATGAGATCAGGGAGCCCAGGGAAGAGGTGTAGATTGAGAAGAGAAGGGGGTCCAAGGACAGATCCCTGGGGGACACCAACAGATAGGGGGATAGGGGTGGAGGAAGATCCATGAGAGTGAACTCTGAAGGTGCGGTGGGAGAGATAGGATGAGAACCAGGAGAGAACAGAGCCCTGGAACCCAAATGAGGACAGTGTGGCAAGAAGTAAGTCATGATTGACAGTGTCAAAAGCAGCGGATAGATCAAGGAGGATGAGGATGGAGTAGTGGCCTCTGGATTTGGCAAGGAACAGGTCATTGCAGACTTTAGAGAGTGCTGTTTCTGTCGAGTGAAGAGGGCGAAAACCGGATTGAAGTGGATCGAGGATGGCATGAGAGGAGAGAAAATCAAGGCAGCGGCTGTGAACGGCACACTCAAGTATTTTGGAGAGGAAGGGTAGGAGGGAGATGGGGCAGTAGTTGGAGGGACAGGTAGGGTCAAGTGATGGTTTTTTGAGGAGAGGTGTGACTACGGCGTGCTTGAAGGTGTCAGGGACAGTTGCAGTGGAGAGAGAGAGGTTGAGGATATGACAGATGGAGGGGGGTGACAGTATGAGAGATGATGTTAAGTAAGTTGGTGGGGATGGGATCAGAAGAGCAGGTGGTGCATTTCGAGGAGGAAAGAAGGCGAGCGGTTTCCTCCTCGGTGATGACAGGGAAGGAGGAGAAAAAGGCCTGGGTTGGTTGGTTAAGGGAGAGGGTTGAAGGGTGAAGAAGAGATGGCTTGGTAGTGAACTCAAGGTTGATCTTTTGCACCTTGTGGAAGTAATCAGCCAGTGATTGAGGAGAGAGCGAGGGGGGTGGGAGCAGAGGGCACTTTGAGGAGGGAGTTAAGGGTGGAGAAGAGACGATGGGGGTTGGAGCTGAGAGAATTGGTTAATTGGGTGTAATAGTCCTGTTTGGCAAGGAATAGGGAGGAGTGGAAGGAGGATAGCATGAATTTGTAATGAAGGAAGTCTGAATGGGAGCGAGATTTCCTCCAGAGGCGTTCAGCAGATCGGGCGCAGGAGCGAAGGTAACGGATGCAAGGGGTCAGCCATGGCTGGGGATTAGTACGCTTTGTGGGACGGGAGGTGGATGGTGCGAGGGTCTCCAGAGCAGAGGAGAGAGTGGCATTGTAAGCGGAGACAGCCTTGTCGACAGACGGAGGACATGATGGAAGGGAGGAGATTAGAAATATTAGTGGATAGGGTGGGAGGGTCAATAGCCTGGAGATTTCTGGAGGTAGTGGTTAAAGTTGGACGGGGCTGGGGGGGGGTGAAGAAGTGTGAAGGTGATTAGGTGATGATCAGAGAGAGGAAGAGCTGAGATGTGGAAGTTGGAGGGAGAGCCGGAAGAGGAGAAAACGAGGTCGAGACAATGGCCGTCTCAGTGAGTAGGGGTGGTGGAGCAAAGCTGGAGGTTGAAGGAGGATGTTAGAGTGAGGAACTGAGAAGCGTGAGGGTCGGACTGGTCATCAACGTGTATGTTAAAGTCTCCGAGAATGAGGGACGGAGATGAGGGTTCAAGAAAGACGGAAAGCCAGGCATCGAAGTCGGTGAGGAAGGAAGAGAGGGATTTATTAGTGGGGCGGTAAATGACTGCGACTCTGAGTGGTAATGGGTAGAATAGCCGGATGGAGTGAGCTTCAAAGGATGAGAAGCAGTGAGACTGCGGTAGAAGGAGGGGTTGGAAACTACAGGAGGGCGAGAGTAGTAGCCCGACGCCTCCATCGCAGCCAGCTGGGCGGGGAGTTTGGGAGAAGAGATAACCTCCATTACAAAGGGCCGCGATTGAGGCATAGTCATCAGGGGAGAGCTAGTTTTCAGTTAGGGCGAGCAGTTGAAGGGAACGAGAGATGACGAGATCGTGGGTGAAGGGCAGTTTGTTGCAGACCGAGTGGGCATTCCACAAGGCACATGAGAAGGGGAGGGAAGAGGGAGGAGGAGGGGAATAGAAACGAGATTGGAGACATCACGGAATCGTTTGCATGGATAGGAGGAGGACAGGTGAGGGGGGCCTGGATTAGGATTAATGTCTCCCGCAGATAGCAGGAGGAGGAGCAAGAGAGTGCGGAGGAGGGTGGGGGAGGTTGGGCGACGAAGACGGGGTGCACTTAGGAGGAGTGGGGATGGGTTAATGGCAGGAAGGAGGTGTTGAAGGTTAAGGGCTAGGAAGGAGGAGGGGGACAAGAGAGATGGTGAGGGATGGGGTGAATAGGGTATTGCTGTAGCGAGCAGGACGGGAGGGAACACGGGTGGGCAATGAGTTCCAGTGGTAGACAGCGGTAAGGGGAGGGGAAAAATATTAGGAAGGGACAAGGCAAGGAAAAGAATGTGGACAGGGGCCATAAGTTCATCCACTCTGTGACCTCTGGTACGATATTTAGTTATTGTTTCTGTCAATGTGTTCCAGCAGTTTAGCAGACCTATTCTGTGGGACTGTTGATTTGCCATTCTCTCCACTCTAAATCCTTTCTAATTTTTGATTTGTTGGTTATCAATAGAAATCAAACAAAATAAAACATGGAAAAGAAAATAAGATGATACCTTTTTTATTGGACATAACTTAATACATTTCTTGATTAGCTTTCGAAGGTTGCCCTTCTTCCTCAGATCCTTGATTTGTTGGTGAACTCTCACCTTGTTATTTTAGGCCTTACTGAAACTTGGCTAAAAACTGGAAACGAACCCTATCTCATTGTCTCCATATTGGTTCCTAGTCCTTTTATGCTCCACATTCCTCTGGATGGGGTGAGGAAATTTGGATTATTTTTTCTTATCTTTTCAGTTCTCAAAATATCAGGGTCCACCTTTTCCTATCCTGAAGTCCTGTGGCTACTTCATCCTTTTCACTTCATTTATTTATTTATCTTCTACTGACTGCCTTCTCAGTCATTTGCCTCATGGGATCTGATGTTGCAAATGTTTGCTGACGCCTTTAAAGTTTTCAAACTTGCTTATTATGGATGATTTAAATATCTATATAAATGATTCCTCACATCCTATGTGTTCCTATTTTACTTCAGTTATGCATGAACTAGATCTTCAGCAATTTCTCTCTCAGCCTACCCATACAGCAAGACATACTATTGAATTAGATTTTTTTCTAATTTCCTCTCTACCTGAATCTCACTGATGGTAACGTATTATCCTGGACTGATCACCTTTTAATCCTATTTTGTTTAAGTTTCTCTATTAAGCGCTCATCCAATATTCAGAAAACAGTAGCCTGTTGGTTCACAGGCAATCTAACTACACCCAGTATTTCTCTTAATCTATTCAACTCTGTTATCCAGCCGATTGACTCTTTCCGATACCTAGGTATAATTTTGGTATCTCAGCTTTCATTTTCTGCTCAGACCTCTCATCTGTGCAAGACAGGTTTTTTTTTGTACTCAGACATTTACACTCAATCTGACATTTTTTTTACCATAATTCTTTCATGCACTTATCCTATCTTTATTTACAGGAAGACTTGATTATTACTACATAATATACTTAGGATGAAATCAATCACTTCAGGGAATAAAACTGCAATCCCTCCAGAATACCGCCATGAGACTCCTTTGCCACACCTGTCATTCGGATCATGTCTGTCCACTGCTTAAGATGCATCACTGGTTTCCAATTGAGCAGCTCATTCTCTTCAATGTTCTTATGGTTACTTTCAAACCTTATATCTAGCATCTCTGACCATCCCCTATTCATCTTGTCATGTCCTCCGCTCTTTAAATGACTATTGGTTATTTCTTTCCAATCCAAAAAATAACTCCCTCAAATCTACGAGCACTGTGCTTTCTGCTTTGCTGCACCTATCCTCTGGAACTCACTACCTCTTTTCATCCATTCTGAGCTTTCTTTGCAGAAATTTAAATCCCTGGTTAAAGCCTGACTTTTTCATCAAGCTTTTCCTGCTCCTTAGGGTTAGATTATCTGGATTTTTATTTTTATTTTTTTGCACTTGATTAACCTCAATCCTGTTGGGGCCTGCTTACGATTATCACATATTAGACAATCACCCCCATGAGAGCTTACCTCAACTGACTATTCCTGGAACACACACGTTCTTGGGTTTGTTTGTTTCTTTCACTAATAAAACAAATAATACTTTGAAGTGTAATAAAAAGAAAAGTTTATTCTGGAAACAAGTAAATAGTTACTCAAGCAGAGGCTATTGCAAGTCTGAAATACAGGAAAGAAATGATTAGAGAGACCCCCTTGTCTCCAAGCCAGTTCACTGCCTTGGGAACAAAGAATCCCCCCAAACACTTGTCTGTCATTCATATTTATACAATACATATACATTAATCCGGAAATTAATTACCATTTTAGCACATCCCACGATCTACCTTCCTATTCCAACACATCTGACTTTTATCGTATCAATTTTTATGCCATACCCTAATTCTTAGAATAGCAGTTTCGCCACCCCACCTGAACCGGAGTCACAAAGTCATGCTATCTTCATCCACCTACTAGAAACTTCTCTCCCACCATACCTTCTGTCACAAATTCCATGCCCCCCCCCCATCATCTTTGACTCTCATCCAGTGGTGTGCTGGTGAATGTTTAACAACAGGCGCTCTCCCCGGTCCCCCTCTGCGCCCCCCCCCCCCAAATTGCAGAGCTGGCTATAGCTGGGGAGAGAGCCGGGGGGGGGGGGCAATGCATTACTCCAGGAAAAAAAATTAAATGATCCCAGGTTCCAATCTAATTCATGTTAATGTGCAATAAAATTCCATAAATAAGTAAATAAATATAAACTTTTAATGTTGAGCACCTGATTCTCAAAGTGGACATATTCCAAACACTATAATGAAAATAAAGTGATTATTTCTACCTTTGTTGTCTGGTGACTTTGTTTTTCTGATCATGCTGGCCCAGTATCCGATTCTGCTGCTATCTGTCCTCTTAACTCCGTTTCCAGGGCTTCCTTTCCATTTATTTCTTTCCTTTCCTCCTTTCTTCTTCATTTCTGGTCCTCAGCTTCTGCCTATTTTCTTCATCCATGTGCAGTTTTTCTCATCTCTTCCTTTTCCCTCATCTCATCTCCTTCCTCACTCTTCCCTCCCTTCCATCATGTCCATCATTTCTTCTCTCTCCCCTGCCCTCCATCCACCCATGTCCAGCGACCCTCCTCTCCCCTCCATCCACCCATGTCCAGTGACCCTCCCCTCTATCCACCCATGTCCAGCAACCCTCCTCTCCCCTGCCCTCCATCCACCCATGTCCAGCGACCCTTCTCTCCCCCTGCCCTTCCCTCCTCTCCATCCACCCATGTCCAGCGACTCTCCTCTTTCCCCTGCCCCCCTCCAGCCACCCATACCCAGCGACCCTCCTCTCCCCCTGCCCCCCCTCCAGCCACCCATACCCAGCAACTCTCCTCTCTTCCCTGCCCCCCCTCCAGCCACCCATACCCAGCAACTCTCCTCTCTCCCCTGCCCACCCTCCAGCCACCCAAACACAGCGACGCAACTCCCTTCTCTCCCTTGCCCCCCCTCTAGCCACCCATGCCCAGCGACTCCCTTCTCTCCCTTGCCCCCCCTCCAGCCACCTATGTCCAGCAATTCCCTTCCCTCCTCTGCCCCCCCTCCAGCTACCCAGGTTGTCCACCGGATTCTTTGGGGCAGGCAGGAAAGATCCCCAGTCTTTCCTGCCCGCTGCCAGCGCTGACTCTCCCCTGCTGCCGGATCGCTCTTCAAAATGCCCACCGAGACTTACAAGGGTGGCCTCCAAGACTTCAGCAGAAGTCTCGGCGGCCATTTTTAAAGAGCGATCCGGCATGGAGGAGAGTCAGCGCCGGCAGCGGGCAAGGAAGACTGGGGATCTTTCCTGCCTGCCCTGAAGAATTTGCTAGACAGGGAAGGGAGGGAGGGAGGAAGGAAGGAGAGCTGACTCGCCCTGAAGAACAACCGGCTCTCAAGTCAGTAAAAAATGTAACAACCAGCTCTTGTGAGCCGGTGCGAGCCGGCTCCAGCACACCATTGCTCTCATTTCTCTTTTCATGAACAAATTTTAGATGCCTTAAAAAAAGGTTTTACTTCTCTTCACCAACTGTGCTACTTACAGTACTTCTCCATTCCTATCTCTCCCTACACTCCTCCACTGCCAACTATAAACACCATTCATTTTATCTTGCTGCACCATATGCCTGGACTAGACTTCCTGAGTCAGTACGCCAAGCTCTATCTCTGGCCATCTTTAAATCAGCTAAAAAACCACCATTTTGAGGCTGCTTTTAACTCCTATTCACTTCTTTGGTACCCATCTCTGTTTTATCTTTCTCTCCTTCCCTTATCCCTTATTTGTCCTGTTTGTCCGTCGAGCAGGGACTGTCTCTTGCATGTTTAGTGTACAGTACTGCGTATGTCTAGTAGCGCTGTAGAAATAAGTAGTAGTAGATTTCCCTTCTCTGTACACTCTTATTCATACTCTACTCTCTTCAAGATTAGACTATTACAATCCTGTTTATGCAGGTCTGCCTAAATTACAATTTAAAAAGCTGCAGACTTTGGAAAATTCGGCAGCCAGACTACTTTTCAAATCACTCAGATTTGATCATGCTAAACCACTTTTAGTTCAGTTACATTAGAACATAATAATATCCATACTGGATCAGACCGATCGTCCATCTAGCCCAGTATCTTGCTTCCAGCAGTGGCCAATACAGGTCACAAGTACCTGGCAGAAACCCAGATGATAGCAACATTTCTTGTCTTCTCAATGATTCTTCTGCTACTCATCTCTTTGTCTCTTTATACTTTGATTCCTCCTTCCCCTTCATTGTCTATCGAGGATCGCAGTCACAGTCTTCAACTCAACAGCTCTCTCACCTCCATCCTTGACAGTCATGCCCCTCTTGCCTCTATTCTCCCTTTCCCGCTCTCATTCTTCCCCCAGTATATTCTTGGTCTTCACCTTCTCCGTTCTCATTTGCATGCTGCTGAACGTAAATGACGCAAATCTCACTCAGCATCCTGTCTTGCTGTCCTCCGGTCATGGTATCAGGAATACTGTCGCACGTCTTTGAAAGATGGATCTTGACCTCCTGTAATCGTTCACAGGCACTTTTGTCTCATTAACTTCATTACTCCCTCATTTACCACTTCCCCTTACTGTGATCCCTCCATCCTGCCCCTGGACGCTTTTGCCATAGCGTGACAATCTATGACTGATTCTCTTTGACTTGTTCTCCTACCTTTGCTCTCCCCTTCCCCTTCTCCTCCCCTGCCGTCCTCTCCCACTTCCCCTTTAAATGCCTCCCCTCCCCTTTCCCACTGTACATTGTCTACATGATCTTCTTTCAGTCTTTCCTCTGCTCACTCCCTCTCCAGAGTTCTTTCATCTCTCAATCCTTCTTCATCTGCTGACCCATGGCCCACATCGCTTGTCAAGCATCTTTCCATTCAAATTGTTCCTCTCCTGTCATCCTCTTTGTTTGATAGCATTGTCCCAATTTCCAGGGAACATGACTTGGTCCGCCTTCTGCTTAAAACCTCACCTTGATATTTTTTCTTCCATCCAGTTTTTGCCCTATTTCAAATCTCCTCCTTTTTTCTCCAAGACCTTGAGAAAACGTGTTCGTGTGCAACTAACTCACCACCTTGAACAGAGCAACATTTTCCACCCCTACCAATCTGGTTTAAGGACCTCCCACATTACTGAAACTCTTCTTCTTGGCCTCTATAATTCATCCGCACTTCATTGACCAATGTTATTCTGTCAGACTGGTCTCTTTTGATCTCTTTACTGCCTTTGATCTTGTTGATCACACTCACCTCTTCTGTTTTATTGGTATCTCTGGCAGAATCTTTTCTTGGTTGGGTATCTCAGTAACCGCTTCTACCAGCTCTGCTTTCAAGGTTCTTCCACCGATTCTCTACCTTTACTTACCAGAGTCCCCCAAGGCGCTATCCTATCCCATACTGTTTCTAATTATTTTCTTTGCTCCTCTACTCACCATTATTTAAGAGCACTCTTGCACCTTGTTCTGCTATGTGGATGATATCCAAATTCTCTGTAAAGCATCTGATGCCTCAATTCCTGCCTCCTGGCTCAAGTTCAACCATCTCTTTCTTAACTCTTCTAAGTGTGAATCTATTGTCTTCCCAACTTGTGGTGTTTCTCTTCCCCCACCATCACTTGATGGAGTCACTTGATGGAGTCCCACTCCTGTTCAAGGATTCTGTTGAGATCCTTGGTGTTTTCTTTGATTCCTTTCTCATATTCAAACTATGCCCTTCAATCTTTGCACTCCATTGTGTCTGCTCCATATGCCCTTTTCCTTCGTCCTCTTATCTTGGCCCTTATCTCCCATGTTGACTACTGCAATTCTCTTTATATCGGTCTTCCCCTTACTTCTCTTGTGTCATCAGTTCAGTCTACAGCAGTTAAACTTCACACCTCCCACTGCTTTGATCATGTCACCCCTCTTCTCTGCTCTGAACACTGGTTACCTGTTTCTGCCGAAATCACATACAAGATTTAGCTTTTGGTTTATAAGTCAAGGTCTCCTACTACTCCTGCTTATCTCAATAACCTTCGTATCCCCTACACACCCCTTTGATGCCTCTGCTTTGCTGATGATAACCTAATTTTACCACCTCTCCTCTCCTCCTCCTATGACTCTGGTCCAAAGCTCTGGAATAATCTGCTTCATTTAGGAATCGGACCTCTCTGCTAACCTTTAAACAGGCTCTTAAAACCCACCTCCTTCCTAGTTTTCCTTTGTATGTCGCCTTAGCTGTTTTCATTTACCTGTCACTTACCTGTTCTTCTGTATTGCTACTTTAAACTGTTAATTTTTATTGTAAGCCGCTTAGCTGCCTTGTTGTGTAGGCTTTTTCTTTTAAACCTCTGTTTTTATTGTAAATAGCCTAGTTGCCTATGTTGTAGGCCTTTGTGCTGTATATCAAATGTACACTATAAAACACAATAAATTCCATTCTACTGATCCCGGGACAAGCTGTGGCTTCCCCTATATCTATCCCAATAGCAGACTAGTAGAAGACATTGGCTCCCAGTATTTTTCAAAATATCTTTCAAAATACTATCTCACTCAAAAGGCATATCACCGTGGTTTTACCATCCTGTTTGTCATCTTTGACTGCCCCTTACACACCTACTCATTCTCTAAGGTCTGTCTCACACTGTTTGGTTCTGCCAAATCCCAAACTAGTCCAATATCAATCAACCCATCATTTTGCAATTTTTTTGTAGCCCCAAGATTGTGGAATGATCTTCCATTCTCTATACGCAATAAGCAATCTTTTATAAAATTTAAATATCTGTTGAAAACAGATTTCTGTACTATTGCTTATGAGGGGTTGGCATTGCCCTAAACCTCACAATGAGTCTCTGAACATTTGGTTAGCCAGTTGTGTGATCTATTGTTGTTGTATGATTTTTTTTTTCATGTTTTTAATGGAGTTCTCTTTTTTTTTTCTATTTTCTTTTTATTGTTGAGTAAAATGGTGTGGTAGCTGTGTTTAGTTCACTTTTAAAAGTAATAAATAGAAATAAAACTAAACAGAGAAAAAGAAAATAAGTTGATACCATTTTTATTGGACCAACAATACATTTTTTGATTATCTTTCAAAGGTAAACCTGAAATGATCAAGTGTTGACAAATATCTGAATATATAAGTGAAACAAAAAAGCATTCCACTGACAGTCTTGCAGGAAGAGGGTGAGATGGGGGGTGAGTTAGGTGAGAAACAGGGAGAGATAGATGGGTGATAAGAGGGTGTCAAAGAATGGTTTATAATGAGATAGAAAACCCAGTAAGTCTTGTCTGGTGGGTGTCAAAATATTGCATCATTTTGACTTCAAAAGTCTTCGTTTCTGCCTGGATTGTCATAAAATTTAATTTTAGTATTCTCACCATAAAATCATTGATGCAGTGTTCTGGTTTTGTAAAGTGAGAGAGGTGACATCCTGGTTGTCATTGTGATGTTTAATGTAATATCGACGTAAATCGATTCTCATTTTTAGAATCTGGCTTGTTTCTCCAATATAGCACCCTTCTTCACACTTTTTGCATTGATTGATTCATATACCACATTTGAACACGAATATCTGAAGGACATCCCTTTAGGCTAAATGATTTCCCTGACTGTGGGCAGGGCTGGCTCAAGGGACTTTGGCACCCTCCCCCCACCCCCAGCCTGTCTTTAAAGGCAGTTTCCTCTTCCTGAATACTTAGAGGTAGATGCACTAAACGTTTTTCATCGTTAAATGAGCCCTCAGGGAAGAATTTCCTATCCTTTCCATGCACTTAAGCCTATTTTCCGACGACAGTAGCAGCTAACGAAAACGGAATGGAGATGAGCAATTAGTGTGAAAACCCCATTGAAACGACATGCACTAACCTTTTCCGATTGCCTTTACGCAGGAAAAAGGCAGGAAAACTAACGAGAGGTCTGGACCTCTCGTTAGGACAGCTCTGTGCCAGGAAAAAGTGTTAAGTGAAAAAATAAACAAACTTTGAGCCAATCCCAGCGCATTAGCAGAGCTAAAAGCGCTGTGATTGGTCCAAAGGACCTCAGAAAACACATAAAAAAATAAAAATAAAAAAAGGATCGGGAGGGGGCAAGGGCGCTCATCAGGAGCGTCCTGTACGGACGGCCTTGCCCCCCCCCCCCCCGCTGCTCCCCACTTTCCGCCGCTCCCCCCACCCCGAAAAAGCAAAATTCAAGCAGCCCCTGCCCCCCTCCCTTCCTCACTACTCTCACCTCAGCTCCGCCTCCCGACATCCTCCGTCCGTGCCCCGCCCCCTTTTGGGGTCGTCGCCGCCATTCCCCTCCTCCATCGGGCCCCCCTTCCTCTTACCGGGCCCGTGCAGCGCCTCTCTCCTCTGTCCGAAGGCGCTGCACGGGCAAGAAGAAAGCTGAATCAGCTGATGCCTGCCTTCGCGATGGCGCGTCTTTCTCCTGCTGCGCCCGCCCCTGTCTGACGTCAGTAACCTACGTAGGTTACCGACGTCAGAAAGGGGCGGGCCCAGCAGGAGAAAGACGCGCCATCGCGAAGGCAGGCATCAGCTGATTCAGCTTTCTTCTTGCCCGTGCAGTGCCTTCGGACAGAGGAGAGAGGCGCTGCACGGGCCCGGTAAGAGGGAGGGGGGCCCGATGGAGGAGGGGAATGGTGGCGATGACCCCAAAAGGGGGCGGGGCACAGGACGGAGGATGTCGGGAGGCGGAGCTGAGGTGACAGAGTAGTGAGGAAGGGAGGGGGACCGGGGCAGCTAGCATTTTGCTTTTTCGGGGTGGGGGGAGCGGCGGAAAGTGGCGAGCAGCGGGGGGGGGGGGGGCAAGGCCGTCCGTACAGGACGCTCCTGATGAGCGCCCTTGCCCCCTCCCGACCCTTTTTTTTATTTTTGTTTTGATTTGATTTGGGAGCCATGTGCTTGTGATTTGACTGTGTTTTGACTGTTTGTGGCATGCGCAGAGCAGCTAACATAACGCTTGGCTGCTCTGCGCATGATTTGGGGGCCGATTAACGATGTGTATTGTGATTCTTTGGTACATTGTACGTTTCAATACCGATCTCAGCATGTGTGACTTTTTTTTTTGGTGCATTTTTCGTTATTTTAAAATCGTTAGGGACTTTAACGATTTAGATTTTTTTACGTTTGGTTGCTGAATCTGCCTCTTAGTGTTTCACCTAACGATATCCGCATTGCCTCCTGCATATTCTCTCTGCCACACCCCTGTAGAAACAGGAAGTTATGTGAAAGGAGAGGCTGGGGCACAGCAGATGGTAGATGCCGGGATGCTGATGCAGGTAGTGTTAGGTAAAACGCTGCCCATGTTTGGGAGGGGAAAACTGCCTTTAAAGGTAGATGAGAGAATGTGGCCTGAGACAGAAGGAAGAAGGGGGTTGTTGGTTCTTCTGTTTTCTTTGCACACACAATGCCGCCTGGTAAGCTCTGGGCTAGCTTAACCTATAGGGCTAATGACATCACAGGCTCAGACATTTGGTGCCCTTTATCTCTGGTGCCCTGGGCCATAGCCTCACCTGGTCCCCATAGGTTAAGCCGGCCCTGAGTGTGGGATCCTGTGAAATGTGTTGGCAGAGTTTGCAGCTTGGCATATTGCAGGGACATGTGCCATTCTCTTCTTCTTGAGTTTGTGTTGAGCCTGCTTTTCACCAGTTTGTGTTTAAAATTAGGTGGCTGTCAAAAGGCCAGCACTGGTGGATCTGGGATTATCTCTTTCAGCACTTCATCCTCCTGGAGTAGTGGCTGTAGATCTTTTATGATTTTTCTCAATTTTCCAGCTCTGTATTGTATGTTACTACAAGGGGGATACTCTGTGTGGTTTCCTGTTCTTTGTACTACAGTAGATTTTCCCTGCATAGGCTATATCTTAGACTGCGTCCACACCACTTTCTTAACTGATATCGATGCCTGCTCTTTTTTTTTTTTTTATTGATATTTCAAATTACTTTACAAGAGAACATCTTGTTTAAGAAAAGTGTTAATTTACAATACCAACAGTACAAAGTGAAATAAATTTAAAGAAATAAACACTCAAGTCCAAAAATAAGGGGATTCCAAGAATCAAATGCAGGATTAACATAAGTCTCTAAATCAAAATATGCGGCATATATGAACAGAGCATAAATTTAAACTCCAGCTATTGGTCTTCTAGCTGATATAAATGTTGTTAATTGTTGAGAGTCCAGAAATACATATTTTACTTGACTCAGTCTAACAACACATTTACAGGGAAAATGTAAAAGAAATGTCCCTCCTAGTTGAAGTATAGCTGGCTTCAGCAGAAGAAACTCCCTACGACGCTTTTGCGTTTCCTTGGCTATGTCTGGAAACAGGTTTACCTTCAAGCCGAGAAAAAGCTTCTCTCTGTTTTTAAAAAATAATTTAAAGAGCCAATTTTTATCAGGAATTAGAACTAAGGTGGCTACCAAAGTAGCAGGCTGTATTTGTTCCATTTCAGAGGATTCCAGGAGTGCTGATATATCTGTTAGATCTCTCCCAGTTTGTGCTGTATTCTTCTGTGGGATATAGAAAACTTGACTGAATGGTGGATAACTTTCCTCAGGAATATTTAAATTTTCTCGCAGGTAACGTTTCAACATATCAATTGGTGATATAAATCTCGATTTAGGAAAATTTATCAGTCTTATATTGTTTCGAGTATAATTTTCAAACACCTCTGCTTTCCTTCTCAAATTACTTAAGTCTTTCATCATTACCGTTTGAACTTCTATGGTAGATGTAACTTTAGTCTCTAACTTCTCCAATTTTTCATTGATCTCTTTTATATCAGCTTCATTTGCCAAAGTTCTTTTTTCAATAGAAATTACTTTTTCAGAAAAATCATTCATTTTAATAGACATAGTCATCATAAATTGAGAAATAAGGTCCCAAAGGGAGTCCAGAGTTACCTCTGCCGGCTTTTTCAATACAAACTCTGGTGCTGTTAGTGAGGTTCATAAAGGACTCTGGAACTCTGTCTCTTGCATTCCTTCAGCTTCTAACACCAGACTGCATGATTGGGACAGAAAACTCTGCCCGTCTCTATCCCCCTTGGATAGTACAGGAGCCCCAGCCTCAGGAGAGAAGCTCGTTGGCACACTTCCTGTCGGCCCAGCAAGGGGGGAGCTAGTCACTGGTGACTGCACAGGAGGAGTTTTCTGGTTAGGGCTTAAAGTTGTCTCGAGGCTGGAAAGTGCCGAAAGATCCTGCACCACGCCGGCACTTCCGACAGCTTCACCCATAACCCGTTAGCTCTGTCCCGGAGTGCTCACATACCGGTCCATAGGACCTACAGGTAAAGGGTTTGACAATGTTGGGACTCGAGCCATTGTTTTACCCCGTCTTTTTGGCGTTATTGTAAGCAGAAAACGAGCAGCTCTCACCAATTACATGCCGTCGCCATCTTGGATGATGCCTGCTCTTCATGAGGAAGTCTAGGCTGTGCTCAGAGAGGAGCTTTTAGTTCTACTGCATTCATAGTTTCTACAGGCTTACAAGGTGCTTGTGCCAGCCTCATCCCAGCCTGCTGATACATTGGAGAGACAGTCTCTTTTTAAAAATTTTTTTTATTTATAACCATTTACATTTTTGCAAACGATAAAACAACTTGCCGGAAATACAGAGAAAGTAATATATAGGAATTATTTCAGTCAGGTAATTCTATTCTCTTCCTTAGACCACTAAATAGGGAGAGTGAAACAAGACAAAGAGATCAATTAAACAGTAAACAGGAAAAAAAATGTGGTAACCTGATTATCCCCAGATATTACTCGTCTAATTCATTATTCCACATTGATCATCTGGTTGGCTTCTTCAAGGCCAATACGGTGTATAGTCAAATCATTTCATTGAAAACATACTTATTGTCCAACATTAGTTAGAAATAATACATCTGATTACATTCTTTCTCTTTTAAAAACCAGAAGTTATTTAACAATACATATACTTAAGTCTTAAATTCAAATCCCACTGATTAAAGTAATCCCAGTTTTCACAGGCTTCACTCCTTTTAAAGTAATAATTGAGGAAATATTTCTGAGGAAAACTTTAGGAGTCATACCTCGAACTCTGGGAAAAACAATAATCTCGATATTAATCATCTATAATAATATTCATTTTATTATTCAAAGTTTCTGGTCTATTATCATTTTCAAGATCATAACCACTTCTTACTCATGTAGGATCATTTGTTATATCAATTTTTCACTCTCAAAGGGTTCAGTTGAATTGTCCATGTAACTCTCTAATAAAATTATATCTGAAACAAAATTATTTACTGCCACCGTTAGGTCCCGAAGCGCCTTCCAGATGGTATTCAATGTAACCTCCATGGGAGCCAAAAACTCCAAGTTGATTTCTCCTAGGTGTTTAGGAGTGGTTCCGCCAATTCGGGTTCTGCTGTAAACGTCCTCCATTTCAGCATATGCCTCTAACTCACGCCTCCACTCCTTTGGACATGGTGGTTGAATAATTCGGGAGTTGTTTTTTCCAGGTCCAAGAGCATCGACACTCCTTCGCTGGCGCTAATCAAAGGACTCACCAACCCTTTCATCTGTGGGCAGTTTGTCGCGCAGCGGTCCCGCACTTGCTGCTCAGGGGACAAAACGCTGGCCATTGGTGGCTGACTGCCAGTTGTCCCCTTCCTCTCAGTTAAGGTAACTGCAATTGCAGAGAGGAAATTTACATAAAGAAGACGAAACTTCTGAGGGCAGCTGGGCCGTTGGGCATACGAACTTCAGGTCACCATCTTACCACTCTCCCAGTTTGGGACACTCTTTGTCTAGTTTCTCTTCAGAAGCCTGTCTGATATGGGTAGCCCTTCAGCACAGCCCTCTGAGTCATTGAAACACAGAAGCCCCTCCACCACTACAAGGTGGTGTCCCTTCGGAGGGGGGAGAGACAGTCTCAACTTGGCATTGATCATCCGGTGCAGCACAAACCTGGCCTAGGCAAGTGTTGATATTGCCTGATGAGCTTTCTCCACCTTCAGAGACTCATCTCCCTCAACGCAGAGCCAACACTATAGTCATCACTCCCTTCCACATACTTCCCATGAACAGTACTTTGAAGAATCGGATTCTCTTGGGAGACTAATCAGGACCCACAGGACCTCTCAGCATTCCATCTGATCCCTCTATGCCACCTGAGAGACGCAGATCTCCTCCATAGAGTATGTCTTTTCCTGGCTTTGTCTGAGAGATGGCTCAAGCCATACCTTTTCAATGAGAAACAGAGGAAGAACCTCATTCAGAACATTTTGAAATTCTAGATTATCATTCTCCTAGAGAAGGAATCAGTATTCCATTTCATTCAACAATGAAGAATACCCTACTCAAAAATTGGGAGACTTAACTCTCAGTTCAAGTAGCCCCAAAGAAAATTGATAAAATGTATAGGATACAAAAATCCACTGGATTTGAGAAAACACAGCTACCTCACCATTTCTTAGTGTTGGAATCTGTTTTAAAACTTGCAGTGCAAAATCTCATGCTTCTGCTCCTCCAGGAAGAGAAGCTAGAACATTAGACTTTTAGGCACAAAATCTTTTCAAGATTCAATTCTAACCAACTGTATTCCACAATTTGTTTTAAATCTCTAGTACAAAGTACTCTTATCTTTCTCAGAATTCCTTCCACCTGAAAAAGAGAAGGAATTCTATAAACTTCACAGAAAACTTCTTGACTGTCATAAATATCTGGCCAGACAGGCTTTTGATGCTTTGATGTCTCCATGTTTTTGTGCCTTAGCAGTAGCAATACGATATTTCTCCTTTCACAAGAATCTCAGACCTTGAATTTGCTGTCCAGGAACATTTAGCAGATGTCCCTTGTCATGGAGAAAACCTATTTGGAGACAAAGTTGAGAAGGTGGCTGACATAATAATAAAAAAAAAAACCATACAGATACTATTAAGACTCTATCCAGGCCACAAACATCTGCTACTTCTAGAAGATTTGCAAAAGGATATCGGTGCTCAAACTGCTACTTGTCTAAGCGTCGTTATACACCTACTTCTCCACCTTGAAGGACTATACCCCAGTGCTCACGTTCAGGACAGCAGCAGGGTCAGAAAACCCAGACACCCTCTGTCTAAACAGCAGCCTAATTTTTGACTGCTTCCTAGAGAGCATTGCTACCATACAGTTGTCTGTGTCAATCAACCTACCTGTCAGAGGGAGGCTCACTCTTTTCCAACAGAGGTGGCTTTTTATAACCTCCAACTTTTAGATGCTGTAAACCATTCAACACCCAACAGTCGGAGCTCTGCATTGGCAAAGAAGACCTCCTGACTAACCACCAAGAGTCTCATTTCAACCCCCTCCAAGTGAAACTACTTCAGGAGGTGCTCTTAGCCCTCCTCCAGCAGAATACAGTAGACCCACTTCCTCTACCAGACAGTGGTCGAGGTTTCTGTTCTGTATATTTTCTCATATCAAAAAGGAGCATATCAAATTCTCGATCTATGAGACTTAAAAGAAAAATTTCACACGGTCTCCCTGAGGTCACTACTTCCCATGATCAAACTCAGTGACTGGCTTTGCTCTCTAGATCTCAAAAGAAGCATATACACACATACATATTCTCCTTGTACACAGAAAATTTCTCTGTTTTTGTTGTGGAACTCAGCACTATCAATACAAGATCTTACTATTTGGCTGGGCCTTGGTTCCTTGAGTCTTCATGAAGTGTCTGATAGTAGTAGCTGCAACACTTCACAAATGGGACATACACATCTTTCTCTCTCTGGACGGTGCCATTCACTGTACTATATGACTCATAGAACTCATATTTACTA
This sequence comes from Microcaecilia unicolor, assembly GCF_901765095.1. Taxonomy (NCBI): domain Eukaryota; kingdom Metazoa; phylum Chordata; class Amphibia; order Gymnophiona; family Siphonopidae; genus Microcaecilia; species Microcaecilia unicolor. The sequence continues at coordinate 125,281,212 of NC_044040.1, read as the reverse complement.
CTATTACTACTTAACATTTCTAGAGCGCTACTAGGGTTACGCAGCGCTGTACAGTTTAACAAAGAAGGACAGTCCCTGCTCAAAGGAGCTTACAATCTAAAGGACGAAATGTCAAGTTGGGGCAGTCTAGATTTCCTGAATAGAGGTAAAGTGGTTAGGTGCCGAAGGCGACATTGAAGAAGTGGTCTTTGAATAAAGATTTGAAGATGGGCAGGGAGGGGGCCTGGCGTATGGGTTCAGGGAGTTTATTCCAAGCATGGGGTGAGGCGAGGCAGAAAGGGCATAGCCTGGAGTTGGCGGTGGTGGAGAAGGGTACTGAAAGGAGGGATTTGTCTTGAGAGCGGAGGTTACGGGTAGGAACGTAAGGGAAGATAAGGGTAGAGAGGTAAGGAGGGGCTGCAGATCGAGTGCATTTGTAGGTTAGTAGGAGAAGCTTGAACTGTATGCGGTACCTGATCGGAAGCCAGTGAAGTGACTTGAGGAGAGGGGTGATATGGGTATATCGGTCCAGGCGGAAGATAAGACGTGCAGCAGAGTTCTAAACGGACTGAAGGGGGGATAGATGGCTAAGTGGGAGGCCAGTGAGGAGTAGGTTGCAGTAGTCAAGGTGAGAGGTAATGAGAGAGTGGATGAGAGTTCGGGTGGTGTGCTCAGAGAGGAAAGGGCGAATTTTGCTAATGTTATAGAGGAAGAAGTGACAGGTCTTGGCTATCTGCTGGATATGCGCAGAGAAGGAGAGGGAGGAGTCGAAGATGACTCCGAGGTTGCGGGCAGATGAGACGGGGACGATGAGGGTGTTATCAACTGAGATGGAGAGTGGAGGGAGAGGAGAAGTGGGTTTGGGAGGGAAGACAATAAGCTCGGTCTTGGCCATGTTCAGTTTCAGGTGGCGGTTGGATATCCAGGCAGCAATGTCGGATAAGCAGGCCGATACTTTGGCCTGGGTTTCCGCAGTGATATCTGGTGTGGAGAGATAAAACTGGGTGTCGTCAGCATAAAGATGATATTAGAAACCATGAGATGAGATCAGGGAGCCCAGGGAAGAGGTGTAGATTGAGAAGAGAAGGGGTCCAAGGACAGATCCCTAAGGAACTCCAACAGAGAGCTGGATGGAGGTGGAGGAAGAACCATGAGAATGTACTCTGAAGGTACGGTGGGAGAGATAAGAGGAGAACCAGGAGAGGACAGAGCCCTGGAACCCAAACGAGGACAGTGTGGCAAGAAGTAAATTGTGATTGACAGTGTCAAAAGCTGCGGATAGGTCGAGGAGAATGAGGATGGAGTAGTGACCTTTGGATTCGGCAAGGAACAGGTCATTGCAGACTTTAGATAGTGCCGTTTCTGTCGAGTGTAGAAAGCCGGATTGAAGCGGATCAAGGATGGCATGAGAGGAGAGAAAATCAAGGCAACGGCTGTGAACGGCGCGTTCAAGTATCTTGGAGAGGGAAGGGTAGGAGGGAGATGGGGCGGTAGTTGGAGGGACAAGTAGGGTCAAGTGATGGTTTTTTGAGGAGTGGTGTGACAACAGCATGCTTGAAGGTGTCAGGGACAGTTGCAGTGGAGAGAGAGAGGTTGAGGATATGACAGATGGGGGGGTGACAGTAGGAGAGATGGTGTTAAGTAAGTTGGTGGGAATGGGGTCAGAGGGACAGGTGGTGCATTTTGAGGAGGAAAGAAGGTGGACGGTTTCCTCTTCGGTGATGACAGAAAAAGAGGAGAAGGAGGCCTGGGTTGGTTGGGTTAGTTGGTTTAACAGTAAGCCACATTGAACTGAAACTCGTTTTTGGATAATTATGGAATACAAGAATAAATAAATAAAAGTAAATAAAATAAGTAAAGGTCAGTAATTATTTGAAGTGCAAGTGCCTTATAATTAACTCAAGTGGGGAAAACATGCAGAGCCTGGCTCATGGACTTGTTTCCAACCCTGTGTGTGCATGTACCTGTGTTTGTGCTTTTGACTTGAAGGAGAAAAAGCAGGGGTGTCTTGTTTGGTGGAGTGCCCAAACAATCCTATTGGTTAAGAAAGAAGAATAAAATTATCCAAGTGTGACAAGTTGAGAAGTGCACATTTAGTTACGGTACCATGTTTCCTCTCTGATGGTGCGTGTGACATATGTATCTCCTTAGGGAGAGTTTAGCTGTTAATGGGAATGAGTGGATAGGATGATAAGGGGTTGAGGGGTGTGTGAGAAAATGTAGGGGGTGTTTATCAGTAAAGGATGCATGTATGTGTATTGAGGGTCTGTGTCCGTGCAGGCTGTGTGTGTGTATGTCAGGGGGTGGTGACTTGTGTCTCGGGGGGGGGGGGGGGGGGATATGTATGTGTTGGGTTTATATGAGTTTGGCAGGCACATTGGCTTACCTCCCATTTGCACCCCCTCTTGCTCTCTGTACCTTCCATCTCTTTTGCACTGTCCCATTCTCTTTTCTGTCACCCATCTTGTACTCTGTCTCTGCCTTTCATCCCACCTTGCACTCTGCATTTCCCTTCAATTCTACCCCTTGCTGTGCTGCCTCGCTTCACACTTCTCCCTCCCACTAGCTTCCTGTCCTCAGTTGCTACTTTTTTCTCCATGGCTGCAGTTCTGATCAACTTCCTGTTCCAGCAAGGTTTGGTTCTCCATTGTCATCTCCTCCTTTCTTCATCACTGCCATGTCTCCTGTGCTGGTGAGGTTGGGTCCATACTGACACTGTCTCCTTTCTTTGCCATGGCTCTTCCTGTGCTGGCAGAAGTTTGTTCCCTGCCAGCATCTGCATGTTTATCTCGGTGCAGGTCTGGTGTTCTTCCTGTGCTGGCAGGGGTTGGCTTCTTGTCAACAGCATATTTTTTAATTTGTCACTGCTGTAGCTCCGAGCACCTGTGCGTGTTGGTTCCCCTTGTCGTCTTTTCCTTTATTTGTTATTTCTCCAATTTTCAGGTGGCGGGACCTGGCTTCCCTGCCACCTGTTGCACTCAGGTTGTATTTTGATTCATACTCCATATAGATCTGTTTGCACATAGATGGACCCTTGCCAGTAGGTGCTATTTCTTAAGCAAAATACATGTAATAATATGTTCAACCATTAGATGTTGCTGACAAGAGATTTTGAAGGATGGATAAGGTGCCACATTACATGACCAGGGCAGATTAACACTGTATTGGGCACTAGGAAAGCATATATTTGTGGACCTTTTCTATGGGCTCTCATTTACTACTCTTTTGATCCTTCCCAATAGTCTTATTAACTCTTTCCCTGCTTGCCCCCCCCCCCCCCCCCCCACATCACCATAGCATAGGGAAAAACTGCAGGACCTAGTTCTGAGTATGGTGGCAGTAGCAGATTGAGAGTGAGGATGGAATGTGTGAAAGAACATGCTGCAAGTGGAGTGGCCTAGTAAGAGTAGTGAGCTAAGAACCAGGGGAGCTGGACAAGTCATTATTATCCCAAATTGCTAAAGACTGTAATTAAAGGCCAGAGAGTGAAAGTTACAGGAAATTAATCTATAAAGTTTAAATCTAGAAAGAATGTAAATGTCATAAAGGCTTCAGAAATGGAAGAAGCAACAGATATTATTTTTGATACCTCTGAAAGAATAGAGGCAGTATAATGTTTCTAAGATATTTGCCCAGGTAATTAGTTGCCTGGTAGATTCCCTAGATTGAAAACTTCCTTATGTGTGTGCAAACAGAGCATTTGTTTAGTGGACTTATTTTTATTTTTGTTACATTTGTACCCTGCACTTTCCCACTCATGGCAGGCTCAATGCGGCTTACATGGAGCAATGGAGGGTTAAGTGACTTGCCCAGAGTCACAAGGAGCTGCCTGTGCCGGGAATCGAACTCAGTTCCCCAGGACCAAAGTCCATCACCCTAACCACTATGCCACTCCTCCACTCCACTTATTCAGTCCAAGTTATCAAAGGGGAACTGTATTAATTATTCCTGGGGGAATTCTGTGCAAACAAAATTCAAAATTCAGCACACAATATTTGAAAATTCTGCAAAATTCTGCACACACTATGTGTAATTTTCTTGTGCAGAATTCTCATATTATAAGTGCTAGCATCCTGCCAACGAACATCATCTTTCCTATTTGTGTGGTCTGTTTTAAACTTGTCTCCTGACACTGTTTTGCGGCATCCCTTCTCTTATGCTTTATATGGTGAGTGTTCTAAATACTTTTCTTTTCCCTTAGGACTGTCTAGGTGTTACAGAGTCAGAGACTGGCTATCAGAATGGCATCTTTACTTCTGATGATTCATCACGCCTCTATTTGAAGAAAACTATTGTTGTGGGCAATGTCTCCAAGTTAGTATCATACTTTTTTATTTCTCTGATTTTGTGTTTATAACAAATATAAGTTGTATTATTGATTGAACATTGATGTGATTATATGCTACTTATTTATGATTAAGTGCTGACCTGAACATCTGTGTTGGTCTGTCCAGATGTTTAAAACCAGTGATTTGTTTGAGGATTTATTACCAGTTTTTGTTCTCATTATATTGAAATGTGTGTAGACTAGCACTTCATCCGTGTCGATCATCTACCATAAACAGAGGACTCCTCCAACATATAATTTTCTCTTGTTATGTTAGATAATCTTTTCTTTAGGTTTATGAACTTGTGTTCTTTTTACATGATCTAGTTATGTCCTTCACAGGGTAGAAGGACCATTCTTTGCTGCTTCTTTCTCCCTTACTCAGCACACTCTGTTCTGTTGATGCCTTTTAATGAAGATTTTACAGATCCTCAGTTAAAAGAATTTGACTCATCTCCTGGTAGGGGGGTATTTATGAATGAGCATTCTTTCAAACCTACCTCTACCTCCTACTAAAATGTGTTTTCTTATGAGGATGTCACCTATCCAAGATTTGTGCAAGACATGGCAAAGGAGGTACATTTCTCTCTCCAGTAGGAGGCTGCGCTTAAGGCAGATGTCTCTTTGAGTTGCTGAAATTTGTACAGTGGCTGTTTATTTAAAATATTGCTTTCTGATGATTCATCACTCCTCTATTTGAAGAAAATCATTGTTGTGGGTAATGTCTCCAAGTTAGTATCATACTTTTTTTATTTCTCTGATTTTGTGTTTATAACAAATAAGTTGTTGTAAACAAAATTAAATGATTTACAATAAAAACAATAAAACATAAAATTTAAAGAGCAGAAAGGAACTCCATTGTAAACAGGAAAGAGTATTCTTTCAGACTCATACAAACACTAAGAGTCCTGAGTACTAAAAAACCATCACAGCTACTAAGCATGCATTCAAAAGCACTAACAACCAAGGCATAAACAGCATTGAACCTAAGCTAAACTAAACTAACACTATCTTCCCCGTTGCAGGAGAAGTCCAGACTTATGAATGGAATGCTAATTGGAACAAATGAGTTTTTAAAGAGGCATGAAACGACGTATAAGACGCTTCAAGTCAGAGTTGCTGTGCAAGTGTATTCCGGTAGATCAGGATTATACTCATTTGTCTTGGGCACACCGTGTCCAAGATCTTAATTTCTTGTTACTTGTTTATCATACAGGCAGTGGAGATTGGACCCATTAAAATATCTGATCATGCTATGGTATCTGTTTGCTTGGAATTCCCTGGGGCATCTCCATGATTCTATCAGTGGAAGTTTCCTGTTCGTCTTTATGGGGATGGGAGATTTCTCTATTTTATAATCTCATAGAAATATCAGATGTTTAAAGAAGGAAGCGTTGCTCATGTGGATACTTATACTGGGATATGGCTAAAGCGGTGCTCAGGGAAGAGATCATAGCCTATGTTAGTCATCAAAAGAAGGTTAGGGACAGGGATCTATACCATTTGGAAAGGGAAGTCACACATTTGAGATGTCTTTATGGAATCCAATATAATGCACAGGTTAAAACTCAGCTTTTAGAGTTGCAACATGCCATGAATGAATTGATTCATCACACCTCCCAAAAATCACACATTTATTTTAAATATCAGCTATACAAGCATGCGAATAAGAGTGGTAGATTGCTAGCCAGTTTGGCTCACCCTCGTCAGGGTCCCTTTAAGGTTGATGATCGGTACTCCTCCAACGGGGTTCTGGAAAATAGGGATACTCAAATTAATAGTATTATGAGAGATTATTATTCTAAATTGTATTCATCCCCTGATCCTCCCCCATTGGAGAGTTCTATATATCTTTCTGGTTTGCATCTTTCACAATTGGATCCAGATAGTTTGGCTATACTAAATGCCCCTTTTGCAGCAGAGGAGGTATCTTGGGCTATACAGAGGGGAACCCTTGGTAAGGCTCTTGGACCTGATGGTTATAGAGGAAAATTCTATAAGATGTGAGGGAAGAGGTTGTTCCCCCACTGACTTCTATGTTTAATTCTATAGTGGAAGAAGGATGGTTGCTTGAATCCTTACAGCTAGCCCAGATAGTCGTTTTTCCAAAGCTGGGTCGGGACCCACAGAAAGCAGATATAGACCAGTCTTGTTGCTGAATTATGAAGCCAAATTATTTGCAAATGTTTTGGCGAATTGTCTTTCTCGTATGCTTCACAACATGATTGAGGAATCACAGGTAGGTTTTGTGCAAGGCCGCAACATTACCAAGGAATTGTGGAAGATTCTTGCTTTTTTAGAATTGGCAGCTAGTCAGGCTATTCCTTCAATGTAGATCAGTTTTGATGCTGAAAAGGCCTTTGATAGGGTGGTGTGGGAATGTTTATTTGGGGTAGTGGATGCTTATGGAATATGTGGGTTTTTTCAGGAAACGTTTCGTGCCCTGTATCTTCTTCCTCAGACTTGTGTGGGTGAATGGACTGCTTTCCTCCCCTTTTTCCATTTATCGTGGTACCAGACGGTTGCCCACTATTACCTCTCTTATTTGACCTTACTTTGGACCCCCCTGCTTCGTGACATTCAGAGGAATCCAGACATACAATGCATTCAGTTGGGCACAGATTACTTTTAAAATGGCAGCATTTGCTGATGATTTACTAGCTCGTGCTTAATCCCCCAGTCTCAGTTGTGACTTTGTTAGAATGCATGACTGAATTTGGGGATTTTTCAGGTTTTAAGTTTCATTTTGAAAAATCAGAAGCATTGCAGAGGGAAGGGGACCAAGGTGTGGGTTGGCTGGGACATTTTCCATTGAAATGGGCCAGTGAGTCTTTTCATTATTTAGGGGTAGTATTATCTGTGGAGACTTCGGGACTATATCGCTTGAACATTGATAGGTGTTACAAGACATTAAACTGCATTTTGAGAAATGGAGTCATTTGCCTTTGTCACTAATGGGGAGGATTAATCTTTTCAAAATGATTGTTTTTTCTCGCTGGCTGAATGTTTTACAAGTGTTGACATTGTATCTTTTGCAGAAAGATTTACAATTGTTAAACAGGCTATGTAGAAAATGTTTGTGGTGGGGAAGGAAATTGAAATGCATTTAGAATATCTTTATGATACTTGGCCACAGGGAAGTTTAGATCTACCTTATTTCAGGCGTTATAACCAGGCTTGTCTTGTGTGGCACCTTAGGGATTGGTTGTTTGATACTGAGCAGTTTACTCCAACACGAGGGGAATGGGCATTGTATACTCCTTGGCATTTGAATTTTCTCTTGCAGGCCCAGTCAATAAATTTGCCTCTATGCTGCTGTAGGAGTATATTGCTACAGCCTTTGAGAGGTATTTGGCAGATTCTTAAGAAATGTTGGCATCAGAACCTGAATGTCAGTGATTTATTACTATGTTAGGTAATGCTGATTTTCCACCAGGGATGGAGCCCGGTTTGTATAGGAAATGGTCAGATGATATAATGGGCATTGTCTTGATCGAGCATTTTCTTAATAAGGAAGGTGATTTCTATTCTTTCCTAGATTTGAAGCAGAGACCATCCTTAACTCATAAAGATTATTTTGCTTATAGGCAGCTATACCATTATTATTATAGCTTACATAAGTATTCCCACACTGGGACAGACCAAAAGGACCATCAAGCCCAGCATCCTGTTTCCAACAGTGGCCAATCCAGGTCACAAATACCTGGCAAGTTCCCAAAAAAGTTCAATACATTTTATTCTGCTTATCCCGGAAATAAGCAGTGGATTTTCCCCCAAGTCATTTTAATAATGGTCTATGGACTTTTCCTTTTGGAAGCCATCCAAACCTTATTAAAACCCTGCTAAGCTAACCGCATTTACCACATTCTCTGACAACAAATTCCAGAGTTTAATTACATGTTGAGTGAAGAAACATTTTCACTGTTAAATTTACTAGTTTGTAGCCTCATCGCATGCCCCCTAGTCCTAGTATTTTTGGAAAGAGTAAACAAGCGGTTCACTTTTACCCTTTCCAAGTGCTTTTTTTGTAGAAAAAAAAGGTGCTGGTACACATTATGGGTGGGGTCACCACATATGGCTCCACCCCTATGATAGCCACATACCTTATACCAGCCATGGCGCATATAAACAGACATCATTGAAAATATTATACTAGTATAGGAGAAAAAAATAACGTGATTTTTTTCATTATTTTATTTTCAATTTTGTTTATTGGTTTTAACAAAGTATAACACTATGAAGGGGATCCCAGACCATACGTTGTTATGTTACTATCCCTGGCTGACAATCATTTACTCTCTATTACACACATGTGCCTTGACTAATTCTAAACGTTGCTTCAGCCTAGGTCTTTAAATTGTCTTTGTCAACTCCTTGGGATCTGATATATGCATAACCTTAGCTAAACCGACTATCTACTTGTGATTTTTTTCATTATAAATAATTTCTGTAAGCTGTTACAACTCCAGTATACCCAGATAGCAGATGTAAATTCTTAAATTGGACATAGTCCAAACACTAAAATGAAAATAAAATTATTTTTTCTACCTTTTGTTGTCTGGTGACTTTGTTTTTCTATTCATATTGGTCCCAGTCTCTGATTCTGCTGCTCTCTATCTATTCCCTTTACTCCATTTCCAGGGCTTCCTTTCCATTTATTTCTTTACTTTCCTCCTTTCTTCTTCATTTCTTGCCATACATCCATAAGTAAAAGCTAGGTCCTCCTCTGTGGAATTGACTGGAGGAGGTATAACGTGGATCCAGCTTTTGCCTATTTTCTCCATCCATGTGCAGTTTTTCTCCTCTCTTCCCTTTCCCTCATCTCCATCCATGTGCATCTTCATTTTTCTTTCCCCCCTCCATCCATGTCCAGCATTTCTCCTCTCTTCCCTCCCCTGTATCCATATAAAGCAATAATTCTCTCTCCCCTCTCCTCCATCCAAGTCCAGCATTTCTCCTCTCTCCCCGCCAACCCCTCCATCCATCCATGTCCAGCAATTCTCCTCTATCTCCTGTTGTCTTCTCCATTTCCAGCATTTCTCCTCTGTTGGCTGCTCTCTCATCCATGTGCATCTCCTTCCTCTCTTCCTTCCCCTCCATCCATGTCCAGCGATTCTCCTCTCTCCCCTTCCCTCCCCTCTCATCCATGTCGAGCAATTCTCCTCTCCCTTTCCCTCCCCTCTCATCCATGTCGAGCAATTCTCCTCTCCCCTTCCCTCTCCTCTCATCCATGTCGAACAATTCTCCTCTCTCCCCTTCCCTCCCCTCTCATCCATGTCGAGCAATTCTCCTCTCCCCTTCCCTCCCCTCTCATCCATGTCGAACAATTCTCTCTCCCCTTCCCTCCCCTCTCATCCATGTCTAACGATTCTCCTCTCTCCCCTTCCATCCATGTCCAGCAAATCTCTCTTCCCTGATCTCCTCTCCCATCCATATCCAGTATGCCTCCTCCTTCCCCTGCCCTTCCCTCCGTGTCCAGTGATTCTTCTCTGCCCCTGTCCTCCCCTGCCATCCATGTCCAGCGATTCTTCTCTGCTCCCTGTCATCCCCTGCCATCCATGTCAGCGATTCTTCTCTGCCCCCTGTCCTCCCCTGCCATCCATGTCCAGCGATTCTCCTCTCTCCCTAGCCCCTCCCATCCATGTCCAGCGATTCTCCTCTCTCCCTTGCCACTCCCATCCATGTCCAGCGATTCTCCTCTCTCCTCTGTCCCTCCCATCCATGTCCAGCGATTCTCCTCTCTCCCCTGTCCCTCCCATCCATGTCCAGCGATTCTCCTTCTCCACTGCCTGCCAGCGTCGGACTCAGCAGCGCGAACGGTGCAGGTAGCGATTGAGAGAGGCTGGCAGCGTCTGAGCTTCCCTCTGCGAGTCCCACCTATGTGGAAACAGGAAGTTGAAACAACGTAGGCGGGACTCGCAGAGGGAAGCTCAGACGCTGCCAGCCTCTCTCAATTGCTGCCTGCACCGTTCGCACTGCTGAGTCTGATGTAGTAGTAAGTAGGGGAGTGAGAGGAAGGGTGTAGAACTTGCCGGGGGGGGGGCAGGGGAAAGGTGCCGGTACGCTGTACCGGTATGCACCGACACCAAAAAAGCCCTGCCTTTTCCACTCCACTCATTATTTTATAGACCTCTATTATATCTCCCCTCAGCCGTCATTTCTCCAAGCTGAAGAATCCTAGCCGCTTCAGCCTTTCCTCATAGGAAAGTCGTCCCATCCCCTTTATCATTTTTGTCGCCCTTCTCTGTACCTTTTCTAATTCCACTATAGCTTTTTTGAGATGCAGTGACCAGAATTGAACACAATATTCGAGGTGCGGTCGCACCATGGACCGATACAAAGCAGGGCCGTGCCTAGGGTCTCTGGTGCCCCCCTGCAGACTATCAGTTGGCACCCCCCCCCCCCCGCAGACTATCAGTTGGCGGCAGCGGCGGCGCCCCCCCCCCCCCCCCCCCCCTGTGAAAATGATCGCTCACCACTTGCCACACTGACAGGAATTGTCAGCAATATTCTTAGAAACAGATTGCTATACATTGCAAAATAAGATAGCAGATGTAAATTCTCAAAGTGGACATATTCCAAACACTAAAATAAAAATAAAATGATTTTTTTCTACCTTTGTTGTCTGGTGACTTTCTTTTTCTGATCATGCTGGCCCAGTATCTGATTCTGCTGCTATCTGTCCTCTTAACTCCGTTTCCAGGGCTTCCTTTCCATTTATTTCTTTCCTTTCCTCCTTTCTTCTTCATTTCTGGTCCTCAGCTTCTGCCTATTTTCTTCATCCATGTGCAGTTTTTCTCCTCTCTTCCTTTTCCCTCATTTCATCTCCTTCATCTTTCTTCCCTCCCCTCTATGTCCAGCAATTTCTCCTCTCTCCCTGAGCCCTGCCCTCCCAATCCATGCCCATCCATGCTCCTCTGTCCCCTGCCCCCTCCATTCATCCTTTTCCAGCAATTCCCCTCTCTCCCTGAGTCCTGCCCTGCAATCCATATCCATCCATGCCCATCTGTCCCCTCCATTCATCCCTATCCAGCAATTCCCCTCTCTCCCTGAGCCCTGCCCTCCCAATCCATGCCCATCCATGCTCCTCTGTCCCCTGCCCGCTCCATTCATCCTTTTCCAGCAATTCCCCTCTCTCCCTGAGCCCTGCCCTCCCAATCCATGCCCATCTATGCTCCTCTGTCCCCTGCCCCCTCCATTCATCCCTTTCCAGCAATTCCCCTCTCTCCCTGAGCCCTGTCCTCCCAATCCATGCCCATCCTCTGTCCCCTGCCCCCTCCATTCATCCCTTTCCAGCAATTCCCCTCTCTCCCTGAGCCCTGCCCTCCCAATCCATACCCATTCATGCTCCTCTGTCCCCTGCCCCCTCCATTCATCCCTTTCCAGCAATTCCCCTCTCTCCCTGAGCCCTGCCCTCCCAATCCATGCCCATCCATGCTCCTCTGTCCCGTGCCCCCTCCATTCATCCCTTTCCAGCAATTCCCCTCTCTCCCTGAGCCCTGCCCTCCCAATCCATACCCATTCATGCTCCTCTGTCTCCTGCCCCCTCCATTCATCCCTTTCCAGCAATTCCCCTCTCTCCCTGAGCCCTGCCCTCCCAATCCATGCCCATCCATGCTCCTCTGTCCCGTGCCCCCTCCATTCATCCCTTTCCAGCAATTCCCCTTGCTCCCTGAGCCCTGCCCTCCCAATCCATGCCCATCCATGCTCCTCTGTCCCGTGCCCCCTCCATTCATTCTTTTCCAGCAATTTCCCTCTCTCCCTTCCATGACCGCCCCCCCCCCTCGCATCCATGCTCTCGTCTCTCCCCTGCCCTCCCGCTCCCATTGTTCAATTCAACTGCCCGCCCTCTTCTCTCCCCCCAACATCCCTTTTCTTTTTTTTCTTTTTAAATTTACCTCCGTAGCGGTTCCGGCAGCATCAGTGAAGGAGGCGGCGCTCCCGACGTTGCTAGCCTTCCCTTCGCTGTGTTCCGCCTTCTTCTGACGTCATTTCCTTGACATCAGAAGAAGGCGGAACACAGCGAAGGGAAGGCTAGCGACGTCGGGAGCGCCGCCTTCTTCACTGACACTGCGCTGCCAGAACCGCTACGGAGGTACATTTAAAAAGGAAAAAAAACAGAAAATGGATGTTGGGGGGAGGGCGAGCGAGGTGAGCATGGTGCGGCGGCGCCCCCCTGCCATGCTTACCTCGCTTACAGTGTTGGCACGGCCCTGATACAAAGGCATTATAACGTCCTCATTTTTGTTTTCCATTCCTTTCCTAATAATACCTAACATTCTGTTTGCTTTCTTAGCCGCCACTGCACACTGAGAAGAGGGTTTCAACATATCATTAACGATGATGCCTAGATCCCTTTCTTAGTCGGTGACTCCTAACGTGGAACCTTGCATTCTCCGAGGACAAGCAGGCTGGATTATACTCACAACTGGATTGACGTCCGCGTCGGACCGGAAACTGGCATTTGCCATAGCAAAAGGAAAAAAAAACCCAACTTTGCTAGAGCCTTCTGGCACAGACTGACTTTCCGCCTGCTGCGCGATCGCGTACCTCTGTTTCCTTTTTTCCGTGACGAGGTGCGGCAGGTTCATTCTGTGCTCCTTGCATTGCATGGGAAAAGTCATCTCTTTTTCATACTTGACTTTGTCGAGTGTTTTATTTATTTTCGTCTTTAAAAAAAAAAAAAAAGTCCTTTATTTTCCCAAGCTCCTTTTTTTCCCCCTTGTCTAAGTTTCCTTTCTTTTTCAGCAGCAGATAGTTTTAGGCTATGTGGCTGGGTTTCTACCCTTTTTTGTGCCCTTTTTACTTAGGCACAATCGAGTCCTTTGATATTGCTGGTGCCGTTTTTCCTTCCATGTCATCGAAGGCACCCAGCGGCTTCAAACGTTGTACTCAGTGCAACCAGACCATCTCAGGTACAGATACCCATTCTTTGTGTATTCAGTGCTTTGGGCCTGACCATATCCCAGCTCGTTGTGCCCTGTGTCTTCGTATGAAGAAAAGGGCCCAACTTGCTCAAGTAGCCCAAAGCGAGAAACGTTTTGGTGCTTGGTCCAGTCCTTCAGCATCGGTACCAAGGTTGGCATCGTCTACATCGAGGGATACATCGACATCAGGAGCAGAGGTACACATGGCTGCTGAGAGGCCAAGACACGCTGGGAGCAGTGAGGCATCGAGTGGGTCTCCACCTATCTCAAGGCTCCTACTGTGCAATGACCCTGAGTCAACGTGAGGATTTAACGTCGTCCTCGTCAGCACCGAAGAGCCTCGGTGACGGGCATTGAGCGAACGCTAAGAAGCACCGTCACCGTTCTCCCTCGACACACTGTGTGGGAGCTCTGGGGCGTTGAAGGATTCGGCACCTGAGAAGTGTTTGCACCGGGAGGACCGCTCCCCCTACATACAGGAGGTGCTGATGCGTCTGCCTCTTAGCAGTCCGGTTCCTGCTCCTGAACCTCAACTGATTCTGCCACCGATTGCTCCACCGGCCTCCAAGCCTTCTCAGATGGTGGCTCTCGATGAGCGCTTCCGGGCCCTATTTCCAGAACTTCTGGAAGGACTGCTGCCACCAGTCTGCTTTGGCGTCGGGGATGCTTGCGCCTTCCGTGCCGTCTGCTGCAGCTGCGTCTGGCTCTTCACCTCTCCACCTAAGGAGGCAGTGACTGCTGCTTTGCATAAGGTACTCCAGGAAGTCCTTATACGAAACTGGCCATTCCCTCTGTCTGGTCCCATGATCCCAAGAAGACTGATTGCCAGTATTGAATCCATGGTGAACCTGGGTTGATGAGGCCTCAGTTACCCCACAACTCCATGGTGGTGGACTCCGCCCTCAAGAGAGCCAAGAGTACTAGAGACTGTGCCTTGGCACCCCCAGGCAGAGAAGCCTAGGACCTTGGATTCTTTTGGGAGGAAGACTTATCAGGCTGCTTATGTTCACTGCCCATATCCAATCTTACCAGCTGTTCACGAGCGTTCACTTGTGGAACTTGGTGTGGCAGCTATCTACCTTGGTTGATAGCCTCCCTCCAGAGCAGGCTGAGCTTTTTCACCAGGTGGTGAGGCAGCAGAAGGCGTATAGTAAATTCTTGGCCAGGGACGCTTATGACACTTTTGATGTGGCATCCAGAATTTCTGCTCAAAGTATAGTGATGCGCAGACTCTCATGACTGCACGTCTCTGACCTAGACCATTAGGTCCAGCAGAGGATGGCGGATGTATCTTTCCGGGGGGATAATCTTTTCAGAGAGAAGGTGGAAGATTTGGTCTAACAGATCAAAAAGCACAATGATGCTATAGCTTCTCTCACCTGCTGGACGCCTTCTGCTACAGCCTCCTCAACCAGGAGGTTTTTTGGTAGGACGCAGAGTGCTCCCTATTCCTATGCTAGGCGTAGGTACACTCCAGCATCCTGGCAGCCTATTCTGGCTCAGCCCCAGTGCACTCATTCTCAACAAATGCGCCTAAGACCCCTGCTGCTGCTCAGCAAAAGCAAGGGACGGGCTTTTCACTGGCTCCACAAAGCATAGCCACAGTAAAAGTGTCCGTACCAGATGACTTGCTGGTTGGAGGGAGAATGTTTTTTCACCAAAGGTGGTCTTTTGTAACTTCTGGCCGGTGGGTTCTTCAAATAGTCCGGTTAGGATACACACTCAATCTGGAATCCAGACTTCCGAATTGCCCATTCATACAGCTCCCAGCACAAGCAGGTACTTGCAGAGGAACTCTCCGCCTTTCTAAAGGCGCATATGGTCGAGCCCGTTCCACCGGGGCAAGAAGGGCTGGGATTCTATTCCAGGTACTTCCTTGTGCAAAAGAAAACAGGGGGGATGCATCCCATCCTAGACCTAAGGGCCCTGAACAAATTCCTGGTCCGAGAAAAGTTCAGGATGGTTTCCCTGGGCACCCTTCTTCCCATGATTCAAGAAAACGATTGGCTATGCTCTCTGGACTAAAGGATGCTTATACTCACATCCCGATACTTCTAGCTCACAGGAGGTATCTTCAATTCCGTCTGGGAGCACAGCACTTCCAGTATTGTGTGCTGCCCTTTGGTCTCACATCTGTGCCTAGGGTGTTTACAAAATGCCTGGCAGTAGTTGCAGCGTCGCTACGCAGACTGAGAGTGCATGTGTTCCCTTATCTCGACGATTGGCTGGTGAAGAACACCTTGGAGGCAGGAGCTATATAGTGCATGCAGATGACTATTCAACTGCTGGAGCTACTCGGGTTTGTTATAAATTACCCCAAGTCCCATCTTCTCCCTGTTCAATGACTGGAATTTATTGGAGCTCTGCTGGATACACAGATGGCTCACGCCTATCTCCCCGAGACGAGAGCAGACAATCTTCTGTCTCTAGTTTTCATGGCCAGAGAGTCTCAGCGGATCACAGCTCGGCAGATGTTGAGACTTCTGGGCCATATGGCCTCCACAGTTAATGTGACGCCCATGGCCCGTCTTCATATGAGATCTGCTCAATGGACCTTAGCTTCCCAGTGATATCAGGCTGCCGGGATTCTAGAGGATGTAATCCAGTTGTCCACCGAATTTCACAATTCCCTTCAGTGGTGGATAATTCGGTCCAATCTGACCTTGGGGCGACCTTTTCAAATTCCTCAGCCTCAAGAAGTGCTAACAATGGATGCATTCTTCCTAGGGTGGGGAGCTCATGTAGATGGGCTTTACACTCAAGGAGTTTGGTCCCGCCAGGAAGAAATCTTCAGATCAATATCCTAGAGTTGCGAGCGGTCTGGAACGCTCTAAAGGTTTCAGAGATCGGCTGTCCTATCAAATTATCCAAATTTAGACAGACAATCAGGTTGCAATGTACTACATCAACAAGCAGCGGGGTACCGGATCTCGCCCCCTGTGTCGGGAAGCCGTCAGGATGTGGCTGTGGGCTCGCCGTTATGGCATGTTTCTCCAGGCCACATACCTGGCAGGCATAAACAACAGTCTGGCCGACAGGTTGAGCAGGATAATGCAACCTCACGAGTGGTCACTCAATTTGGGCGTTCTACACCAGATCTTCCGAGCGTGGGGCACCCCCTTGGTGGATCTTTTTGCTACTCAGGTCAATCACAAACTCCTTCTGTTCTGTTCCAGACTTCAGGCCCATAACAGACTAGCATCGGATGCCTTTCTCCTTCATTGGGGGAAGGGCCTTCTGTACGCATATCCTCCCATACCTCTGGTGGGGAAGATTTTGCTGAAACTCAAGCAAGACTGCGGAACCATGATTCTGATTGCTCCCTTTTGGCCGCGTCAGATTTTGTTCCCTCTTCTTCTGGAGTTGTCCTCTGAAGAACCGTGGAGATTGGACTGTTTTCCAACCCTCATTACTCAGAATGAGGGGGCGCTTCTGCATCCCAACCTCCAGTCTCTGGCTTTCCTGGCCTGGATGTTGAGAGCGTAGACTTCGCCTCCATGGGTCTTTCTGAGGGTGTCTCCCGAGTCTTGTTTGCTTCCAGGAAAGATTCCAAGAAGAGGTGTTACTCTTTTAAATGGAGGAGGTTTGCTGTCTGGTGTGACAGCAAGGCCCTAGATCCTCGCTCTTGTCCTACACAGACCCTGCTTGAATACCTTCTGCACTTGTCCGAGTCTGGTCTTAAGACCAACTCTGTAAGAGTTCATCTTAGTGCGATTAGTGCATACCATTACCGTGTGGAAGTTAAGCCGATCTCGGGACAGCCTTTAGTTGTTCATTTCATGAGAGGTTTGCTTTTGTCAAAGCCCCCCGTCAAACCTCCTACAGTGTCATGGGATCTCAATGTCGTTCTCACCCAGCTGATGAAACCTCCTTTCGAGCCACTGGATTCCTGCCATCTGAAGTACTTGACCTGGAAGGTCATTTTCTTGATGGCTTTTACTTCAGCTCGTAGAGTCAGTGAGCTTCAAGACTTAGTAGTGCCTGTGCCTTATCTCAAATTTCATCATAACAGAGTAGTCCTCCGCACGCACCCTAAGTTCTTGCCGAAGGTGGTGTCGGAGTTCCATCTGAACCAGTCAATTGTCTTGCCAACATTTTTTCCCCGTCCTCATACTTGCCCTGCTGAACATCAGTTGCACAGCTTGGACTGCAAGAGAGCATTGGCCCAAATGTTTGTTTCTTTTGATCCCAACAGAAGGGGAGTCGCAGTCGGGAAATGCACCATTTCCAATTGGCTGGCAGATTGCATTTCCTTCGCTTATGCCCAAGCTGGGCTGACTCTTGAGGGTCATGTCACGGCTCATAGTGTTAGAGCCATGGTAGCGTCGGTGGCCCATTTGAAGTCAGCCACTATTGAAGAGATTTGCAAGGCTGCGACGTGGTCATCAATCCACACATTCACATCTCACTACTGACTTCAGCAGGATCCCGACGCGACAGTTGGTTTGGGCAGTCAGTGCTGCAGAATCTGTTCGGGGTTTAGAATCCAACTCCACCCCCCTAGGCCCATTTTTATTATGCTCCAGGCTGCACTCTCAGTTAGATGTTCTGCTTCTTAGGTCAATCCTTGTTATGTCCTTGCCGTTGCGAGGCCCAATTGACCTTTGTTTTTTGAGTGAGCCTGGATGCTGCGAAGCCCAATTGACCTTTGTTGTTTTGAGTGAGCCTGGATGCTAGGGATACCCCAATCGTGAGAACAAGCAGCCTGCTTGTTCTCGGAGAAAGCGAATATATATATATCTGTAGCAGGTATTCTCCGGGGACAGCAGGCTGATTGTTCTCACAAACCCGCCCACCTCCCCTTTAGAGTTGTCCTTTTCTTTGTTATTGCTTTATAATTTTTTTTTTTTATTTGTATGAAAACTTTATTTACTTTGATAACATGAAAAAAGCTTCAATATGCAATACATATTTATTTTAATATTTATTTATGTTATAAATAAAATAAATAAATATGAAAACTTGAGTGAAACAAGCATATACCATCTTTCAAACTTTTCTTGCCCACATTATCAACATCCATATGTGGACCTGAAGGAACTTCACACTTTTTTGTTAAATTTTTAACTGAAGAGTAATTCTCCCCCCCTCCCTCTCCACCCCCCCCCCCCCTTCAGTGGATGGGTCCCTAGCACAACCTTCCTTGCATCAGTCTTCCAACTCTCACTGCTCACTCTGTACATTAAGAATGAAAAATTTCCATACAGAATGCCATTTACTCTGCACTCTTCTATGCTCTGCCAAGAGCCTCTCCATTTCACAAATGTATTTCATTTTTGTAATCCACCTCCTAATTGGAGGCACTTTTACCTGCTTCCAATAGTAAGCTATGACCACCCTGGCTGCACCCATTGCATGTCTCATCAATGCCTGCTGTGCTGGTGTGAGGCCACCTGACTTCACAGAGAATAGGAAAATTTCAGATGCCCATATAATTGCGCACCTCATCCATCTCTGCAGCCTGCTATGTACTGCTTTCCAGTACCCTCTGACTTTTACACAGTTCCACCACAAATGCCCCATTGTTCCCCTTTTACCGCACCCCCTCCAGCATAGGCCTGAAATTGCTGGGTATATACGTTGGAGGCGGTCCGGCGTAAGGTACCATCTAAACAGCACCTTCACTGCATTCTGTTGGAGTAGCACATGAGACGACACCTTCGCTGCAGCCCTTTCTATCCTCTCCTACTCAGCTTCCCCCCGGGCCCTATCCAGCTCCCACTGCCATCCTCTCCTATGCAGTATATAAAGTGGGGCCTGTGCACTACAACATTTATACAGTCGGCTGATCAGGCCTCTGGAGAGTATCATCTTCTCGCATATCTCTTCCAGTTCTAATTGTTCTCTTCGCATTACCTCTCGTATCGCTGCTGTCTGAAGAAAATGTGACAACTGTCGATACGCGAAGCCATCCTTTTCCACCATTGGAAACCCTTCTGCCAAGGCCTGGAATGACAGCATTTTGTCCGCATCAAACTTTTGCCCTCCTGTTCTCAGGCCCTCCCCGTACCATCGTGTAAATACCCCCTTACATTTCCTGGCAGAAACAGAGGATTAAATGCTATAGGCGCCATTCGGGTTAGAACACACCTTCTGTTAGGAAAGAGACTGGCCCAATTGTGGAGGGTGACATTAATTGACGGACACATTCCCTCCCCCAACCCTCTATGCAACTTTGGAAGCCATATAAGTGCACCGAGCGGCCTGGAGCCCACCGAATGCTGCTCTAAGTGCACCCACTGCCTATCCGGGTAATCCTGGTACCATTCTACAGCGGCCTTCCCTTGAGCTGCTCTATAATACCTCCCTTTCTTCTCTCTTGATAAAGGAGTGTGCGCGACAGCTGCAGATGCTTACTAGCCCAGACGACTCGCACAATACGATCCTGTAATGCTGCTAAAAATCGTCTGGGCATCATAGCAGGTAGAACTTGAAATAAGTACAACAGGCGTGGCAGAATATTCATCTTGACAATTGCTATCCTTCCGAACCATGAAACAGCCAGCTCCCCCCACCTCTCCAAGTCCTCCGCGATCACTCTAGCCAGACCCCTATAGTTAGCTGAAAAAAGCTCAGAAAGGTTTGAAGTTAAGTTAACCCCCAGGTAGCGAATGCTGCACATCAAAATGGAAATGAGGACTTCAAGGACTCCTCTAACTCTGGCAGAAGGGATACATTCAAAGCTTCTGATTTTGTCATGTTTACCTTAAACCCGGATACTGCCGAATACTCGTTAAAAGATGTGGGAATGTAGTCGCCTGCCGAGTCACAAACAGCAGGACATCATCTGCAAAAAGGGCCAGTTTATGTCTCCTATCTGCTATGTTAATTTCTGTAATACCCGGGTTCGTGCGTATCCTAGAGGCGAAGGGTTCTATTACCATAGCAAATAGTAAGGGTGATAAGGGACAGCCCTGGCGAGTACCTCTATACAATATGAACAGCTCCGAGTTACTGCCATTGACCCTCACACACGCTCTAGGGAAATCGTAGAGTGCCTGTATCCAGCCCCTGAACTGTGCCCCAAATCCAAAAGACTCCAAAACTTTGTACATAAATGGCCAGTGGACCCTATCAAAAGTTTTTTCCGCGTCCAAGCTAAGAAGACATAGAGGCCTCTGATCTCTCCTAGCTATATGCATTAAATCCACTGCCCGCCTTATGTTGTCCGTAGCGTTCGGTATGACACAAAGCCCACTTGATCTGGATGTATAAGCACTGGAAGCAGCAGTTTCAAGCGATTTCCCAGAACCTTTGCTAATATTTTAACATCAGCATTCAAAATTGAGATAGGCCTATAGGAGCCGCGTTCTGTGTGATCTTTATCTGGTTTGGGCAACACTGCTAATCACGCCTCTCTCATGAACAGAGGGAGAGGTTCCCCCACACCTACTTGATTAAACAAATCCGCAAGGAGTGGAGCCAGCTCAGTGACAAATTTCTTATGAAACTCGTTTGGGAACCCGTCCATCCCCAGTGACTTATGTGAGGGTAGACTACTAACAGCTTCTTGTATCTCTATTGGGGTGACCGTTTTTTCCAGCACAGCCTGTTGCTGAAAGGTTAGAGAAGAAAGATCACTCTCTGCGAAGTAGTCTCCTATAGCCTCTGTGGTAGGGTTAATCTCTTGCGCGTACAAGCCCTGATAATAGTTCCTAAAATGCCTGCGTATAAGCTTGGAGGTTCATAGCACCTCACCCTTACCATCTCTTACCTGTGTGATCATACGGTCTACCTTTGCCTTCATAGCCGCATGGCAAGGAGTCGTCCCACCTTGTTGGCAAACTCATAAGATCCAACCTTATTTTTTCGCTTGTATCATACTAAGCTGTTCTGAATAAATGGAGTCAAGTTGCATTCTCTGCTCCCGTAGGGACCTGAGGAGATCCACTAACCTTATGCTGCTCCTCCAAGGAGCGGATATTACCCATACATTGCGCTATCTGTGCCCTACGTGCACTTGCACGTTTACTAGCTATTTGCAAGAAATACCCCCTAGAGACTGCCTTCATGGCATCCCAGACAGTGTGGAGTGGAGGCCCCGAGTCTGTATTAAACTCCAAGTATTCCTTTAGAACTTTCCTATAACCCTCCACCACCTCCTCCTCCCTCAGCACACCAGCATTTAGCATCCATCTCCTTTCTTTTATTTCTGCACAGATAAAAGGCAGCGTCACCCAGATTGGTGCATGATCCGATATTGTCACACTCCCGCCTCCGGTCCCCTCTCTACCAGTGCAGAGTCAAGGAATATATAATCAATGCTTGAATATGTATCATGTACTGGAGAATAGCATGTGTAATCTCTGTCCTTCTCATGAGTCAGTCTCCACAAATCCAGGGTGCCCAGCTAATAAGCTAATGATCCTAAAGCTACTGATGCTTTATTGCCCCCTGTATTAGCATTTCCAGAATGGTCTAAAACCGGATTCATCACAGCATTAAAGTCACCCCCCAAAATCAGTGAGCCCTTTACAAAAGCAGCCAATGAGTTCTTTACCTTAGTATAGAATTCCACTTGGCCATTATTTGGGGCATATACAGATGCCAACGTTAGGTCTGCTTGATCTATCTTCATATGTAGAAACAGGAATCGCCCTCCCGGGTCCCTCTTTACACTAACTACTTGGGCAGGCACTGATGAATGAATCAATACCGCCACCCCACATTTCTTTGAACCCTCAGCTGAGGAAGCAAAATACGCCCGCGGGTAACTAGGGTGGGAGATGACCCGGGGAAAATGGTAGAGGCTATTATTAAAAACAAAATTACAGAGCACATCCAAGGACATGGATTACTGAGACCGAGTCATTACGGCTTTTGTGTGGGGAAATCTTGGCTGACCAATTTACTTCAATTCTTTGAAGAAGTAAACAAACATGTGGACAAAGGGGAGCCGGTTGATATTGTGTATCTGGATTTTCAAAAGGCGTTTGACAAGGTACCTCATGAAAGGCTACAGAGGAAATTGGAGGGTCATGGGATAGGAGTAAAAGTCCTGTTGTGGATTAAAAACTGGTTGAAGGGTAGGAAACAGAGAGTGGGGTTAAATGGGCAGTATTCACAATGGAGAAGGGTAGTTAGTGGGGTTCCTCAGGGGTCTGTGCTAGGACCGCTGCTTTTTAATATATTTATAAATGATTTAGAGATGGGAGTAACTAGCGAGGTAATTAAATTTGCTGATGACACAAAGTTACTCAAAGTCGTTAACTCGCGACAGGATTGTGAAAAATTACAGAAGGACCATACGAGACTGGGCGATTGGGCGGCTAAATGGCAGATGACGTTTAATGTGAGCAAGTGCAAGGTGATGCATGTGGGAAAAAAGAACCCGAAATAGCTATGTCATGCAAGGTTCCACGTTAGGAGTTACGGACCAAGAAAGGGATCTGGGTGTCGTCGATAATACACTGAAACCTTCTGCTCAGTGTGCTGCTGCGGCTCAGAAAGCGAATAGAATGTTGGGTGTTATTAGGAAAGGTATGGAAAACAGGTGTGAGGATGTTATAATGCCGTTATATCGCTCCATGGTGCGACCGCACCTTGAGTATTGTGTTCAATTCTGGTCTCCACATCTCAAGAAAGATATAGTGGAACTGGAAAAGGTGCAGCGAAGGGCGACTAAAATGATAGCGGGGGGTGGGACGACGTCCCTATTGTAGCTGGGTCTCCCATCCAGGACCCAGCCAGGCTTGACCCTGCTTAGCTGCCTCTTCCTCCACACGACTGTTGCCTTCACTCCACAGCAATCTGGCTCCTCTGAGCCTTGGCTCCAGGCCCTGTGAACTCCCAGGACTTCCTCCTCCCTCCGTTCCTTTCACAGAGGCACATTCAAAGCCCAATGTTTATAAGTAAGAGCTTTTATTTTCTTGCTTCAAATCAAACAAAACACCCTTCACTCCAGGTTGTTTAGGCCAGCAGCCCAGAGCACAATTCAGGTTCAACACAGTCAAATTCAGGTTCAAAAACAGTCCATATAACTTCACTTCACTTTAGCTCAGATTACGTCACTTAGGGAACAATACATTATCAGAGGGAAAAACCCAATAGCTTGGTAGGTTGCAGTCCAGACCTTTTTAGTATGCAACTGTTTACACAGTCTTTCTTGCACCTTCTTACTGCACGGTTACACAGCTTTATTCCCACCTGGTTCAGGCTGGGGTTTCAATTGTGCCCAGCTCTCTTTCTCTCCCACAGGCTGCACCTGTTTCCTCTTTAGTAGAGATTTCCCTCAGCCTCTCTCCTCCGGTCTTCCACCAGTCTCTCCAAGGTACAGCTAGCTACCCTCTTACAGCAGCTTTTTGGGTTTGAGCCAGGGCTCCAATCTCCATCTGTTCCTCCTCTAGCCCTTCAGTAATCTCCATTTTATCCTCCTCTCCAACTTCCTCCGCCCCCAATCTCTCCAGCTGGCCCTCATCACCTTCCTCAAAGACCATTTCCCAATCTTCTATCTCCTCCCCTAACTCTTGCACAGCCGAGTGGGGAAGAGAAGGATTCTGGGACTGGTAGTTCTTTCCCTTCTTCCTTAACCCAGCCAACCTCTCTGCCTCCGGTAGCCCAGCTTTCTGAATGTGGGTGTTGTGCACAAGAAATCTGCCCCGTTGGGATTTCCCGGCTCCCTGTACCCCCTTTCTTCGTGCCTTCCCGGATCCCCTTTCACCTGCACTCTCACACTATGAAGAAAGACTAAGGAGGCTAGGGCTTTTCAGCTTGGAGAAGAGACGGCTGAGGGGAAACATGATAGAGGTATATAAAATAATGAGTGGAGTGGAACAGGTGGATGTGAAGCGTCTGTTCACGCTTTCCAAAAATACTAGGACTAGGGGCATGCGATGAAACTACAGTGTAGTAAATTTAAAACAAATCGGAGAAACGTTTCTTCACCCAACGTGTAATTAAACTCTGGAATTCATTGCCGGAGAACGTGGTGAAGGCGGTTAGCTTGGCAGAGTTTAAAAAGGGGTTAGACGGTTTTCCTAAAGGACAAGTCCATAAACCGCTACTAAATGGACTAGGGAAAAATCCACAATTCCAGGAATAACATGTATAGAATGTTTGTACGTTTTGGGAACTTGGCAAGTGCCTTGGCCTGGATTGGCGCTGTCGTGGATAGATGCTGGGCTCGATGGACCCTGGTCTTTTCCCAGTGTGGCGTTACTTATGTACTTTCATACGTGCGCGAAGGTGCGTCTCCTGCATAGAACATGTGCAGCCTTAATTGTTTAATTCTTTCAAAAACTTCTGCCTCTTTTGAGGCTTATTTAGGCCCTTAGCATTGTAATATAGTATTTTTAAATTAGCATTCATTTCTTAATAATGAAACAAATCATACATTCCCAACAGTGAGATTCCCCCTTCTCTGATACCAAACCATGCCTGACCCCATCCCCCTCCTCCTTCCCCTCCCCCCTACCTTTATCTCTAACACCAGTCATAGTAACATAGTAGATGACGGCAGAAAAAGACCATGCACGGTCCATCCAGTCTGCCCAAGAAGATAAATCCTATGTGCTACTTTTTATTGTACTGTCCCTCTTCAGGGCACAGACCGTATAAGTCTGGCCAGCCCTATCCCCGCCTCCCACCACCAGCTCTGGCACAGACTGTATAAGTCTGCCCAGCACTATCCTCGCCTCCCAACTACCAGTCCCGTCTCCCACCACCAGCTCTGGCACAGACCGTATAAGTCTGCCCAGCACTATCCCCGCCGCCAACCACCAGCCCCGGCACAGACCGTATAAGTCTGCCCAGCACTAGTCCCGCCTCCCAACCACCAGCCCCGGCATAGACCGTATAAGTCTGCCCAGCACTAGCCCCGCCTCCCAACCATCAGCTCTGTCACCCATTCTAGGCTAAGCTCCTGAGGATCCCTTCCTTCTGCACAGGATTCCTTTATGTTTATCCCACGCATGTTTGAATTCCGTTACCGTTTTCATCTCCACCACCTCCCGCGGGAGGGCATTCCAAGCATCCACCACCCTCTCCGTGAAAAAATACTTCCTGACATTCTTCTTGAGTCTGCCCCCCTTCAATCTCATTTTATGCCCTCTCGTTCTACCGCCTTCCCATCTCCGGAAAAGGTTTGTTTGCGGATTAATACCTTTCAAATATTTGAACGTCTGTATCATATCACCCCTGTTTCTCCTTTCCTCCAGGGTATACATGTTCAGGTCCGCAAGTCTCTCCTCATACGTCTTGTAACGCAAATCCCATACCATCCTCGTAGCTTTTCTTTGCACCGCTTCAATTCTTTTTACATCCTTAGCAAAATACGGCCTCCAAAACTATACTATTCATACAGTATATATGAATATTCAGCAATGCAGTATAGAAACAAAGTATGTACGATAATCCTATACAGTAGATAAACATACAGGTTTAACGATTTACCAAGGTTTGACGAATACCAAGAGGTAGCATTATAGTGCACACATTCAAGGATGGGCATAATATAAACATTCAAGCAGCATAAAGTTCAGAGCAGTTGAAGCTACATCAGAATATATTTAAAGCTACATCTGAATAATAGGATTAATCAATATTGTAGTCTTTATATATTTTATAGAACTTTTATGAGAAGCAGGGGGACATAGGGAAGTAAGGTAGCAAGATCAGAGGTAGAGAGAAGCGTAGTAGTATCGGTAATCAGTATTGCAGTCAGATTAGATATTTTATAGTATTTTTATGAGAAGTAGGAGGACATTGAGAAGTAAGGTAGCGAGGTCAGAGGTAAAGAAAAGCATGGTAATATCGGTAGTCAATATTGCAGTCAGATTAGGTATTTTATAGTACTTTTATGAGCAGTAGGAGGACATACAGAAGTAAGATAGCGAGATCAGAGGTAGAGAGAAGCCTAGTAATATCAGTAGACTAGGTTAGAGAGAGACCTGCACATTCCTTCCTTTCTTTGTGTGACTTCTCAGCGGATCAGCAACAGCAGGTTGTAAGAAGTACACGCCCGATGTCCAGTTTTCATTCTAGTGGAGACACTGTTGGAGTAGTTCTTGTGTATCGGTGATGCGGCTGTAGAGGTTTCGCTACGTGGGTATAGTGATCCACGTGGAGCGGTAACGAATAGGATATGTTTGTCCGCATTGTGGCTGAGGAGTCGAGTGATTTTCGGTCAGTTTCGGGTTTTTTGCTGGGCACTGTCTCCAACCTATGATATCGGAGTGTGGTAGAGCGCCATTGTTTAAGCTGGTCCGGTCTCGGCTGGCTGTGTTCCGTCTGGGGGTCGTCGGAAGAGGTTGGGGTCTTCTCTCCTGGGACGGATGTGGGTTGAGTCCACCTAAAGCAGTGTCTCGGTCTCGTAGCCAAGATGGAGCCCCGGTCGAGCTTCAGTGCCTAGTCAGTCGCGCCAGCAGTCCGTGAGATAGTCCGCGTGCGTGGCCGTTTCCAGCGATCTGCCTTGCTCCGTTCCGGAGATGTCGGCGATCCTTCCTGTTCGTCCTCGTTCGTCCTCGCACGGGGCAGGCGCGGCTAGTCTCCGTTGGTATCTCTGTCGGTACGAAAGGTGTGGCAATGCGAGGCTGTTTTATAATAAGATCTTTTAGTTTTTCTGATGGCGTATTTGTATTTTCTTTGTAATTGCTTCCAGTCGTTAAATGCAGATTCATCTTTTTTCTTAATCCATGCCCGCTCTGATCTTCTGACTAGTATTTTCAGTTCTTTAAGTTCTTCATTAAACCATGGTATTGAGTTTTTTCTATGTGAGGTTCTGGTTTGAAGTGGTGCTATGTGGTCTAGTATGGTTCTGCACCTGTTGTCCCAATCCTGTAGAAATTGGGTTGAATCTGTTGGTGCTGTCCAGTTGTTGCCAGAATGTTGTTGGGTCAATTTTGCCTCTCGTGGTGTATGTTAATTGTTCTTGTTTGTGTTGAGAATTTTTTTTCTTTCGCCAGTGAAGGGAGATGTTTGCTTTGTAGTTCAGGTGAGAATTTGTGTGTGATTATGTCTAGTGCGTGTCCTTTAGTTTGGGTGGGTTGTATGTTTGGCCAGTGGAGTTCCCAGAGTTGGAGGAAGTCCTTGCATTCGATTACGTTTGTTAGCATCACCTTGAGGACACCAACCTATCAGAAGGTTTTGGGCAGAGAGACGTGTTCGATATGAAGTCCATGAAATGTGTTTGGCAGTCTTGCCGGTTGCCTGATGGTCTGTAGTACAGGATGAGATTTAGGTGGTCTTGTAGGGTTGGGTGATTGACTCTGAGGCGATTTCGAGTTGGGGAAGTAGTGATTCGGCTGTTGTTGTGATGGTGAATTAGGATCTATAGATTACAGCTACGCCTCCTCCTCTTTTTCCACTCCTTGTCCAATGGGAGATTTTGTATCCTGGGGGGGGCATAACTGTAAGATTATGGGGTCTTTGAGGTCATGGATCCATGTTTCACTTATTAATAGGAAATCGAGATTGTCTGTAGTGATCCAGTCTGTTATTATAGTAGTTTTATTAACTGCAGATCTGACGTTTATATAACCCATTTGTATTAGTTGGTGGGGTTCAGTTGGGGTCGAGGCTGTGATGATTTTTATTAGTTGTCTGTCCTCTTGATATTTAGGTTTGTTTTGTCCTTTCTTATCTTTCTTTGGTTGTTTCCGTGGGAGGTGGGTTTTCCATACCATTTTTTAATCTTTTGGGTCGGTGAGTTATTTATGGTGTGTGTACAAGTTGTTTTTATTGTAGGTACATTATTGTCTATGAGAGGAGTTGTCAGTGCGTGGTGGATTAGGAAAAGGCAGTAGATTATTAGGAGTAGTTTATTTGTATTCATGTTGTTGTAATATGTATTAGTATGTGTTAGTGTTCGGTCGTGTACTATAGTGGTGATTGATAAGGTTTGTGGTCAGTCTTGTGGGTCAGTATGTGTACTTACAATTTGTAGTACCATACAGTCGGAGGCTTACCCTCTAACTGGGAATTAAGGAAGTTACTGATGCCACCAGCCCCGCCGCATGCAATGCCTCCCATATCTCCGACAGTGTTTGCACTCTATACTTGATGCCTTTCAGAACACCATCTACAGTGGTGGAAATAAGTATTTGATCCCTTGCTGATTTTGTAAGTTTGCCCACTGACAAAGACATGAGCAGCCCATAATTGAAGGGTAGGTTATTGGTAACAGTGAGAGATAGCACATCACAAATTAAATCCGGAAAATCACATTGTGGAAAGTATATGAATTTATTTGCATTCTGCAGAGGGAAATAAGTATTTGATCCCCCACCAACCAGTAAGAGATCTGGCCCCTACAGACCAGGTAGATGCTCCAAATCAACTCGTTACCTGCATGACAGACAGCTGTCGGCAATGGTCACCTGTATGAAAGACACCTGTCCACAGACTCAGTGAATCAGTCAGACTCTAACCTCTACAAAATGGCCAAGAGCAAGGAGCTGTCTAAGGATGTCAGGGACAAGATCATACACCTGCACAAGGCTGGAATGGGCTACAAAACCATCAGTAAGACGCTGGGCGAGAAGGAGACAACTGTTGGTGCCATAGTAAGAAAATGGAAGAAGTACAAAATGACTGTCAATCGACAAAGATCTGGGGCTCCACGCAAAATCTCACCTCGTGGGGTATCCTTGATCATGAGGAAGGTTAGAAATCAGCCTACAACTACAAGGGGGGAACTTGTCAATGATCTCAAGGCAGCTGGGACCACTGTCACCACGAAAACCATTGGTAACACATTACGACATAACGGATTGCAATCCTGCAGTGCCCGCAAGGTCCCCCTGCTCCGGAAGGCACATGTGACGGCCCGTCTGAAGTTTGCCAGTGAACACCTGGATGATGCCGAGAGTGATTGGGAGAAGGTGCTGTGGTCAGATGAGACAAAAATTGAGCTCTTTGGCATGAACTCAACTCGCCGTGTTTGGAGGAAGAGAAATGCTGCCTATGACCCAAAGAACACCGTCCCCACTGTCAAGCATGGAGGTGGAAATGTTATGTTTTGGGGGTGTTTCTCTGCTAAGGGCACAGGACTACTTCACCGCATCAATGGGAGAATGGATGGGGCCATGTACCGTACAATTCTGAGTGACAACCTCCTTCCCTCCGCCAGGGCCTTAAAAATGGGTCGTGGCTGGGTCTTCCAGCACGACAATGACCCAAAACATACAGCCAAGGCAACAAAGGAGTGGCTCAGGAAGAAGCACATTAGGGTCATGGAGTGGCCTAGCCAGTCACCAGACCTTAATCCCATTGAAAACTTATGGAGGGAGCTGAAGCTGCGAGTTGCCAAGCGACAGCCCAGAACTCTTAATGATTTAGAGATGATCTGCAAAGAGGAGTGGACCAAAATTCCTCCTGACATGTGTGCAAACCTCATCATCAACTACAGAAGACGTCTGACCGCTGTGCTTGCCAACAAGGGTTTTGCCACCAAGTATTAGGTCTTGTTTGCCAGAGGGATTAAATACTTATTTCCCTCTGCAGAATGCAAATAAATTCATATACTTTCCACAATGTGATTTTCCGGATTTAATTTGTGATGTGCTATCTCTCACTGTTACCAATAACCTACCCTTCAATTATGGGCTGCTCATGTCTTTGTCAGTGGGCAAACTTACAAAATCAGCAAGGGATCAAATACTTATTTCCCCCACTGTATATTGTATATGTTCCTTGATCAAAATGTCTAGGGCAGGCTTCATCTGGCGCCTCTGCTGTAATGTGTAGTGCGAGAGATCCTGGTACACCAATACCTTGGCCCCTCCAAACTCCAGGTCCTGTACCTTCCTAGCCCGCACTAGGATCTTTTCTTTGTCTTCGTATTTATGAAACTGCACCACTATGTCCCACACCTGTTGCTCCTTTCGCGGGCCCAGGGCTTGATGTGCTCTGTCCAGTTCTAATATCTCCTCTCCTGCCTCAGGGCTCATCAGGGTGGTGCACAGGGCCTGCACGATTTTTGGCATGTCTTCGGTCTCTCCCCCTTCAGGAACACCTCGGAACCTAAGGTTATTCCTGCGGCCCCTGTTTTCTATGTCATCCATTTTATATTCCAAGGCAGCATTTTGTCTTTCCAGCGCTTTTATTGATTTTGCATGCACTGTCAGGGTTTCTGTGTGCTCATTCAGCTTCAGCTCTGCCTCCTCCACCCTGCCCCCCAGCTCTCGAAGGTCGGTACTCAATTGCGCCATACGCTCCAGGATATCCTTTTTGGAGGATTTAATATCCTCCTGTATATTTGATAAGTATTTTCGGAGCTCTCCGGAAAGGCCTTTTGTTTTTGGGGGTGCTGTCCTATCTCCGTTAAAGACAGCGCGGAGTCCGAGTCGGATGGGGAGGCCCGTTTTTGCGACTCGTGGCGCTTGGCGGCTCTGTCGATTCTGCTTCCCTCCTGCCTCTCAGGCTTCTTTTTTTCGGGCTGACGAAGCTTTGCTCATGGCTGCAATGCTATAGGCTGCTCGCGGACCACTTCAGTGTCTCTCGTCCGTACCTCTAGTCACGGTTCATCGCCATTTTCGGATGCGGGGAGCGGGAGCTAGAGAATTAGGCTGCCATTATTGTACGCTGACGTCACTTCCTCCCATTGCTTTATAATTTAACTAAAGCGGGACTCTTGCATGACAGGCGGGAAGATGGCCGCGCATGCGCGGTGCTCACGCCCGCGCGCTCGAAGGCTCTAGCAAACTTTTGTTGCTAGGAAGATTTCCGTTCCTGGGG
This sequence comes from Microcaecilia unicolor, assembly GCF_901765095.1. Lineage (NCBI taxonomy): Eukaryota > Metazoa > Chordata > Amphibia > Gymnophiona > Siphonopidae > Microcaecilia > Microcaecilia unicolor. Next base: position 125,250,306 of record NC_044040.1, on the reverse strand, counting down.
GCTGCCGTGGACGTCACCCAATCGTGAGAACAATCAGCCTGCTGTCCTCGGAGAATACCTGCTACAGGTATGTATCTTTGCTATATGTCTCGATTAGGTTCCAAAATGACACATTTATAAACCAGATAGATATATTTACATGTAATCTGATTTATATTGAGTGCTTAGGAAACATCCAAAAAGTACATTATGGTTATTATTTCTATATGAATGTTTATTATTGAACATGTTTTGATATACCTGTATCTTTTTTTTATATAGATTTTATGATTTCTAATTATGTAAACTTTATACACAAAAGTGTTCTCCCTATTGTGGATTGTTCAGATAAAGTCACCACGACACTATATAGACATATATATATATGCAATTTACAGTGATTTCTCATTATGTTTTATAATCTATTACATTGTTTATCAAATCTATGTTTTTCAATTTGCTTATCGTTTTTTAAGGTGATCTATATGTTTTATTGTTAGACCCCTGAGGCAGGCGTTATTTAACGCCGAAACACGTCTCGTGTCGGGTCATTTACCAATAAAATACTCCTGTTGTCTCAGTCTTGAAGGCCCAGTGTTGCTTTTTTTTTTGTGTGTGTGTGTACTTTATGTATGCTGGTTACCCTCTCTGTTTGGCCTCTAATTTCCTCTGCAGTCTTTCATGAGGGACTTTATCAAACGCCTTCTGAAAATCTAGATACAGAATATCGACCGGCTCACCTTTGTCCACATATTTGTTTACCCCTTCAAAGAAATGCAGCAGATTGGTGAGGCAAGATTTCCCTTCACTAAATCCATGTTGACTTTGTCCCATTAGTCCATGCTTTTGAATGTGCTCTGTAATTTTGTTCTTGATAATAGTCTCTACCATTTTGCCTGGCACTGATGTCAGACTCACCGGTCTATAATTTCCCAGATCTCTTTTGGAACCTTTAAAAAAAATCAGCGTTACATTGGCCACCCTCCAATCTTCCGGTACCACACTTGATTTATGGATAAATTACAAATCACTAACAGTAGCTCTGCCAGCTCATTTTTTAGTTCTATCAGTACCCTGGGATGAATACCATCCAGTGCAGGAGATTTGCTACTCTTCAGTTTGCCGAACTGCTCCATTACGTCTTCCAGGTTTACAGATATTTCATTAAGTTTTTCCCGACTTGTCAGCCTCAAATACCCTGTCCGGCACCGGTATCCCACCCAAATCTTCCTCGGTGAAGACCGAAGCAAAGAATTCATTTAGTTTTTCTGCTATTTCTTTGTCTTCCCTGATTTGCCCCTTTTACATCCCGGTCATCCAGCGGGCCAACCGATTCTCTTGCCGGCTTCCTGCTTTTAATGTATCTAAAAATATTTTTACTATCAGTTTTCGCCTCTAACGCTATCTTTCTTTCAGAATCCCTCTTTGCCTTTCTTATCAGCGCTTTGCATCTGACTTGACATTCCTTATGCCGCTTCTTATTTTCTTCATTCGGTTCCTTCTTCCATTTTCTGAAGGATTCCTTTTTAGCTCCAATAGCCTCCTTTACCTCACTTTTTAACAATGCCGGCTGTCGTTTTGTTTTCCTTCCTCCTTTTCTAATACGTGGAATATGTTTGGCCTGGGCCTCCAGGACGGTGTTTTTGACCAGCATCCACACCTGTTGTAGGTTTCTTACCCTCTCAGTCGCTCCTCTAAATTTTTTTTTCACTGTTCTTCTCATTTTATCATAGCTTCCTTTTTTAAAGTTAAACGCTAGACTTCCGATGAGGGCATGGAGCAGTGAGGACGCAGGACAGAGCTGCTCCGGGCGTCACAATTATCTGCACAAAATCAACCCAGAAACTCCTTAGGAAGCAAAGACCGGCTTTCCGCGAACATCTGCTTTACGTTATGGAAGCCGGGGAAATCAGCTGTAGGCGCGATGGGGACTAAACCGGCCCAAAAAGAGCTGAAAGAAAAAAGTCGCGCCAGCGAAAACAAGATGGCAGATAAGACCGCACCGCCCTCTCCATCACCCAGCTCGCTGTGGGCAGCAGAGCTCACCGAAGAGGTAAGGCGGCGGTTGAACAAACGGTGGGTTTGAAATTACAACTGATCCTGGAGAAATTGGAGGGGCTTGATAAGAGACATAATAAGTTAATAACAGAGTTGCAGGCTGTACAGCAAAGAGTGGGGCAGGCGGAGGAAGACATTTTGAAAGTCTAGGAGGAGCAACCCCGCCAAGCTAGAAGATCTTGAGAATCGATCTCGGAGAAATAATCTCCGATTAGTGGGGTTGCCAGAGACACTGGTGGAGCGGAATTTAAGTTCTTTTCTGGAAACGTGGCTGCCTAAGGCGCTGGCAAACGAGAGTTAACGGGCTCCCTCCGGGTAGAGAGAGCACACAGGCTGGGACAGCGGAGGGATGGAGCGGGCAAACTCGGAGTCATCATATTCCGGATTCTCAACTATGCACATAAGGCATTAATTTGCAGACCTTAAGAGCGGGGCAGAGCCTAGAATACCAGGGAACACGAGTGCTGTGTTTCCAGGATTACTCCGCCAAAGTTTCCTAGGCAAGAAAAAGGTTTGCTCCACTGTGCACTAAATTATTTGGTTTGAAATACAAGTTCAGCTTACTTTATCCAGCTAAACTTAAGCTGATTGACAATGGCAAAGCAGTAGTTTTTGAACGCGTGGAAGACGCAAATTTGTATGTGGAAAAAATGCTAGCAGACAAGAACGCGGGTTGAGAGCTGGAGAGTTTGAAACAGCAAATGGTGGCAGTTGTCATAAAAAGAGTTTAACACTTGTTATAGTTGAATAGCACACATTGTTGAAACAGTTGGAAGTTACAAAGGTGAAGGAGGAGAAGAGGCATCATAAGTTCCGGAAGACAAGAGTGGATTATGAAGAAAGCAGCCCCAAAATGGATGATGAGACTTAATAACAGGCTGCTGAGGACAGTGAGTTCAGAGTTCAGAAAAGGAGACGAGGTGTCAGGTTCTCAGGTTCAGAGCCCGCGGGGCCGGGCTCTGGAGCAAACGTGAGCCCTTGGGCTGCTGACGAGGAGCGACAGCAGCAGGCAAAACCCACCAACCAACGCTGGCAAGCGCACCGGCAGGGACTGCAGGCACCGCCCAGCGAGCCGGAACACACGGACTGGAATCCCCCGGACTGGAGGACACAGGACTGGAACCCCCCGGACTAGAGGACACAGGACTGGAACACTGGACTGGAATCCCCCGGACTGGAGGACACAGGACTGGAACACACCGGACTGGAGCATCCTGGACTGGTCCGTACAGCTTCACCTGCACTTAGCCACTGCCCCCCCCCCCCAAGGGTTGAGCCCCTGGGTTCGAGTGGCCGGCAGGACTTACTGGATGACACCGGATGACACAGGGACCAGGACTGGAAACAGAAGTACTCCTAAATCCTAAACTGACCTAAGTGCTCCCAAGCCCTAAACCAACAGAAGTGTTCCTCACAGTAAACTAACAAAAGGACTTCCTAAGCCCTATACTAACAGGAGTGCCCCAAGGCACTGACCTAACAGGAGTGCTTCTCACAGCACCAAAAGGAAAAGCAGGGGAGCCACAAGGAAGAACAGGGAAGCTAAACACATAAGCTAATAAAGGTGCTTCCTAAGCACCAAACTTCAGCAGACCTAATACAGGTGCTCTGAGCACCAAGCTACAGAAGCTCTACAACTCTAAACTAACTAGGGTGCTCCCACACACCAAACAACCAGAAGAGCTCCTAGCACTAAAAGGGAAGATAGGGGAGCCACTAGGGAAAAAACAGGGAAGCTAAACACGTAAGCCAAAAGTGCTTCCAAAGCACCAAACACAAACAGCAAAGACTGCAGTGCTCCCAACAGCACAAACACCAGAAGTACTTCTAACAGCCAAATATGCAATGCTCCTAACAACACCAAACCCTGAAGTACTTCTATCAGCAACAGAGCTTCCAAAGCCCTACACACAGCAATGCTTCCAAAGCACCAAGAGGAAAAAGCGGGGGAACCACAAGGGAAAAGCAGGAAAGCTAAACACACAGTCACAAGTGCACACTGCACTAACACTAACCTGGACCTAAAGCAAGTAGCAAAAGCAAACGTTGCAAAGGCCCTGAAGGGAAGAACACCACTTGCTTATCAAGGCCCTCCCTGATGGTGTCACACTCCCTAGACCCAGGCAGACAGCACACAAACCCAGAGAGGCCCAACCCACACCAATGCAGCACCGTGAAGCACTTGAAGTCAGTACACCCAAAGAGAGGTAGAGCTAATTCAGTCCACACACACAGCTGTAGTAAAGTGAAACAATTAGAGTCATGCTGCTGGAAGCTGCCAGCACAGAGAGAGAGCTAGCTCAGAAAGGACAGACAAATGAAACAGACGCCAGCTAAGAAGCTGACCCCCAGGAAAAAGGTAAGTTTGAGATGGGTTCTGACCACGATCATAACACGAGGGATATAATACTCCTAGGTTAAAGAGGTGCCCTTGCATTGGTAATGCAGGAAGTCATGCCTGATGGCAGAAGAGAGATAAGGGTTGATTGGAGTGGGGGGGGGAGGGTGGGGGGGACGAATGGGGATTTGGGGAGGACTGGGTTGGGGAGTGGGGGGGAGAAGGTAGGGGGAAAGGGGAGGAGGAACCAAGATTGTTCTGTGTGCATGCTATGATTGTGGTCAATTGAAACACATGAACAGGCTGATGATCAGAGTGTCCTTTTTACTCGGAACAGCAACCCGGGGAGTGGAGGCTGGACCACTAACTGGGTCTAAAGATAGTATTTTACATCAACACATTAAGATCTACTACACAAACTGGTAGCGGGATAGCATGAATACATTGCAGGTGTTCACATGGAATGTGGGGGGTATACACTCTCCGATTAAAAGGCAAAAGATATTAAAAGCATTCCATTTCATCAAGCAGATCAATCTATAGACTGGTGGGTTGTGTCCATCTACCAGCAGGTGGAGATAGAGAGCAATCTTTTGCCTCCCTATATGTGGTCATGTGCTGCCGGAAACTCCTCAGTATGTTTTCTATCTCAGCAGGTGTGTGGTCACACAGCAGCAGCTCTGGCTAGGTCTCCAAGCCTAATTGCTTAGGTTTTGTTGAGTACCTGGGGTTGAGGGCTCTTCGTCAGCAAGTTCAAACCTGGTGGTACCAGGTCCCTCCTTTTCTCCCCCCTCCCGCTGGCTCCGTTTAAAAAACAAAACAAAACCAGAAAAATAGACGTCCTTGAGAGAAAGACGTCCTTTTTGTAGCTACTCACTGGGACTCCAAATCGTTGAAGCTCGGAGCGAGAATCAGGTAATTTTACCTTTTACTAGCGGGCAGGGGGTTTCCCGAACGGTCTCCACGTGGCTATGGCCTCGGATGGCAAGGGCACGAAAAGATGCTTCCCGGAACGCGCTTGCGCGCCTAGCAGGGAAGCGGGGGGCCCGAAGGCAGAGTCGCCCTTTTTGGGCGCCCTTTCGGAGTCGGGAGAGTTTACCGGTTTCTCCTCCGGTGTGGCGGTTTTTCCCGCTTTAGGCGCCCATCCCTGCTGGACGCCCTCCCGGTTGTGACCGGCCACGTGGCTCGGACGGCTTCTTGGGCTGCCCTCGAGGTGGGAGACGTTAATAACTTGGTCGCCCTTGATTCGGGCGACGATAAGAAGTCGGCAAAATTAAAGCGCCATTCTTCCCGCGCGGCTACTTCTCGGAGTTTCGCGTCAGACGCCATTTAGGATGCGCAGCGCATCTCTCCCCCGATCTTGGGATCGCAGGTTGAGGGCGTCTCTAGGGCCATGGCTCAAGCTGCAGAAATGCACAGGCTAGGGGGTTTCTCCCCTGAGTTCATTTTGCTGCTGCATCAGGCCTTTCTTATGCAGAACGCTGCCCCTGCTCCCCTGTCTGATAAGGGTGATGAGGCCTCTGTGCTCAAATGCCCTCGGGTGGATTTTCAGCCCCTAGGGGACTCGGTCTCCTCTGATGTGGATGACGGCAGCATGTCTGAGTTCTCCCAGAGATCCTTTGCGGACTCTGTGGAAGAGACTGACCCTCGCTCGGATAGAGTGGATGACCCCTCTGCAGCACGCCTTTTTCGCTCGGATGATTTGCCTAACCTGCTAGTGCAGGCCATGAGCATTTTGAAGATTGCCTCTCCGGAGGAAGGCCCGCTCTCAGCCGCTTCTGGCTCCGCCATTATGTTGGGAACGAAGTGCCCGCTTAGAACCTTCCACGTTCATGAGGCCATGCAGACCTTAATTTCGGCGCAATGGGATGCCCCTGAAGCGAGCCTGAATGTAGCCAGGGCTATGTCCCGTCTGTACCCCCTGCCTGAGGGGGAACGGGAAGCCTTTACTTGGCCCACGGTAGATTCTTTAATCACTGCTGTGACTAAGAAAACGGCACTGCCGGTGGAAGGTGGCACTGCCCTGAAGGACGCTCAGGACAGGAGAATGGAGGCGGTCTTAAAGTCATCCTTTGAGGCGGCCGCCCTGAATCTGCAAGCCTCGGTTTGCATCTCCTATGTGGCTAGGGCGTGCCTGACTGTTCTGCAGCGGTCTTCCCCCTCGGACCCATACTGGAGGGCGGAATGGCCGACCCTGGAGTCGGGCTTGGCCTACTTGGCAGACTTGCTGTATGATGTTTTGAGAGCCTCGGCCAAAGGTATGGCCCAGACGGTCTCGGCGCGGCGGTGTCTCTGGCTTAAGCATTGATCGGCTGACCATGCCTCTAAATCTCGCCTAGCCAAGTTGCCTTTTAAAGGCAAGCTGCTCTTTGGGGACGAGCTGGACAAGATCATGACGGAGCTCGGCACGTCCAAAGGCAAGAGGTTGCCGGAGGTCAGGGCTCGGGCCAGCGGTGCTCGCCCTGTTTCCTCCAAGGGCCGGTTCCAGGAAGCCCGTCGGTATCGCCCGGGCAAGTCGGCCTCCTCTGCCTCCTCTTCCTTCAAACGGAACTTCTCCCCCAAGCAGCATTCCTTTCGCAGGGACCGCCGACCCGGAGGCTCGTCCTCCGCCCCCCCCCCCCTCCCCAGGGTCGCGTACCCAATGACGGGGACCTGGTCCATGGCCCAGTGCAGATAGGAGGAAGGTTGTCCTCATTCCTGGGCGAGTGGACCAGGGTAACTTCAGACGCTTGGGTTCTGGAAGTCATCAGGGACGGCTACAAGCTGGAGTTCTGCCGGCCCTTGAGAGATGGGTTTGTAAACTCTCCCTGCAAGTCCCAGGTCAAAGCAGCTGCCATGCAGCAGACTTTGAACAACCTGATCCGCCTGGGCGCGGTGGTCCCGGTGCCAGTAGATCAACTTGGCAAGGGGCGTTACTCCATTTACTTTGTGGTGCCAAAGAAAGAAGGTTCTGCTCGGCCTATTCTCGACCTCAAGGGAGTCAATCGGGCCTTGAAGGTTCGGCACTTCCGGATGGAGACTCTCCGCTCCGTAATAGCTGCGGTGAAGGAGGGAGAATTCCTGGCATCCTTGGACATCAAGGAAGCTTACTTACATATTCCCATCTGGACTCCTCACCAGCGCTTCCTGCGCTTCGCAGTGCTGGGCCGACACTTCCAGTTCAGAGCCCTCCCTTTCGGGTTGGCCACTGCTCCGCGGACCTTCTCCAAAGTGATGGTGGTCATCGCGGCTTTCCTCCGCAAGGAAGGAGTACGTCCATCCCTATCTGGACGTCTGGTTGATCCGAGCCCCCTCTTATGCAGAGTGTGGGAAGGCCACGGACAGGGTGATTGCCTTTCTGAGCTCCCTGGGATGGGTCATCAACTGGGAGAAAAGTCAGCTGCGCCCGACTCAGTCCCTGGAGTACTTGGGAGTTCGATTCGACACCCTAGTGGGCAGAGTGTTCCTGCTGGACAGCCGAAGCGGCAAGCTTCGGGCCCAGGTGGATCAGTTCCTAACAGCCTTCCTTCGAGCTTGGAACTATGTGCAGCTCTTGGGCTCCATGACGGCCACGATGGAAGTAGTGCCCTGGGCCAGGGCCCATATGAGACCCCTACAGCACTCCCTGCTGCGGCAGTGGACTCCAGTATCGGAGGATTACGCTGTATGTCTTCCTTTGGACCCAACGGTGCGCAAGGCGCTGGGTTGGTGGCTGAGGCCAGACAAGCCTCAGGAATGCCTCTCATGATCCCAGAGTGGGTGGTCGTCACGACGGACGCCTGCTTGACAGGCTGGGGAGCCCATTGCCTGGGGAGGACAGCTCAGGGCCTCTGGTCGCCTGCAGAGGCGAAACAGTCTATCAACCTCCTGGAACTCCGAGCCATTCGGTTGGCGCTTCGGGAGTTTCTCCTGGTCCTGGTGCTGAGGCCAGTACGGGTCCTGTCCGACAATGCCACGGCAGTGGCCTATGTCAATCGCCAGGAAGGTACCAGGAGCGCTCCTCTAGCCAAGGAGGCCATGAAGCTATGCCTGTGGGCGGAAGCGAATCTGGAACAGCTGTCGGCGGCACATATTGCGGGAGTCATGAATATCAAGGCGGACTTTCTCAGTCGCCATACGTTGGATCCCGGAGAGTGGTAGCTGTCGGCTCGGGCGTTCTTGGACATCACAAGGTGCTGGGTCCCACCGAGCCTGGATCTGATGGCGTCCTCGGCCAATTGCCAAGTGCCGCGGTTCTTCAGCAGAGGACGGGACCCTCGATCTCTGGGAGTCGATGCTCTTCTCCAGCAGTGGCCAACACAGGAGCTTCTCTACGTGTTCCCGCCCTGGCCTATGATGGGCAGAGTTCTAGGCCGGGTGGCAAAGCATCTGGGCCGGGTGATCCTGGTGGGTCCGGATTGGCCCAGACATCCCTGGTATGCGGACTTAATCAGGCTCGCAGTGGACGGCCCTCTGAGGCTGCCAGCGGAGCGGGGCCTCTTGCATCAGGGTCCCGTGGTGATGGAGGATCCCTCCCCCTTTGGTCTTACGGCCTGGCTCTTGAGCGGAAGCAGCTGAGGAAGAAGGGATTCTCAGATAAGGTCATCACCACTATGCTGAGAGCGAGGAAGCGCTCTACTTCTACTACTTATGCCAGGATTTGGCGTACCTTTGCATCGTGGTGCAAGACAGGCTCTCTATCGCCCTCCACTGCACCAATATCTTCAGTGTTGGCGTTCCTGCAAGAGGGTCTGGAGAAGGGCCTGTCACTCAGTTCCCTGAAAGTCCAGGTGGCGGCTCTAGCTTGCTTCAGGAGCAGCCTGAAGGGTGCTTCCCTGGCGTCACAGCCAGATGTGGTGCGCTTTCTTAAAGGAGTTAATCACCTGCGCCCGCCTCTGCACTCGATAGTGCCTACGTGGAATCTCAATCTGGTGCTTCGGGCCTTGGAGAAGCCGGCCTTTGAGCCCTTGTCGAGGGCATCGCTGAAGGACCTGACGTTGAAAGCGGTCTTTTTGGTAGCCATCACGTCAGCCAGGAGAGAGATTCTGAGATCCAGGCACTCTCATGCCGAGAGCCGTTCCAGCGGTTCACTGAGGCAGGAATGTCGATTCGCCCAGTGCCTTCCTTTCTACCCAAGGTTGTTTCTCGCTTCCATGTGAGTCAGCAGCTCTGTCTACCCTCCTTTCGCAGGGAGGATTACCCAAAGGAGTACCCTGCTCTCAAATGTCTGGATGTGAGACGAGTCATCATCAGATACTCGGAAGTGACCAATGACTTCCAGAAGTCGGATCATCTGTTCGTGCTGTTCGCAGGCCCTGATAAGGGTCTGCAAGCATCTAAACCTACTGTGGCACATTGGGTCAAGGAGACGATTGCGGCAGCTTATGTGGCTGCAGGGAAGCTTCCGCCTATTCAGCTGAAGGCCCACTCTACTAGAGCAGAGGCGGCATCGATGGCGGAGTCCAGATCCGTCTCCTTGGAAGAGATTTGTAGAGCGGCAACTTGGGCGTCGGCTCATACCGTCTCGCGACATTACCGCTTGGATGTGGCTGCTCGGGCTGAGGCCCGGTTTGGAACTTCAGTGTTGCGTTCAGGGATTTCCATGTCCCGCCCTGGGTGAGTACTGCTTCGGTACATCCCACCAGTCTATGGATTGATCTGCTTGATGAAATGGAAGGTAAAATTATGTATCATACCTGATAATTTTCTTTCCATTAATCATAGCAGATCAATCCACAGTCCCTCCCAGATATCTGTATTGTTTTTTGTTCTGATTATATTTCAGGTTCCAGTTTATTCTTCAGTTCCTGTTCAGGAGAACTTCGTGTTCAAGTTCTTCCAATTGGATTTTCCTCGAGTTGAAACGATTCTGTGTTAGTGAGCTGCTGCATTCCTCTCCCCGCTTTTTGACGGTGGCTGGATTTTTTTTTATTTAATTATTTAAATTTTCCAATATATCACCACTTAAAGTGATTATGCAATCGGCATTATTTAAAATTAGGAAACAAAAATGATAAGTATATATCTTTACAGCCCATTTGTCCACAAGTTAAAGAAATTTGATTCCAAGATTAAGGAAATTAAAAAAAGAAAAAGAAATACAAAAATTAATAATCAATAGATGCTTCCTCTGGTTCAGACCCCAGCCTGCTAAATTAGGGGAGGTTTACTATATTCACATCAACTCTTGCATCAATAAACTCTTTCAACTGTTTTGGATCTACAAACTGAAAATGTTTACCCTCAAGCATCACATTACAAAAACAAGGAAATCGCAAAACAAAATTTGCTCCCAATGCCACCACCCTGGGGCGAAGTTCCAAAAAGGCCCTTCGTCTCATCTGTGTAGGCCGTGAGAGATCTGGAAAGATACGGACCTTTGAGCCCAAAAACAGATTTTCTAAGTGTCTCAACGAAAGCCGTAGTACGGCATTCCTATCAGGTTCCAACGCAAAAGTGGCAAGCAGAGTTAACCTCTGAGTAACTATTTCTAATGAGCTTTCTAGGAATGAGGTAAGATTCATTCCCTCCCCTATTACGGGGGGGTTTCCCACCACCACTCCAGTACTCCCGATGTAATAAGCCCGTGTAATGGGAGGGAGTGAGTCCTTGTCCATTCCCAGGATGTCCACCAAATATTTTTTGACCATCTCCAAAGGAGAAATTAACGGTGATTTGGGAAAATTAAGAAACCTAAGGTTAAGTCTTTTAGTCTGATTTTCAAGGTATTCAAGTCGTTTATGTAGGAAATTATTGTCTTTAACCAAAGCTGTTTCTATAGATCCCATTTCTTGAATTTTAATATCCACACGTTCCAATTTCTGGGTTTGCTGTGCAGTCACTTGTGCTTGAAGCAGGGCAGCCTCAGAAAGAACTTCAATATCAGAAGAATTCTGCTTTAAAGTAGTTTGCATAGAGGTTTGGATATTGTAAACCATGTCCCATAGTGACTCCAGCGTCACAATTGCTGGTCTAATCACTCCACTGGCCACAGGAGGAGATTGAGATAGACTATCAGCCTGAGCTAACTTGGAAACAATAGCTTGAGGCAATACCTTTGAAGCCTGTTGTAGTAATGTTTCCCGAAGTTGAGAATCTAACTCCGTTGCTGCAGTCACACCCTCAGACAGGACCAGCTGAGCCACTTCGGCGTCTGTCTCTGTTTGAACAGCCAGCAACTCTCTTCCAGGCTGGGGAGGTGCAATTCGCTCCACAGGGCTCAAGAAAGCCCCGTTTCCACTCTCAATCGACTCTGAAGGGCAGAGAGCTGCAGTGGGGGTCGAAGTTCCCTGAGGACCCGGTTGCTGCCTGGGAAATTGCAGGGTTGTTTGTTTCAACGTCGAGGAGGTCACAGGAACCGAGGTAATTCCTTTACCTTCCCCCTCCGCTTCCCCATGGTTAACGAGGCTACAGAGGCACCGAGAGAAACTCACAAACACAGCAGCCTCCAGGAGCAAACACAGGTGCGTCTATTCACAGCACCATCTTGGACTCGTCGGCATGTCGACGGTGGCTGGTGTTTAACCTACCCCTCTACAGACCCCCGTGGGATCCTTCCACACGGAGGTGTACAGAATTCCAATGACACCCCTTCCCATGGGTATTGGTGCTGGGGAGGCATCAGAAGGCTCAGTTCACATCCTATTCCCATGACCACAGCTTTCTGTCTCTTCGGATCCAAATAAATCTGATATTTTAATGCTTTTTCACTCTGTTTCTGAGGCAAGATTTAAACCCCGAGACAGGTGCTGTAAGTGACAGCTTGATAGACCTTATTGCGTTCCACAACGTGTTTACAAAGTTTTAAAAGCGTATATTCCCTTCAAACACTGGATTGATAACTAAATTATGCCGGCACTCCCTCCCGCTTCGGGCGGCAGTAGGGTAGCTTTGTATCCCTCCCGCTTTGGCAGTGTTTGGGTATGCCAGCTCCTCCCGCGGTTGCGGTAGCAGGATAAGCCAGATCCCCCCGCATCGGCGGGTGTGATGTCCCTCCCCCGCTCCGCGGGGATGAGCTGGACGGATTCCCCTCCCACGCTTCGGTGGTGGTGAGCTGGGCAGAGAGTCCCTTTGTGGGTGTAATTCTCTAAGTGCTGAGTCCTGCGGATGGAGCTTTGATATCGACATACTGAGGAGTTTCCGGCAGCACATGGCCACATATAGGGAGGCAAAAGATTGCTCTCTATCTCCACCTGCTGGTAGATGGACACAACCCACCAGTCTATGGATTGATCTGCTAAGATTAATGGAAAGAAAATTATCAGGTATGATACATAATTTTACCTTAAATGACAAGCGGGTGTCAATAGCATTCTTACAAGAGACGCACCACTCTGGAGCAGAACATGCCAAGCTGAAAAAGTGGTGGGTCGGAGAGTGGCTTGATGCGCCTGCGGTGGGAAAAAAAGGAGGAGTAATCATTTTGATTCGGAAAGGGCTCAATGTGGAGATAAAGAGGGTGGAGGTGGATCCAGGAGGGAGATACATCTTGGCTTCAGTGGTGATAGAGCGCCAGCCTGTGATACTATGTATCATATATGCCCCTAATAGCTTTGACAAACAGTTTTTTGACCAAGTCATTCGGAAAATCCATGCATTCGGGGAGTTACCCATTCTGATGGGAGGAGATATGAATGATGTGATAGACCCCACCTTAGATAGGTCTAAACCAACGGGGAGAGAATTGGGTAGAATGGGAAGAGAAATTGATAGACTATGCTCGGCTCTAGACCTGGTGGATATCTGGAGAACGCTAAATCCTGTGGAGAGAGACTTTACACACATATCAAGGGCCCACTCAACGATGTCTAGAATAGATTACATCCTATCCTCTTCAGAGTTATTCACTAAAGTGGAAGAAGCTCAGATAGGGCCAATAATGATCTCTGATCATGCCTGGGTTCAGGCCCAATTCAGGTGGGGGGAGGGCCCTTCTATGCGAGGTACATGGCGTTTTCCGGCCTTCCTCTATCGAGACAGTCATTTTCCACCTTTCTTGGTGGATAAATGGCAAGAATATAGAACCAATAATGAGCAGCATGGGGCGGACCCGATTCTCTTCTGGGAGGCAGCAAAGACAGTCCTCAGGGGAGAGATTATTTCTTATGTAGCCTTTCAGAGGAGGGCTGGAGATAGAGAAGTGATACGGCTGGAGAAACGGGTGACAGGGCTTCGGAAGCAGTATGGGCAAGGACACTCAGGAACCATTAGGACGCAATTATTAGAGGCACAGCAGGCTCTAAACGAATTATTGCAGGATCGAGCGCAAAAATCAAATATTTATTACAAATATCAGCTATATAGGTTTACAAATAAAAGCGGAAGACTGCTGGCTCGAATGGCTAAGTAACATTCCAGAGTTAGGAAAATACTCACAATGATAAATGAAAAAGGGGAGTGGATGCACACCGATGTGGGGATAAATGCAATACTGGCTAATTTCTTTTAAAAATTTTACACACCACAAGAAGACCTTGTGTCGCCGAGCGAGGCATATTTTTCCAGTGTAGCTATCCCACAAATATCAGAGGCAGGGCTGGAGGTATTGAATGGATGATTAAACAAAGTAAGTTGAACAAGGCCCCAGGTCCAGATGGGATGAGGTCAGAGTTCTATAAAATCTTGGGGGAGGAAATTTATCCAGTGCTCACAATGGTCTTTAATGTTTTCCTCCAGCGAGGTAGCCTGCCTACCCATTTCAAGAGGGCGCAGATTAGTGTACTCCCAAAACCGGGTAAACCACTGGACCGCCCTGATTCCTATAGACCAATTTCATTACTAAATGTAGAGACCAAACTCCTGGCTAAAATACTGGCTAATAGACTAGCGAGGTTCCTCCCGTCCCTAATATTAGAACCACAGGTGGGTTTCACATGCGGTAGAGTGATAGCAAAGAACATGAGGCGCATATGGGCGGCGGTGGAGAGGGTGAGGATGGAGCGGACTCCAGCTTTGTTAATAAGCTTCGATGCTGAAAAGGCGTTCGATAGAGTGGACTGGAGCTTTCTCTTTGGGGCTTTGCGGGCCTATGGTATCACAGGGTTATTTGCACAGGCAGTTAAAGTGTTATACATGGAACCTAGGGCACAGGTTTATGCCAATGGCCATCTCTTGGAATGGTTCCCGATATGTAGAGGAACACGACAGGGATGCCTGCTATCGCCACTCCTCTTTATACTAACACTGGACCCCTTATTGAGGGAGATTCAGAGTAATACAGACATTAGAGGAGTGCAGATTAAAGAAATAACTTTTAAGACAGCGGCCTTTGCCGACGATCTCTTAGTGTTGCTCACACAACCCAAGCAGTCTCTGCCTCATCTTATGGAAAGCCTCAGGCCTTAAATTGAACTATCAAAAATCAGAAGCGATAGCCAGCAGGGAAGAGCTCAAAAATGAGTGGGGGGATAGTTTTCCACTTAGGTGGGCAAGTGAGTTCTTCCGATACCTTGGTTCTAGGCTAACGATGGATACAAGTAAATTGTATGAATTGAATGTCACCCAATTATTGCAGGATACGAAGGAACAGCTATTAAAATGGTCCTCACTCCCACTATCTTTGACAGGTAGAATACATATATACCGCGTGATAATCTTTCCAAGATGGTTATATGTACTGCAAGCCATTCCAATTAGATTGTTACGGAAGGACGCAACAAGGCTTAGGAGGATGGTGGTGTCATTTTGCTGGGCAGGAAAGAAACCTAAATTGAAGTGGCAACATCTAGTTGGGGCCCAGAGGCAGGGAGGTTTGGGTCTGCCAGATATGCATGCATATAATCAAGCATGTTTGCTGCATCACCTCAGAGACTGGCTTTTAGGCACTGACACTTATACAGATATGGCTATGGAGAGGGCGTACTTCTCTCCGTGGCATGTGAATTATTTGTTGCACGTGAAGCGGAGGCAGATGCCTGAAAAGATTAAGCAGAGTGTGCTTCTGGGGCCTTTATGGCAGGTTTGGAGGGAGTTACTATCCCGGTGGAGACAGGACCCATCCTGCAGTGTCTTGCTGCCGCTGCAAGGCAATGATGACTTCCTACCTGGAAGGGAAAATGTAGTATACCGTAGGCTGCAAGATAAGGGAGTAACATTGATGGAGAGTCTTATTCAAGAAGATGGCTCCTTGATCTCGGCAAATAATTTTATGAATATCTGCGCAGGGGGCCCCTTGGGGGTCTTGGCATATCATCAACTTGCTCATTATATAAGGAGTCTTCCACGGGCTGGCCTTTCCCCAAGTTTTGGCAGACATTTGAGGGACTTTCTAGAGGGTGATGCAGCGGGGCAAGTATCGGTTTCCTGGTTCTGTAGGGAATTGGGGAGGGGGCAGCCAGTAAGGAGGGTAACTGACGTAGCGGAGAGATGGAGTCTGGACAGGCAAACGCCTATAAGTGAGATAAGGAGGTCTCTGTTGGAGATGCCAATGGTTGTCCACAGTGCGGAACTCCGGGAATGTCAGTTTATGGTGGTGCATAAAGCGTATTTCTCACCAAAAGGGGCATTTTATGCCGGGATTATAGATACTGACCACTGCCAAAAGTGCAAACAGGAGGGAGCATCTTTTGTGCACTGCATGTGGCAGTGCAGATACATCAACTTGTTCTGGCAGAGAGTACGGCAATTCCTAAGTAGGTTACTAGAGTACCCAGTCATCCTTCTTTTGAAAGAATGATGTTTACGGTCATGGGAAAATGGGGGGTAGGATCACGGGGAGAACGAATGTTGCTCAGCAAGTCATGTATAGTAGGGAAGAAATGTATCCTTAATCATTGGGTATCAGATACTCCTCCTTCATATTGGTACTGGAGGAATAAGCTCCACCAACTTATGCTGTGGGAATCTAGGAAAGCCCGAGTCTCGCCTAAAAGATAGGAGAGATTCCTGGCCATTTGGAAGCCATATCTCAATAACCCCAAGAGCTTGCAGCCAAATCTTGAATCGGTTGCCATGGGACACTAAGAGAGGCATGGAATAATTTAGTATGGGCAAGCATGCAGAATAAAAGATGGATGATTCAGGGAGGGGGGTGGGGTGGAGGGAGGGGTTTTGAGAGGGGATGGGATGGGGGGAAAGGGAGGTTTAAGCGTTAATGAGATTTATGGAATAAAGCTGTGTAAGGTTCTGAGTTGAGAGGTGTATATGTTGAAGTACAGCAACTGGAGGATGGTACTAGCAGTTGTAATTATACTAGGAATTCGTTGTCTTGGTATATTGTTGGGAAGTCACTGTTAAAATGTTCATTGTTGAAACCTTATGTTGAGGGGGAGGGAGGAGGGTTTAAAAAAAGGAGGGGGGAAGTTTGATGATTTTACGTAGCCAGATGTCTTATTGGATACGAAAACATGATTTTTTTTTGTTACATTTGTACCCCATGCTTTCCCATTCATGACAGGCTCAATGTGGCTTACATGGGGCAATGGAGGGTTAAGTGACTTGCCCAGAGTCACAAGGAGCTGCCTGTGCCTGAAGTGGGAATTGAACTCAGTCCACCACCCTAACCACTAGGCCACTCCTCCACTCCATTGAAGCCATGCATATTGAGAAAATGTACAGTGATTCATGTTCTGCAATGTCATCAATAAAAACGTTGAAACATAAAGTTAAACGCTTACATATTTGAAAGCAAATTTCAAAGGTGATCATGTTATGATCACTGTTGTCAAGCGGTCCCCGGACCGTTACCAGATCATGCGCTCCACAAATGACTAAGTCTAGAGTATTTCCTTCTCTCGTCGGCTCCTGTACCAGCTGCTGCATAAAGCTGTCCTTTATTTCATCAAGGAAGTTTATCTCCCTAGCGTGCCCTGAGTGGAGGAGTAGCCTAGTGGTTAGTGCAGTGGACTTTGATCCTGGGGAACTGAGTTCGAGTCCCACTGCAGCTCCTTATGACTCTGGGCAAGTCACTTAACCCTCCATTGCCCCTGGTACAAACTATGGTTATGATAAGCTCGTTTTTTTGATCGAGATATCAAAGCTGTGGGATAACCTCTATCTTGAAACTTCCGTTGTAAATCAGACGTCTGTTGCATAAACTTTTCATTCGTGGAACAAATTTTGCGATAACGCAAAAATTGTGCAAAGGGAATATTGGTTTTACAATGAGCCGGATGCATACTATGAAAATGTAGTGTAGTATTCCGATCCGTGGGTTTAACAAATACAGACGTTTCCAATTTTCTTTGCACAAAATTAACCTGTACATCCAAAAATGCTATGGAGTCTTCACTGCATGTGTATTCAAATTTAATTGTATCGTGACACCCATTTAGATACGTAACGAAGTCTTGTAATTCCCATAGAGAATGGCTTCTTAATCCTATGAAAAATACAGTAGAACAACAGGAAGTTGTGACTTTTGTAACTAAATATAACATACATACAAACAGAATGATGAAGATTATTAAAAAGCACTTGCCTATGTTACAGATTTATCCTTGGTTCCGTGATTTAAGAATCTTGTTTGCCTATCAAAGACAGAATAACTTAAAGGATTTATTATGTGTAGCTGATACATGGAACCGTGGGAATAACATGAATATGAGAACAGGATTACATAAGGCATGCGGTCAATGTTCAGTGTGCCATATTATGTATGCAACGGATAAATTCATGGATACACGTACAGGCAAGTCATATTATTTAAAGAGTGCAACGGATTGTCAATCGAAAAATGTAATTTATTTATTAAAATGCCCTTGTGATTTATATTACGTGGGCCAAACTTCCCGAATGTTAAAAACGCGACTAATTGAACATAGACATTGCATACAAGCAAAAAAGACATATGAACCTCTGGTTTCTCATAGTCTCTTGAAACAACATGACTTTGATCAGATGCAATGTGTGGTTCTAGAACAAATACAAGTTTCGGAACGTAAAGGAGATATTAAGAAAAAGTTGAGACAGCGGGAACAACGATGGATATATACACTGCAGACTGTCATACCCAAGGGATTAAACATAGCAATTGAATGGAAAGCTTTTTTGTGAAACAAATCTTTGTCAATAAAGTTGTTGAAGATGATTCAATGAGTTGGAAGAAATGACGTACATATAAAGAGGAAGGAAGTAGGAGTTGTTTTCAGGACGCCGATAAGAGGCAGTTGAATGCGGTGAAATTGGAAAACAAGAATGAACTGTCTTTATGAGAACTTTGGCCCTTGAAACAGCCTAGGATTGGCGAAACAGGGTCTCCTGTTGGGCTTTGGGAACATTATATGCGATGACAGAATATTTCAGTTAAGTTGAAATTATTTTCACCGTTTGTTTACTATGATTTGAGCCTTCAACATCGAGTATTGTGAAAAGGTGTGTAGGCATGCATTATATGAATTAGAAGAGTGGAGTTTTTTTGTGAAGACTGGTGATTGAAGAACTAGAGTGCTAGAAATTTGAAAGGTGGTTTTCCACATGAAGAGCACTCGTTAGAATTTCTGAAGTCTTTTTTCTCCACTTTTTTCATATGTGTTGGCAGTAGTACACCTCCAATACTCGTGTATACTATAGTAGAATTATTTAGAGTGAATTTTTGGTAATTAAAATCACCCATTATTATTTTGTTGCCCAGTTTGTTTGCGTCCCTAATTTCCTTTAACATGACTGCGTCTGTCTGCTCATCCTGGTCGGGCGGACAGTAGTATACCCCTATCACCGTCCTTTTCCCCTTAACACTTGGAATTTTGATCCACAATGATTCCAAGAGGTCTTTGTTTCCTTCAGAATTTTCAATGTATTTGATTCAAGTCTCTCGTTAATATAAAGTGCTACTCCTCCCCTAATCTGGTCCACCCTATCACTACGATATAATTTGTACCTCGGAATGACAGTATTCCACTGGTTATCCTCCTTCCACCAGGCCTTAGAGATGCCTATTATGTCTAATTCTTCATTCAGTGCAATATATTCCAATTCTCCCATCTTGTCTTAGGCTCCTAGCATTTGCATATAGACACTTCAAGCTAGGCTTGTTATTCCTTATTACAGCATGTTGATTACTTGACAGTACTAATTTGCTATCTTTTGTCTGGTTTTTATTATTTTTATTTATGGACATTGAATCTACTACAGTCTCTTTTTCATCCTCACTATCAATAAACCCTGTCTTCCCTGTTTGGGCGATATCTTTGCAAGATACCTTATTCCGAACCATACGCTTTTGCATGACTGTCAGCCTTCCCCCATCCTTAGTTTAAAAGCTGCTCTATCTCTTTTTTAAATGTTGATGCCAGCAGCCCTGTCCCATCCCGATTAAGGTGGAGCCCATCCTTTCGGAATAGGTTCCCCCTTCCCCAGAATGTTGCTCAGTTCCTGACAAATCTAAAACCCTCATCCTTGCACCATTGTCTCATCCACTCATTAAGACTCCGGAGCTCTGCCTGACTCTTGGGCCCTGCGCATGGAACAGGAAGCATTTCAGAAAATGCCACCCTAGAGGATCTGGATTTGAGCTTTCTTCCTAAAAGCCTAAATTTGGCTTCCAGAACCTCTCTCCCACATTTTCCCACATCATTGGTACCCACATGTACCAAGACAGCCGGCTCCTCCCCAGCACTATCTAAAATCTTCTCTAGGTGACGTGTGAGGTCCGCCACCTTCACACCAGGCAGGCAAGTCACCAGGCGATCTTCCCGTCCACCAGCCACCCAGCTATCTATATGCCTAATGATCGAATCACCAGCTATAAGAGCTGTCCTATCCTTTCCCTTCCGGGCAGTTCCTGGAGACATATCCTCGGTGCGAGAGGATAGTAAATCCCCTCGTGTGCAGGTCCTGGCTACAGGAGTACTTCCTACTTCACCTTCTGGGAGACCTCCCTTGTCCAAGGCAACACAGAGGCTACCTGACTACTACTACTACTACTACTATTAAACATTTCTATAGCGCTACTAGACTTACGCAGCGCTGTACAAATTAACATGAAAAGACAGTCCCTGCTCAACAGAGCTTACAATCTAAATTGGACAGACGAACAGACAGCTAGGGGTGGGGAAATTGCAGTGGTAGGGGTGATAAGTGAGGGTGTTGAGTAAGAGAGTCATGGTTAGGAGTCAAAAGCAATGATACACCTAATGAAAGTAATGATACACCTAATAAGCAAGCAAACACAGCGACAGTGACAACAAAGATGATGAAGACTCAGTGAGTTCACATCAGAAGTTTAATTCACAAAATGTAATGGACTCGTCAAGAATCGTCTTTCGGCCGCAGAGGCCTGCGTCAGGAGTCCTTTTTCTGTCTGGAAACCCTCGGACATCTGTTTTTCCAATCACTATGCCTAACACAATAGGACGAGCCAGATTTGGATGCAGATCTAGCAAGGCCACGAAGTTCTTTTCTGAACTGAAGCACGCCATTCTTTCATATCTTTTTTGGCAGCGAATCCTGTGTGAAGGAGCTGAAAAGCCCGGGGGACCTCTCTACAACATCCCTGTAGGTCTCGTCTATGTATTTCTCTATCTCCCTCATTTCTACCAAGTCTGCTACTCTAGCCTCGAGAGAACGAACACGCTCTCTGAGGTCTAGGAGCACTTTGCATCGAGCACACACATATGACATCACACCAGCCGGGAGATACTCATACATGTGGCACTCAGTGCTGGATGGTTGGATTAGCAAAGGTCAGATAATCGAGACTGTGCTGTACTGTGTGCATTTCTGGAGACCGCATCTTCAAAAAGTTATAAATAGAATGGAGTGTGTCTAGAGGGTGGCTGCAAAATTAGTCAAGGGTCTTTGTCATAAAGTGTATGGGGTCAGACTTATAGACCTCAATATGTATACTCTGGAAGAAAGGTGGGAGAGAGGTGATATGATAGAGAAGTTTAAATATCTCCTTGGCCTTAATGCATAGGAGGCGAGCCTTTTTCAATTGAAGGAAAACTCTGAAATGAGAGGGCGTAAGATGAAGTTGAGGTTTTAGACTCTCGAGTAATCTAAGGGAATTCTTTTTTATGGAAATGGTGGTGGATGTGTGGAATAGTCTTCTTGTGGAGGTGGTAGAGAGAAGGACTGTATCCAAATTCAAGACAGCGTGGGACGGGCATGTGGGATCACTTAGGGAAAGGAGGAGATAGTGGATGCTATGGATTGGCAGACTGGATGGGCCATTTGGCTTTTATCTGCTGTCCTTGATATGCTGCCCTCACTTGGATTTCAGGGCTCTGTTCTTTCCTGGTTTTCTTCTTATCTCTCCCAGCGTACCTTGAGTGTATACTGTAGTGGATCCTCCTCTACTTCTATCCCACTATCAGTTGGTGTACCTCAGGGATCTGTCCTGGGACCTCTCCTTTTCACCATCTATACTTCTTCCCTTGGTACTCTGATCTCATCCCATGGTTTTCAGTATCATCTTTATGCTGATGACTCCCAGATCTACCTCTCCACACCAGAAATCTCAACAGGAATCCAGGCCAAAGTATCAGCCTGCCTGTCTGACATTGCTGCCTGGATGTTTCAGCGCCATCTGAAACTAAACATGACCAAGACTGAGCTTCTTATCTTTCCCCCTAAACCAACTTTTCCTCCTCCTCCATTCTCTATTTCTCTGGATAACACTCTCATCCTTCCTGTCTCATCAGCTCGTAACCTTGGGGTCATCTTCGACTCCTCCCTCTCCTTCTCTGCACATATTCAACAGACTGCTAAAACCTGTCGTTTCTTTCTCTATAATATCAGCAAAATTTGCCCTTTCCTTTCTGAGCACACTACCAGAACCCTCATCCACACTCTTATCACCTCTCGCTTAGACTATTGTAACTTGCTTCTCACAGGCCTCCCACTTAGCCATCTCTCTCCTCTTCAATCTGTTCAAAATTCTGCTGCACGAATAATATTCCGCCAGTGTTGTTATGCTCATATTAGCCCTCTCCTGAAATCATTTCACTGGCTTCCTATCCGTTTCCACATACAGTTCAAACTCCTCTTATTTACCTATAAGTGCATTCACTCTGCAGCTCCTCAGTACCTCTCCACTCTCATTGCTCCTTACATTCCTCCCTGGGAATTCCGTTCACTGGGTAAATCTCTCTTATCTGCTCCCTTCTCCTCCACCGCTAACTGCAGACTCCGTTCCTTTTATCTTGCTGCACCATATGCCTGGAATAGACTTCCTGAGCCAGTACGTCAAGCTTCATCTCTGGCCGTCTTCAAATCTAAGCTAAAAGCCCACCTTCTCGATGCTGCTTTTAACTCCTAACCCTTGTTCACGTGTTCAGAACCCTTATTTTACATCCTCACTTTAATATTTCCTTATCTCTTGTTTGTCCTGTTTGTCTGTCCTAATTAGATTGTAAGCTCTGTCGAGCAGGGACTGTCTCTTCATGTTCAAGTGTACAGCGCTGCGTACGTCTAGTAGCGCTTTAGAAATGATAAGTAGTAGTAGTCATGCTTATGTTTCCATTCCCAGCTTCTTCCTGCCCCAGTTGGGGTGTTTCAGGTGGCTAATGGGGACTCTGACACAAAATTAACCCTGTGAGATGTGCTTACCACAATATTCATTATGATAATTCTAAAAACTCAACTGGGTTGTTGCCCTCAAAGATCAAGTTTGGGGTACCCTGGTCCACTATATTAGCTATTACTCTGAACAATGTGGTCAGCTTATCTGTATTATACCATTATATGTTTTTAAAGTTTGAAACAGAGTGTTGTGAACTTAATACATTCTGATTCTGAAACTTTGTCCTCAGGTACATTCCTCCTGATAAGCGAGAAGAGAGTGATCAGTCTACCCATAAATGGATGATTTATGTTCGAGGGTCTCGGAAGGAGCCCAGTATAAGTCATTTTGTGAAGAAAGTTTGGTTCTTCCTTCATCCTAGCTATAAGCCTAATGACCTGGTGGAAGTCAGGTACTAGCTTTATTAATAAATACATTTTGGTATTTCTATGTATCCCATTTGTATCCCTTTGTTTCTCATTGGTCCTGTGTCTTCACAGATTTGGATTTATTTTTAAAGATTGGAATTACATGGAAAAATATATTTAGTAGAAATGGGGATGCCATTTTACAACTTGAATTAGTAATAAAAGGCAAAGGGCTCTTTGTGTGCTCTTTGCTGTGAATTATTCTTGGAGAAATTCTGTGCAAATGAATTAAAAATTTTAGACACAGTATTTTAAAGCTCTGCATGTTCTAGTCTTACAAGTGGACTGACACTCAAGTTTGCCAGTTTTCTGGTTTTGGATTTAGTGCATGAAGACATCAATATTTACCCATGGACAAGTGGATTAATTCAAAAGCCAATGAATTTTTCAGATTTTTGCATGCGATTGAATGGGCGTATCCTCATTGGCCATATGGACATCTGGGCCAACCCCGCCTCAGGTGTGAAAAATGGGTTAGCTCAATGTCCATAAAACCATTCTTCCTTGTCAACAGCAGATGAATCCATTAACTGATGGGTTGTATCCGCCTACCAGCAGGTGGAGATAGAGAGCACTGAAAAACCACAGTGACCTTGGATGACTAGCCCCTTCTGCCTTCAGTATATCTCTATCTCCCAGCAGGTGTGGACGTCGCTTGATCAGCTCCTTGATTTCTGCCTGAGGTGGCTCCTGTGCTTTGTCAGTAGAGTGGGGGTGTGGTGGCTGGTGGTGCCCACTTTGAAGGCGTACTTGGTTTTGTTCCCTGTCCCTGCCTTACCCCATCCCCCCTCCTCCCAGAGTCCCTCTGTTGCTGCCTGCCTCCAACTTTCTTCACAGTAGAAAAAAAAAAGTGCGTGCTTTATCAGCGTTGCTGTTCTGAGGCTTTCTCCAGAGATTCTGGTTCTGTGCAGCTTGACCGGAGCTTGTTGACTCGGACTTCTACTACTACAAATCTTTTCTATAGCGCTACCAGACGTACGCAGCGCTTCACAGTTGAACATGAAGAAAAGACAGTCCCTGCTCAAAAGAACTTGCAATCTAAATCAGGACAGACAGGACAAATAAGGGAAAAGGGTAGGACAGACAGATAGGTGAGAGTGGTGCCCAGCTCTTTCGGGGATGTTCCCGCGGACAGCATTCTGTGCAGGGTAAGTTTTGGTGCGAAGCCACCATTTTATTTCTATATTTCCGTCCAGTCGGGCGATGGCTGCTGAAGGCGTTAAGCACTGCTCCCGCTGTGTTAAACGCAGGTCAGCAGTGGGGCTTTACGGTATGTGCTCCTTAGACGCTCGTGCTAGTACGGGCATGGCGAGCGGTGATTCTTCCAGCTCGATGGAGCTGGCAGCGGGCGCCATTTTGGAAGCGCCGCATGACTCGACCCTCGCGGTTTCGGAGGAGTTGGAGTGTAGGGGGATGCCTCGTTCCGAGGCTGCTAGAGGAGCTCCTTCCTCTGCTTCTCCTAATTCGGGGGCAGAGGGCTAGGGTGAGTTTGTCTCCCCTGAATTTGAGCTGCTGATGAATAAGGCCTTTATGTTAAAAAGGACTCTGCTGGAGGCGTCTGGCACTGCGTTGCGGACTGGATTCCCTCCAGGTTTTGATAGCCCGGTGTTGGCTGCGGGGTTTCCTTCTTCCCCCGAGCGTTGGACTGACGCTAAACGTAAACAGGTAAATTCTCCATCTAAGGGTGGCGCATCTCCCTTTCCCCCCCCCCTCTGGCAGGCTGTGGGGAGTCTGAGGAGTCTGGTAGGCCCTCATGGACGGATGATCCAGAGGAGGGCCCTGGTTTGCCACAGGATTTGGATGATCCTAAAGCGGTACGGATTTTCCATCGCGCCGAGCTGCCAGTGCTCATTTCTGACGCCTTGCAGGCCCTTTCTATTAAAGATCTGGCCGAGGGCGATGCCTCCTCTGTTAATCTTAGGATGGCTAGTACGAAGAAGCCTTCTCGGGTTTTGCCTGTGCATGACTCCATCCAAGAGCGTATTTCTGCTCAGTGGTTTGACCCTGATGGACCTTTTAAGGTTGCCAGGGCTATGGGTCAGCTTTACCCTCTGAGTGAGGATCACTTGACCTCTTTTGGGGATGCCTAAAGTGGATGTGTTGGTCACGGACGTAACTTTAAAGACCACTCTCCCGGTGGAGGGAGGGGTCACTTTGAAAGATATGCAGGACCGGCGGCTAGAATCCGTGCTGAAGTGGTCCTTTTACATCTTGGGCCTTTCCTTAAGGGCGGCGATTTGCAGTTCCTATGCAGCCCGTGCCTGTTTTCCTGGTTACAGCAGGCGGGTGTTTTGCCCGAGGATGGTGCGGGTTACCTCTCTGAGGTTGTCCCGCGTATGGAGTCTGCCCAGTCTTTTGGGGCTGATGCCCTTTATGATCTGCTCAGAGCTGCGGCTAAGCAGATGTCTGTGGCGGTTGCTGCCTGCCGCGTTCTTTGGCTGTGGCATTGGGCGGCTTACATGGCCTCTAAGCAGAGGTTGGTGAGGTTGGGGAGGTTACCCTTTGGGGCCTTCTGTTTTCTGTAGAGGAATTGGAGAAGATTGTTGAAGACCTAGGGGACTCTAGTCCCAGCGGTTACCTGAGGATAGGCCGTGGCCTTATTCCAAAATCTCTGTTTTTCCCTCCTCTTCCAGGCCACGTTTCCGCGAAGGGCGCAGGTTTTGCTTGGGGCGCTCGGCTGGGTTTTCTTAACATGCCCGTTTTCAGCAGAGGAACTCCTGTTGGCTTGGACAAGCGTTCCACAGCAGCCGGCCAATGGCCAGGAGTTCATGGTCATCCTCCTCTTTGACGGGACGCTGTTCCGCTCATTGATTTCAGTAAGGGGTCGTCTTTCCCTCTTCGAGGAGTGGACCAAGATTTCTTCGGTTCAGTGGATCCTGGACCTGATCAGAGAAGGCTATTGATTGGAATTCGGTGCCCCGGTGAGAGATGCTGTTATGGAGTCCTGATTCGGCACTGCCGTTTAACGAGTGGTGGTAGAGGAGACGTTGCAAGTCTTGCTGCACCTCAGAGCGGTTGTTCCGGTGCCTCCCACTGAACGCGGCTGCGATCGCTACTCTTTATTTTGTGGCCCCTCGAAAAGGTAGGTCTTTCAGACCGGTCCTCAACTTACGAAGAGTCAACGAGGCCTTAAGAGTGTGAATCTTTCGCATGGAACCCTGCACTCCGTCATTTTGGTGGTACAGCCAGGAGAGTTTCTCATGTCTCTGGACCTCAAGGAAGCGTATTTGCCAATGCCTTTTTGGCCTCCGCATCAGCGGTTTCTCTGGTTTGCGGTTTTGGGCCAACATTTCCAGTTTCAGGCCTTGCCTTGCGACCTAGCCACAGCTCCCCATGCCTTTTCCAAGATGATGGTGGTGGCAGCTGCCTTTCTCAGGCGAGAGGGTGTCAGAGTTCACCCGTATCTCGACGACTGGCTCATCAGGGCAGATTCGGCAGACGAGAGTTGTCTCGCCATGGCCAGAGTGATAACGGTTCTTCAGACTCTGGGCTGGGTGATCTATTTGCCCGAAAGTCACCTGACCCCCTCTTAGTCTCTCAGGTATTTCGGGGTCCGGTTTGACACGCCCTCTGGGTTCGTCTTCCTCTCCGACCACAGGCGATGCAAGCTTCAGAATCGGGTCCATCTGCTCCTGCGGATGCCTTGCCCTCGAACTTGGGACTTTGTTCAGCTCCTGGGGTTGATGGTGGCCACCATGAAGATGATTCCCTGGGTGAGAGCTCACTTGAGGCCGCTGCAGATTGCTCTGCTCCAGCATGGTCTCCGATTTCTCAGTAATCCCAATGCAGACTAACGTGGCTCCCTGCGAACCGGCACAGTATGGATTGGTGGCTCTCCGACTGGAGGCTGCGACTGGGAAGGCTGCTCGCGCTTCCTTCTTGGTGCCTGGTGATAACGGATGCCAGCCTTTTGTGCTGGGGAGCTCATTTACAGGGAAGCTATGCTCAGGGTCAGTGGACAACCGTGGAAGTGGGGTGGTCCATCAATCTTTGGGAACTGAGAGCGATATTCCAGCCTCTTCTAGCCCTCCTCAAGACTCTGGAAGGGCTTCCTGTTCGAGTTCTGTCAGATAACTCGACAGCGGTGGCCTACATCAATCGCCAGGGCGGCACTCTGTGCAGGGCCCTGGCCACAGAGGCCATTCAGATTTTCCAGTGGGCCGAGCTTCTTTTGCTTCTGCTGTCCGCAGCTCTCATAGCAGGTCTGAGCAACCTGCAAGCCGATTTCCTCAGCAGGCATCAAATCGACCCGGCGGAATGGGGACTGGCAGAAGAAGTTTTATCTTCAGATTTGTGCCAAATGGGGGACTCCTGGATGGGAGCTAATGGCGTCAAATGCAAACGCCAAAGTCCCTCGCTTTTTCAGCAGAAGGAGAGTTACTCGCTCGGCGGGGTTGGATGCATTGGCTCAACCCTGGCCCTCCAGGATGTGTTCCTCCTTGGCCCATGATCGGGCGAGTCCTCCTGCAGATTCGGCTACACCGAGGATTGGTGATTCTCATCACTCCGGATTGGCCAAGGTGTACGTGGTACATGGATTTCCGTCGGAGGCTGGTGGAGGCTCCACTTTCTTTGTCTCTGGTGCCGAACCTGTTGGTTCAGAGTCCAGTCACTATGGAGGATCCCTTCCGATTTGGTCTTACGGCCTGGCTCTTGAGAGAGCACAATTGAGAGACCAGGGCTACTCTTATCAAGGCCATCTCCACTCTCTGGAGGCCCACAAGTGGTCTACCTCCGCAGCTTATGCTCGGATCTGGCGCAAGTTTGAGGCGTGGTGTATTTCAAAAGCGGTCACACCCATGCTGGCTACAGTGTCGTCGGTCCTGGACTTTTTGCAGGACGGCTTACAAAAAGGCGTGGCTTACAATTCCCCGCGGGTTCATGTGGCAGCGTTGGCATGGTTCCGAGGGAAAGTCTCTGGTTTGTCCCTTGCTGCTCATTCGGACTTTGTCCGATTTCTCAGAGGGGCACTTCGGCTCCGTCCTCCTGTGCGGTCGCAGTGTCCGGCCTGGAACCTGGGGCTGGTGTTGAAGGCTCTTCAGTGTTCGTCTTTCGAGCCGCTTCTGCGAGCTTCTGAGAAGAATGTGACTTTCAATACAGTCTTTTTGTGGCCACGACATCGGTTAGACGTGTATCTGAGCTTCAGGTGCTTTCCTGTCGGGCTCCTTTTCTACAGTGCTTGGAGTCTGAGATAATGGTACGTGCAGTTCCTGCCTTCCTGCCTAAGGTGGTTCCAGCGTTTCACCTGAACCAGCCCATTTTTCTACCTTCCTTTTCTAAGGAGGACTTCCGGACCCTTTGGGCAATTGTGTCTTTTGGATGTCCGCAGGGCTCCTTTGCTGTATTTACAGATGTCAGATGACTTGAGGACTTATGATCACCTTTTTGTATTGTTGACAGGTCCTCGACGCAGGTGTTCGGCGTCCTAGGCCACTATAGTCATAAGTACATAAGTAATGCCATACTGGGAAAAGACCAAGGGTCCATCGAGCCCAGCATCCTGTCCACGACAGCGGCCAGTCCAGGCCAAGGGCACCTGGCAAGCTTCCCAAATGTACAAATGTTCTTATATATGTTATTCCTGGAATTGTGGATTTTTCCCAAGTCCATTTAGTAGCAGTTTATGGACTTGTCCTTTAGGAAACCATCCAACCCCTTTTTAAACTCTGCTAAGCTAACCGCCTTCACCACTTTCTCCGGCAACGAATTCCAGAGTTTAATTATACGTTGGGTGAAGAAAACTTTTCTCCGATTTGTTTTAAATTTACTACACTGTAGTTTCATTGCATGCCCCCTAGTCCTAGTATTTTTTGAAAGCGTGAACAGACGCTTCACATCCACCTGTTCCACTCCACTCATTATTGTATATACCTCTATCATGTCTCCCCTCAGCCGTCTCTTCTCCAAGCTGAATAGCCCTAGCCTCCTTAATCTTTCTTCATAGGGAAGTCGTCCCATCCCCGCTATCATTTTAGTCGCCCTTCGCTGCACCTTTTCCAATTCTACTATATCTTTCTTGAGATGCGGCAACCAGAATTGAACACAATACTCAAGGTGCGGTTGCACCATGGAGCGATACAATGGCATTATAACATCCTCACACCTGTTTTCCATACCTTTCCTAATAATACCCAACATTCTATTCGCTTTCCTAGTCGCAGCAGCACACTGAGCAGAAGGTTTCAGTGTATTATCGATGACGACACCCAGATCCCTTTCTTGGTCCATAACTCCTAACGTGGAACCTTGCATGACGTAGCTATAATTCGGGTTGGCTCAGGGAAGTCATTTTTTCTGCATATCTGATTTCTGGTCGGTCTCCGCCTGAAGCGTTTAAAGCGCATTCCACGAGAACGATTTCCTCCTCGTGGGCTGAAATGGGTGTCTTTTTTTTCTCTTCAAGAGATCTGTCGTGCGGCTACTTGGGCTTCTCAGCTCTCGTTGGTACGACATTACAGACTGGATATTGCTGCGAGCCAGGACGCGCATTTTGTAGCGCAATTGCTTGCTCGCGGAGTTGCCTGTTCCACCCTACTTAGGGAGTGCTTTTGTACATCCCATCAGTTAATGGATTCATTTGCTGTTGATGACAAGGAAGGGAAAATTAGGTTCTTACCTTGGTAATTTTCTTTCCTTTAGTCACAGCAGATGAATCCATGATCCCTCCCTGTCTGACTTTGTTTTTGTTGTTCAGAGCCTTCATGCAGATATCGTATCGCATCAGGAGGAGTTGAAGATCAGTTCTCAGAGTTTCTACATGCTGTTCTATTGCAGGAGGTTGAGAATGTCCCTTCTTTGTTGGTGATTGCTCCGGTTCTGGGGCATTTGTTCACTGTGAGGAAAGTTCACGTTATTTTACCTTTCTTTCTCTCTCTGCTTTGGAAGTTTCATATACTGAAGGCAGAAGGGGCTAGCTGTCCAAGGTCACTGTGGTTTTTCAGTGCTCTCTATCTCCACCTGCTGGTAGGCGGATATAACCCATCAGTTAATGGATTCATTTGCTGTGACTAAAGGAAAGAAAATTACCAAGGTAAGAACCTAATTTTCCCATAAAACCACTGTGTTTGAGCCATATTCAATTTAAACTTCAAAACAGAAAATGATGATTCTTACACAAAGGTGCTAAATTTTAGTTATTGGTACAGAATTCCCCATCAATAGTAGTGTCTCAAAGCTAGTACTTCTGGTTTTCAATGACTTTTTTTTTTTTAGTAATCCAAAGTGCATGCATACATTTCTCCGCTCTCATTAATATTCTCTTTCCTCTTGTCCCAGCTCCTCCCCTTCAACACTTTCCCAGTTCTTCACTCCTTCACCCGTGATTCCTCACTTCTTCACCTGTGATTCCTCACTTCATGTCTCCCTCAACAAATTTCTTCCTTAGCTGCTTGTGTGTTCCCCCAGCTTGTCCCCCTCCCCACAACCTCTTGCAACTCATTCCTGTTTATTTCCTCCCAGCTTTACCTCTCTCGTCTATCAGCTTTCAATAGCTTTTCTCCTATCCTTTCTTCTTATGCCCAGCTCCTTTTGGCATTGCAACTCCCCTTCCTTCTCCCCTGTCACTGAGTGTGAGCCACATGCATTCTAAATCTTTCTGTTCTGAGTTTCATAAGAAGAACTTGGGACTTTCAGTACCATTTGGCTCACGCTTTGTGGCCTTTGTGGTACAGGACTTAATGAAGTCCATTTTCTTTGTGTTCAAACCTGTACTTGGGTCTGTCTCTTATGTGCTGATTGGCAGACCTGGCTGTTCACATTGCTGCCCTCAAACAAAGCTACAAAAAAATGTGTTTGGGGAAAGACCATTTCTGCACTCTGGGGCAAATCTATGCAAATTCTGCTTTGTGCAGTTGTGCAGAATTCCCTCTGGAGTAGTACATGTAATGTTTAATGGAAAAGGCACCTATGCTTACTGTCTAAAAAGTAGAATTTATATCTCTACTAAAGGGCAGGCAAAGATGCTGAGATGTATATACATGTATGAAATGTTTTTATTTTCTAGAGAGCCTCCTTTCCATTTGACGAGACGTGGCTGGGGGGAGTTTCCTGTCAGAGTACAAATCCATTTTAAGGATAGTCATAACAAGAGGATTGACATTATCCATAGTCTGAAGGTAATGGTGATAAACTGCAGTTCAGGGGCAGAACTTAGTACAATATGGAAATAAGGGTGTCAAAATGCTTATCTTCATTGGATTGACCTTTTCCTTACTAACTAGTTCTTTGATATTATACGTTAGCTAATATTTTATACAGTCATGAAATTTTCATTGCCTCTTAACATTCAAATTTGCATAAAGTGAGGTCCAAATTCCACTGCTGATGCTCCTTGTGATCTTGGCCAAGCCACTTAACCTTTCATTGCGTACAAAGTTGGGGGTTTACTAAGCTGCTAGTATGGCTGGCTGTGCACTAGTGCCGACACTGCCCATTCACTTTGAATGGGCTGTGACGGCAGTGCTGCGCAGAAGCCACTTGTTTGGCTTAGTAAACAGACCCCTTAGATCAGTGATGGGCAACCTTTTGAGCTTGGTGTGTCAAAATTCGCCAAAAAACCGAGCATAACTCGGGTGGTGTGTCACTTCAAGAAAAAAACCATAATTTCGCGATATTTATAGTTTAAATAACAAAAATGTATAATTGTAATATAAAACTGTATTTAATAAACCAAAAACTAATTATTTAACTTACCTACTTAGTGACTTCTTTGTTCATCTGTCAGTCGGTTTCTTTTGTTGGTCTTGATATTATTTAACTTGTGTGGGGTGCCATGAACTAAGATAAGTGAGGGGGAGGGGGAATTCTTTAACTAATCTGCCTATTAGTGACTTTTTTGTTGCTGAATTTCATTGGCTAAATCTTCAATTGAAGGTTGGTATTTTGTACACTTCAAGCCCAAGCAAGCGCTACTAACTTCATCTGTCAATCTGTTTCTTTTGTTGGTTTTGATATTATTTAACGCTGAGAATAAGGTTTCACAAAAGTACGTAGAGGGAAAAATTGTGAGTAAAGCCATTGCTATATTTTTCAGGGTGCTAAAAGTGTCTGGTAATCGGATCCAGGCACTCCAAATTTCCTGGTAACTCAGATATTCTCTTAATAATTGCATCTTTATTCTGCATATCGTGAAATAGAACTGGTGCACATCTTAGGAGAGTTTCTTTAATAAATTGTCCCTCACTGAGTGCTTTTCCATGCTGAGCTATGGAGTGAGCAATGCTCAAACTTGCAGATGTTAAATTTGTAGAACCTTTTACAAATTTAAGGATGGACTTAGATTGGCTCTTATAAAAGTGTAGCTGCCTGGAAATGTATTCCTTCCGTTCATCCTCACTTTTTTTCAAGAGCTGGGAATGATTAGTTTCAAAATGTCTATTTATATTCCACGTTCTGCTTACTACCGTTTCAGTACATAGAACGCAAAATGATTTGCCATTTTTTTCTATAATGCCATACATCTCGGTCCATGTCTCTTGAAAGGGTCGGCTACTGCTACTACCACTTCCTTTACTTAACCTTGGTTTTTTATTTTTTGAGTTCTCCATCAGGGGGGCAGAGACAGAAGATAGAATTATAGATAGCCTGTTAGCCCTGCAGGCAATTAAGGGTTAACTAGCCTAACTGACCACCTTATGTAAATTAAGATGGCTGCCGCTATTTCTAATGGCGGGAAACGGCACCCATAGCACATGCCCTCGCCTCTCCCAGCCTCCCCCTCACCTATCTCAGTAATGGTGGTCAATTACAAATCCACGACACCCCAGAACAGTAGATTGGATGATGGTTGCTGGTAATGGTGATCACAGGGCCCTCAGAGATGCGTCCCCCACGGCATTCCGCTGCTCTCTGCTCCGCCGGCCGGAAGTGAGGAGCCGGGGCAGAGGGAGCAGCAGGGAGGGAGCCAATAGGAGCGCACACGGCACACCCCCAGCGGGTAAACATGCACCGGGTGATTTCGCCGGGGGGGGGGGGGGAGGTCGCGCTGCACCGGGGGGGAGGGGGGGCGCATCGGCGATCCGCCCCGGGTGTCAGCAAGGAACTCCGCTGCTTCTCTGTATGCGGCCACATGCGGCCGCGTGTCACTGAAAATGGCTACGCGTGTCAGTACTGACACGCGTGTCATAGGTTCGCCATCAGGGCCTTAGATTGTAAGCCTTCTGTGTACAGGAGCATTTTAACGTCCATTTACACTTGTATATACTGTGCACATCTTGTGGGGTCTAAGCACATATTTATCAGATCCAAAATTGAGTTGGTATTGAGTGACAGAAATAATTTACCTTTATTTTTATTACATTTGTACCCCGCGCTTTCCCACTCATGGCAGGCTCAATGCGGCTTACATATTATGGTTTATCATTTTTATTGGTGACAAATGACCAAATATATACATTGCGTAATAACAAATTCAACATATCCACCAGATACAAACAAATATCACGTCATGAGATTTATCATCAACTTTTATAATATTTCCACCCTCCCTTCTTCTCCCCTCCCTCCCCATAACAACCTCGTATTCAGTCATTAATTATTTTCCGAGGTAGCTGACTCTTCAGTTATGGCAAATCTTTCACCCAGTCACAAATAAGCTGTCAGCATAGTTACGCTCCAATTACCAGTGATTCTCTGTACTTCATATCCTTCCCCTCTATCCTTCCCATTCCCTCCCCTCCTCTCCCCGGATCCATTTCCGATTATTAAAGAAGTCTAATGCTTACTACGTATCCTTAGTTAATCATTCACATGGGGAGGGTTCGTGTCAATGCTCTATGTTCCTTAAATACTCTGGTAGGAAGGAAGCTCAGACTCTACTGCCCAACTGCAATGATAAGCTTAACCTTAGAGAGAAAACAATTATTCTCCAAAGCTTAAAAATTCAGCAGCAGACTTCTCCCTCTAGGGGTTAAGGTGGCCCACAATGGTTCCCATTGGGCCTGGAATCTCAGACCCGGTAAGCTGTCCAAGCCAGAGATCCCACACCTGTCCACCCTCATTTGTTTTATTAACTGTGTTCTCCATATTGGAATTGGTGGTTCTTCTCCCGTTCTCCAGTATTGTAAAATAGTGGTTATTCCAAAATATATTGCTATTCTAGTAAAAGCTTTGAAGCCTTCCGGGGGGGGGGGGGGGGGGGGGGGTTGTGTATATGTAAATACATTAAATAACAACAGGGGGTCCCAAGTAATAGTGCAGTTCCACAACCCTTCTATTCCCCTAATCACCTTATGCCAGAAACATATTTACATTTCCAGAACATATGCCCCAGGGTAGCTGGCCCACAGTTGCATTTTAGGCAATCACCATTTTCCGCAAACCCTGCCCGGTATGCTCTGTGCGGAGAGACATGGGGCTGCAATATCCATTTATATAATCTTTCTCTCTGTGGAATGGAGAGCCTCCACTTATATAACGATTTCATAAACGTTTCACAGGTATCCACAGTGACCTCACACCCAAGGTCTCGGGTCCACTCCGAGGCCAAACCAACAATATCTAATTCTATAGTCGTATCTTTTAATTGTTGGTGGTGGATTTTCAACGGTACCGATAATTGTGCCCCCAGAGTAAAATCTTCGGAAAGAACCTCCGCAACATTCTCAGTTAGGTCAGTCCACTCCAATGAAGCTACATAGTGTTTTAATTGGCAATAGGCAAAAAAGTGTCACTGAGGGATCTTGTATTTCAATTGGAGCTCTGGATATGAGTATATCTTCCCTTCGTCCGTCACTGTGTGAGTTAGATATATTATTCCCTTCTTAGCCCACTTACTAAATATGCTTTTGCCCTGACCTGGCGGGAAAGCCGGATTATTACATATAGATAGCCACGGAGACACCCGGGCTGAAAAATGATGTCGCCTGCATATCCAGCGCCAGGTTTTTCATAGGGCCCGTAATAATGGGTGTAGTTTGAAAACATCAGTAGGTAGAGCCCCTCCTGTGTGTAATAAATGACTAAAATGTATCCCTGGGATTCTAGAAATTTCAATCTCCGTTAAGGAGAATTCAGTGGACCCTCTGTACCAATCATTGATATGTCTCATGGAACAAGCGACCGCTAGCATTTTTATATTTAATAGACCCATGCCTCCTCTCTCTCTGGGAGACGCTATCAGCCGGTAGGGAATTCTGGGCTTCCTCCCCTGCCATAAATAAGTTTGTATCAGCCGCCGTAACTGAGATTCATCTCTTTGTTTCAGAAATAAAGGTAGCTGCTGAAAAACATATAGCCACCTTGGTGCAATTACCATATTAAAAAGTGCAATTCTGCCCCACACTATGAGGGGTAGGTCTCTCCACATTGTTAATTACATCGTGTCATATCTAATAATGGATCAATATTATCTTATCTCTATATAAGGAGGCATGGGTTCCAGAGAGGTATATCCCCAAATAGTTCATTTTGGAATCAACCCATCTAAGGGGGAAACTCCCTGGCCAATTCTTTTTAATATCCTCTGCTAATGGCAGTGCTCCTGACTAGTCATAATTAATAGTAAACCCCGATAAGCCGGCCATATTCCTGAATTATTCGCAATGCTGCTGGGAGCGATCTCTGCGGGGTGTTTAGGAGCAGTAGAATGTCATCTGCGTATGCTAGGGCTCGTATCTCCTGTTCACCCAATACAACCCCGGCGATCTCTGATGTTGTATTCAGTATCCTAAGCAAAGGCTCCAAAGTTAAATCAAACAATAAAGGGGAAAGGGGACAGCCTTGTCTCGTTCCTCGGCCAATTTGGAATGTGTGTGATATGTTACCGTTTGCCGTCACGCATGCATGCATATTTGTGTAGAGGGCTTTTGTGGCCTGTTGTACCCCATCTGGGAGTCCCACCCATTCCAACACTGCAAACAAGAAACTCCAGCTAACCTTGTCGAACGCCTTAGCGGCGTCTAAACTGACTATCATCCCTGGGGTTTGTTGGTATCTACATTGAGCCATTGCCAGTAGGGCCCTCTGGACATGTAGTACCGAATGTCTCTTAGGGACAAAGCCTACCTGTGCAGGATCAATTACAGATGGCAGGCACTTCGCTAATCGGACTGCCAGAATTTTTGATAAAAGTTTAATATCCACATTAATTAGTGATATAGGTCTGTAAGATTCTGGCTCTTCCGCTGCCTTCCCCAGTTTCAGCAACAATGAGATACTGGCAGTATTTTCGTACTGAGAAAATTGGCCCTCCTGAATAATTGCTTGATGGAAGGCCTGTGGCGTTGCCAGACAGCCAATTTTGGATGGGCCTGAGCCCAAAGTGGGTGGGCACAATATTTTCTCTGCCCTGCCCTACCGCAAAATATAAATACATTAGCTAATAAGGATCCTCAAGCTCTATTAGCTGAAGACTTTCTGTCAAGGTGGGCAGAACTCCCTTTTACCAAACCTGGCAGGCAGCAGCAACATCAGTAAGCCACTGATGCCAGCACCCTATGCGTGCTTAGCTGTCGGTGACTCAAGCATGCTGTCACCGACTGCAGAGCTTGGTAGAAGGAAGTTCTGGCCGTTTTTGGAGGAAGTCCTCAGCTGGGGAGGCTTGGGATCCCTACCAGCTATACAGCAAGGCTCAGAACTGGTGTTAGACATGCTAGGGCCCCTCCCTGATCCCCTCTCCTCCCTGCCTGCCCTCCGATTTCCCAACCTGCCATTACTGTCACACCAACAGACCCTCACCAAATACAGAACAAGGGATCACGTATCAGAAATAAAAATATTTAGACAAAAATTGAACTCGGAACCCCAAAAAGTTAAACTTAGCATGTGCTTCAACACTGGAGAAATAAAAACAGAAATGCATTTCCTTTCTCCTGAACACGATACAAACACATTTGCTACAGTGTTTCCCCGAAAATAGGACATCCTCCGAAAGTAAGACCTAGTAGAGGTCTTGCTTAAATTTGAAATTCCATATCATCAAGCTGATCAATCCATAGACTGGTGGGTTGTGTCCATCTACCAGCAGGTGGAGATAGAGAGCAAACTTTTGCCTCCCTATATGTGGTCATGTGCTGCCGGAAACTCCTCAGTATGTTCTCTATCTCAGCAGGTGGTGGTCACACACAGCAGCAGCTCTGGCTAGGCCTCCAAGCCTAATCCTTAGGTTTTGTTGAGGCCTGGGGTTGAGGGCTCTTTTGAGCAAGTGCAAACCTGGTGGTGCCAGGTCCCTCCTTTTCTCCCCCCTCCCGCTGGCTCCGTTTAAAAAAAAAAAATATATATTTTTAAACGTCTTTAAAGGCGTTTAATTCGACGTTTCTTTAAACGTTCATTGCAGCTACTCACTGGGACACCAGTTCGTTACAGCTCGGAGCGGCAAGCAGGTAATTTTACCTTTTTATAGCGGGCAGGGGGTTCCCCGATTCTTCTCCTCGTGGCAATGGCGTCGGAGGGCGAGGGCGCAAAGGGTCGCTCCCCGGATCGCTGGAGCGCTTCTAGAGGGGATGCGGGGGTTTTACAACCTGATTCGCCCTTGATGGGTGATAGTTTAGTGACCGATGAATGTCCCGGTCGTTCCTCCGGCGTGGCGGTTTTTTCCCGCCATAAACGCCCATCCCCCGCTCCTCGCCTCCGCCATCTTGGCCGGCCACGCGGCTCGGACGGCTTCTTCGGGGCCGCCCTTGAGGTTGGAGACATTAATGCCATGAACGCCCTTAATTTGGGCGACGGCACAAAAGCGGCTAAAGTTAAGCGCCGTTCTTCCCGCGCGGCTCCTTCACGGAGTTTCGCGCCGGACGCCATTTTGGATGCGCAGCATGTCTCTCCCCCGCTATTGCGAGCGCCGGTTGAGAGTGCGTCTAGGGCTGTTGCCCAGGCTGCGGAAGTGCACAGTCTGGGGGGTTTCTCCCCCGAGTTTGTTTTGCTGCTGCATCAGGCTTTCCTCATGCAAAACGCTGCCCCTGCTCCCTCTTCTGATAAAGAGGTTGAGGTTCCCCAGAGGTAAACGCCCTCGGGTTGATTTCCAGGCCTTGGAGGACTTTTGTCTCCTCCGATGTAGATGAGGGCAGCGTGTCTGAGGTCTCCCAACGATCCTTTGCGGATTCCTTGGAGGAGATAGATCCCCGCTCGGATGGAGCGGATGACCCCTCTGCAGCGCGGCTTTTTAGCCCAGAGGATTTGCCCAACCTGTTGTTACAGGCCATGGACACTTTGAAGATTTCCTCTCCGGAGGACGTCTCTCCCTCAGCCCCTGTTGGCTCTGCCATTATGCTGGGGACGAAGCGCCCGCCTAGAACCTTCCACGTGCATGATGCCATGCACACCTTAATTGCGGCTCAATGGGATGTCCCGGAAACGAGCCTTAAAGTGGCTAGGGCTATGTCCCGCCTCTATCCTTTGGCTGTGAGTGAACGTGAGGCCTATCTGTGGCCTACCGTGGATTCTTTAATCACTGCGGTGACTAAGAAAACGGCGTTGCCGGTGGAAGGTGGCACGGCCCTAAAGGACGCCCAAGACAGAAGATTGGAGGCGGCCTTAAGGTCGTCCTTGGAGGCAGCTGCTTTAAGTTTGCAGGCCTCAGTTTGCGGCTCCTATGTGGCCAGGGCGTGCCGGACTATGGTGCAGCGGGCTTCCCCCTCGGATCATTCCTTGAGGGCTGATTGGCCGGCCCTGGAATCGGGCTTAGCCTATTTGTCAGACTTGCTGTATGATGTCTTGAGAGCCTCAGCTAAAGGCATGGCTCAGACAGTCTCTGCGCGGCGGTGGCTTTGGCTGAAACATTGGTCTGCTGACCACGCCTCTAAATCCCGCCTGGCTAGATTGCATTTTAAAGGCAAGCTGCTCTTTGGGGTCGAGCTGGACAAAATCGTGACCGATCTCGGCACGTCTAAGGGCAAGAAATTACCAGAGGTCAGGGCTCGGGTTAGTACTCATCCCGATACCTCCATACCGCCCGGGCAAGTCGGGTTCCTCTGCCCCCTCTTCCTTCAAGAGGAATTTCTCCCCCAAGCAGCATTCCTTTCGCAGAGACCGCCGTCCCGGAGGTGCTCCCTCCGGTCCTCCCCCAGGGTCTCGTACCCAATGACGGGGCCTTGGTCCACGCCCCAGGGCAGATTGGAGGACGGCTGTCCTCGTTTCTGGGCGAGTGGACCACTATAACTTCAGACGCGTGGGTGCTGGAAGTCATCAGAGACGGCTACAAGCTAGAGTTCTGCCAACCCTTAAGAGACGGGTTTGTACTCTCTCCCTGCAAGTCTCCGGTCAAGCTGTGGTAGTGCAGCAGACCTTGGACAACCTGATCCGCCTGTGTGCGGTCGTTCCGGTGCCAAAAAATCAGATTGGCAAGGGACGTTACTCCATTTACTTTGTGGTTCCAAAGAAAGGAGGTTCTGTCCGGCCTATCCTCGACCTCAAAGGGGTCAATCGGGCCTGGAAAGAGAGGCACTTTCGCATTGAGACTCTCCGCTCTGTTATAGCGGCAGTGAAGGCAGGAGAGTTCTTGGCTTCCTTGGACATCAAGGAAGCCTACCTGCATATTCCCATCTGGCCTCCTCTCCAACGCTTTCTGCGTTTTACAGTCCTGAGACGACACTTCCAGTTCAGAGCCCTCCCTTTCGGGTTGGCTACTGCTCCGCGGACCTTTTCCAAAGTAATGGGGGTCATAGCGGCCTTCCTGCTAAAGGAAGGAGTACAAGTCCATCCTTATCTGGACGACTGGTTGATCTGAGCCCCCTCTTATGCAGAGTGCGGCAAAGCTATGGACCGGGTAGTTGCTCTTTTGAGCTCCCTGGGATGGATCATCAACTGGAAGAAGAGCCAGCTGCGCCCGACTCAGTCCCTGGTGTATCTGGGAGTTCGATTCGACACCCAAGTGGGCAGAGTGTTCCTGCCAGACAATCGGATTGTCAAGCTTCAGGCTCAGGTGGACTAGTTCCTAGTAGCCTCTCCTATTCGGGCTTGGGACTACGTGCAGCTGTTGGGCTCTATGACGGCCACGATGGAAGTAGTGCCCTGGGCCAGGGCTCATATGAGACCACTACAGCTATCTCTGCTGCTGCGCTGGACTCCGATGTCGGAGGATTATGCTGTGCGCCTTCCCGTGGACCCAGCAGTGCGCAAGGCGCTGAGCTGGTGGACGCAGACAGACAAGTTGTCTGCAGGATTGCCTCTGGTGACCCCGGAGTGGATTGTCGTCACGACAGACGCCTCTTTGATGGGCTGGGGAGCCCACTGCTTGGGAAGGACAGCGCAGGGGCTCTAGTCTCCTGCAGAGGCAAGTGGTCTATCAACCTCCTGGAACTCAGAGCCATTCGCTTGGTGTTATTGGAGTTCATCCCGGTACTCGTGTTGAAGCCTGTACGGGTCCTGTCGGACAATGCCACGGCTGTGGCCTATATCAACCGCCAGGGAGGTACCAGAGCGCCCCTCTAGCCAAGGAGGCTATGAGTCTTTGCCAGTGGGCGGAAGCGAGCCTGGAGCAGCTTTCAGCGGCCCACATTGCCGGAGTCATGAATGTCAAGGCGGACTTTCTCAGTCGCCATACCTTGGAGCCCGGAGAGTGGCAACTATCTGCTCGGGCGTTCTTGGACATCACGAAGCGCTGGGGCCAGCCGAGCCTAGATCTGATGGCGTCATCGGCCAATGGCCAAGTGCCGCGCTTTTTCAGCAGAGGACGGGACCCTCGATCCCTGGGAGTAGATGCTCTTCTCCAACAGTGGCCGACACAAGAGCTCCTCTATGTGTTCCCGCCCTGGCCCATGTTGGGCAGGGTGCTAGACCGGGTGGCAAAGCATCCCGGGCCGGGTAATCCTGGTGGGTCCGGATTGGCCCAGACGTCCCTGGTATGCGGACTTGTTCAGGCTCTCAGTCGACGATCCTCTGCGGCTGTCAGTGGAGCAGGGCCTGTTACATCAGGGTCCCGTGGTGATGGAGGATCCCTCTCCCTTTGGTCTTACGGCCTGGCTATTGAGCGGCAGCGTCTGAGGAAGAAGGGCTTCTCAGACAAGGTCATTGCCACTATGCTGAGAGCGAGGAAGCGCTCTACTTCTACTGCTTACGCCAGGGTTTGGCGTATCTTTGCAGCATGGTGTGAAGCAGGCTCACTTTCTCCCTTCACTGCTCCAATTTCTTCAGTGTTGGCGTTCCTGCAAGAAGGTCTGGAGAAAGGCCTGTCGCTCAGTTCCCTTAAAGTCCAGGTAGCGGCTCTGGCTTGCTTCAGGGGCCGCCTGAAGGGTGCTTCCCTGGCTTCGCAGCCAGATGTGGTGCGCTTTCTCAAGGGAGTTAATCACCTGCGCCCTCCTCTGCACTCAGTGGTGCCTGCGTGGAATCTCAACCTGGTGCTAAGAGCATTGCAGAAGCCGCCTTTGGAACCCTTGTCGAGGGCATCTCTGAAAGACCTGACGTTGAAAGCAGTCTTTTTGGTGGCTATCACTTCAGACAGAAGAGTTTCCGAGCTCCAGGCGCTCTCATGTCGAGAGCCTTTTCTGCAGTTCACTGAGGCAGGAGTGACTATTCGCACAGTGCCTTCCTTCCTGCCCAAGATTGGTTCTCGCTTCCATGTGAATCAGCAGCTCTGTCTCCCTTCCTTTCGTAGGGAGGACTACCCAGAGGAGTACTCTGCTCTTGAATATCTGGATGTGAGACGAGTCATCATCAGATACTTGGAAGTGACCAATGATTTCCGGAAATCGGATCATCTGTTTGTCCTGTTTGCAGGTCCTCGTAAGGGTCTGCAGGCTGCTAAGCCTACAGTGGCAAG
This sequence comes from Microcaecilia unicolor, assembly GCF_901765095.1. Classification (NCBI taxonomy): domain Eukaryota; kingdom Metazoa; phylum Chordata; class Amphibia; order Gymnophiona; family Siphonopidae; genus Microcaecilia; species Microcaecilia unicolor. The sequence continues at coordinate 125,208,415 of NC_044040.1, read as the reverse complement.
ATGGGTCCAGGAAGCCATTGCAGCGGCTTATGTGGCCGCGGGGAAGGTGCCGCCTATCCAGCTGAAGGCTCACTCCACGAGAGCTCAGGCGGCCTCGATGGCAGAGGCCGGATCCGTCTCCTTGGAAGAGATATGCAAGGCGGCAACGTGGGCTTCGGCTCATACATTCTCCAAGCATTACCGTTTGACTGTGGCTGAGGCCCGGTTTGGAGCTTCAGTGTTGAGGTCAGGGATTTCTATGTCCCGCCCTGGGTGAGTACTGCTTCGGTACATCCCACCAGTCTATGGATTGATCAGCTTGATGATATGGAAGGTAAAATTATGTATAATCATACCTGATAATTTTCTTTCCATTAATCATAGCTGATCAATCCATAGCCCCTCCCAGATATCTGTACTGTTTATATTCTGGTTGAATTTTAGGTTCAAGTTTAGCCTTCAGTTACTTCAGGAGGACTTCGTGTTCAAGTTCTTCTTTCACTTGGATTCTTCAAGAGTTGAGACGACTTTGTGTTACAGTGAGCTACTGCATTCCTCTCCCCTCCGTTTTACGGGGCTGGATTGAGACATAAATTCTGCCGGCACTCCCTCCCGCTTCGTGCGGCTGTAGGGCAGCTTTGTACCCCTCCCGCTTCGGCGGTGTTAGGGTCAGTCAGCTCCTCCCGCGGTTGCGGTTGCAGGATAAGCCAGATCCCCCCGCATCGGCGGGTGTGGTGTCCCTCCCCCGCTCCGCGGGGATGAGCTGGACGGATTCCCCTCCCCCACTTGTGTGGGGATGAGCTGGGTTAATTCCCCTCCCCCGTTTCGGCGGTGGTGAGCTGGGCAGAGTGTCCCTTCGTGGGTGTAATTCTCTAAGTGCTGAGTCCTGCGGATGGAGCTTTGATATCGACATACTGAGGAGTTTCCGGCAGCACATGACCACATATAGGGAGGCAAAAGTTTGCTCTCTATCTCCACCTGCTGGTAGATGGACACAACCCACCAGTCTATGGATTGATCAGCTATGATTAATGGAAAGAAAATTATCAGGTATGATTATACATAATTTTACCATATAAGGCATCCCCCGAAAATAAGACCTAGCAGGGGAGGCCTTATTTTTCGGGGAAACATCGGGGTCACCCCCCCACCCGAGATCGCCGGCTCCCCCCTCGATCAGCGGCTCCCCCCGCCCTCAGTCACTCCCGGAACCAACCTCTTAACCGCTTCCTTTCACCTTCGCACTCGCCGCAAGCAGCAGGGCTGGCCACTCCTTCCTTCCGTGTCCCGCCCTCGTCTGACGTTACGTTACGTCAGGCGAGGGCGGGACACGGAAGGAAGGAGTGGCCTGCCCTGCTGCTTGCGGCGAGTGCGAAGATGAATGGTGAAAGGAAGCATTTAAGAGGTTAGTTACTTCCGGGAGCGACTGAGGGCAGGGGGAGCCACCGATCGAGGAGGGGAGCCGGCGATCTCGGGGGGGGGGGGGGGGGAGTGACCCCGATGTTTCCCCGAAAAATAAGGCCTCCCCTGAAAATAAGACCTAGCAGGTCTTGGGGAGCAAAATTTAATATAAGACAGTGTCTTATTTTCGGGGAAACACGGTATGTAGATTTCCCAAGCCAACATATTCCATTTAAAACATTCAAAATACATTGCTTTTTTCTACCTTTGTGGTCTGGACATTGTATTTTTCCACCATGTTGGTTGCAATTTCTTTTCTGCTTTCCTGTCTGTCGTCTTCTAATTCTCTTTCGAGCGGCTGCTGTCCATTTGTCTTCTTTTACCTTCACTACACCTGCTTCTGACATATTGACTTCTTATTTTTAGCTCTTTCCTCTCTTTTTTTCTTCTTTCTGCCTTGCTGTCAACTCAAATTTCACCCTCTCACTGTTCTCCTCCTTTTTAGTTTACAGCTACCTATCAGATTTTCATCTTTTTCTCTCACCCACTAGCTTTTCCATTTCCCATCTCACTCCTTCCTCAGCCCTCCATTCCCTTTCATTACCATACTTCTATCCTCTATAATCACTATCTTTTTATGTATTTCCTTGCCACCCTCTTCCTCTCCCTCCTGGCCTCTCCCACATGGTTCCGCCATCTTCTTTCCCTCCACCTTTCTAGCCCAGCATCTGCTCCCTCTTTCTCCCCACTCCACTCTTGCAGCTTTACATCTCTTCCCTCCTGCCCTCTCCCTCATGTTCCAACATTTCTCCCTCTCTCTTCCCTCACTCCCACTGTCCGGCACCTCTCTATCACCCTTCTGCTCCTGAATCCAACATCTCCTCCTTTCTCCCCTCTCCAGCTCCTGTGTTTCTCTCTCCCTCTTATTCACCGCCAGGTCCAATATATCTCCCTCTCTCCCACTTTCTACCATTTCTCCCTCTCTTGTGCCATGGGTCCAACACTTCTCTTCCCCCTCCCCCTCCCCCCATGCAGCATTTTCTCTCTTCCTCCCTTCCACAGCCATGCCCAACATTTCTGCCTCTCCCCCTCCCTTGTGCCCCATCCAACATCTCTTCCTGCCCTCCACCATCATGTCCAATTTTTCACCATCTATCTTCTCCTCCTCACCACCCCCTGCCCAACATTTACCATTTCTCCTTCCCCACTACCCCCCTATGTCCAACATTTCTCCCTCTCTTGTCCCTCTCCCCTCCCAATGCAAGATTTTTTCCTTTCTTACCCCTCTGTACCCTATGTCCCACAATTCTGTCTCTCTCTCTTGCCCCTCTCCACCTCATGCCCCCCCATGCAGCACCTATCTTAAGGAGACCTCCCCCAACTCTCCATCTCTTCAATAGGGCACAGCATCACCCTTAGCAGGCTGAGGTCCGATCCTGCTTCTTCCTCCCTCTCTCCCACAGCGCTTCTCAGACGCTGCCTACCTACCGCCACCACGATCTAGCATCTTCCTCCCGTCTCAGCACTGCAGCAGCGGAGCAGCGGTAGCAATTCATGCTGCCTCCTGCTTCGTTCTAACCCGGAAGCATCTCCTCTGCCGCGCCTGCGTCCTGCCCCAGCAGAAACAGGAAGTTGTAATAATGGGGGCGGGACGCGGCAGAGGAGACAGCTTCCGGGTTAGAACGAAGCAGGAGGCAGCATGAATTGCTACCGCTGCTGCAGTGCTGAGACGGGAGGAAGATGCTAGATCGTGGCGGCGGTAGGTAGGCAGCGTCTGAGAAGCGCTGTGGGAGAGAGGGAGGCAGAAGCAGGATCGGACCTCAGCCTGCTCCCTCCGCTGCTGAAATTGAAGCTCTCCACTGCTGGGTGGGCCTGAACCCCAACTGGGTGGGCCTAGGCCCACCCGTGGCTACGCCCCTGTGGTAGGCAAACAGCGGACCTATCACAGCTGTTTGCATTAACTTATAAAATTCTCCCGTATAACCATCTGCCCCAGGGGCGGAGAACGACTTTAAACTTTTTATCGCATCTTGTAATTCTCTAGGGTGTATTGGGGCGTCGAGGGCGGAAATCTCTGCTGTTCCCAATTGTGGCATCTGGGCCCTTTGTAAGAATCTGTGTATCTCTATCCCGTCCCGAGGCAGTTCAGGGGTATACAAGTCCCGAAAATGTTCTTGCAGTATCTGCAATATCTTATCAGGAGCATTAGTAATTGTCCCTAATTTATCCCTCATTACCGGGATTGTTCTATTACCCCGCTTTTTCTGCACCATTCTAGCTAGGAGTCCCCCTGCTCTATTCCCAAATCTGTAAAACCGATATTTTTGGTAGAGTTGGTTTCTCTGCATCTGTTCATGTAGGAGTGAATTAATGGCTGCCTGAACAGATAAATATTTGTCTTTATTGGTTTCCGTGGCCTGTGTTCGATACCGACATTTGGCTCTACGCAATTGTTTATTTAACATTATAAGGCTCATAGCATTTTTCTTCTGCCTTGCGGACACATAGGCTGTCAGATCACCTCTGAGTACTGCCTTTCCAGTACACCAAAAGAGTTGGGGATTCAACATATGTGCTTTATTATATGACATAAACTCCTCCCATTTTATGAATAAATACTTTCGAAAGGATTTGTCCTTTACCAGATGACTAGGAAATCTCCACCGCCTGGCTTGTTGGAAACTACCAGGGGCTCCCAAATCCACCCATACTGGGCCGTGATCTGAAATCATTATCTCTTCAATCTGTGCTGTGTGGACATTAGGGAAGAGGTCTTCTGTCAGAAAAACATAATCTAACTACTACTACTACTACTACTTAACATTTCTAAAGCGCTACTAGGGTTACGCAGCAATTTAACATGGAAGGACAGTCCCTGCTCGAAGAGCTTACAATCTAAAAAGACAAATGTACAGTTAATCAGATAGGTCAGACAGATTAGGGCAACCTATATGTTCGAAAGGTTAGGTTCCGAATGCAGCATTGAAGAGGTGAGCTTTAAGCAAGGATTTGAAGATGGGTAGGGAGGGGGCTTGGCGTAGGGATTCAGGAAGACTGTTCCAGGCATAGGGTGAGGCAAGGGAAAATGAGCGGAGCCTGGAATTGGCAATGGTGGAGAAGGGTACTGAAAGGAGGGATTTGTTATGTGAGTGGAGGTTACGGGCAGGAACGTAGGGGGAGATGAGGGTAGAGAGGTATGGTGGAGCAGCAGAGTGAGTGCATTTGTAAGTAAGGAGGAGAAGCTTGAATTGGATGCGGTATCTGATCGGAAGTCAGTGAAGCGACTTGAGGAGAGGGGTAATATGAGTATATCGGTTCTGGCGGAATATGAGACGTGCGACAGAGTTCTGAATGGATTGAAGGGGGGATAGATGGCTGAGTGGGAGGCCAGTGAGGAGCAAGTTGCAGTAGTCGAGACGAGAGGTAATGAGAGCGTGGACGAGAGTTTGGGTGGTGTGCTCAGAGAGGAAAGGGCGAATTTTGTTGATGTTGAAAAGGAAGAAGCGACAGGTTTTGGCAGTCTGCTGGATATGCGCAGAGAAGGAGAGGGAGGAGTCGAAGATGACCCCGAGGTTGCGGGCAGGTGAGACGGGGAGGATGAGAGTGCCATCAACTGAGATAGAGAGTGGGGGAAGAGGAGAAGTGGGCTTAGGTGGAAAGACGAGGAGCTTGGTCTTGGACATGTTCAGCTTCAGGTGGCGGTTGGACATCCAGGCAGCAATGTCGGATAGGCAGGCCGATACTTTGGCCTGGGTCTCTGCGGTGATGTCTGGTGTGGAGAGAGAGAGCTGGGTGTCATCAGCGTAAAGATGATACTGGAAGCCATGAGATGAGATCAGTGAGCCTAGGGAAGAGGTGTAGATAGAGAAGAGAAGGGGTCCAAGAACAGATCCCTGGGGAACTCCAACAGATAGCGGGATGGGAGTGGAGGAAGATCCATGAGAGTGCACTCTGAATGTGCGGTGGGAGAGATAAGAGGAGAACCAGGAGAGGACAGGGCCCTGGAACCCAAATGAGGCCAGTGTGGCATGAAGTAAATCATGATTGACAGTGTCAAAAGCGGCAGAAAGATCGAGGAGGATGAGGATGGAGTAGTGGCCTCTGGATTTGGCCAGGAGCAGGTCATTGCAGACTTTAGAGAGTGCTGTTTCTGTCGAGTGGAGAGGGCAGAAACCGGATTGGAGTGGGTCGAGGATGGCATGAGAGGAGAGAAAATCAAGACAGCGGCTGTGAACGGCGCGCTCAAGTATTTTGGAGAGGAAGGGTAGGAGAGAGATGGGGCGATAGTTGGAGGGGCAGGTAGGGTCGAGTGATGGTTTTTTGAGGAGAGGTGTGACTACAGCGTGCTTGAAGGTGTCAGGGACAGTTGCAGTGGAGAGAGAGAGGTTAAGGATGCGACAGATGGAGGGGTTGACAGTATGGGCGATGGTGTTAAGTAGGTTGGTGGGGATGGGATCAGAGGAACAGGTGGTGCATTTCGAGGAGGAAAGAAGGCGGGAGGTTTCATCCTCGGTGATCTCAGGAAAGGAGGAGAAGGAGGCCTTGGTTGGTTGGTTGAGGGAGAGGGTGAAGAGGGGGGGTGGGGGGTGATGGCTTGGTAGTGAATTCAAGGTTGATCTTTTGCACTTTGTCGTGGAAGTAATCAGCCAGTGATTGAGGAGAGAGTGAGGGGGGAGTGGGAGCGGGGGGCACCTTGAGGAGAGAGTTAAGCGTGGTGAAGAGACGACGAGGGTTGGAGCTGAGAGAATTGGTCAATTGGGTGTAATAGTCCTGTTTTGCAAGGAATAGAGAGGAGTGGAAAGAGGATAGAATGAATTTACAGTGAAGGAAGTCTGAATGAGTACGAGATTTCCTCCAGAGGCGTTCGGCAGATCGTGCGCAGGAGCGAAGGTAACGGATGCAAGGGGTCAGCCAGGGTTGGGGATTGGTACACTTTGTGGGACGGGAGGTGGATGGTGCGAGGGTGTCCAGAGCAGAGGAGAGAGCGGCATTGTAAGCAGAGACCGCTTTGTCGACAGTCTCGGAGGACATGATGGATGGGAGGAGATTAGAGAGACTAGCGGATAAGGTGAGGGGGTCAATGGCCTGGAGATTCCTGGAGGTGGTGGTTAAGGTTGAGCGGGGCAGAGGGGGGGGTGAAGGAGTGTGAATGTGATCAGGTGGTGATCGGAGAGAGGAAGAACTGAAGCTTGGAAGTTGGAGGGTGAGCCGGATGAGGAAAGGACGAGGTCAAAACAATGGCCGTCACGGTGAGTAGGGGTGGTAGAGCACAGCTGGAGGTTGAAGGAGGAAGTTAGGGTGAGGAACTTAGAAGCGTGAGGGTCGGATGGGTCATCAACATGTATATTGAAGTCTCCGAGAATGAGAGATGGAGATGAGGGTTCGAGAAAGACAGAGAGCCAGGCATCGAAGTCAGTAAGGAAGGAAGAGAAGGATTGATCAGGGGGGGCGGTAGATGACTGCTACTCTGAGTGGTAGTGGGTTGAATAGTCGGATGGAGTGGGCTTCAAAGGATGAGAAACAGTGAGACTGCGGTTAGGAGGAGGGGTTGGAAACTACAGGAGCGTGAGCATTTTTCTCTTTGCATCTAATCTTCTTCCCAGTTGCTAAAGTACCTCAGTCATTTATGGCCCCTATTCACATTCTCTTCCTAGCCCTGTCCCTTCCTAATCTTTTCCCTCACCCCCTACCTCTCTCCGCTACAGGAACTCACTGCCCATCCATCGACTTAATCACCTCACCTTCTCTCCTACCCTCTTCCTCCCTCTTGGCTTTTAATCTCCGTCTCTTTCTTCCCTCCATTTTGCCTTCCCCATTCCACCTAAATACCTCTCGCCTTCGACGCCACACCTCTCCTACTCTCCTCCGCTCTCTTTTACTCCTTCTCTTACTCTCAGCCGGTGATCCCAATCCTGGCCCTCCTCACCATTATCCCAACTCTACAGATCTCACCGCGACCTCTCTAACCTCATCTCTATTCCTCTACTCCCCTCCTCTTCTCTGCCCTTCTCTTGCGCCCTATGGAATGCCCGCTCTATCTGTAACAAACTCCCCTATATCCAGGACCTCTTTATCTCGCGTCACCTCCATCTGCTCGCCATAACAGAAACCTGGCTCTGCCCTGATGACTCTGCTTCAGTCGCAGCCCTCTGCCATGGTGGTTATCTTTTTTCACATACTCCTCGCCCTACTGGTCGTGGGGGCGGTGTTGGACTACTTCTCTCTCCCTCCTCCAGATTTCAACCCCTTCTTCCACCTCAATCTCACTGTTTTTCCTCCTTTGAAGTCCACCCTATCCGCCTTTTCTCTCCTCTGCCTCTTTGAATAGTGGTCATTTATCGTCCCCCTGATAAGTCCCTTTCATCCTTTCTCAGTGACTTTGATGCCTGGCTTGCCTTCTTCCATGATCCTTCCTCCCCCCCTCTCTCATCCTTGGTGACTTTAATATTCCTGCTAATGATCCTTCCAACTCTTATATTTCCAAGTTATTCGCTTTAACATCCTCCTTTAATCTCCAACTATGCTCCACCTCCCCCACTCATCAAAATGGTCACTGTCTTGATCTCATCTTCTCCTCCAACTGTTCACCCTCTAGTTTTCTTGCCTCTGATCTTCCCCTCTCTGATCACCATCTTATAACTTTCACACTTAAATCTCCTCCCTCCCAGTCCCGTCCTATTATATCTAATTTATCTAGGAATCATCACGATATTGACCCTTCATCTCTATCCTCCCATGTTTCAAACCTCCTCTCTACTGTGGCACCATCCACGTCTGTTAACGAGGCTGTTTCTTCTTATAACAATACTCTATCCTCTGCCTTAGACACTCTTGCACCTTTGATGACCCGCCCTATAAGGCGCACAAAACCCCAACCTTGGCTGACTTCTAATATCCGCTACCTACGTTCCTGTACCCGCTCTGCCGAACGCCTCTGGCGGAAATCTCTGGCCCTTGCTGATTTCCTACACTTTAAGTTCATGCTGACCTCCTTCCAATCTGCTCTTTTACGCGCCAAACAGGATTATTATATCCAACTGACCAACTCTCTTGGCTCTAACCCTCGACTTCTCTTCACCACATTGAACTCTCTCCTCAAGGTGCCCCCTCCCCCAACTCCCCCTTCATTATCTCCTCAGACCCTTGCTGAATTCTTTCACGACAAGGTTCAAAAGATAAACCTTGAATTCTCTACCTCGCCACCTCTCCCTCCACTAGTCCGTTCCCCTCTTTCTCCTTCCCCTCATTCCCTTTCCTCCTTTCCTGAAGTTACTATTGAGGAAACTACACTTCTCCTTTCTTCCTCAAAATGTACCACCTGTTCCTCTGATCCCATTCCCACCCACCTTCTTAATGCCATCATTCCTTTTATCTGTCACATTCTCAAGCTCTCACTTTCCACTGCGACTGGCCCTGCTGCCTTTAAACATGCTGTGGTCACACCTCTCCTTAAGAAGCCTTCACTCGACCCTACTTGTCCCTCTAATTACTGACCCATCTCCCTCCTCCCTTTTCTCTCCAAATTACTTGAGCGTGCTGTTCACCGCCGCTGCCTTGATTTTCTCTCCTCACATGCTATTCTTGACCCACTACAATCTGGTTTTCGCCCTCTCCACTCAACCAAAACTGCTCTTAGTAAAGTCTCCAATGACCTATTACTGGCTAAATCCAGAGGTCTCTATTCCATCCTCATTCTTCTTGATCTTTCCGCTGCTTTTGACACTGTCGATCACAGCATACTCCTTGATATCCTGTCCTCACTTGGATTCCAGGGCTCTGTCCTTTCCTGGTTCTCTTCCTACCTCTCCCTCCGCACCTTTAGTGTTCACTCTGGTGGATCCTCTTCTACTTCTATCCCTCTGCCTGTCGGCGTACCTCAGGGTTCTGTTCTTGGTCCCCTCCTCTTTTCTATCTACACTTCTTCCCTTGGTTCATTAATCTCATCCCATGGCTTTTCCTACCATCTCTATGCTGATGACTCCCAAATCTACCTTTCTACCCCTGATATCTCACCTTGCATCCAAACCAAAGTTTCAGCGTGCTTGTCTGACATTGCTATCTGGATGTCTCAACGCCACCTGAAATTAAACATGACCAAAACCGAACTTCTCATTTTTCCCCCCAAACCCACGTCCCCACTACCCCTGTTTTCTATTTCTGTTGATGGCTCTCTCATTCTCCCTGTCTCCTCGGCTCGAAACCTTGGGGTCATCTTTGACTCTTCTCTCTCCTTCTCTGCTGACATCCAGCAGATTGCCAAGACCTGTCGTTTCTTTCTTTACAACATCCGTAAAATCCGCCCCTTTCTTTCCGAGCACTCTACCAAAACCCTCATCCACACCCTTGTCACCTCTCGTTTAGACTACTGCAATCTGCTTCTTGCTGGCCTCCCACTTAGTCACCTCTCCCCTCTCCAATCGGTTCAAAACTCTGCTGCCCGTCTCGTCTTCCGCCAGGGTCGCTTTACTCATACTACCCCTCTCCTCAAGTCGCTTCACTGGCTCCCTATCCGTTTTCGCATCCTGTTCAAACTTCTTCTACTAACCTATAAATGTACTCACTCTGCTGCTCCCCAGTATCTCTCCACACTCGTCCTTCCCTACACCCCTTCCCGTGCACTCCGCTCCATGGATAAATCCTTCTTATCTGTTCCCTTCTCCACTACTGCCAACTCCAGACTTCGCGCCTTCTGTCTCGCTGCACCCTACGCCTGGAATAAACTTCCTGAGCCCCTACGTGTTGCCCCTTCCTTGGCCACCTTTAAATCTAGACTGAAAGCCCACCTCTTTAACATTGCTTTTGACTCGTAACCACTTGTAACCACCTGCCTCCACCTACCCTCCTCTTTCCTGTACACAATAATTGATTTGATTTGCTTACTTTATTTTTTGTCTATTAGATTGTAAGCTCTTTGAGCAGGGACTGTCCTTCTTCTATGTTTGTGCAGCGCTGCGTATGCCTTGTAGCGCTATAGAAATGCTAAATAGTAGTAGTAGTAGTAACCCAATGCCTCCACCGCGGCCAACTGGGCGGGGAGTGTGTGAGAAGAGGTGACCACCATGGCAAAAGGCTGCGACTGAGGCAGAGTCGTCCGGGGAGATCCAGGTTTCGGTTAGGGCGAGCAGTTGAAGGGAGTGGGAGATGAAGAGATCGTGGGTGAAGGACAGTTTGTTGCAGACTGAGTGGGCATTCCACAAGGCGCAAGAGAAGGGGAGGGAAGAAGGGGGGAGGAGGGGAATAGAGACGAGATTGGAGACATCCCGGGATCGTCCGCGTGGATAAGACGGGGACAGATGAGGGGGTCCTGGATTAGGGTTAATGTGTCCGGCGAATAGTAGGAGGAGGAGCAAGAAAGAGCGGAGGAGGGAGGGGGAGGTCGGGCGATGAAGGCGACGAAGACGAGGTGCACTTAGGAAGGAAGTGTTGAAGGTTGAGAGCTAGGATGGAGGAGGGGGGATAAGAGGGATGGTGAGGTGGTGAGCGATGGGGTGAAAGGGGTATTGTCGTGGTGGGCCAGGCGGGAGGGCAACGAGTTCCAATGGCGGACAGTGGGGGTGGGGAGGAGAAGAGATTAGGAAGGGACAGGGCAAGGAAGAGAATGTGGATAGGAGCCATATGTAGTGACTGAGGTGTAGCAGGTGACTGTGTGGTGACTAAGGTGTTAAGCAGATAGAATGGAGAGCTGGGTTGGAGGTTTGGAATTGATGGACTGGTAAGTTAATAGTTGACAAGTTAGCAGCAGGCAGGTAGGTAAGTTAATGGATGAGAGGCTCGCAGGCAGGCGAGCAGGTAAGTCAATGGTTGACAAGGTGGTAGCAGGCAGGCAGGTACGTCAATGGTTGACAAGGTAGCAGCAGGCAGGCAGGTAAGTCAATGGCAGAGAGGCTCGCAGCGGATCAGACCGACTGGAGCACGCTGGAGCAGATGTACTGGAGCAGGCAAGCTGGGCAGATGGACTGCAACACTGGAGCAAGCATGGGAAGCTGGATCAGTGGACTGGAACAAGCTGGGATCGGGCGGACTGGGACGAGCTTGGAGCAGGCGGATCAGGCGGACTGGAACACACTAGAGGATTTGGACTGGAACAAGCAGGGTGGAGCAGATGGACTGGAGCAAGCAAGGGGAAGCTGGATCATGCAGACTGGAAGGAGCTTGGAGCAGGTGGAACAGGCAGATTGGAACACACTAGAGCAGTTGGACCGGAACAAGCAAGCTGGCGCAGATGGACTGGAACGAGCAAGGGGGAAGCTTGATCGGCGGACTGGAACAAGCTGGGAACAAGCTGGGATCAGGCAGACCGGAGCAAGCTGAGATGAGGCGGACTGGAACACGTTGGGGCATCTGACTGGAACACGCTGGGATCAGGCGGACTGGAACACGCTGGGCATCTGGACTGGAACAAGCGGACTGGAACACACTGGGGCATCTGCACTGGAACAAGCAGGCTGGAGTAGATGAACCGGAACAAGCAGGCGGGAAGCTGGAGCCCCCGGTCTGGAGCGAGTAGGCAAGCAGGCAGAGAGAAGTTGGTTCGGGAAAGCTGGAGCAGTTGGGCTCAGCTGGGAACAAGCAGGCTGGAGCAGATGAACCGGAACAAGCAGGGGGAAGCTGGAGGAAGCTGGAGCTGCCGGCCTGGAGTGAGCAAGCAAGCAGGCAGAGAGAAGCTGGCTCGGGAAAGCTGCTCCATGTTCCGTGTGCTCTAGATCTATGTGTATAGTCACGGACTTCAGGTTGTAAAACCCTCCAGGCATCTACCACAGAGAGAGAGTCCCCAAATTTCTTCAATAAGCTATACTTCCCCCGTCCCCGCCAGGGCTCATCCTGAACACCACTACGGTCTATTGTGGGGTCCATTAAGGTGTTCATGTCTCCTACCACCACCCCTAATAGGGAAGCATGCGCCTTACCAACCCTGGGAAAAAGCTGGGTTCGGGTGGAGTGGGAGCATAAACATTTAATAAATATAGTTCCCTACCCTGGAGCCACAGTCTGATCAAAAGGTAACACCCCTGACTATCCTGTAGAACTTTCTCTATAGAGCAGGCTAATCTCTTATGGATACAAATCGCCACTCCACCCTTTCGGCCATCAGATGAGGCATAGAGGATCTGTCCCACCCAATCCCTGGTAAGTTTGTCGTGTTCTAGGTCCGTTAGACTTGTTTCTTGTAGACAGGCTATGTCTGCTCGCAAACATTTCAAGTGTTTTAAAATCTTTTTTCTCTTAATTGGGGAAGTTATGCCTCCCGCATTCCAAGTAATAATTCTACAACGTGGAACCTGTTTCGGGAGTATCATTGCCCAACTTCAACTGTTTATTCGGAGGCCCTGGGTCCCAGCCCTTCCCCAGGTCCCTCTCACCCTTCTCACTAGTATCTAATTCAGTATTAATCAGTTCCCTAAGGATAAGTGTGAACAAAAAGACTGTGACTCTCACGTTAGCTTTATGCAGCATCCAGAGCGACTCCTCTTCTATTCTGTGTCTGCGTACCTCGCTATTCCGTATCTCCCTCCCCTCCTCCCATCCCTGTCCCCCCCTCCCCTCCCAATCATCCTTATCCTTTAGCCCTTGAATCATGTACTTCTGTGCCAGCCCAGAGCCCCTGCTGATCCAAACCCAAGCGACACCAGCATCCCCACCCTTTCTTATCAGTAAATTTTTTAAAACAACCCCGCCTCAAATAACATTTACATAACCATACTAATAACATGTATAACAGGCTCATAAGCAACTCACAGAACAGCACGCCCCCAGTGACCACCCTTCACTGTCACCCGTCGCCAACACACAAAGGTGTAGCGACCACCGTCTATTGTAGAAAACAGTAATAAAGTCTAGCAAAGCAACCTAGTTAGTAAGTTTTATCCCTCTGGAGCTTGTAAATCATTGTCTATGAACAGCTGGGCTGCTTGTACCGTCTCAAAGGTCCGCCACTGGTTCCCCTGCTGGATCTTTAAGATTGCCGGATATAACAGCATAAATCGCATTTTCTTATGAACCAAAGATGCACACAGGGGATGGAAGCGACGTCTTTGTTCTTGTACTCCCGCAGAGTAATCTTGGAAAATTTTGATCGGGGAGCCTTCATATGTTAATGAGTCTCGTTTTAGCCAAAATTCCCGTAGAATCTCTTCTTTATGGAGATAATTGTGCACTTTGATGATAACAATCCGCGTCTCTGCTGACCCTGCTTTCTTCTGCCCAATCTATGAGCTCGCTCTATACACATTGTCCCATAACTATCTGACAGTGCCAGTTCTTTTTTTCAACCATTGTTCCAAAATGGTTCCCAAGGACTGTTCTGGAATGTTTTCTGGCAAACCCACCAGCCGCAGATTACATCTTCGTGCTCTATTCTCCATATCCTCCAGTTTGTCTTGATGTAACTTAAGTTGTTCCCTCAAGCGAGTGACCTCCTGTACACTCTGTGATCTTTCATCCTCTATTGTTGAAATGCGGTTTTTCACCTCTCCTAATCGCTTATCTATATCAGCCATTGAGGATTCTAGATTTTTTAACTGGTTCGTTAAGAGATCGAGCCTTGGAGTTAGGGCTGCACTTACTGCCCTTGTGATCTGTGCCAACTGTTTTTCACTGAATTCTCCAGTGTCTTCCTGCTTCATGTCCGCCATTTTTAGATTGGATTTGAGAGATGGCGATTTGCCTTTATCAAATTTTGTGCCTTGACGGGTTATTCCTGTGGACGTGGGCTTTAAGAAAGGCTCCATAAATAATATGTATGGCCGCCTTCTGGTCTACTCTGCAGGCCTGGATTTGAGGGTTCTGATGGGGTGGTCGCAACTTGCACCCGCCAACTGTTGGGTCTGTAGTGAGCCGTGGTGCCTCTCCGCCTGGGATTGTCTGGCAGTCAGAGTGCCTCCAATTGTCTGCTTTGCCGTGGGCAATAATCTCCGTGCTATCCTCGGGTCTTTCCCACGTGGCTGGCCCGTCAATGCACCTTATCTCCCTGGTTTCCTCTTGCACACCGCGCCACACACTCCGCGGCCGCAATCGCTGCCCGCCGGATCAAAGTGCCAGTCAGAGTGTCCACTTATATTGTATATTTTCAAAGGCGCTGCCCCAGCACCAAATTGCCCATGTTATGGTGTTTCGAGGGGTTAGTTGCGGGCCCGAGCCGCGGCGCTCTCAAAGTGGGGGGGGGGGGGGGGGATATTGATAACCCGCGTGGCCCGCCTGCGGCCAGACGTCTGCCCTGTCGTGGCGGTTCGCACTCACCCGCTCCCGCTGTAATGGCCAAAGTTCGTCTGCCCGTTCTGCCCACACGGCGGAGATCAGGGTGTTGGTTTGATACGCTGCCCTGCCGGGATCACAGCTCCGAAGCGGTTAGTATCGTCCGGGTTCCTCGTCGTTCTGTGCCTCCGGTGAGTGATCGGTGTCAGCAGTCCCAGGCAGCGATCTTAGATGGAGCGGGGTCGGCTACCGGCATGGGTCTGGTGCCAGCAGAAGTGGGGCTCTAGGCTGGGTTCAGCGGAGCTCATGCTGTTGCGGCCATTTTGGCGCCGGGCTCCACCGGAAGTCACAGCTTACATATTATATACAGGTACTTATTTGTACCTGGGGCAATGGAGGGTTAAGTGACTTGCCCAGAGTCACAAGGAGCTGCCTGTGCCTGCAGTGGGAATTGAACCCAGTTCCCCAGGACCAAAGTCCACCACTCTAACCACTAGGCCACTCCTCCTTAGCACTCTGGAAACCCAATCTTACAACAGTCTCTCACTCTCGATCCTAATTCACATTCCAAAATTATGCTTATATACACTTACACTTTCTACTGAGAGTAATGGACAGAAGGCTCAGATGTTATTATAAAAAGGTAAGCTGTTTATTGTACCATACTGGTAGCAGGCAATAATAGATGTAATCAGAGACAATGAATTATGCTAACTCAGAATGATGGTAAAGGGTCTAGGTGTAAGATAGCACACTCTCAGCTAATACTGAAATATTAGGATACCTAGCACCCCCGGGCACTCATAGGCACTAAGGAGATAATAGTTCAGACCTGACAGATGATATCACTCATGACACTGAGTCAGGAGGCAGCAGGTGGAACTATTGATGAATCGTAGTAGTAGGAACACAGCACTGATGATGATGACTCAGGACTCAGGAACACAGGCAGCAGGAGGTGAACTCCCCACTGGAAAAGTCTGCAGGCAGGTGATGCAACAGATTAACAAGCCTTTATTCTGGTGGCAGGCTCGGAGCCAGCTGATGGCTGTTACTGAGGTTCGGACAGATAACTGATAACACCTTCAGGGATGGTGTCTTTATACCTTTCTCCCCAAGTCTTGGGGCCCGGTGTCCTGGATCATGACGTCCTGAAATCCCTGCAATGACGTCCATGCTGATAACTATATAACTACAAAAAGTTGTTATTGTCCAAGTTTTTTTGCTTTTAGCTGTACCTCAAGACCTTTACATCGTACCAAGCCTCTGCATTAAGTCTGAAAATGGTCAAGTCTGTAAAAGTTAGGTTCGTATTGCAGGCCAGTGCCTTATGCAGTGTTTTAGCTCTACAATCTACTGTTAAAGTACACATGGGCATGCATCACACATAGTTTTAGGCATAATCTAATTTTATAAGAACTCAATGTTTTAAGTATAACGTGGTTTGTAAAATTACTCTCTTAAAGTAACTTTTTGAGGGGACATCATTTTTCCTTGGTCAGTGTGGTAACATGAGTGAGGATGGGCCAAGAGCCGGAGATAGCGGAGCTACCCAGCAGTTTTAGAGGAACAGAAGACAATACTGTATTAAAAATGCCAGGTATGAGGGGTCCTGTTAGTGTCATAGGCAAGGGATAAAATAGCATAAACTTAGTCCTATGCAACAAAATTCTCCCATGGTCCTGCTCGTTCTCCTGCAGGCCACGGGATGCATTACAGTCTCTGATCAACAATATTCACTAACCTGTTTCTGGCTGGGTCAAGAATACAGTTGTTTAAAGATCTCGTTAAACTTGGCCTGCGGGGCTGTTGCAGTTCAGAGACGTGGTAGAGGCATACGAAGTGGACTGTTGCTGCTTCCCTCTGGGCCTTCTCAACCTATCTGTGTGCCCTGAGCTTTTGTACTTTGTACTATGCCCTCCTGGCTGCACCCTTCCTGTGTCAGTTCCCCTGTGGACAGGTGGCTCTGGCTCTGTGAGTCATTGTCCTTAAGGGGAAGTGACTGCGTTCTATAGAGGCCCTCACAGGACAGGAGCTTTGAGTTCAGGCCTTTTCATTCATTTGTTAAGTTTTGCGTCATTTGTGTATGAGAGTTCCACCATCAGTCCCCTCAATTTATAAACATCAGATTACATCTTATCTAATATTGTACTTGTATTTTTAATATTTTCTTTGTATTGTGATATTTTTTTAATTGAAATAATATTTCTTCTGTTTTGATTCTTTAACAAAATGTTTGTGAAAGGATTAAAAAGTGAAATAAAAAAAAAAGCAGTGCATGTTTGCATATTGGAACGCCGAATGCCCTGAAGTAGTCCATGGATTGGGGGATGGGGGGAGGACAAACAGCATATCTGCTCAGTAAACTATCCCAGATATACATTTATTTGTGCCAGTAGACACCACCAAACACCATCTCTTTTGCTTTAGGAAACAGAGTTCATGGAGCTTAGGTCTGGACACTTTTGCCTGGTCCTTTGCTGTGCAAGCATTTCTGTCTTGCTGATGTTATGGTTTGCCAGTTCTTGTATTCTGCCTAAAACTTTCATCTAAAGGATGGATTACAGCAATCAAGAGCTGGACCAGTCTGTTCAGGAGCTACATATTATTAGTAACATATATTAAGCAGTGAATAAACCCGCCTTGCAGAACAAAAGAGCTTTTAAATGTTCTCTAAATTGAAGATAATGAGTACAAGACCTAAAAAACAACGGAAGCTGGTTCCATAGGTTAGCTAACTGATATTGAATAGGCAATATGAGATTTTATTTATTTATTTATTTATTGTATTTGTACCCCACATTTTCCCACCTTTTTGCGGGCTCAATGTGGCTTACAGAGTATGGAAATGAGAACGTCATTACATGATTTAAGAAAACAGTCGATCATAAGCTGAGGTGAAAGAGGAATTTAGGTAGAAGGTGTTAGGTAAGGTCGTGTGAGAGGTGTTTTGGTGTACTTGGGTGGTTTAAGGAATGATTTGTTTCATTGAGGGTGACTTTTGTAGGCTCTGTTGAAGAGATGTGTTTTCAAAGCTTTGCGAAAGCTGGTTAGATTGGTCATGGTTTTTAGGGCCATGGGTAGTGCGTTCCAAAACTGTGTACTTTTGTATGCAAAGGTAGTAGCATAAGCCTGTTTGTATTTCATTCCTTTACAGCTGGGAAAGTTCAGGTTGAGGAATTTGCGGGCCGATCTTTTGGCATTCCTGGGTGGTAAGTCCACTAAGTTTAACATATAGAGTGGGGCATCTGCGTGAATGATTTTCTGTACAGTCGTGCAGATCTTGAACTCAATTCGTTCCTTGAGTGGGAGCCAGTGCAGTTTGTCTCTGAGGGGTTTCGCGCTTTCGTATTTAGGTGTTCCAAAAATGAGTCTGGCTGCGGTGTTCTGGGTTGTTTGGAGTTTTTTGATGGTCTGTTCTTTGCAGCCTGCGTACAGAGCGTTACAGTAGTCCAAGTGGCTTAATACCAATGACTGTACTAGGGTGCGGAAGATGTTTCTTGGGAAAAAAGGTTTTATTCTTTTGAGTTTCCACATCGATTGGAACATTTTTTTCGTCGTGTTCTTCGCGTGGGTGTCGAGAGTGAGGTTTCGATCAATAGTGACTCCAAGGATTTTCAGATTTTCTGAGATAGGAAGTGTGCAGTAGGGTGTGGTTATTGTGGGGTATTTGTTTGTATTGTATTGGGAGGTGAGAACTAGACACTGAGTTTTTTCTGCGTTGAGTTTTAATTTGAATGAGTCCGCCCAAGAGTGCATGGTCTGGAAGCTCTGGTTGATCTCGTTGGTTATTTCGTTTAAGTCACTTTTGAACAGGATATGGATCGTAACGTCATCAGCATATATGTAAGGGTTAAGGTTTTGATTGGCTAGGAGTTTGGCTAATGATATCATCATTAGGTTGAAGATAGTTGGTGAGAGGGGGGATCCTTGAGGAACTCCGCATTCTGGTCTCTAAGGTGGTGATCTGTCCGTGTTTGTTATTACTTGGTAGGATCTGGTGGTGAGGAATCCTTCAAACCATTTGAGAACTGGGCCTCCGATTCCGAAGTACTCTAGTAGGTGTAATAGTATTTCATGATCCACCATGTCGAAGGCACTAGACATTTCGAATTGTAGTATGAGTTTGTTCTTGCCGGTTGCGATCGTTTTTTTGAATGTGTTCATTGCCGACACTAGTACAGTTTCAGTACTATGATTTGATCGAAATCCTGATTGAGACTCGTGTAGAATTGAGTGTTTGGTCAGGTATTCCGTGAGTTGTTTCGTCACTATGCCTTCCATCAAGTTTGTTGTGAGTGGGATAGAAGCAACTGGTCGGTAGTTGGTTAAGTCCATTGTGCTTTTCTTGGCATCTTTAGGCAGTGGAGTGAGTAGGATATTTCCATTTTCCGTGGGGAAGAGTCCATTTATGAGTCTATAGTTTACTTGGTTCGTGAGGTCTTGTTTGAATTGTTTGGGTGCGGATCTTATTAGGCTGGTAGGGCAAATGTCAAGTTTGCATTGAGATTTGGCATATTTACTGAGCCAGTGTGTGAGTTCATTTATTGAAATCAGGTCAAAATTGGTCCATGATCGATTGGCTGGGTATTCCCCAGGATTTGGGTCTAAGCATTCAAGGATGCTTTTATACTCAATGGTATTGCTTGGTATCATACGTCGGAGCTTTGTGATTTTTTCATTGAAATATTTTGCTAAGTTGGTGGCCGATGGGGTGTCTGTGCTATTCGAGGTGACCCGTGTGCTGTTTAGGAGGTTGTTTACAAGTGAAAAGAGTTTGTGCGTGGTCCTTGTAGTTTGGTCCTATTATAGTTTTGTAGTGCATTCTTTTGGTATGTCTGATTTTGTATTTTCTTTGTACCTGTTTCCACTCTTTGAGTGTGATCATCTTTTTTTTTTTTTTGCTCCATGCCCTTTCTAGTCTTCTGACCTGTGTTTTTAGTTCTTTCAGTTCTTCGTTAAACCATGGGATTGAGTTGTTCCTGTGTGAGGTTCTCGTTTGGAGCGGTGCTATTTTGTCTAGCACTGTTCTGCATCTGTTGTCCCATTCTTGTAGAAATTGGGGTGATTCTGTAGTTGTGGTCCATTCCTCGGTATATATTTGTTGCCAGAATGTTAGAGGGTCTATTTTGCCTCTCGTAGTATAGGTTTTCTTGTTTTTGTTGTTTCTCTTTTGTTTTCCGGAGGAGGGAGGTGGTTGCCTTGTAGTGATCTGACCATGGTGTGATTGTCCATTTTGTATCCCTGAATATGAGGTTCACTTCTGATGAAAATTTATGAGTATGATGTCTAGTGTATGTCCTTTTTTGTGGGTGGGTTGCATGGTAGGCCAGTGTTGTACGTTGTTTGAGTTGGTATCTTCAAGATGAAGGTTTATGTCTCCTGCTATGAGGACATTTTGGAAGGACAGACAAGTATTTGATATGAAGTCTGTGAAGTGTATTTGTGCGTCTTGCCAGTTTGCCGGGGGTCTGTAGAATAGGATTATGTTTAGTTGATCATGTAGGTTAGGGTGGGTGACTCTGACTGTGGCTATTTCGAGTTGGGGGATGATTGATGCAGCTGTTGTTGTAACTGTGAATTGGGATTTATAAATTATAGCTATACCTCCGCCTCTTTTTCCTTCTCTTGTCCAATGAGTGATTTTGTATCCAGGTGGACACAGCTCTATGATTATCGGGTCTTTGGAATTATGGATCCAAGTTTCATTGATGAGAAGGAAGTCAAGGTTATCTGCCGTTATCCAGTCAGCTATCGATGTAGTTTTTTTGATTATTGATCTGGCGTTAGTGTATCCTATTTGTATTAATTGGTGTTGTTTTCTTGGGTTCGGGTTTGTGGTGATTTTTATCAATTGCAGAAACAAAAAGGGGTTCGAAATGTCCACAAAAGTTCAACAAAAAATAAAAAAGTGGAAAAACACAACTTCAAGAGATCAATCCGAGACAAGGGGTGAAATGCTCCAGGAAAGCTTTATTAGGGACCCTACACGGTCCGTGTTTCGGCTTTTAAAAAAGCCTTCATCGGGTCTATAAAATAACATAACACATATATGATTAAATTAAAATCAAATCAAATCAAATATATAACACCAAATATAAAAACATAATATAAAAACACGTAATGTAAAAAATTCCTAATATAAAACATTCTTAATATAAATCAAATCCTCTGACTTAGAATTTAATAGGGTCCCTAATAAAGCTTTTCTGGAGCATCTCACCCCTTGTCTCGGATTGATCTCTTGAAGTTGTGTTTTTCCACTTTTTTATTTTATTTTTTTTTTTATTTTTATCAATTGTCTGTTTTCTTGATGTGCTGGTTTGGTGTCTTCTTTTGATGTCCTCTGTTGGTGTCCATGGGCGTTAGGTTTGTCGTGGTTTTTGTTATTTTTTTGGGTGGGCATTGTGTGTGTGTAAGTGATGTGTGATTTGTGAGTTGTGGGGTTGTTATCTGTGTCGAGGGTTGTGTATGCGTGTAGGAGTAGGGTGAGACAGTAAATAGTTAGGAGTGTTTTGCTGGGGTTCATATCAGCATTAAAAAAAAAAAAGTAGGTAATACAAGTCTCAATTGCAGTGAACACTGTAGTCAGTCCAAATCTGCGGTGTCCACATCGTATCTATGAGCGGTGCGATCGGCGCGAGGCAGTTTAGTCTGGGCAGTGTATTCAGCATTAGTTCAATCAGTTCTCACTTGCCTTAAACTTGGCAACAGTTCATGCTGATCTTACTTGGATTACATTCAGAAGCACAGCCAAGCCAGCATTTACATTTAAAGCATTACTGTGAGCGGTACATTTAGAAGCAAAGCCAAGCATTACTGTGAGCGGTACATTCAGAAGTAAAGCAAAGCCAGCATTTACATTTAAAGCATGACTGTGAGCGGTACATGTTATTTCCATATATCTTACAGTAAAACTAAAGTGGCTCATTTGCCTGATATTCAGAGCGAAGCAAAGTGAAACAACTACATATAAATCAAAGCTGTGAGCGGTGCATTCGACTATTTCCCTTTGCCTTACAATTAGGCCAAAGCAGCTCATTTGCCTTGTATTTAAAACAAAGCGAAGCATTTGCATTTAGATCATTAGAGAGAATAGTGCTTCCTCCACGACCCTCCAGACCGGTCAAGACGCATGGGTTATGTCCTCCTACCAGCAGAGGGAGACTGAGAAACACTGAGCTTTTGAATACTGTATATATAACCTGTGCAGTACATCCACTAGCCAGTATTTTCTCAGTCTCAGCAGAGGTAGAGGGACAGCCTGTGCAGTCTTCAATAGTCCGGTGAGGTAGCTGGATTATACGGTCAGGAAATTTATTATCTGGTTGACAAATTTAAGGTGTTTTCTATAGTCCCTGTACGTGGTTGAAAAAAAAAAAAAGAAAAAAAAAAAAAAAAAAAAAAAAAAGTGCTTCGGGGCCCTGGGTCCGGTGGGGCCCAGTTTTTCCCCCCTGGGGTGTTACACCTGTGTGCAGGTCCCTCCCCCTGTGCTGCTCTCTGTGGAGACGCTGGCAGCTTTGTGCCTCGGCTGCTTTTCTTATATTGTAGCCTTGAGAGCCCTCACTCCTCAGCTGCCAAAAAGAAATTTGGGTGCTGTCTCTTTAAGAGAGCTGAAGTGTTTCCTTCATAGGAACGGACGGCAGATTCATACTCTGTTCGTTGCGAGTGAGAGCAGTGCTAGTGGCTGTGCTGGGGGAGCGGTGTGTGAGAGAAGTCTTTGGCGCCGTTTTGTGCACAGCGTGTTGGGAGATCGGGGCCATGACAGGCAAACTCCTTCGCTGTCGCGCGTGCTCGCGCCGCGGAGTAGAGGCTCCTGGAGGTCAGTGCCGGTGGTGCGGCGATCTGAAACAAACCTCGTCGGTGGCGACGCCCCCGGTCTTGAGTGCGGAAGTACCAGCGAGTACGGGGGTGTCCGGGCCGGCAGGAGCATCGGCAGGGCCGGCTCCAGCGAGTGTAGTTTTGGCGGGAACGTCCGCCATTTTGGATTCCGCGCGTCCTGCGGAATCAGCTGGTTTTGTGCCTGCGGCTGCCGTTTCGATACAGAAGGGAGTGCCTGAGGGTACAGGCGGCGCTGGTTTTCCGCCGGAATTTGTTTGGTC
This sequence comes from Microcaecilia unicolor, assembly GCF_901765095.1. Lineage (NCBI taxonomy): Eukaryota > Metazoa > Chordata > Amphibia > Gymnophiona > Siphonopidae > Microcaecilia > Microcaecilia unicolor. The sequence continues at coordinate 125,185,742 of NC_044040.1, read as the reverse complement.
TCTCTATCAAGCCTGGAAAGCGGGACCCGCTCCTTTGGGGGAGGGGCCTAGTTCGGCAGTGCCAAAAAGGCCTCGGTTTGAGTGGGACGAAGAGGAGTGTTTCTCTTCTATCGGTTCTGAAGGTGTTTTTAGTGATGTAGGGGACCCTGAGGGATTTGAGGGTTCTCAGGATCCGGAGGTAGTGGTTCCTGGGGAGGACCCCTCCGTAGTGCGGATTTTCCACAGGGAGGAGCTTGCGGAACTTATTGAGCAGGTCTCTTCAACTCTTAAATTTGAGCAGCCAGAGGCGTCTTCGGGGGAGGCGAGACAGGTGGATCCCCTGGTTAAGGGGATTCAGCGGCAGGCTAGGTCTTTTCCTATGAATAAAGACATCCGGGATATGGTGTTTCAAGAGTGGCACTCGCCGGATTCTCCCTGTAAAGTGTCTAAAGCAATGTCTAGACTGTATCCGCTTCCACAGGAAGATAGAGATTCCTTTAAGGCTCCCACAGTAGATGCGGTGGTGACAGCAGTTACTAAGGCCACGGCGATTCCGGTAGACGGAGGGACTGCTCTCCGGGACCCCCAGGATAGGAGGCTAGAGGCCTTTCTCAAGCGGAGTTTCGATTTGTCGGCCCTGGCCCTGCAGGCCTCGGTTTGTGGGGGGCTGGTCGCGAGGGCGTGTTTCCGCTGGGCCGAGAAGCTGCTTGATGATTCGGTGGAGGTTGGGACCTCCGGGGTGCAGGAGTTAGCCAAATTGGAAATGGGATCGTCCTTTTTGTCGGATGCGCTTTATGATTTGCTCCGTGCCTCGGCCAAGAATATGGCTATGCTGGTGGGGGCACGTAGAGCACTGTGGTTGCGAGGTTGGGTCGCAGATGCGGCTTCCAAGGCCAAGCTTTGTTCGCTTCCCTTTAAGGGGTCCATGCTTTTTGGTGAGGATTTGGATAAGTTGGTGCGCGGACTCAGTGATGCTAAGGCCCCTCGTCTTCCGGATTTTCGTCCTAAGACGGCTGCCAGGGGGTCTTCCTTCCGAGGACGGTTTAAGGAGGCGCGCCGGTATAGACCCGGGAGGACTAGTAGCCCTTTTAGAGGTCGGTTCTTTCAGCGCACTCAGTCCTTTCGGGGCAATCGGCGCGGAGGGCGTGATTTCCCCGCAGGAGGACAGGTGTCGGGGCGTACTTCGCAATGAAGGTGTGCGGGCCCAGGCTCTGGTTCGAGTAGGGGCTCGTCTGAGTCTGTTTTACCAGGACTGGGTCCAAATCACCGCGGACCAATGGGTCCTCGAGGTGGTGCGAGACGGTTACGCTCTGGAGTTCGACGGCTCGCCTCCCGAAAGGTTTCTGGAGTCGCCTTGTCATTCGAGGCTCAAGCGGAAAGCGGTACGGGACACTCTGGCTCGTTTAATCAATCTGGGAGCGGTTGTCCCGGTGCCTCCTGCGCAGCGCCGCTTGGGCTGTTATTCAATCTATTTTGTGGTCCCAAAGAAGGAGGATGCGTTTCGGCCTATCCTAGATCTGAAGGCAGTCAATGCAGCTCTCAGAATCCCCTCTTTTCGCATGGAGACATTGAGGTTGGTCATTGTCGCGGTGCAGGAAGGGGAGTTTCTCACGTCTTTGGATTTGACGGAGGCTTATCTGCACATCCCCATTCGGGCCGCTCATCAGCGTTTTCTGCGCTTTGCGGTTTTAGGAAAGCATTTTCAGTTTTGTGCTCTTCCTTTCGGTTTAGCAATGGCACCTCGTACCTTTTCCAAGATCATGGTGGTAGTGGCGGCGGCCTTGCGGAAGCAGGGTATTCTGGTGCACCCGTACCTGGACGATTGGTTGATTCGGGCCAAGTCTCGGTCGGAGAGCGAAGTAGCCACGGTGCGGGTGGTGCAGTTTCTTCAGTCTCTGGGCTGGGTAGTGAACTTCGCCAAGAGTCACCTAGTGCCGTCGCAGTCACTGGAGTATCTGGGGGTGCTTTTCGACACCAGGAACGGTCGAGTCTTTCTGCCGGGCCCTCGGATTCGCAAGTTGCAGGATCAGATTCGTCTGTTCCTGTCGGAGGCGGCCCCGACGGCCCGGGAGTATCTGCAAGTTCTGGGTTTGATGGCGGCCACCATCGAGGTAGTGCCGTGGGCCCGGGCGCACATGCGGCAGTTGCAGTCAGCCCTTCTCAGTCGGTGGTCACCCCTGTCGCAGGGGTTGGACGTGCGCCTTCAGCTGTCGGTAAGCCCACGCCTCAGTCTCCGGTGGTGGTTAGACCCGGGAAATCTGGTCAAGGGAATGCCGTTGGAGACGCCACAGTGGGTAGTGCTCATCACAGACGCCAGTCTTCAGGGCTGGGGAGCTCATTGTCTCGGGCAGGTAGCTCAAGGTCGATGGTCCCAGATAGAGGCTCGGTGGTCCATCAATCGTTTGGAAACTCGGGCCATTCGGTTGGCGCTGTTGGCGTTTCAGAGTGTTCTGTTGCGAAAAGCAGTCCGGGTGTTCTGCGACAACGCCACCGCCGTGGCTTATGTAAACCGTCAGGGGGGCACAAAGAGTCAGGCGGTCGCGGAGGAGGCGGCGCTGTTGTGTCAATGGGCGGAGGTCCATCTTCTAGCGCTCTCCGCGGCACATGTGGCGGGAGTAGACAACGTGGAGGCAGATTATCTAAGCAGGCATGCTCTAGACCCCGGAGAGTGGGCACTTCATCGGTCGGTATTCAATCGCATTGTCTCGGTCTGGGGCTTTCCCGTGATGGATCTCATGGCAACCGCCCACAATACTCAGGTTCAGAGGTTTTTCAGTCGGCGGAGGGATCCTCGGGCGGAGGGCATAGACGCGCTTCTGATGCCTTGGCCGCGGGAGTTGCTGTATGTGTTTCCTCCATGGCCGTTGGTCGGGCGAGTGGTTCAGCGCATTGCTCGGCACCCCGGTCAAGTGATTTTGGTAGCCCCGAATTGGCCGCGTCGGCCGTGGTACGGAGATCTGGTCCGATTGGCAGTAGCGGATCCTCTGCCGTTGGCAGGATCAGTGGTGTTGTGTCAGGGACCGATAATTATGCCACATCAGGATCGGTTCTCGCTTACGGCCTGGCTATTGAGAGGCACAAGTTAAGGAAGAAAGGTTTTTCGTCCAGAGTTATCAATACCATGTTGAGTTCGCGTAGACAGTCCACTTCGTTGGCGTATGTCCGGGTCTGGAGAGTATTTGAGCATTGGTGTGTAGATAGACGAGTTCTGCCCTTTCGGTCGTCGGTAACAGATGTCTTGGAGTTTTTGCAGAATGGTATGGACAGGGGTCTGGCTCTGTCTTCTTTGAAGGTGCAGGTGGCGGCTTTGTCGTGTTTTCGTGGGAAGATACAGGGGAAGTCGTTAGCTTCTAGTCCGGATGTGGTGCGATTTTTGAAGGGCGTTAAGTTACTGCGTCCGCCCCGGCGGCGGATGGTACCTCCGTGGGATTTGAATCTCGTGCTGGAGGCTTTGGTGAGGCCACCGTTTGAGCCCTTGGTTTCTGTTTCGGATAAGGATCTGTCCTTAAAGACGGTGTTCTTGGTGGCTATTACTTCAGCCCGGCGGGTGTCGGAGCTTCAGGCTTTGTCTTGTAGAGAACCCTTTTTGTCCTTTTCCAAGGAGAAGGTGTTGTTGCGTCCGGTACCGTCTTTCGTGCCCAAGGTGGTGTCAGAGTTTCATGTGAATCAAATTATTTCTTTGCCAGTTTTGGGTGATCTTGCGGGGGATGCGGAACAGCGGCGTCTGGCCAAGTTAGATGTGCGAAGAGTCTTGCGCTGTTACATTTCCAGAACTCGGCACTACAGACGGTCGGATCGTTTGTTCGTTCTACATGGTGGTGCTAGAAAGGACGCGGCAGCTTCCAAAGCTACGATAGCGAGATGGCTGAAGGAGTCAATTGCGTCGGCATATTTGCTGAAGGGTCGCGTGGTGCCTAAGGAATTTTCGGCTCATTCTACCAGGGGTATGGCGACCTCCTGGGCGGAGAGTAGTATGATTCCGCCGTTAGATATTTGTCGGGCGGCGGTTTGGTCATCATTGCATTCGTTTGTCAAACATTACAGGATTGATATACATGCCAAGGAGGAGGCAGACTTTGGGGCTGCAGTGTTGACCTCTGGCCTACGTGGGTCCCGCCCTTAGGATCTTACTGCTTGGGTACGTCCCATGCGTCTTGACCGGTCTGGAGGGTCGTGGAGGAAGGTGAAATTAGATCTTACCTGCTAATTTTCTTTCCTCTAGACCCTCCAGACCGGTCAAGGCCCGCCCTGTCTGTTCTGGAGGCCAGGAGGTTTGGTTTCTCCTTTCTATCTTGGCAGCTGTTGAGTGTGATTTCTATAGTTTCAGACTTTGGTTGTTATGAGTCTGAGTAGGTGTGACCGTGTTTCAGAGTCCACCTGTAGAAGCACTCACAATTAAAAGGACACAAGGAAAGAAATGAAGAAAGTGTCCAGTTGGCAGTGACCACGTACAGGGTTCTTAGTTGTAGTTGGTGGTTTTGGTTTCTCTGCTTTGTCAGGGTTATACTGGCTAGTGGATGTACTGCACAGGTTATATATACAGTATTCAAAAGCTCAGTGTTTCTCAGTCTCCCTCTGCTGGTAGGAGGACATAACCCATGCGTCTTGACCGGTCTGGAGGGTCTAGAGGAAAGAAAATTAGCAGGTAAGATCTAATTTCACCTTTCTTGGCAAAGCAGGTCATTTGCCTTGTATTTAAAATATTTAGAAGCATCTGCATTTAAATTATTGCATAGAATGGTGTTATCTTGGCAAAGCAGCTCATTAGTCTTCTATTTAAAGCAGAGTAAAGCAAAGTAGAAAACTTTTAATCATTACTACTGTGAGCGGTGCATGCAATTAAATCAAAGCAGTGCAGTTATATCCAGTTCTTAAAGGGCTATGAAGCTTACTCGGGCCTATATGACTCGCTTGATTCCCGTTCTTCTGTGAGGAGTAGAGCTCATTGTTAGTGAGCTTCCACGTGGATCCTCCCCGGATCGGGTCTTGGGTTTCCGAATCGCCCGACCTGGCGATTTTCTCGCGATTGGGTCCCCTCTGCTTTGCAGCGGTCGAGCTCCTCTGATGAATATCTGCAGGTTCAGTTCGGGAGCGGGACCTCGTGGCTGTTTCCACGAGGCCTTCAGTCAGTGGTCGTGACCACGTGGCCTGGGGGGATCCGTCTCGGCGAATCGCGAACGGCTCGAGTCCTCCGGTTGTGTGATCAGGCTATTGGGCACGTCGTCTCTGCTCTGGTCACCACTCGCTGGCTGTCCGAACTCAGTGATCCATCAGGAGCAGGGCGGGTCGGCGGACCGTCCACGTGGGGTTCTGTGGGCTGCTCGTTCCTCCGCGTCCCCGTCCAGTCTCCAGCGCGCCTCCAGATTGAGTTGTGATCGTCTGTCGATCTTATGCCGCCGTTGATTTCAAGCCTCCACAATGCAGCGTCAGTTTCCCTGGAAGAGAGGAACCCACCGCCCGATCACGGTGATCCGCCTCGTATCGCTTGGTGGTCCAGCCTGGGTCGGCAGCAGCACTCCGTCCGGGCGTCTGCCCCGTGCCTGGGTGGCCGTCCGAAGCTGGCAAAGCATGGCTGCGGCTCACCTCTGTCAGTTCCCGGCTTCCGGATGCTCTTGGAGTCACGGTCGAACCTTCTGCTCTCCCACGGTGACTCGCCACGTCCCGCTCTGCAGTCCGGCGGTCCGGCCCGAGTGGTCGAGTGGCCAGGCCGAGTTACCGATATCGCCCTGTTCAGGTATTTGCTCTATCGCTGGGCGGTCGTCCGATCCGGTAAGGCAACGCCACGGTTTACCCCTGGTATTGCCCGGCCTCCGGACGCTCCAGTTGCTCCCCGAATCACGTCTCCAAGGATTGGATCCTCCCAGGAGCATTTTTGACTCGGGAGCTCCTCACCTGAGATCCTGTCCGTCGGCCATTTTTCACAAAAAAAAAAAAAAATTAATTGATTTTAAATTCTTAGACATTGGAAATCTTAACTGAAAAAGATTACAGGTATTGTATCTAGTAGATGACCTTTGTAACAGGGTACTAGATTCAACATATAGTCAGGAATTTCCCCAGTAAGAATTTTAAAGGTGGCAATACCTAATTTAAACTGAATTCTCTCAGCAACAGGTAATAAAGTTTGGAGTAATAAGATTGAAGTGACTCAAATCGAGGTAATCCACAAATCAATCCAAGAGCAGAATTTTGAACCAATTGTAAGCGGTGGATAAGTGATTTAGAACAGATAACTAACGTAAGCTTGCAGTAATCCAATTTAGGAAGAATTAAAGACTGAACCAAAATCCTGTAAACCTCTAAGCTGAAGTGCTTTCTAAAAATTCTCAACTTTCTCAGCATTACAAAAGAGTGTCTAATTATAGACTGAGTATGACACTGCATAGACAATAAACGGTCCAGCTCTACCAGAGTTTTTGAATGAAGATCCAGAGAAAGCTGACTGCCATTGAGGGATATAGAGTCAGCATATTTTGGATCTGATTTAAAACCCAGCTCAAAAAACTTAGATTTGCTGCTGTTTAATTTGAGCCTATGACATGCAATCCAATCTATCATATAAATACAAGTTCTAATGTGAGATAATGTATCGGACCACAATTGAGACAGGTAGAATTACAATGATCTCATGAATTCTGCAAGAAGTGAAATGAAAGAAGACCAAAAAGATTCAAAAAGCACTATCATGGAGCCATCCAGTATGATTTCCTTGCCTTTGCAGGCTAGTTGCAGTGTCGAGACGTAAAGAATTCCTCTTACCCTTTTTTATACAGCAACAGATGATTCTGCACCTAGATTTCTAGTCTCTGGCTCTGACTGTATGACTGTTGAATTCCAGTTAAATGCCTCAGTCAGCCCATCTAGGGAAATAAAACACAATCTCTCTGTGACCAGAAGACCCTCCTATAAGAGAGGGTAAGAGATTTTCAGTGTGGTGAAAGGGATTAAAGCCCCTTCTGTTGTGGTCCATCGTAGCCTAATGATATTTCCATTGACTGACTGACAATTTCAAAATCACTAGTGATAATCGCCATCTTCTATAATCTAACTTTATTCTAGGGTTTCTTGTATCAAGCTACATAGCTCTTTTCAGTGCCTGCTTACGTTTTTTCTGCTTCTTCCTTCCTCAGCTCTCCTTACGGCCTGTTACAAATTGTCAAACATGGGGGCAAGCACATTCCATTCATGCATCAAAGGTCATATGACTTCCTCCCATTTGCTAGTATTCAAATTCATGAAGTCCCTCTGGAACATGAAAATGCTGGTGCAAACCCCCTCAGTTTTATAGGACCTTGGCATAATGTTGAGCTTATGAGTCACTGTTGAGCATATACCATACACACGACTAAAATGTCTCATCTGGAAGATTTTAATCCTTGTTGCCATTGCATCAAATCACAGAGGAGATTAATGCTCACAACTTGGTCTTTTATCACCCTAAACTTGACTGTTACAGCATAGAGCATTAACAGCCTGTAATTGGCAGACTGGGGCGTACTTCAGTCTTCTTTCCTACCCACCCTCCCCAGCTTGCACTCTACTATGTTAACAAGTTTTAATTAACTCACCGTTTTTTAGATGTAGACAGCAGTTCAGCAGTGAGAGGGATGCTATCCAGTCTTTTGCAGTGAGTGTTACATGTATAATTATCTTCCAGTTGGTGAGGTTTATATATATGTGTGCTCGATGCTCTTAGAATGAGTCTGATCTCTTGAGGCTATAGTATCAAACTTAGAGAAGTTGAGGCAGATAGAGAGGTATATAGAGGAGACCTACAGGTGCATAGTAGAGAAGCTTGACTTTGAGTCTGGCAGCCTCTCTGCTGCTTTGGAGGAGGGAGGTTACTGAAAAGGAGATCGTCACACTGGTGAAGCAGGAAGCGATTCTGTAGCCAAGACCTGCCCTATAGGGGATGTAGTAACCTCTTGCATCGAGGATGTATCTCCAGGGGATCCTGCCCAGAATTGATCATTAGGTATGTAGATAGCTGGGTGAATGTGAGGATCACTTGATCACTTGCCTATCTGGTGCAAAGGTGGTGGACCTCATGTGTCCTCTAGATAATATTTTAGATAGTGCTGGGCAGGGCTGTGGACTTGACGTTGGAAGCAATTTTGGGTGGAGTCAGAGTCGGTAAAAATGTACCAACTTTGACTCCACTTCAAAAAAACAACAAAAAAAAACAGTTTAGATTATAATAATTATAAAATATGGTAAATTTATTAATTTATACTTGAGAATATATATGTACTAGTAAAAAAGGCCCGTTTCTCACACAAATGAAACGGGTGCTAGCAAGGTTATCCTCCGAGTTCCAGCTTGGCCCCCTCCCTCCTCCCCTCTCATCAGAGTTCCAGGCCCCCCCCTCTCCTCTGAGTTCCCGGCCCCCCTCTCCTCCGAGTTCCAGGTCCCCCTCTCCCTCCGAGTTCCAGGCCCCCCTCTCTTCCGAGTGCTAGCCCGACCTGCGCTGCCCACGCTCTTCTCCCAGTCCTTTGCCTGCTCCTTGCCTTCCTGGGTGCCGCCCAGAATTTAAAAGTTCTTACCTCGGGGTCCAGTTGCAGCAGTGAAAGGCGGCGAGCAGGCTCAGTGCTTCAGCCTGCCTTCCCTTCTCTCTCAGCTCTGCCTCTGGTCCCGCTCTTGCGGAAACAGGAAATAAGGGCGGGACCAGAGGCAGAGCTGAGAGAGAAGGGAAGGCAAGCTGAAGCGCCATGCCTACTCGCCTTTCACTGCTGCCGCAGGACCCCGAGGTAAGAACTTTAAAATCCTGGGCGGCACGCAGGAAGGTGAGGAGCAGGCAAAGGACTGGGAGAAGAGGGTGGGCAGCACAGGTCGGGCTAGCACTCGGAGGAGAGGGAGGGAGAGGGGCCTGGAACTCGGAGGAGGGAGGGGGGCGATTCTCCCGCGATTCTCTCCTCCCCTCGATTTGTACTTGAACGTTCTCTGGCTGGCTGAAGCTGGCTTCCCTTCCCTCTCACTGTTCCGCCTTCTGACGTCATTACGTTTTGACTCAAGGGCAGTGAGTGGTTATGGATGTTACGAACCCAGGCATCCAGATGTAGAACATTGGAGGTGCAAATTATTATATAGGATATGTATATACACATTTTTTTGTGTCCTGGATCTAAGTTCTGTTAAATATAAGCTATATTTACCAGTACTTTAGATCCACAACAAAAAAATTGAAGTCTTAGTTGGACAATAGAAAATAGAGGACTCTGAGTCGAAGGTTTGGTGTACCAACTCCACAAGGATCAAGGCAAAAAAAAAAAAAGGAGAAAACTTCCAAACAGACAGAAGTCCAAGGAGAACAGCAGAGGTGGTCCAGGAAAGAAGGAAACAACCGGGAATTCACAACCAGATGTTTATTGAAGAATGACCCTACTCGGCCAAATTTTGGAACTAGTCTTTATCCAGGGTCTACAAACATAAATAAAAGCAATTATAAATCACATATGCAAATAAATACATAAACTTGTAGAAAAAAATAATTTGACTAAAAAACATATGTAATCACGAATCTGATTTTACCATCACAATCTTCAATGTTAGTCCGCTTGAGTATAGATCTATAAAACAATCTCCCTGTAGGAAGCAAATACAAAAATCAATCTGGAAATCAGTTGACCTTTTGGGAGTACCTGTCCCATTATTCAAAGCCATAGAAATTAATAAGAAGTACTCCTCAATAGGATTTCAATAAAACAAATCACATACTAAAGAGCCAATGCTGTAGGACATGGCTAGCCAGCAATAAAGTAGTTTGTAAGATTAAAGGAGTTTGTGTTTGTAGAACCCTGATGAAGGCTAGTTCTGAAACTTGGCCAAGTAGGGTCATTCTTTAATAAATGTCTGGTTGTGAATTCCCAGTTGTTTCCTTCTTTCCTGGGCCACTTCTGCTGTTCTCATTGCACCAACTCCATTCTTTAATAAATGTCTGGTTGTGAATTCCCAGTTGTTTCCTTCTTTCCTGGGCCACCTCTGCTGTTCTCATTGCACCAACTCCACAGCCATGGTGCTGGGGAGGAGCCCGGTTGCCTTGGTACATGTGGATGTCAATGATATAGGAAAAATGTGGGAGGGAGGTTCTGGAAGCCAAATTTAGGCTTTTAGGTTGAAAGCTGAAATCCAGATCCTCCAGGGTTGTATTTCAGAAATGCTCACTGTTCCACGTGCAAGACTCAAGAGGAAGGCAGAACTCTGTTCTCAATATATGGTTGAGATGATAGTTCAGTGATAAGGGATTTAGACATATTTATTGTATTGTATTAGAAACTGGGCAATATTCTGTGAAAGGGGAGCCTAACTCAAAGGATTGATTTCACTTTAACGAGAATGGAACCAGACTTCTGGCTCTACCTTTTAAAAAGGAGAGAGAGCGAGCAGTTTTTAAACTAGATTGGTATAAGGCATAGCTGACAGTCGCTCAGGAGCATGTGGTTCAAAATGAGGTATCATTGAAGGATACTATCAAAACGGGACATTTAGGAAATCCTGATAGGTTTCAACAAAGGTGAAAAAGCCAGAAGGCTTTAACGGGAGAGCAGAGTAAAGATTGCAGTTATCCCTGTCAACTTCTAAGCAGCTTGTAGATACAAAGGGAAAAAAAAAACAATTTCGAATGAGATACAAGGAAAAAAAACACAATTTCAAGTGTCTGTATATAAATGCTAGAAATGTAAAAAAAAAAAAATAGATGTGGGAGAGTATTTAGCACTAAATGAAGAGGTGCATATAATAGCCATCTTGGAAACCTGGTGGAAGGAGGACAAACAATGTGATACTGTTACCTAGGTACAAATTATGTCACAGTGATAAGGTGGATCAAATTGGAAAGGGAGAGGGGGGTTGTGCTATACGGTAAAGGAGAAATTGAATTAAAATAAAAATTCTGCAGGAAACATAGCAACGTGAAATCTTTATGGATAGAAATTCCATGTGTGAGGGAGTGTGGTAGCCGTGTTAGTCCACTCTTAAGGTTATCAATAGAAATCAAACAAAATAAAACATGGAAAAGAAAATAAGATGATACCTTTTTTATTGGACATAACTTAATACATTTCTTGATTAGCTTTCGAAGGTTGCCCTTCTTCGTCAGATCGGAAATAAGCAAATGTACTAGCTGACAGTGTACAGTGGTGGAAATAAGTATTTGATCCCTTGCTGATTTTGTAAGTTTGCCCACTGACAAAGACATGAGCAGCCCATAATTGAAGGGTAGGTTATTGGTAACAGTGAGAGATAGCACATCACAAATTAAATCCGGAAAATCACATTGTGGAAAGTATATGAATTTATTTGCATTCTGCAGAGGGAAATAAGTATTTGATCCCTCTGGCAAACAAGACCTAATACTTGGTGGCAAAACCCTTGTTGGCAAGCACAGCGGTCAGACCTCTTCTGTAGTTGATGATGAGGTTTGCACACATGTCAGGAGGAATTTTGGTCCACTCCTCTTTGCAGATCATCTCTAAATCATTAAGAGTTCTGGGCTGTCGCTTGGCAACTCGCAGCTTCAGCTCCCTCCATAAGTTTTCAATGGGATTAAGGTCTGGTGACTGGCTAGGCCACTCCATGACCCTAATGTGCTTCTTCCTGAGCCACTCCTTTGTTGCCTTGGCTGTATGTTTTGGGTCATTGTCGTGCTGGAAGACCCAGCCACGACCCCATTTTAAGGCCCTGGCGGAGGGAAGGAGGTTGTCACGCAGAATTGTACGGTACATGGCCCCATCCATTCTCCCCATTGATGCGGTGAAGTAGTCCTGTGCCCTTAGCAGAGAAACACCCCCAAAACATAACATTTCCACCTCCATGCTTGACAGTGGGGACGGTGTTCTTTGGGTCATAGGCAGCATTTCTCTTCCTCCAAACACGGCGAGTTGAGTTCATGCAAAGAGCTCAATTTTTGTCTCATCTGACCACAGCACCTTCTCCCAATCACTCTTGGCATCATCCAGGTGTTCACTGGCAAACTTCAGACGGGCCGTCACATGTGCCTTCCGGAGCAGGGGGACCTTGCGGGCACTGCAGGATTGCAATCCGTTATGTCGTAATGTGTTACCAATGGTTTTCGTGGTGACAGTGGTCCCAGCTGCCTTGAGATCATTGACAAGTTCCCCCTTGTAGTTGTAGGCTGATTTCTAACCTTCCTCATGATCAAGGATACCCCACGAGGTGAGATTTGCGTGGAGCCCCAGATCTTTGTCGATTGACAGTCATTTTGTACTTCTTCCATTTTCTTACTATGGCACCAACAGTTGTCTCCTTCTCGCCCAGCGTCTTACTGATGGTTTTGTAGCCCATTCCAGCCTTGTGCAGGTGTATGATCTTGTCCCTGACATCCTTAGACAGCTCCTTGCTCTTGGCCATTTTGTAGAGGTTAGAGTCTGACTGATTCACTGAGTCTGTGGACAGGTGTCTTTCATACAGGTGACCATTGCCGACAGCTGTCTGTCATGCAGGTAACGAGTTGATTTGGAGCATCTACCTGGTCTGTAGGGGCCAGATCTCTTACTGGTTGGTGGGGGATCAAATACTTATTTCCCTCTGCAGAATGCAAATAAATTCATATACTTTCCACAATGTGATTTTCCGGATTTAATTTGTGATGTGCTATCTCTCACTGTTACCAATAACCTACCCTTCAATTATGGGCTGCTCATGTCTTTGTCAGTGGGCAAACTTACAAAATCAGCAAGGGATCAAATACTTATTTCCACCACTGTAAGTGAAAACGTGTGAGGGGAAAGACAATACTGGTAGGTTATACTACCATTCGCCAGGACAGGATGAACAGACAGATGAAGAAATGTTAACAAATTAGGAACGCTAGCAAATTTGGCAAAAGTATAATAATGGGTGATTTCAATTACCTTAATATTGACTAGATAAATATCACATCAGGAAATGACTAGGTAGGTAAAATTCCTAGATGAAATTGACTGCTGCTTGGAGCAACTGATTCAGGAATCGAAAAGAAAGGGAGCTATTTTAGATCTAGTCCTTAGTGGAATGCAAGACTTAGTATGAGAGGTAGTGTGTTGGGTCTGCTGGGAAACAGTGATCATAACATGATCATATTTGAGTTAATAACTAAGTGAAGTCACTACAGCAGCTTTTAACTTTCAAAAAGGCAACAAAGTTAAAATGAAGAAAAAGGTTAAAGAAACCCAAAAAACTAAAAGGATCAGCGGCAAAAGTTAGGACTTTAAGTCAGGCATGGGCATTATTTTAAAATACCATCTTGGAAGCCCAGGCCAGATATATTCCAGGACAGATAATAAAGGTAGAAAGAAAAGCAAATGACAACTAGCATGGTTAAAAGGTGAAGTGAAAGAGGCTTGTAGAGCTGAAAGAATGTCTTTCACAAAATGGAAAAAAAGAATAGCATAAGTACTTTTATCACAGGTTAGATGCAAAGCATTAATAAAGAAATCTAAAAGGGAATATGAAGAGAAACTTGCAACAAAGGCAAAAACTAGTAATAACTTTTTCAGGTATATCGGAAGCAGAAAGCCTGTGAATGATTCCATGGATCTGTTAGATCATTAAAGATTAACATAGTAACACAGTAGATGACGAAAGATAAAGACCTGTACAGTCCATCCAGTCTGCCCAACATGATAAACTCATAGCATAAGGTATGATATGAGTATTAAATGATACTACATATCTATACTTGATCTTGATTTGATTTGTCTTTGCCATTTTCAGGAAACAGACCATAGATGTCTGCCTGGCACTGGCTTTGTTCTCCAATTACTGAAGTTGTCGTTGAAGCCTCACTCTAGCCCATCCAAATCTGTCCAGCCACAATCAGGGCACAAACCATAGAAGTCTGCCCAGCACTGACCTTGCTTCTCAATTACTGATGTTGCCATCTAATTACTGTTAAGCTTTTTTTGTTCCATGCCTTCTATTCAGGATTCTTTTGTGTTCATTCCATGCTTATTTGAATTCTGTTACCGTTTTCATCTCCACCACCTCCCGCGGGAGTGCATTCCAGGAATCTGCCACCCTCTCCGTGAAAAAGTACTTTTGACATTATTCCTGAGTGGCCCTCCTGCAACCTCAATTCATGTCCTCTAATTTACCACCTTCCTGTCTCTGGAAAAAGGTGGGACACATAGGGAGGACAAGGCCATAGCAGAGCGAAGAATGAATTCTTTGCTTCAGTCTTTATGGAAGAGGATGTAAGAGATCTACCTATCAATCCTAACAATAGGGGATAATAAATTAATACCGGAGATCTACCTATGCCAGAAATTGTTTTCAAGAGTGATGACATGGAGGAATGACAACAAAAAATAAAAAGGACCAACAATTTTTTTTAAACTTTGAATTTTTATTAACAAGCTTTAATTTTGTAGTACAAACTGACACAAAGTTTTTTTTACACCCCCCTCCCTCCTATTCCACCCTCCCTCCCCTCCTGCTCATTACATACTAAGTCATTTGGGTCAGTTCCTTTAACTGAGTCCATAGTTCATATGTCCTACACTATTTTCCCACCCTCTTGTCTGTGAGTTTCTCCATTTCCCCAATAAGGGATAATTTCAAAATCCAGTCTTGCTCAGATGGCGCCTCCATCTGTTTCCAATGCTTGGCAATAACACTCTTAGCCGCCGTTAAACACATTCTCTTTAATCGTCGCTGCCATTTTACTCCACGTCTATTGCCCAAGCCTAGCAGACACCACTGGGGTTCACATGGAAACGGCTTACCCATGTGTGCTGCAATCCTTGCTGTTATATCTCTCCAGAAAGACTGCAGTTTTCTACATGACCACCAGATGTGTAGGAAGGTACTTACTTCTGCACCGCATCTCCAACATTGCTGCGAGACCCCTGGGAACATTGCATGCAGCCGGTGTGGGGTTAAGTACCATCTCGAGAGAACCTTAAAGGCATTTTCTTTTAACAACACACCTCGAAGCTTTTTAAACTTGCAATATAATTGCCATCCATCCGTTTGTTGTGAACACCTTCTGCAAGTCTTGTTCCCGCTGGGACATATAATTACATTTCTCAAAAGTCCTACCTTGTATGAACTTATACAGTATAGATATAGTTCCCTTCATTTTCCCTATGGATCCCCATAAGTTCTCCAATCTTTCATGTTCCTCTGGATCCTTCCTCAGCCACCCTTGTTTGTGCATATAGTGTTGAACTTGTAAGTAGAAGAATCTATCTGTGTCTGTGACCTCACATTGCTCATTGAGCTCTACAAACGTTCTTAGCCTTCCATCTTCCAGCAGATGCCTAAAGCACACCAATCCCCTCTCCGCCCACCTCTTCACCACCCTATTCCCCACCCCCACTCTAAAGCTTGGCTCCCCCCCAATGTATGCATAGGTGGATGTAGTTCTAGATTTCCAAAAAACGTGTTCTAAGAGATGCCCACATAGTGAGTAGATGGCCCACATACGGATTAGAGGACATCTTACTATAAGTATGAGGTGGAATAGAGGCCCAAATAATTGATTTCAATCTCTATTTCTGTACCATCAGTTGGTCCATTCATGCCGCCACTGACAGTCTCTCCTGACTCCATGCAGAAATGAATTTTAACTGGGCTGCCCAATAGTACCATTCTAAATTCGGTACCCCTCTCCCGCCCATATCCATCGACCGCCATAGCAGTTTCCTACTTTGTCTCGGTGCTCTGCCCCCCATATGAATTTCAAAACATCTCATTGCACCTTTCCCAACTCCCCCCTGGGTACCTGTATCGGTAGAGTTTGGAATAGAAATAACACTCGGGGTAAAACAGTCATTCAGACCGCCTCTATCCGGCCCCACCACGGTAGCCATCTTCCTTTCCATCCTCCCATATCCTTACGTATTTGCTGAAACAAAGGTGTGTAATTTAGATGATATAGCTGAGATATCTCAATGGGTATCTTGACCCCAAAATATTTGATGTTACCCATCTTCAATCTAAATGGAAATCCTTGTGAGAGCTCTTCCATCCTTTGTTGTGTAATGGACACCCCAATCATTTCTGACTTGTCATAGTTTATCTTAAACCCAGATATCTTACCAAACTTATCCAGCTCCGCCACCAATATTGGGAGAGTCAAACTGGGATTTTTTTATAAAAAAATAGCACATTGTCGGCAAAAAGAGCCATCTTATGCTCAGTATCCCCTATAAGAATTCCCTTAATATCTACTGACTCCCGAATCTTCTGTGCCAGTGGCTCAATTGAGAGCGCAAAGAGCAGTGGTGACAGTGGGCATCCTTGTCTAGTGCCCCACTCTATCTGGAAGGCTGATGTGTACCCCCCATTCACTTTGAGTCTAGCTATCGGTTTCTCATATAACCTTTTTAGCCACCCTATTAGTTCATAGCCGAACCCCATATGATCCAACAGCTCCCATAGATAGGGCTATTCCACCCTATCAAAGACTTTTTCTGCATCTGTACTTAATAGAGCTGCCGGAACTCCCCTCTGTTGAGCCTCTCATATGACATGTAGGGTGCGTCGAGTGTTATCAGCCACCTGCCTACCTATGACAAATCCAGATTGGTCTGTGTGAATTAATTTAGGCATTATTTCCCCAAGCCTGCCGGCCAACACCTTGGATAGAATTTTTATATCTAAATTTATCAGTGACATCGGCCGATATGAGCCACACACAGCAGGGTCTCTTCCCGGTTTCAGTATTAACGAGATCCCTGCTTCATGCATGCTAGCTGGTAATGGTTGGCCCCTGAAGCAAGTGTTCCCTACCCTAACCAGTAAGGGCCCCACCTCCCCTGCAAATACTTTATAGAACTTAGCTGAGTAGCCATCAAGGCCAGGTGCCTTCCCTCCCTTAAGTTCTTTTATGGCCTGCTTGATTTCATCCAGATGAAATGGAGCTTCCAACTTCTCTCAATCCTCACTTGACAGCCTTGGCAAACGCAGCGCAGCTAAGCTCTTCCGTACCTCATCTGTCTCTGCTCCCATCTCACTTCTATATAGAGCTTGATAGAATTTTGCAAATTGATCCCTAATTTCTGTATCCCGATAATACATCTGATCTCCTGACTCTTTAATTTTTGTAATAGTTGAGGCCCATTGCCGATGTCTCAGATAGTTAACTAGCATCCTACCTGATTTATTTCCAAATTCATAAAATTTTTTCTGGAGGATCTTCCTCATAAATTCTACCCTCTCCACCTGCATCTTCTCACGTTCTATACGACATTGTCTTAGTTCTTGTAAGACCTCTCCTGACCCCCCCCCATTGGTATCGACATTCCAGGTTCGCTAACCGTGCCCTCAACTCTAATTCCCTTGCTTCCCTTTCGTGCTTTCTTCTAGCTCCTCACTTAATAAGGTGGCCCCTCACCACTGCCTTCATCGCATCCCACAAGGTCCCATCTGATACCTCCCCTGTGTCGTTGAGTATACAATAACTCTGAATAACCTCCCGGACATCATCACACACCTTTTTATCCCCCAATATTAACTCATTTAGCCTCCAGAAGAGTTGGTGACCCTCCCCCGTCAATCCCTTCAGGCCAATCCCCACCGGAGCATGGTCTGGTATGGAAATGGAGCCAATGTCTGAATCTGTTACATGTTCCCATAATTGGCGACTGCACCACACCATATCTATTCTGGTGTAGGTGTTCTGAAGAGTGAGCAAAAAAAAAGTATAGGATCTTTGACTCGGATGTTTAAGCCGCCAAACCTCCACTAGATCTAATGTAGAAGTGAGGGACTTTAGTTGTTTACAGTGGGCTATTTGTGTATTACTCATCCCCTTTGAGTGATCCATAGATGTCATACTTATATTAAAGTCCCCTCCTAAAATCATCCCCCCTTTCTGGAATTGGAAGAGTTCTCCCTTAATCTGAGGAAAAAATTCTCCTTGTCCCGAATTGGGTGCATACAAATTAACTATAGTCACTGCCTTCCCATATAATAGTCCCCTAACAGCCAAACATCCTTCCCAAATGGTCCCTATACACATCCTCTATCACAAATGGTATCCCTCTGCAGATGAAAATCACTAAGCCACTCACTTTACCCCCACGTGTATCAAAGTGTGTAATACGTTCACTATACGCCCGATGCTTAAGTAGATGGGCATCTCTCTTTCTAATATGTGTTTCCTGTAATAGTATAATATCCCAGTGGTGCCTCTGCAGTTCACGGTGTACCAAATTACGTTTTATCTGAGAATTCAACCCATTAACATTCCAGGACCCCGGGTTCAAACCCTTTTCCCCTCCCCCCCCCCCCCCCGATCTCCCCCCACCTTTGCTGAGCAGAACTATTATCTGCCAGCTGTTGTCTTTAAGGAAGTTACTCCTCATCAGAGCAGACCACCTATTTTCCCCCTTGGTCTATATTTCCCTGTCTCCCCCTCCCCCACTTACACTTCCACCTTAACCAAAACCAGTGCAATAAACATTGAAACCATCCTCTTTCTGTTTACCCCTTCATTCATAGTATATGTCCAGACCTATTCACCACTGTTGCATTTATGCAACATATATATTGTAATCACAGAGTTCTCTCATACTTCCGGTCAGGTAACTCTTTCTTTGGTTGATAGCTGAGGCGAGGTCTCTTTCCTGGGTCTCACTGTTTGCCAAGATGACCCCTTCTTTACCATAGCTGTTGTATTAGAGACGCCTCCGGATGTCTCCGAGGGTAAGTTTGTGCAGCCTAATTCTTTCAGGACTTTCCATGCCTCTCCAAGCATGACTACCTGACGGGTTTGCCCCTCCGCTGTAAATTGAAGACCAAAAGGAAAGACCCTTCTGTATCTAAAGTTAGATTGCTGCAAATACTTGGTGAGATCCCTGAATTCTCTTCTCCTCTGAAGCGTTCCAGTCGCCAAATCTTGGAACACCAGGATTTTTTGATTTTCCCAGAGGATCTTTCCCAGTGATCTCGCTTTTTTTCCATATCATGTCCTTAACTGTATAGTCTTTAAAGCAAACCACAATATCTCTGGGTTGTGAGTCTCTTTTGGGTCCCAAACGTCTGTGCACTCTATCAAACTTTATCTCAGGTTCCATGCTGCCCGGCTGTCCATCTCCTCCTGTGTCCGAAATTCGGGCGCAGATTGCCCTGATAACCTTTGCACAGTCCATATTCTGGTCCGTTTCAGGGACCCCCTTGAATCTCAGATTGCTCCTTCTGGAGCAGTTCTAAGTCCTCGAGTTCCAGCTTCATTTTTGCTTCTTTTCCACTTCTCCCTCCACATGTTTCAGCGTATCCTCAGCCTGCTCAACCCTGCTGCCAATCTCTATCACCTCCGTCTGGATATCTGTGACTGCCGACATTTCGGCCTTCAAGGCTTTGAACCACCTCGCTACCTCCTGTTTGGTGAGCTTGGTGTCGCTTTCTTGCTGTTCCGCTGGGCCCTCCATCTCTGACCCCGAATCTACGGCGGCCATTTTGGTACTCATCTTATGCGGGGAGCGACTCGTGCTCGCCGCCTCTGCTCTTTGTGCCGCCGCATGCTTAAACTTCTCCAGCTGCTTCCTTGTCGCCATTAGATCTCCTCTCTCTGGTTTCAATTTTTCTTCATTCGGAGTTTGAAAACCGGGAAAATCGCAAATTTCTCCACCACCCCGACGGAGCGCTGAATTCATGCGTCCATCTCCGGCAATGATGTCACTTCCTCCCAAAAGGACCAACAATTATCAAATAAAGCGATAAAACATAAATTATAAAATATGAAATACATACATGCCAAAGTAGTACGTAAACATCATAAAAAAGGTGATAGTATGACAAATTGTAAAAGTAAAAATGTCCATTGTACATCAAGGTGTGAATGTAAGAAATAACAAAAAAACTGACCTTTGTAGGAAGATGATTTCGGCAATAACACTAAACAGATACCATAGTGGTAGTGTAGAAGTCTAAGCAGAAAAATTATATAAGAAAATTACATAGGAATATATGATGTCATAAAAACAAAACTTTGCAGGAAAATGATTCAAGCAATAATACTAAACAAATACCACAATGATAAGAAGTAGGTCTAAGCAGAGAAAATATATAATGTATAACAATGTTACATGGAAATGTGTAATCTTGTAAAAACATACTTATATATATAGATATGTATGTGAAACAAAAGTGATGAGGGCAAAAAGGAAGGGTACCATATTAAAATGTGAAATAGGGTGATGATGAAGTAGAATAATTAGTGAATTAAAAAAAGGAAATAAAAAAGATGAAATGAAAAGAGGTAAAATGAAAAACAGTGGTTAAAAAACAACAACAACACATGAATACATACCGTGATTAGATAATGCAGCTAACATCTGTCAGCTATCGTTGTCTAGGGTTGGTCCCGGGGTCCATTTCACAGAGGCAGTGGGTTCCCAAGAATACGCAATCCACACAGATTTGGATATATAAAGTATATTCTATTTGCATATATGTATTGGCTCACAGCACTTAGTACAGGAAAAAGGGTACAAGCTGTCTTGGGGTGTGTATTTAGAGGGAGGGAGGGAGAAAGAAAGGATAGGGTGTTTGTTCATAGGAAGAAAGAAACCTTGGACTAGAGCTGTCTGAGAAGGGGTGGGGGAGCAGAGCCAGGTGCTCTGGTGGCTAAAGATGGAGGTGTGCAGAGAAAGAAGAAGAAGAAACAAAGACAGCCCAGCAGAGTCCCGTGCCCTCTGCTGCAGGGAAAAAGAAAGAGGGAGACCTAGTGCCCTGGACAAAGAGAAGTGCCCTGGACAAAGAGAGGGGGGGGGGGCAGTAGACCCCAAGCTGAGCTCTGTGCTCTGCTGCACAGAGAAAGACAGAGAGAGAGAGAGAGCCCTAGTGAGCTCTGCTTTATACCTAATAAGAACTGAGAGGGAACAGGAGCAGAGAGAGATCAACAACTTCTCTTTCCCAGTTATTTCCTTTACAGAACTCCAGATACTTTCTGAAGTCAGGAAAGGTGACAACTTTCACAGGTTGTCCTGTTTAAAGTTACTAGTCATGGAGCCACACTGTCTAGCTTTGGTTGCTCTGAAGCCCTGTTCCCAGATGGAACAAAAGGTATGTTAATCAAGAGTAATTGAGAAACCAAAGGGCTATCAGGCCTCTCTGAGCACCATTTGACCCATTTCATCCTCAATGGTTCCTGCAGGAGAGGGGGGAGAGTTTATCAGAGGTCAGAAGGTGGTTTAATATTGTCAAACAGATTTCATATTAATATAAGTATGTCCAGCAATAATTTTGACCACCTGCAATCCTGACATCTCCACACCTCTTTTTTCTTTATTTTATTTTATTTTTTTCCTGGGAGGCAAGATGGAAGCAAACCTGGGTACCTGATCTGTCACTGTAGTGACAGACTATTCCTGTTCTCATACCTCCAGTTATATTTGTTCCTGCTCATTCATATCTCCACAGTAGTGAGATGTTTAAATCCCAATATGAGTCCAAACCTCGTGTCTTAGGTTGGGCAGTCCTTAATATGCCACCTTACCCGTCTTAGAGCAGAATGGACAGTGCATAAGGGATGCAGGCATTTGGGAGGTTAAGGCCTACTGGTACCAGGATGCCCGGTATACAAAGCTCAAATTAACCTGCCAGACTAGAGTGGCTCCAAAGTAGATGATGGGACTGTTAAAAAAAAAAAAGCCAAATTACCATGTCAGATTAAAAATGTAAATGCTGGGAAGAAAGTAGTTTAAAAAAAATTCAGATGGGAAGGAAAGTAGTGTGTGTGTGTGTGTATAGCTGCCTTATAGGGGTGAGGGTATTTTATAGGTTAAACTTTGCACAGAATTGTACATCTGTCTAAGTTTACAACACATGAAAATCATAACAATGCATAGCAATATTTGTATACTAGTTAAAATAATGATAGGGTGAATTAAAACATTAAAGACATGATCAGCAGTAGGTGAATATCCAAAGAATAGTTCCCATACTGAGACATGGGAGTCTTGTACCAAATTTTGAACAGTTTGTCTAATTTGTCCATTCTCATAAGTGATGGTATGATTCACTTCTGTGGAGGTTGTTTTCAAATGGTCCATATAGGCATGGAGTTTAGTAAAGTTCAATAGGTTGTGTAAGGTCTCTTCTCCCATGCCCAGAGGGAGTGGATGTACAGCATATGGAATAAAATCTGGAATGTCAATAGAGTCATTGGTAACCAGAGGTGCAGAATATGTTGTCTCATTAATGGTGATGGACACCAGGGGTGTATGACTGCACCAAGTATTGTTCTGTAAATAGTTCGAACTGTACAGCAAAGTTTTCTTAGGGAGGCGGATGTCGTGTACTTGGGGAGCAATGGAAAAAGAAATATTTTGAGGAAAGAACAGATTAAAACAAAAGTGTCCAGCTCCAAGGTAGTACACCCTATGTGAGACAGTGGGTGAATACAAAAGTTCAGCAGTCAGAGTACAGGAGGATGAATTGTTCCAGCAGGAGCTGTCACTCTGTTTAAACTGATGAGGTTCACACTGGAAATTAAAGGGTGTCCGCTGGCACAGGCTAGGGTCCATTGGTCTGAATGATGTCCAGTCATTGTCCAGGGGCTGCACCCATGCGAGATGGTCCAGAGGATACATTATTACATTATTAATTTGCACACCAATATTAACTACCGGGTAAATAACTGTATGTTGTCCTGACCATGGGACCAAAGTACAGATAGAGCATCCTTGTTGTGAACAGATTGGAACACTAACCGTCCACCAATCAAGGTGAGCTATAGCAAATTCTGGTAATTTGGTGCTAGCCATCTGAACAAGAGATGGTGGTCAGTGGCCTAACTTAGATGTGATTAGAATTTCCTTTAAGATAGTAATAAGCTCGATCTGTATTTGATCACAGGCCATAGCCCATGAAATATTCTTTCCCAACCTGGATTCTTCATGTGCTAGAGTCACAATTTTCTGTTCTATAATGGGTGATATAAGAGCAAAGGTATCTACAATTACATTAGATAGTTTAGCTGAAGCCTCATTAATAATATGTTGTGATGTAAACCCTTCAGAAGCATGTTGTGCTGTGGATCCCATCTTATTCCGGAGCACTTCCATATCAGTTGTATTAAGGGCTCCCAGTACAGTTCCTGTGCCCCCTAAAATAGTGTCCAATAATTCCCGCTTGTATCTAGAGGGTTTGGCTGGGGTTGTGGCTGACTGCATATCCAACCATGTATTAAGCATATGTATGTGGTTGGCAACAAATTGAGAGCAGTTTGGATATTTGGTAGTGACTAGAAATACTTTAGGATACAGATGCCAAGTAAGAAAGTGGTATTCTACATCATATAAAACATCATGGGGTGCATCGTATTTAATCTGAAATGGTTTCCCTTCCTGGAACAAATTAATATCTGAGAGGTACAGAATAGAAGGAACTGGAGTGGTAGGGGAGGTGGGGGGAGGAGTGGTAGGTAAACAAAGTACATCAAAAAAGAAAGAAGTCTCAGTAATGTGCTGTTGATTACTTTGAATCCACATATAAGTGATCTGCCAAGTCCCTTTATCCTGACAGGAAATATTGTATAGAATCAAGGCAGGAGGGCCTAGAAAGTATTTATCTGGGGGTGCAATCAATTCTTGTGTTCTGTCTAGGGAAGTGGAAATTGGTGGAGTCCACTTCGCGTGCGTGATGTTCAGGGAATAGTAGACTGGTCTGTCTTGCACCGAGCAGAAACTCAGGATAACCAGGTCTTTTCCTTCAGGGAATGGTGGGGGTATTTCTTGATAGCGATATACCCCATCTGTGCAATTGGTCCAACCAATTGTGCATATTCGGACGATAGTTCCTGTAATGAGACTTGGGTAAAGGAGAACACATACCACACTAAACAGAAAATGTGCCATACTAGAAGCACGTTGATTATTAAAGTATACTAACTAACTTACTTACTTATAAACTTACTTATATAACACCTCAACAGAAATAATGTTTACTAATGTTTACTAAGTATTATTATCACTATTGAATGCTTGTATCAACTATACAGATACTATACATTATGAGTGGCTATTATAGTTACCACTCTTCAAACATCTTTTGTTCGGAGGGCAGCGTCTGTTCTGTTTTCAGGAGTCAGTCGTCTGTGCTGTTTTCAGGAATCAGTCATCTGTGCTGTTTTCAGGTGGAATCTGAGAACAAAAACTGGTAACCACTAATTATCCATAAGGTTTCAACTGAGTGATGTGTTTCCAACATCGCTGGTTGTCTGGCCTTAGGATCTGATATAGGCTTGGGCCTAGTGCATCTGTAACCAAGTATGGTCCATCCCACTTTGCTGTGCCAAAGGGGAGGTTTGGTCTAGGGTTTAGGAGCATGACCTTACTCCCCACTTTGAGTGGTCGTAAATCAGAATCTTTGGCATGCACCTCCTGCAGATAATCCCTAGACTTTTCTGTGTTTGCCAGTGCAGTGGTCTGGGTTTCTTTTAGGTGTTCTTGCAAGGATTTCATCCACTTATTTGCAAGAACTACAGTCTGATCCTCCGGGAGAAAAGGATGTAACAGGTTTTCCCATCGAGGCATTGGCCTTCCCATTAAGGCTTCATATGGGGCAAAACCTGTGGACTTACAGACATTGGCTCTGATACGCATAAGGACCAAAGGGAGGGCCTGATCCCAATTTTTCCCTGTCAGATTCAGCATAGGGCTGAGATGTGCTTTAATTGTTTGTTTGTTTGATTCATACGTTCTACCTGCCCCGCTGCTTGGGGATGGTATGAAATGTGCAATTGCTGTTCTATGCCTAGAAAATCAAACAATTCCTTGACTAGCTGAGAAACAAAAGCAGGACCATTATCAGATTCAATAGTCTTAGGAATTCCCCAACGTGTAAAAAATTGCATAGTTAGTACCTCAGCTGTGGTTCTAGCAGTTTGATCTGATACAGGAAAAGCTTCTACCCAGTGGGAAAAAGAGTCCACTACTGTGAGTAAAAATCTGTTTTTCCTAGCTGTTAAAGGGAGAGGGCCCACATGATCTATCTGTAGTCTTTCAAATGGTCCCCGTGGTGGCGCTCTCATCAGCTGCCCCCTTTTCTTTTTAGGTTGTCTCCCAAATGAAGCACAAATCACACAGGAGGCCACATGATCCTGTATATCATGTTTCATTTCTGGCCACCAGACCAACATATTTAGAGTTGCCAACATCTCTTCAGTTTTAGGGTGCCCCATGGGACCTGCTCCATGAACCCAATGCATCCAATCTTTCCCTTGCGCTCTGGGGATAGCTATAACCAATCCTTCCTCCTTCTTCACACACAGTATGTCTTTCTGTATAGTGAGTGTGAGAAAGGGTGTATGCTAGTAAGTGTTATCTGGGGTTTGTTGCACTAGCTGCTTCAGATTGGAAAGCTCTGCGTCATTCTCCTGCAGTATACTGAAATAATCTGGTGGTACCACCTGATCGTAATCCGTGGACCGTGTGGCCGTGGCTACCATCCGTGTCTGTTCATACCAGGGCCATATAGGGCCTACATGACATGCTTCCTTCGCTAGTGAATCCGCTAAAGTGTTTCCTTTCACTAAAGGGCCTTTCTTTCTGTGTGCTTTCACCTTCACTAAATGAACTTTCTGAAATTTTTCACTGAGTTCTTGTGCCATAGCCCATAGTGATGAATGCTTTACCATGGTGGATTTAAAGTTGTGGCTTAACCACCATGGCAGCAATGCAATGGCACTTCTGAATACATAATCTGAATCTAAGATTATCTGTATTTCAGGGTGAGAGTCTTGATAATGCTGCAAACAGGCCACAAAAGGCAGCCAGTTCACAGTATTGTTCTGAGGCCGACCCAAAGGAGTACTGCCTTTGCAGGATTACTTTGTTATCTGGGCCCAGTTGTACAATTGCAAACCATGCTAATCTCCTTCCTCCCTCACATTGGCTACTGCCATCAATATATACTGTAGGAAGAAAAGGGGATATTCTATCCAGTACTAGTTCTTTAAATATCAAATGATTGGGGGTACTTGGTGAAGACTGACAGTCATGAGGCTGTCCCTCCAGTAAGATCCCTGCAACCTGCACCTTAGGCTCTTTCAGTAATTCAAATTTCACATTCTGTGCCTGCAACATCAGGGTCCAATGGACTATTCTCTCTGTCCTAATTCTACTACAAGCCAACTTGCCCTCCACAATGAATTTAAGGAGGGTGTGGTGGCTACATATGTAAGTAGTTTGAGCCCCAATAATGTATGTAAACTTTTGCATAGCAGCATATGCAGCCAGAACATGTTTTTCACATGTTCCCATTTTAAGTTCTGGAGCAGTGAGAACTCTGGAAAAGAAAGCAATTGGCCTGTCTGTCCCTCCTAAGCGCTGTGTTAGGGCAGCTCCTATACTGTTCTCACCAACCACTGGGTATAGGAAAAAATTCTGCTTGTGATCTGGGGGAGCAAGGACAGGAGCAGAAGTCAAAGTCTGCTTGAGTTTAGTCACTGCCTCTGTGTGTTCTGCCTCCCAAACATATTCTTTACGTTTAAGCAGGGAGTATAGTGGAGCAGCCACTTCAGCATAGTTGTGCATAAAATCCCGGCAGAACCCTGTAAGCCCTAGAAATGATTGGAGGGATTTCTGGTCTGTAGGAAGAGGTAATTTCTGTATGAGATCTATTCTCTGAGAATCTATGGATTTCCCTTCCTGGCCAATAGTGACTCCTAGAAAGGAAACCTGTGGTTTACACAGCTGAGCTTTGGCCGAATTTACTTTAAGTCCAGCTTTCAAAAGAGCTTTTAAAATCTCTCTTACATGGGCCCAGTGGTCAGATTCAGTTTCAGATTGAATTAGAATGTCATCAACATATTGGATTATATTGTCTCTACAAGACACCTGAGCTAGGGCTTCCTGCATGTATTTGTGGAAAATGGATGGAGAATCCTTATAACCCTGGGGTAACACAGTCCATGCGTACTGTTTATTTAGCCACTGGAATGCTGTTTTGTACTGGCATTCTGGGGCAGGCTCCAAAACCCATTTGAAATGTCTAAGACAGAAAAAAATTTACAGTTGGGGTTTAATTTAGAGATCATTTCCGGGTATGAGGCTACAACCGGTACCACAGATTTGGATACTTGATTTAGGGCGCGGAAATCTATGGTCAGTCTAAAGGAGCCTCCTGGTTTAACTATTGGCCATGCTGGAGAGTTGCATGTAGAAGAGATCGGTCTAATTATGCCCCTCTCTTCCAGTACCTGTATAATCTTAGCTACGGGGTCTATTGCCTGATGAGGTACTGGATATTGCTTTGTGGCGGAGGATCCTCCCCTTCTAACAGGATTTCTGTGGACATTCTGCCACATTCTAGTTTGTCTTGGGCCCAGACAGGGATGTCTATAACCTCTGTGGGAATTACACTCAGATCATACTGCTGGTCAGCTTTTGTGCATTGTGTGGCCAAATGCATGGGAATTGCTTCGTGCACCAAAACTGTAGACATTTTTGGAGATCCAATACATTGCCACAAGGTAAGATTAGCCATATCTACTACCAAATTTAACTGGTTGAGGACATCAATTCCAATTATTTCCTTTTCTGTGCTTACTATAGTGGCTGCATTGGTTTCCAAAATTTCATAATCATGTTCCCTCTGCATCTGCACTGGGATACCCCATTTAACTGGGATAGCCACACAGTTGGTAACTGTGTCATTGACCCCTTGGATTTTATATGTTTGCACATTTTCCTGGTCTGAAGTGGGAGAAACCCTGCTTGTAAAACTGATTCCAGCCCCTGTGTCAATCAACGCTAATTTATCCTGACCCCCTATCCTGCTGTTCACATTGGGGCATCCACACGTGTCCAAAATCAAGGGTGCCACAAACTTTAATTTATATTCTGAATCTGTCTCCTTTCCCTTCTCCTGAGGTGCTGGAAGTGCATGCTCAGGTAAGTGAAAGGAGTCAGGCTGGGCACAAAATACTTCGGATTGTTTGATATTTGGACATTGGAGATCAGGACATCCCTATTCCTTTTTTTTCTTGCTTATCCTGGGCAGCTATCAATTCACTTTTTATTCTGTCTAATTCTAGCTGCATGGTATATTTATCTTGTTCCCATTTAATTTGTTGCTGTTTCAAATGGTCTGTCTGTGCTTTGAGTTCATGAAACGGGATGTAGCCTGAGGAATTTCTAAAATTACCTCTGCTCTGCCCTCTCCATGGGGCCTGTCCTGAGTTTCCTGACCTATTGCTGTGGGAGGGGCCCTTCTGCTTGCCATTTCTTTGCTTCTGACACAGTAATTACCTGGGATGGCTGAGGTTTCCACACAGATGCAATCCTAAGCATTAGCATGTCAAAAGGAGTTTCTTTCGGGTCCTCAGCAAACAATCTGAGATGTTTAGTAATCTCGGGGGATAGGATTTCCAACAAAAATTCTTTATGATGTGTCTGACCATAATCTTCTGTTTTGGGCCAACCCTCCTGGTCTCGAAATGCTGCTTCCAGTACCCACAATCTGTGCGCAAATTGTTCTAGTGTGTCATTTGGCAGGGGTGCAAGTGTTCTAAATGCTTGCATTTGAGTACAGCGAAATAATTGCTCAAGACCCTTTTTCAACAACTGGTATGGGTGGGTGAGAGATCCTACTTTAAAATAGTGGGGTCCTAAAGCCACGTGCATAAGTCTGTCAAAGTTAGACGTTTTCCTCTTATACTTTCCTAGGCCCCAGTGAATCAGAATATCAGTGGCCCATTTGCACCATTCATTCATATTAAAAGGCATAGGGCCGACCTTCTGTGTTATCCTTTCAATGTCACTATCTTTTAATGAGTCATACAGTACCAGGTTTACTGGTGTTCTGGGGTCTGTACTGGACTCAGTTTCTGTGTCTGCAGAATCCTCCCTGTCCCTCAGGTTAGTGCTTGCGCCTGGGACTTCCTCATCTAAGCATGTTTGAGTGCTTAAGTCAGTGTTTTCAGTCTTAGATTTGCCCCCACTTCTCAAATCCACTACACACACTTCTGTGTGCTTTTGTGGTTCTATGAATTGAAAACCTGGCTTGTAGGGTGTTTCATAGGCTGGCGGTGCTGAGGGAGAAATACTTGGGGTCTGCCAGTGCACAGAGTTCTGGTCCTTTGAGGCACATTTACTTTTTAAATGTTTTAATTCTGTTTTAGCCTCGTCCAATTGTTCATTTACATGTAAGAAGGAATTTGTTGCTTGCACAACCTGTGCCCGTTGCATCGAGATGCACACTTGTGCGTCCTCAAGGTCCCTGGTTACCTGAATGCACTGAGTGGTCAGGTCTGCATTTTGCTGTTTCAAAGTAATTAGTCCCCTACACAGGCCTTGTATAAAAAGGCATTTCCGTTTATTAGTTTTCTTTTTGAACTCTTGGGAATGGTGTACCATTTGTTTTTGAATGTTATACCAGGAATCCTCTGGGAATTCTCCTTCAAATGGGCCTCCCTTTTTGTTACAATAAGTCTGAACCATAACTTTTAGTTCTTTAAGATCAAAAGCGTCCATGGTTGAGGCTGCTGAAAAATACTTAAATTGGTACCGGGGCCTGGCTAGTTTCTTAATAGATGGAACTAGATCTGTGTAGCTCTTGGATTTGTAAAGGCCCTCTTTATGGAGTAGAGGGGCTGGAGAGAGAGTTTAGAATGAATATAGATTAAGCAAGGCAGGTGTTAAATTAGATATGCCAACTGTCGGTTCCTTGTCAGGCAGAGCTGACTTTTCACCAAGACGAGACTGGCTGAATAGAGAAATAGTTCAAAGTGACAGGAAATTAAGTGATTACCAAAGACAGATATGTAGTGTTTAAAAATGTGGGACTGTTTCACTTGGTACCTCTTCCAATAAAGTTGGAAGATCTATCAGTCTTTTCTGAGCAGCCCCAAACACAGCATTAAATTACTTCAACTTTCAATCCCCCTTAACAAGCCTAAAAGTACATATGCAAACATGCAGAAAGCAAAACAATGTCTTACTTACCCAGCTGGAGATCCTCTTTTTGAAACCGAGACGAGCTCCCCAAGATGTCAGCTATCATTGTCTAGGGTTGGTCCCGGGGTCCACTTCACAGAGGCAGTGGGTTCCCAAAGAATACACAATCCACACAGATTTGGATATATAAAGTATATTCTATTTGCATATATGTATTGGCTCACAGCACTTAGTACAGGAAAAAGGGTACAAGCTGTCTTGGGGTGTGTATTTAGAGGGAGGGAGAAAGAAAGGATAGGGTGTTTGTTCATAGGAAGAAAGAAACCTTGGACTACAGCTGTCTGAGAAGGGGGGGGGGGGGGGGGGGGGAGCAGAGCCAGGTGCTCTGGTGGCTAAAGATGGAGGTGTGCAGAGAAAGAAGAAGAAGAAACAAAGACAGCCCAGCAGAGTCCCGTGCCCTCTGCTGCAGGGAGAAAGAAAGAGGGAGACCTAGTGCCCTGGACACAGAGTGCCCCAGACAGAGAGGGGGGGCAGTAGACCCCAAGCTGAGCTCTGTGCTCTGCTGCACAGAGAGAGAGAGAGCCCTAGTGAGCTCTGCTTTATACCTAATAAGAACTGAGGCCCAGATGCATCAACCAAACGTAAAAAAATCAAAATCGTAAAAGTCCCTAACGATTTTAAAATAACGAAAAATGCACCAAAAAAAAAAGTCACACATGCTGAGATCGGTATTGAAACGTACAATGTATCAAAGAATCACAATACACATCGTTAATCGGCCCCCAAATCATGCGCAGAGCAGCCAAGCGTTATGTTAGCTGCTCTGCGCATGCCACAAACAGTCAAAACACAGTCAAATCACAAGCACATGGCTCCCAAATCAAAACAAAAATAAAAAAAAAGGGTCGGGAGGGGGCAAGGGCGCTCATCAGGAGCGTCCTGTACGGACGGCCTTGCCCCCCCCCCCGCTGCTCCCCACTTTCCGCCGCTCCCCCCACCCCGAAAAAGCAAAATTCGAGCAGCCCCTGCCCCCCTCCCTTCCTCACTACTCTCTCACCTCAGCTCCGCCTCCCGACATCCTCCGTCCTGTGCCCCGCCCCCTTTTGGGGGTCGTCGCCGCCATTCCCCTCCTCCATCGGGCCCCCCTCCCTCTTACCGGGCCCGTGCAGCGCCTCTCTCCTCTGTCCGAAGGCGCTGCACGGGCAAGAAGAAAGCCTGATGCCTGCCTTCGCCCAGCTTCGATGGCGCGTCTTTCTCCTGCTGGGCCCGCCCCTGTCTGACCTACGGTTACTGACGTCAGACAGGGGCGGGCCCAGCAGGAGAAAGACGCGCCATCGAAGCTGGGCGAAGGCAGGCATCAGGCTTTCTTCTTGCCCGTGCAGCGCCTTTGGACAGAGGAGAGAGGCGCTGCACGGGCCCGGTAAGAGGGAGGGGGGCCCGATGGAGGTGGGGAATGGCGGCGACGACCCCAAAAGGGGGCGGGGCACAGGACGGAGGATGTCGGGAGGCGGAGCTGAGGTGAGAGAGTAGTGAGGAAGGGAGGGGGGCAGGGGCTGCTCGAATTTTGCTTTTTCGGGGTGGGGGGAGCGGCGGAAAGTGGGGAGCAGCGGGGGGGGGGGGGGGCAAGGCCGTCCGTACAGGACGCTCCTGATGAGCGCCCTTGCCCCTTCCCGATCCTTTTTTTAATTTTTATTTATTTATGTTTTTCTGACGTCCTTTGGACCAATCACAGCGCTTTTAGCTCTGCTAATGCGCTGGGATTGGCTCAAAGTTTGTTTATTTTTTCTCTTAATGATTTTCCTGGCACACAGCTGTCCTAACGAGTGGTCCAGACCTCTCGTTAGTTTTCCTGCCTTTTTCCTGCGTAAAGGCAATCGGAAAAGGTTAGTGCATGTCGTTTCAATGGGGTTTTCACACTAATTGCTCATCTCCATTCCGTTTTCGTTAGCTGCTGGCTTCCTCGGTAAAAGCCCTTTGATGCATGCAACGGATCAAATTTTCCTCTTTGGAGAGTCATTAAAGGCTCATTTAGCTTTAGTGCATCTGCCCCTGAGAGGGAACAGGAGCAGAGAGAGATCAAAAACTTCTCTTTCCCAATTATTTCCTTTACAGAACTCCAGATACTTTCTGAAGTTAGGAAAGGTGACAACTTTCACAGGTTGTCCTGTTTAAAGTTACTAGTCATGGAGCCACACTGTCTAGCTTTGGTTGCTCTGAAGCCCTGTTCCCAGATGGAACAAAAGGTATGTTAATCAAGAGTAATTGAGAAACCAAAGGGCTATCAGGCCTCTCTGAGCACCATTTGGCCCATTTCATCCTTAATGGTTCCTGCAGGAGAGGGGGGGAGAGTTTATCAGAGGTCAGAAGGTGGTTTAATATTGTCAAACTGATTTCATATTAATATAAGTATGTCCAGCAATAATTTTGACCTCCTGCAATCCTGACAACATCTACAGTGTTTGGCATACCCTAGGAGTGGACAAATGCAAAGTGGTGCACACTGGGAAAAGTAATGCAAATTATAGTTACTTAATGCTAGGATGCACTTTAGTAGTTACCACCCAAGAAAAGATCTATGTGTCATCATGGACAATACATTGAAATCTTGTGTGCAGTAGCAGCCAAAAAAGCAAATGAAATGCTAGGAGTTATTAGGAAAGGGACAGAAAATAAGACAAAGAATATTATAATGCCTCTGTTCCATGGTGCAACCTCACATAGAGCATTGTGTGCAATTTTGGTCGCCATATGTAAAAGAAGATACAGCAGAATTAGAAGAAGTTCAAAAAAGGGCAACCAAAATGATTACGGGATGGAGCTCTTCTCATATGAGGAAAGGCTTAAGAAGTCAGGGCTCATCAACTGTAAT
The DNA here is from genome assembly GCF_901765095.1 of Microcaecilia unicolor. Lineage (NCBI taxonomy): Eukaryota > Metazoa > Chordata > Amphibia > Gymnophiona > Siphonopidae > Microcaecilia > Microcaecilia unicolor. The sequence continues at coordinate 125,153,048 of NC_044040.1, read as the reverse complement.
GGTAAAATGAATGCCTACTGAAGCTATTTCCCTCAGCTAGTAAAATGCTGACTCTGATTCTGAGATACAGCAATGGGGATTTCTTGCTAATTCTGTGTAAATACATTTTCAGAAAATGGTAGCATAATAGGAATGCTAAGTTTATTCTTACTATAATAAATGAATATGAATTATATATTTTCAGAGCGTTACCTTTTTATAGGAATACTTACATTCGCATATGTCTCCCATTGATCTGTACCTTAGAGAAAACCAGTTGCTCATTGAAGGAGTCTTTTACTAAAGCTTAGCTCTAGTTATCTGCAGCAGGGCCCATTTTATTCCTATAACTTGCTTTGTCTGTCTATCTGATAGGGATTTCACAGAGGTCGCTGCATTCTGGAACGGCTTTTCAAACAGCTGCGTATGCTTTTGTAACTACAGACCTGCTGAACAGAGAGAAAGGAAGCCAGAGGTTATGAGTGGGGGGTGAGGCAGCCAAAATTTTAAAGTGAAGGGGTGCTGTTAGTCTTCTAGTCTGTACTCCAACAGGCCTAGTATTACTTGGTTCTGCCCCTCCTTTATTCAGTATAGGAAAGGAACAGGGGAACTGCCAAATTTGTTCCCTACTGCTAGGGATCAGAAGTTGGGAACTGCTCTGTTTTCTGGCTTACATCTTTACAAGCTGGTTCTTTCACTTGGCTATTTATCCCAACACTCCCCCAGCAGCCGTTCCCCTACTCCCTTATAAAATGAGTTTCTTTACATAAGCTCATCATAGAAGGACATGCAAGTTTTGCCTAAATAGTGCAGATGAACATGAAAAACAGCTTTTGTTGTTTTATTCACTTTGCGGAAACACAAAGACGGCTCTTCTTAGGGTGTCCTGCCTGTGATCTTCCACACATATTGTTGACTTCTGCCCCCAGAGCCTTATCAGGGTCAACCTGAAATGTTCTCTAAAAATTCTAAGAAAAATGAACTCATCTGTCCCAGATCTGTAAATAAACAAGTGTAGCTGGTGCTAGGAACCTTCTTCCTATATATTTGAACATACCAATTAAAAAATGTGTCAACTAAAAAATCCTCAATTTAACCATACACAGCTTAGAAAGAGACAGCTGAGAAGGGGATATGATAGAGGTCTACAAAATTCTTTTAAAAAGTATAAAGGCTCGGGTAGCATAAGAATGTAAGAGTAGCCATACTGGGATCAATTATGAACGCCCACCTTCTATAACTACCCTAATCACTCTCTTCCTTCTTTTCTCTTCCCTTCCTTGATCGCTACGCATTACTAACTGTATCTGATATCCTGAAATGACAATGTTAACAAATTTATGTAAGCCACATTGAGCCTGCAAATAGGTGGGGGAATGTGGGATACAAATGCAATAAATAAAATCTATTCAACAAGGCCTATCCTCAGAATCCATAACTTCCTTGTCATCAAGCAGATGAAGCCATTACGTATGGGTTATGTCCATCAACCAGCAGGGGAGATAGAGAGCACTCAAACTTTCACAGTGCTCTCTTGGCCAGCTAGCTCCACTGCCTCTCCAGTATTCTCTATCTCCCCTAGCAGGGTGGCTGCAGCTTGTTCGAGCTCCAGAAAAATCTGCCGGGAGGTGGTTCCTGGCTTGCCAGTTGTTAACCGGGGTGTTGGAGGCTATAGCAGCCTCACTTTAAAGGCACATAGGTTAGCCCTTTCCCTGCCTTACCCATACCTCTGTGGATGTGGACATATTGCCTTGCTTTCCCTGTCCTTACCCACCAACAGTGGATGCAGGCATGTAGGTTCACCCTTTCCCTGCCTTTCCCACTCATCTGAGCCTCCGGAGTCTTCAATACCTCTGCTTTCCTCACAGCTTAAAAAAAAAAAAGTTGCGTCGCGTTTTTAAACGCAGAGACGCTGGAAAAGAGGTTTTTGACCTGATTTTCAGCAGGATCGTAGTTGTACACTAGATCCTTTGAGGTAAGAGTGTTTTCCAACTCCTCCGGGGTGGGCCCGCGATCGGGGCGATTTTGGCGCGAAACCGCCATCTTGGATTTTACCGCCGTTTTTCGGCGATGGCTGCGGACAATGTAAAGCGCTGTTCCACTTGTGGCAAGCGCAAATCAGCAGCAGGGCTCTGTAAATCGTGCTGTACTGGCGTAGGAGCCGGCCCGAGCATGGCGAGCGATGTTTCTTCCCGTTCTGAGCTGGCAGCGGGCGCCATTTTGCTTACACCACATGGCGCGGCCTCCGTGGACACGGAGAGACCTGAGCCGGGTGGGGCACCTCGAGATGAGGTTATTTCAGGAGTGGCTAGCACCGGACAGGATTTGGGTGCCCAGGGTGAGATTTTTTTCCCCGGATTTTGTGCTTTTGCTGCATAAAGCATACATGATGAAAAGAGCCCTTTCTCAAGGGTCGCCTGAGGCTCCTCTGATTGCCCCCCCCCGATGGATTCTGGCCTGGGACTGCCCAGTGAGGCTTTTTTCCCGGATGCTTGGCCTAAAGATAAGCGCAGAAGGGTTAATTCCCCTTCAGATTGTGGTGCACCTTTTTCCCCCCCGTGGTCGGGGTGTGAGGATTCGGAGAACTCTGACAGATGTTCTTGGTCTGAGGAACCAGAGTCAGGTGCGGATTTACCACAGGATCTGGATGATCCCTCCGCGGTGAGGATTTTCCACCGTGATGAGCTGCCAGCGCTTATTTCAGATACCCTGCAGGCCCTCTCGATTGAAGATCCTGACAGTGGCATGGCCTCCTCGGGTAATCCCAGGATGGCTAGTACCAAGAAAGCTGCTCGGGCCTTCCCTTTGCATGACTCCATCCTAGAGCTTGTTTTGGCTCAGTGGGCTGACCCCGAGGGACCTTTGAGAGTTTCCAGGGCTATGGGGCAGTTATACCCTCTGCGTGAGGGACATATGGCTCGTTTTCAAATGCCTACAGTGGATGCCCTAGTCACTGCGGTGACAAAGAGAACTACCCTCCCTGTTGAAGGAGGTGTTGCCCTGAAGGATATTCAAGACCGTAGGCTGGAAACAGCATTGAAACGGTCCTTTGAAATTGCAGGTCTCACTGTTCGGGCGTCTGCATGCAGTTGTTATGCTGTTAGAGCCTGCCTAGCTTGGCTGCAACAGGCAGTGGCTCAGCCCAGAGATGGAGCGGAGCCCTTCTTGGATGTGGCTCCGCGGATGGAGGTGGCCTTGTCCTTTCTGGCTGATGCCCTTTATGACCTTGTCAGAGCTTCGGCTAAACAAATGGCAGTAGCAGTGGCGGCTCGCCGTCGTCTGTGGCTAAGACACTGGGCAGCGGACATGGCCTCTAAGCAAAGGTTGGTGAAGTTGCCTTTTCAAGGACTTCTCCTATTTGGTGAGGAGTTGGAGAAAATTGTGAAAGGCCTGGGTGATCCAAAACCCCAGCGCTTGCCCGAAGATAGGCAGAGGCCTTCCTCTAAGGGCCAGGCGGTCCACTCCTCGTACAGACCTCGCTTCCGTGAAGCTAGAAGGTACCGCCCAGGGCGTTCTGCTGGGTTCACTTCACTTGCCCGTGGTCAGCAGAGGAACTCCTTTCGCTCGGACAAGCATTCCGCAGCCGGTGGCTCAAGACCAGGAGTTCAGGGGCGACCCTCTCAATGATGGTGCGCCGGCCCTCTCCTCGATGCCTGTCATCGGAGGATGGCTTTCCCTCTTTGTCGAGGAGTGGGCCAAGATTTCCTCAGATCAGTGGGTTCTGGACCTGATCAGGGATGGATACAGAATAGAATTCAACGCCCCAGTAAGAGACGTGTTTGTGGAGTCCCGATGCGGTTCTGCCGTCAAACGGGTGGCGGTGGAGGAGACTTTACAAGGTCTGATTCAGTTAGGGGCAGTGACCCCGGTGCCTCCCGCCGAGCAAGGCTGCGGCCGATACTCCATCTACTTTGTGGTGCCGCGAAAAGGTGGGTCCTTTCGCCCTATTCTGGACTTAAAAGAAGTGAACAAGTCCCTGAGAGTGCGGCATTTCCACATGGAATCCCTGCACTCCGTCATTGCGGCGGTACAGCCAGGAGAGTTTCTCACGTCTCTAGACCTGAAAGAAGCTTACTTGCACATACCGATTTGGCCCCCGCACCAGAAGTTTGTGAGGTTTGTGGTGTTGGGAAAACATTTCCAGTTCAGGGCCTTGCCTTTTGGCCTCGCCACAGCTCCCCGAACCTTTTTGAAGGTAATGGTGGTAGTAGCTTCTTTTCTCAGGCGAGAGGGTATCTGGGTTCACCCGTACCTAGACGACTGGCTCATCAGAGCAGACTCTGCAACAGAGAGCTTACAAGCTACAGCCAGAGTGGTCTCAGTACTGCAATTTCTAGGCTGGGTCGTCAATATGGCCAAAAGTCACCTGTCCCCTTCACAATCTCTAGAGTTTTTGGGGGGCCAGGTTCGACACAGTCTCGGGCTATGTGTTCCTACCCGAGCTAAGGCGGTGCAAGCTTCAGAATCAGGTCCGTCTGCTCCTGAGGATGCCCCGCCCACGAGCTTGGGACATTGTCCAGCTGCTGGGATCGATGACTGCCACGATGGAAGTGGTACCCTGGGCGAGAGCGCACCTGAGACCTCTACAGTATTCCCTACTCCGGAGATGGTCTCCTATTTCTCAGGATTACCAATGCAGACTTACTTGGCTCCCTGCGGCCCGACTCAGCATGGAGTGGTGGCTCTCGGACAGCATGCTGCGGCGAGGAATGCCGCTGACGCTCCCCGTTTGGTGCCTGGTGGTAACAGATGCCAGCCTGAAGGGCTGGGGCGCACACTGCAAGGGGAAGCATGCCCAGGGTCTATGGACACCCGAGGAGTCGGAGTGGTCCATCAACCGCCTAGAGTTGAAAGCGGTGTTTCAGGCGCTTCTGGCCTTTCAAGTGACCCTGGAAGGATTGGCTGTCAGAGTGATGTCGGACAACACGACAACGGTGGCCTATATAAATCGACAAGGCGGAACAAGGTGCAGAGCACTAGCCGCGCAGGCCGAACTGATTTGCCACTGGGCCGAGCTGCATCTTCAGTGTCTGTCGGCAGCTCATATTGCAGGTCAGAGCAATGTGCAGGCCGATTATCTGAGCAGGCATCAGATCGATCCAGCAGAATGGAATCTGGCAGACAAAGTTTTCCTGCAGATCTGTGCCAAATGGGGCAAGCCCGTGATGGATCTAATGGCGACAAGTGCCAATACCAAAGCCCCGTGCTTCTTCAGCAGACGGCGAGATCCTCGCTCGGTGGGGTTGGATGCCTTGGCTCAACCCTGGCCTCCGGGTCTACTTTATGTGTTTCCCCCATGGCCCTTGATAGGGCGCCTGCTCTTGCGGATTCGGCTGCACCCAGGAGAAGTGGTCCTCATCGCCCCGGATTGGCCAAGGAGACCTTGGTATGCAGACCTCCGACAGATGCTCCTGGAGGCTCCTCTGCCGTTACCTCTGGTACCGAACCTGTTGACTCAGGGACCGGTAGCCATGGAGGACGCCGGCCGCTTTGGTCTTACGGCATGGCTATTGAGAGGGCGCAATTGAGGGATAAAGGTTATTCCAATAAAGTTATTTCCACTCTCCTGCAAGCCCGCAAGCGGTCCACTTCCGTGGCTTATGCCAGGATTTGGTGCCTGTTTGAGTCTTGGTGTGCTTCCAGAGTCATTGCTCCAATGCGGGCTCCTGTCTCGCCGATTCTGGACTTTTTGCAGGAAGGTGTACAAAAAGGCTTGGCCTATAATTCCCTGCGGGTGCAGGTGGCAGCGTTGGCCTCCCTTCGTGGTAAGGTGGAAGGCGTGTCTTTGGCTGCTCACCCAGATGTGGCACGGTTTCTTAGAGGGGTGCTTCGCCTCCGACCTCCAGTGCGAGCACCCTGTCCAGCTTGGAACCTGGGGCTAGTTTTGAAAACCCTGCAGGCATCTCCTTTTGAGCCGCTTCGGCGAGCATCGGAGAAAGATTTGACACTGAAGGCCGTTTTTCTGGTGGCCATTACCTCGGCGAGACAGGTGTCAGAGCTCCAGGCGCTGTCCTGTAGAGACCCATTTCTGCAATTTTCAGAGTCCGGAGTCACGGTTCGGACCGTGCCTTCCTTTATGCCTAAGGTGGTTTCAGCCTTTCACCTAAACCAGCCTATTTTCTTGCCCTCTTTTTCAGAGGAAGAGTTTCCAGAATCTTTTGGGCAGCTGCACCTTTAGGATGTGCGCAGGACTCTGCTGCAGTATCTGCGAGTTACTAACTCTTTCAGGACTTCTGATCATCTGTTTGTTTTGCTATCCGGTTCTCGCAGAGGGTCTCCAGCGTCTAAAGCCACTATTGCCCGCTGGCTCAAAGAAACTATCTTTTCAGTTTATCTGCTGGCCGGCAGGGTTCCGCCTGTAGCCTTTAAGGCACATTCTACTAGAGCGATTTCTTCCTCTTGGGCTGAAACTGGAGCACTCTCTCTTCAAGAGATATGCAGTGCAGCAACATGGGCTTCTAAGCTGTCCTTTGCCCGACATTACAGGCTGGATGTGGCTGCCAGGAGGGATGCGCGTTTTGGTGCACAAGTGCTAGCGCGTGGTGTGGCTTGTTTCCACCCTATCTAGGGATTGCTTTGTTACATCCCATACGTAATGGCTTCATCTGCTTGATGACAAGGAAGGGAAAATTAGGTTCTTACCTTGGTAATTTTCTTTCCTTTAGTCATAGCAGATGAAGCCATGAGCCCTCCCTGTATGATTGTCTGTATGCTGTGAATCTGTTTTTCAGGTTCTGTTCTAATTTCCTGAAGTTCCTTCCTTGGGAGAAAGTTGGAAAACAATCTTCAGGATTCATGTTCAGTTTAAATTTAGGAGGATGTGTTCATTCCCTCCAGCATGTTTTTTTTTTTTGGAGGATGTGTTGATTCTCTCCAGGAGGCGCGTGTGTTCCCCTCCAGTTCTATAAATAGGAGGATGAGTTCATTCCCTCCAGTGTGTTGGTAGGATGTGTGATTCCCTCCAGGAGGCGCGTGTGTTCCCCTCCACTTATACAATAAGGAGGATGAGTTTATTCCCTCCAGGAGGATGTGCATTCCCTCCTTTATGAGTTCATGCCCTTGTGATGGGCCATCGTTCGCTGTGAGGAAAGCTCTTGTGATTCCCATTGCGGTTTGCCATACTGCTTTGGAAGCTTCAAATACTGAAGAGGCAGTGGAGCTAGCTGGCCAAGAGGGCACTGTGAAAGTTTGAGAGCTCTCTATCTCCCCTGCTGGTTGATGGACATAACCCATACGTAATGGCTTCATCTGCTATGACTAAAGGAAAGAAAATTACCAAGGTAAGAACCTAATTTTCCCTTAACGCTAACACTTCATCAACCCACCTACTCTGAAGAATGCCTCTTTATAAATGTCTGCTTAGCTCTTCTATGTAATCCTCGATCTCATTGTAATACCGATTGTATCTTCTACCCTGTGAATGGCGATGCCATAACAGGCCTTTGAAAGCCACATTGAGCCTGCAAATAGGTGGGAAAATGTGGGATACAAGTGCAATAAATAAATAATATGAATAATGTTATACTAAACATTCCTAGAAAAATGAGCTCATCTGTCCTGGAGCTGCAAATAAGTGTAGCTGGTACTTTCCATCAAAGAGAGACTTAAAAAATACTAGCAGCTTTCTTCCTATATAACTTAATATACCAATTAAGAATATGTCAGTCAAAAATACCTTTGTCCAGTTTAGCCATACACTCCCTCTTTTCCCATCATAAAAAAATCTGAATGTGATTTTTTTTGTACTGATATGACATAATCAAGAAGACATCAACACAAAACAGCTGCTGGCTTTCAAGCAAGTATTTAGATTTTTGTGTGTTATCTTTTCTTTTTATAATAAGAATAAATCAAAGTAATCATATATCACAATTCCATAAATCATATCACAGAAAAATCAAATTATGACATATATAATACTGTACTAAACTTAATTAGAACTGTAACACTGCAAACTATAACTGTAACTATACCGGTAGAAGAAGTAATAAATCAATTAGCATAAATTGCATTGCTAACGCGCGTGCGCTCTCTCTCTCTCTCTACATAAGAACGTAAGAATAGCCATACTGGGTCAGACCAATGGTCCATCTAGCCCAGTATCCTGTTTCCAACAGTGGACAGTCCAGGTCACAAGTACCAGGCAGAAACCCAATTAGTAACAACATTCCATGCTACCAATCTGGGGTAAGCATTGGCTTCCCCCGTGTCCAGTTCAATAGCAGACTATGGACTTTTCCTCCAGGAACTTGTCCAAACCCTGTTTAAACCCAGATACACTAACGTCCATTACTACATCCTCCAGCAGCGAGTTCCAGAGCTTAACTGTTCTTTGAAAAAATATTTCCTCTTATTTGTTTTAAAAGTATTTCCATGTAGAAGATATATATATATATGAAGAATCTTGTGAATTAAAATTACATAGGAATCTTTTATAATCTGAATTCTTGGATCCTGTCTCCAGCATGAAGATTTATGGTTCAGGCTTTGGACCTACCAGTAATTTGCAGCATCCACTTGTGTCTGGATCTGTGCAGTCTGTCTGTTCAGTTTTACTGAATGGTATCTAATCACAGTCAGTAAAATAATTCTCACAAAAACCACAAGCTGAAGGATACAGAGCAAGATGACAGGATGCCCCATTGAATTTAGGCATCCTCTAGCAGATGGGGAATATGCAAAAAGCAATTCCCACCAGCTCAAGGTCACAGCTTCCTTCATATGATTTTCTACCTTGTAAAAAGCACTTTCTACAGTGTGCAAAGTTGCATTAAAATCAGTCCCTGGAAGCTGAATGGACCTTTAAAACTTTGGTTACTGCTTTTAAGTTAGATGGTGGTGTACAATTTAAAAAAATAATACCCACAAATTTAGAGCTCTAGTGGTCTGGCTGCATCCCGCAGCCACTGAGCTGTCTGTTTCAGTGTTCTGGTTGTGTTTGTCACGTCGGGAGATGCTCCCTGTGCATCACTTCGCTCCCATTCAGGGGGAGTGCAGCGCCCGCACAGTGCTCGTTCGGTGAACTCCTCTCGGATCTCCTATCCCTGGAAGGTTGCCTGATTGAGCCCCCGAATCCTTTCGGTCCTAACCACCTGATCGCTGGTGAGCCTTTTCTAGGGCCGTTTGCCCGATTTCTGTTCTGCCGCGCCCTCTTGGCGTTTGCTCGGTGACTCCTACGTCGGGCCTCCACTCCGTGGGAGGTTGTCTGATCAGGCTTCCTCAGATAGATTCAATCCTAGACCAGCTGATTACAGCTGATGTCTCCTGATTACCAAAGAGGTGTGTCTGGCTACCCTTGTAAACTAATACCATCAGGTAGAGAGACATCCTATCTACCAACACCGACATCCCCAGGGATCAGACGGGGGGGGGGGGGGGGGGGGGGGGGGGGGGGGGGAGGGGTCAGAGCTGCTTCTGTGTCTCCCAGAGGCCTTTAGCTAACTCTCTGGGTAGGCTCAGAATCCTTTACTTAGGCAAACTTTCAGGTTAGGCTCTGAAAAGCACAATGGGGATTGAATAATAATTTTCTAAATAATTAATCTGATACTTTTCATTAGTAACAGATACATTATAAGTTTCTGCAGAAGTCAGTGGTGCCATGTCAAATACCATGAGTGGTGATCTCAATGTATCATTTGTAAAAGTGTACAAAGACAAAATTACACATGAAAAGTTCCTGGGGAATAGGTAGATATGTTATAACTCCCCCTACTGTATTGTATATCCATGATTAAGAATTGGATAACAGTAAAATTCCTCGACTGTTTTAGGACCAACTACCAAAACAGTAGTCTGTTATTTTGAGTGTGCTACATAATCTGTGCATACCACAAATTACTATATCTAGAAACAGGAAACGTCACATTCTTCAAATAAGAATTGAAAACATATAGCCATTTACCTTGGATTAAATCCTTGTAAATAGAAGAGTAATAAGTAGCAAACATCAGCTCTGTCTGAGCCCATTCAAATATTTGTGAAACATTCATGTAAGGCTTGGTATTACCTCCCAATTTCTGTATGAATGGTTATCAATAGAAATCAAACAAAATGAAACATGGAAAAGAAAATAAGATGATACCTTTTTTATTGGACATAACTTAATACATTTCTTGATTAGCTTTCGAAGGTTGCCCTTCTTCCTCAGATTGGAAATAAGCAAATGAGGTAGCAGATAGTATATATGAGAGAAACATCAAAGCATTACTTTGACTGTCTGACAGAGTGGGAGGGTGGGGGTATGCATGGGGACATCAAAGCATTTCATTGATATTCTAACAGAATGGGTGTTGGTAGATGAGAGGAGGGTAATAGAGAAAAATACAGCTTATGTTTTATAATGAGTTATAATCAAGAAATGTATTAAGTTATGTCCAATAAAAAAGGTATCATCTTATTTTCTTTTCCATGTTTTATTTTGTTTGATTTCTATTGATAACCTTTAAGAGTGGACTAACACAGCTACCACACTTTAACCTGTGAAAATTGAGCAATTTATCCTATTGTCAATATGTTCATCATTTTTTCTATCTGTCTGGTAATAGGCATGCATTTTGCATTCCTGTGTGACGTATATAATCCATTAAGATTCAGCTTTATCAGCATGATATGTGTTGATTAAGTGGATAAAACCACTAAAGGATGTAATAGGAGAAATGAAAGATGTGTAATTTCATGAGGTACCCCGGGAATATTTCCTTGCAGCTACTGTGAGTTATATCCAAGACAGTTGTATCCAACAATCTGTGGTAGGAACTGTAGGAAATTATGTACCTTGAAAATCTGTATCTTCATCCTTATAAATCTTAAGTTTCAATGAAGTGTTCCTATTGTCAATTGGTAAAGTAAATTTGCAAATATTTGCTGTATTAATGTGTGCTGGTGAACACTGGTGATAATGTTTTGTGTCTCATGTAGCCATAGTGTGCGCTCTCCTGCGGGCCAACTGACTATAATCTCCAGTGTATCATAGTAACATAGTAGATGACGGCAGAAAAAGATCTGCACGGTCCATCCAGTCTGCCCAACAAGATAACTCATATTTGCTGCTTTTTGTGTATACCCTACTTTGATTTGTACCTGTGCTCTTCAGGGCACAGACCGTATAAGTCTGCCCAGCACTATCCCCGCCTCCCAACCCTAGCCCTGCCTCCCAACCACCGGCTCTGGCACAGACCGTACAAGTCTGTCCAGCACTATCCCCGCCTCCCAACCAACAGTCCCGCTGCCCACCACCGGCTCTGGCACAGACCGTATAAGTCTGCCCAGCACTATCCTCACCTCCCAACCCTAGCCCTGCCTCCCAACCACCGGCTGTGGCACAGACCGTACAAGTCTGTCCAGCACTATCCCCGCCTCCCAACCAACAGTCCCGCTGCCCACCACCGGCTCTGGCACAGACCGTATAAGTCTGCCCAGCACTATCCCCGCCTCCCAACCACCAGCCCTGCCTCCCGATCTTGACTAAGCTCCTGAGGATCTATTCCTTCGGCACAGGATTCCTTTATGCTTATCCCACGCATGTTTGAATTCCGTTACCGTTTTCATTTCCATCACCTCCTGCGGGAGGGCATTCCAAGCATCCACTACTCTCTCCGTGAAAAAATACTTCCTGACATTTTTCTTGAGTCTGCCCCCCTTCAATCTCATTTCATGTCCTCTCGTTCTACCACTTTCCCATCTCCGGAAAAGGTTCATTTGCGGATTAATACCTTTCAAATATTTGAACGTCTGTATCATATCACCCCTGTTTCTCCTTTCCTCCAGAGTATACATGTTTAGTTCAGCAAGTCTCTCCTCATACGTCTTGTAACGCAAATCCCATACCATTCTCGTAGCTTTTCTTTGCACCGCTTCAATTCTTTTTACATCCTTAACAAGATACGGCCTCCAAAACTGAACACAATACTCCAGGTGGGGCCTCACCAACGACTTATACAGGGGCATCAACACCCCCTTTCTTCTGCTGGTCACACCTCTCTCTATACAGCCTAACAACCTTCTAGCTATGGCCACCGCCTTGTCACACTGTTTCATCGCCTTCAAATCTTCAGATACTATCACCCCAAGATCCCTCTCTCCGCCCGTACCTATCAGACTCTCCCCGCCTAACACATACGTCTCCCGTGGATTTCTATTCCCTAAGTGCATCACTTTGCATTTCTTGGCATTGAATTTTAATTGCCAAACCTTAGACCATTCTTCTAGCTTCCGTAGGTCCTTTTTCATGTATGTGGTGGGTTTTGAAGGGCTCACATTTACCCCCACAAGTGTAACAGGTGGGGGGGGGGGGGGGGGATGGGCCTGGGTCCGCCTGCCTGAAGACTTGTACAGGGGCATCAACACTTCCTTTCTTCTGCTGATCACACCTCTCTCTATACAGCCTAGCAACCTTCTCGCTATGGCCACCGCCTTGTCACACTGTTTCGTCGCCTTCAGATCCTCGGATACTATCATCCCAAGATCCCTCTCCCCCTCAGTACCTATCAGACTCTCACCGCCTAACACATAAGTCTCTCGTGGGTTTCTACTCCCTAAATGCATCACTTTGCATTTCTTCGCATTGAATTTTAATTGCCAAACCTTAGACCATTCTTCTAGCTTCCTCAGATCCTTTTTCATGTTTTCCACTCCCTCCGGGGTGTCCACTCTGTTACAGATCTTAGTATCATCCGCAAATAGGCAAACTTTACCTTCTAACCCTTCGGTAATGTCACTCACAAATATATTGAACAGAATCGGCCCCAGCACCAATCCCTGAGGCACTCCACTACTCACCTTTCCTTCCTCTGAGCGAATTCCATTCACCACCACCCTCTGTCTGTCCGTCAACCAGTTCCTAATCCAGTTCACCACTTCAGGTCCTATCTTCAGCCCCTCCAGTTTATTAAGAGCCTCCTGTGGGGAACCGTGTCAAAAGCTTTGCTGAAATCTAAGTAGATTACGTCCATAGCTCGTCCCTGATTCAATTCTCCTGTCACCCAATCAAAGAACTCAGTGAGTTTCGTTTGGCACGATTTCCCTTTCGTAAAACCATGTTGTCTTGGATCTTGCAACTTATTGGCTTCCAGAAAATTCTCTATCCTTTCCTTCAGCATCGCTTCCATTACTTTTCCAATAACCGAATTGAGGCTTACCGGCCTGTAGTTTCCAGCTTCTTCCCTATCACTACTTTTGTGGACCTCCTCCGCCGTTCTCCAATCCCTCGGAACCTTTCCCGTCTGCAAGGATATATTAAACAAATCTTTAAGAGGACCCGCCAAAACCTCTCTGAGCTCCCTCAGTATCCTGGGGTGGATCCCGTCCGGTCCCATGGCTTTGTCCACCTTTAGCTTTTCAAGTTGTTGATGCACACTTTCTTCCGTGAACGGTGCTCTATCCACTTCATTCTCAATTGTATTATTTCCAGTCCATCGCGGTCCTTCTCCAGGATTTTCCTCTGTGAAAACAGAACAAAAGTATCTATTTAGCAAATTTGCTTTTTCTTCATCATTTTCCACATAGCGGTTCGCAGTATCTTTTAGTCTCACAATTCCCTTTTTGGTAAACTAATCACATGCATATGTTTCTGCTCCACTTTGAATGCTGTTTATCTCATCCTTACTGCTTTCTTTTACTTCTATAGTTGAAATAGTCCAGTATTAAAATGCTCCTGTTTACACTGGCTGCTGAATATATCTCTTTACTCTGGGGTTTCCAAAAAGACAAAAAAGTAGAACAAGAGGGTAACAGAAGAAGTGGTTTATTACAAGGTACCCGACGTGTCCACGTTTCGCCCTCAGGCTGCATCAGGGGTATAAAAAACTACAAAATAAAAATACATAATAAATAAAACATAAACATCTCATAATATATTTTATAATAAAACATACCTAAAAACAATCAAATCATATAGGATAAAAGCAAATCATATCTAAAAACATCTACTATAATAAAACTCACCCTCAACGTTCTGAAGTCACTCAGTCACTCCCAGAAGGGTTCGTAACTTCATGGTGGTGAAGCCAACCCACTGACCATGACTCTGCCCTGCCCTCGCGTCAAACGTCATGACGTCGAGGGCGGAAAACCTACAGAAAACTGAATGAAGGGATCACACCCAGGCAGGGGGAGGAGTGCGTGTTTCCCTATTCCTCCCCCTGCCTAGGAAACGCTGGCTACCAACCTCCCGAACCACCCGCGGACAAACTGTGGAGTGAAAACACCTCCAAAGCTCCCGAGTTCCTAAGAGGCCCCGCCCACAGAATGTTGGAGGTGCAACACACACACCCCGCGCCGTCCCCCCCCCCAAGCCACCCACTGTCGTGTAGCTTTGCTGGTTGGGGACCCGAAAATCCGCCAGCACAAGTCCTGTCTTCTGACTCCGGCGTGATCTTCGGCATTGCTAGCCTCTGCAGGCCGGGCTTCTGTGCGTCTGACGTCCTGCACGTGCAGGACGTCAGACGCACAGAAGCCCGGCCTGCAGAGGCTAGCAATGCCGAAGATCACGCCGGAGTCAGCAGACAACACAGGACTTGTGCTGGCGGGATTTTGGGTCCCCCGCCAGCAAACCTACGCAACGGTGGGTGGGTTGGCGGCGGAGGTGTAGGGGGTGCGTCGGGCGGAGGGGGCGGTGACGGCACTGTTCAATCACACCCCTGTCATCTGGCAGCGCTTCCTTCCCTCTGCTTCCAAGCAGAATCCCCCCCCCCAACTGAACTATACATCACACACACTCACTCACTCACTGACATCTGGCAGCACTTCCTGAACCCCCCCACACCCCTCTTCTTCAAAGCTGAACCCCCCCAACACATCCCCCCCACCATACACTCTCTCTCATCTGGCAGTGCTTCCTGAAACCCCTGCCCCCCCCCCCCCCCACACACACACACTCACTCATCTGGCAGCCGTTCCTGAACCCCCCCCCACACACACACACTTACTCTCATTTGGCATCGCTTCCTCAACCCCCCACACACACACACACTCACTCATCTGGCAGCGCTTCCTGAACCCACGCCCCAAACACACACACTCACTCTCATCTGGCAATGCTTGATAAACGGCCCCCCACACACACACACTTATCTGGCAGCGCTTCCTGAACCCCCCACACCCCTCTTCTTCCAAGCTGAACCCCCCCCCCCCAACACACCCCCCCACACTCCCCCCAACACACACAAACACACTGTCTCTCTCTCACTCTCATCTGGCAGCGCTTCCTGAACTCCCCCTCCCCCTCCCCCCCCCCCCCCCCCCCCCACACACACACATTCACTCTCTCTCATCCGGCAGCGCTTCCTGAAACCCCATACACACACACACAGACACACACACACTCTCTCTCTCTCTCTCATCTGGCAGCGCTTCCTGAACCCCCTGCCAACCCCCCCCCCCCCCCCCCACATACACACTCACTCACTCTGTCATCTGGCATCGCTTCCTGAGCCCCCTCCCCCCACACACACACTCACTCTCTCACACTCATCTGGCAGCGCTTCCTGAACCCCCCCACACCCCTCTTCTTCCAAGCTGAACCCCCCCACACCCCTCTTCTTCCAAGCTGAACCCCCCCAACACAATCCCCCCCCCCCCACACTCTCTCTCTCTCTCTCTCTCTCTCTCTCTCTCCCCCTCCTCCAGCACACCACTTGCTTGGGTGCAGTGGCGGCAATCTCAGACACCAGAGAGGGGGGGGGGGGCTGACACCAGAGAGAGAGAGAGAGGGAGGGAGGTATCTCTGTCACACACACACTCTCTCTCTCACACACTCTCTCTCTCACAGACAATGTCTTTCTGTCTCTCACTCTCACACACTCTATGTCTCACAGTGTATCACATTCACTCTATATGTGTCACACAGTCACTCACACTCTCTCTTGGTCTCATACACTCAGTGTCACAGAGAATCTGTGTCTCACACACACACTCTCTCTCTCGCACACACTGTATCTGTATGAAACACACTCTCTCTCTCTCACACTGTCTCACATACGCACTTGCACACACTCTCATTCTCACACACACACTCTCTCACAGACACACTCACACCCAGACTCACTCTCTCTCTCACACACAGTCACTCTCACATTCACTCTCCCAAACATACACACTCCGAGGAAAACCTTGCTAGCGCCTGTTTCATTTGTGTCAGAAAAGGGCATTTTTTACTAGTAATACAATAAAATATAATATCAAATCAATATCAGTTAAAAACATTCAAATTAAATGTGCATGCAATAAAATAATTTTACATTTCAGATGAGAGATTACGGGAGCGTGGCTGCAGGGTAATCATGCGTGCATACATGTCTGGACAACAGTTAGCCCATATAGGCTCTTTAAAGGGGGCTACCTGTGTTAAGTGTGGCCATTTACCTCATTCACTTTTTCATGCCTTCTGGGCTTGCCCAGGAGTGCGGGCCTTTTGGGAGTGAATCAGGAGGTTTATGGTTAAATTGCTGGGGACACCTGTGACTGGAACCTGGGACCATTTTGTCCTGGATACGCAATTGGCTTTTAGTGCTCAATCTAAGGGTGCTCATCTCTTGTGTCGCAAGTTGAGCTTGGTGGCTCGGAAAAGCATATTACAGTGTTGGACAGTTTCAGAGCCACCAACTTATTAGCATTGGAGGAACCAGGTGCATCTGTTAGCTTTGTGGGAGGCGAGGGAGGCGAAGGGTTTCCCGAAGCGGTTGTTACGTTTCACACAGATCTGGGATCCTTATCTGCAGGTGCTGAGTCCCAGATATAATACGATGCTTTAGAGTGACCCTATGAGCTTCCTCAGAGATTACCCAGTTTAGCCAGTTGACATCCCCGGGGGTGGGGGGTCCACTTGGACTATCAGAGTACAAGTCCAAGGGGACATGGGGGGAGCGGCTTAGGAGCGTGGGAAGAGGGGGTTCTGCTGGTGGGAAGTGGTTGGGGTGGGGGGTAGGGTCTAGGGCTTTGCTTGCTAGTATATATGTAATAGAGGGTGGGGGTTGGAGGGGGGAATTGGTATGGGAGGAGGGGGGAGAAAAATGAAAAATGTGATGTTGGATGTTTTTTTCCTTATGTACATTATACTTGAATTGAGTCTTTTCATATTGTATCATTTGGATGTTGGTATGCATCTTTCTTGTGTCAATAAGAACATGATAAACTAAAATAATAATTTTAATACAAGACATAAGTTATCAACAAAAAAATTATTAACACAAAATATATATCACCAGAACTACATCGAAACAGATAGGTGGAGATATACAACATCAAAATACACCTACCTAATAGGGGTAAAAAGCAAAGTGAACCCCTAAAAGTAGTCATACAACCACCTAAAAAATACAAAATAAAATAAATAAATCGATAAAAAAATCTCACAATGCTTGGTCTCAATCGACGTCTCCTATGCACATTAAATTATATGAAAACATTGAAATTGATAGTAACTTTGTTTAGTAATTTTTTGTTTAAAAATAGGAATCAGTGTAATATACCTATTAGATGGGTTCCCATGTTCTAATTATAAATAGCAACTCAGATCAATAGACTTCCTCAGTTCTTGGGATTTCTCCTACTGGAATTCTCAGGCTACCCACTCAAAAGGACGCACTCTAGATCTCCTCTCCCTCAAATCGGCTGATCACAACAGATTGCGCATAACCAAAGTCCTATGGTCAGCTGTCCCTTGGTCTGATCACTACAAGCTCAGCTGTTCAATTAGTGGCAGGTAAAAGGTCCGCAGTGCAAACAAACCCTAACGTCGTATACAACAAGGGGGTATATTGACCCAGAGGTATTTTGGCAGTCCATTTACGAGACAGATTGGCCTGATCCAGTGGACTCGGATAGCTTCTTCCTCAACTGGGACAATCGATGCAGAAGCATTTTGGACACCATAGCGCCACTTAAGACGTGTTCAACAAAAAGGAAAGTTGTTGCCCCATGATTTAATGATGACCTCAGAACTATGAAAACCAACAACAGAAGACTCGAAAGGGCCTGGAGAAAGCACCAGGACACTCAAGATCTCAATGCATGGAAGCAATCTCACAGAAAGTACAAATACACAATTGGGCAGGCTAAAAAGCACTACTTTAAAACCAAGATATGCCCAGATTACAATGATGTGAAAAAGCTCTACTTCTTTGTACACAAATTAACGGATCCTACTGTGCTTACATCAACAGGTGAAGGCATCCCACGGGCTGCAGATCTAGCCAAATTTTTCCAAGAAAAACTCATAAAGTTAAAGAGTTCCCTTCCAAGGAGCAATTCCAGAGTGATTTCATCAGTGGCTTGGACCCGGACCTGATGAGCACTCAGCAGACCGTTTATTTTCAATCTTCTCACCTCTTTCTGTCGATTCCGTTAAGCAGGAGCTCCGCAGATTTTCCAGGAAGTATTGCAAGCTGGATGTGTGCCCCAACTGTTTACTCCAGTGTGCCCCTGCCTGTTTTCTAACCGACTTGATGCTACATCTCAACTACATGCTTGGTAATGGCAAGTTCCCTTTAAGGTATGGTAACATCTTACTTACCCCAGTACCCAAAGATGCCAAGAAAAAATGCAGTGATCTGTCCAACTATCGACCAATAGTATCTATTCCCCTCTTCGTGAAACTTACAGAGAGCATGGTGCATAAACAACTTAGTGGGCACCTGGACAAGTTCAATATTTTGCATAGCTCGCAGTCGGGATTTCGTCCGCTTCATAGTACTGAGTCTGTGCTTGTCACTCTCCTAACCAACTTCAAGAGGGAAATTGCTATTGGAAAGAGTACATAAGTAATGCCACACTGGGAAAAGACCAAGGGTCCATTGAGCCCAGCATCCTGTCCACGACAGTGGCCAATCCAGGCCAAGGGCACCTGGCAAGCTTCCCAAACGTACAAACATTCTATTTATTTATTGCATTTGTATCCTGCTCTTACAATTCGACATGTCTAGTGCGTTTGACATGGTGAACCGTGACATCTTACTGCGGCTCCTAGATTACTTTGGCGCAAGTGGTAATGTGTTAGCCTGTTTGAAAGGTTTTCTTACCTCAAGAACTTATCAAGTAAACACCGGTTCTAACTTATCACCTTGTTGGAAAGCAGTTTGTGGAGCACCGTAGGGATCCCCACTGTCGCCAACTCTCTTTAACATAATGTTGATTCCTTTGGCTGCGACTCTTTCAAAACTTGGCTCAGCCCGTTTATTTATGCAGATGATATTACTATTTTTATCCCTTTTAAGAAAGACCTAAATGAAATAACCAGCGAGATTCGGCAAGGATTTAACACCATGCTTGGCTGGGTCAACTCCTTTCGATTCAAATTCAACGCTGAGAAAACCCACTGTCTGATTCTCTCCTCTCCCTATTGTAACCCAAGGGGTTAAATATTTTTACCTGAGCCCTCCGAGGGTGGACGGGACGGTCCAGTGGTTGCCAGCACGTTTCTTTTAAAGACAGCGACTGGAGGGATCTTCAGCTGCGGTTGTGGGGACAGCTTATTTATTTTTAAGGCAGCGGGTCGTCGCAGGCCAGGTCGGTGATGGCAGCACTTGGGCAGTGCTACAGAAGGGAGAAGGAGCGTTCGCGACAGAGCCCGAGTTGTTGTTGGGCTTGGGGCGCTCTTCTGGCGGGATCGGGGCAGCAGGCGGCGGCGTGAGTGCAGCGATTCTGAGGGGAACTGCAGGAAAGAAAACCGGCATCGCTGAAGTGTTTCGAGATTGTTGGGGGAGCCCGGGAAAGGCCAGAAAGTGTGTGGGGGTTCTGATTGGCCCTGCGTCGGCATCTGAAGTTGACATAATGATGTCAGACGCTCGTGTTTGACGCAGGGCCTGAGAATATTTTTTCCTTAAAGGGAACTGGCTTGATTTAAAGTTGCAGAGAGGTCAGCGTGGGACAAAGTAAGAAAGGAGAAGTGCTCCGGTGCACTTCTCCGATGTTTTTATTTTACTTTAAGCACGGTAAGCGTGCAACTGAATGGCGCGCTGGGAAGGAGGCTCGAGGAGTGCAGGAGCGGTTGACAGCACGAGCTGGGTGCTGACTCGCGATGGAGCTGCAGGAGTCTCGTTCTGGGACGAAAAAGAGGATTTTCAGGCTTCAGGGGACGCTCAGGTATTAATATTTATAGTTACTTAAAATGCTGGTTAGGTATATATGTTTAAAAAGCGTTCATGTTAATGTGACAAGGCTGTATTTGTGTGCTGGGAAGTTTTAGAGTGTTGGGCTCGTGCTAGCAGCGTAAGCTCAGGTGTGGGTTCTAAACCTGGCAGTTGGGCAGTTAGGTGGTAAGCTGGTGACTGAGTGGATGGGTGTTTGCGCTCAGTGTATGATTGTTTTAAGAATTGGAGTGAAAATTGATTTAAAAGGTTTAAAAGTCTGGTGTAGTTATGAGAGATGTGTTAGAGGTTTGGTATTTAAAATTGTAAAGCCCTACGCGAGTTTAGGGGGCTTCAGGGAAGTGATGATGATTGTTTGAAGAGCTTGAAGAGGTTGAAATTGTGTTGGTGTAGTCCATTTATTGTGTTGTTAAAATAAATCTTCTTAAAATATTGAAGTGGGATGGGTTAAAAGTTAAAGAGTATCTAACAAGGTTAATGACCAACTGCAGTAGTGCAGCTCAGAATTCTATGGAGCCTGATTGTATCAGGAAAGCATGGAGAGATGTGATGCTGCTCTGAAGCCTTAAAAGATATAGCCACTTGGGAAATTTTGATGTTAGTAATTCTGAAAAGAAAATTGTTTGCGTACTGTTCTGATTGCTTTGCAATACAGAAGTGCCTGTTTCCGTCTAGTGAGCCCAAGGGAAAAAAATAAAGTGTTATTGTGCAGAGCTGGTTTAAAGGAAAAAACTTTACATGCTGTGTATATTGTGTTAAGTGTAAGATCTAAAAATCCCTATTAATTTAAGGACTTGAGTATCCCAACATTTTGTTTTCAAATTAAGCAGGTGTGGGAGGGTGTAGAATAGGAAAAAAAATAATTATCCGTTTCTTTTAACAAAATGGAATAGCTAGTTAGGGAAGAAATTCATGGTGAAAGAGACAGATAATTTATTAAATAATTTTAGTTAGGGTGTAGGGTTTTTATTGTTGATTTTGTAAAGTATAGGTTAGTAGGTACACGTCTGCTTCCTGAGTCCGACTCCCTGGCCAGGGATCAACGTGACGACTCATCAAATGGTACCTACCGTCCACAGAGAAAGAAAAGAAAGAAAGCTGACACAGTCAAACTTAGAAAAAGTATCCTTTTGAGTATCACAAAAGTAAGAGAGAAAGAAGAAGACAGAATTGTAGAATATATACTTACCTGAGATTCGTCTGAAGAGGAACCTGGAAAGAGAAATAAACAAAGGATCAATTCTTGACAGTACACCATCACTAATCTGATTTAATTGCATACTTGTTTGATTTAGGAGTTAGGAAAATTGAAGAAATACTTATCTGATTTTGATATTTTTCTGGACAAAGAAATCTGGGGGAGGGAATAGAGAAACCAATGTTAGAAATTGTTGTCGCTAAACTTGTGACTGTTTTTAAGTAATTAGGAAATTTATCCATTAGAGAAACTTGCACATAATAAGTGTTAAAATGTTTGTGTAGATAGAGTCATTGGTTCATTTTTATTATTTGAGCTGAAGTTTTAAATACAAACTTTAAAAATCATTTCCATCTCGCTCAAATTATTTTGTATTCCTCACCCTGTTCCTGAGAAATTTTTCTGAGTGCCTGGTCCGACTACACTAGAAAGGCTCTCAGATTTACTTGTTTGGAGGTTTCATTCTCAGGAGGGGGCGAGGCTTACACTATAATACATTTGCGTCCCCAGCATTAATCACTCTTGAGTTTGTGCTGCCAACTTCGGCGTCCCTAAAAATATTAGGCGTCATAGTTGATAGATCCTTGACCCTAGAGCAGCAAGTGAACTCTACAGTTAAGCAAATGTTCTTCTCTCTTTGGAAACTTAAGTGTATCCAGCCATATTTCCCTAGAGAAGTATTCCGCAGCTTAGTTCAGTCTCTAGTTAAAAGCCATCTGGACTATTGCAATGGCATCTATGGAGGATGTGCAGGCATGCTTCTAAAAGAGCTACAAACTGCCCAGAATACTGCGGCTAGGCTCCTCTTTGGTAAATTGAGATTTGATAGCTCAAAACCGCTGCGTGAGAAGTTACACTGGCTTCCTGTGCAGGACAGAATTATTTTCAAAATCTGCACACTGGTGCACAAAATCATCTATGGAGACGCGCCTGCTTATATGGACACCCTCATTAACTTGCCGCCTAGGAACTCCCACGTCAACTCGTTCGTACCTGAATCTCCACTACCCAGGTGTCTATGGCCTCAAGTACAAGACCACCTATGCATCCTTCTTCTCCTATCTCAGCACTCAGCTGTGGAATGGGCTGCCTCAATTGGTCAAACTCACCCCTGATCACCCGACCTTCAAGAATTGTCTCAAGACATTCCTTTTTGGTAGAGCTTACGCTACAAACCCACCTGGCATCCCATGCTTTTGAACTCTGGCAAACGAAGCGACACATTGTCAGCCTTTACTCTTTCCCCTTACCCTCCTCAGTTATTTCTCTTTCCCTTTCTGACATTGCCTATATGCTTGTTGTATTATTGTACATTTTTGAAACTGCTGTACACCACATTGAGCCTGCCTTTGGGTGGGAATACTGTGGGATATAAATACTATAAATAAATAAATAATAGAAATTAACTTTAGTGTGAACACTACCTAAAAACATCATACTATTCTGTGACAATCACATTTACCCTGATGATTGTATCATTAAAAAGAACTACGCAGTGAACGTGAAAAGAACTGATTCAGAAGCACTCAGCACAACTCACAGGCAATCCAGCGCTCTTTACTGCTGTTTGAATGGGTGGATATACAAAAAAAATCTATTAAAATTATTACTGTTGGAACGTACCAAACGTGCTTACTGTTCTGTGACAAACACATTTACCCTGATGATTGTGTCATGATTCAGAAGCACTCGGCAAAACTCACAGGCAAGCGCTCTTTGCAGCTATTTGAATGGGTGGATATACATACATCTATATAAATCATTACTGTTGCAACCACATGTGCCCTGATGGTTGTATCATTAGAACGAACATCACAGCAAATGTAGCAATTCCAATTGAGAAGCACTCAGCACAACTAACATGTAATCCAGTGCTCTTTACTGATACTTGAATAGGTAGACATACAGTCATCTGTTTCAGACATAACTGTTACAACATACCAAACGCGCTTAGATATTAAAGGTAACAACATTAGACTGGTCAGATTACACAAATGGAGCTTAGAGCAACTGGCTTGAAAAAAGTAACTGACTTACAAATTACACTGATAAAACATATGTTTAAAGCAAGCCAAACTGTTTAAACAATGCATACCACAGTCTAAATTCCATATGGAGTATCTTATTCTATATGGAGTATGACTACTTTTAGGGGTTCACTTTGCTTTTTACCCCTATTAGGTAGGTGATATTTAGCATATATGGTCATTCAGTTTATTTTGGTGTTGTATATCTCCACCTATTTGTCCAGATGTAGTTCTGGTGATATATATTTTGTGTTAATAATTTTTTTGTTGATAACTTATGTCTTCTATTAAAATTATTTTATTGCATGCATATTTAATTTGAATGTTTTTAACTGATATTGATTTGATATTATATTTTATTGTATTATGTTTTTAGATATGATTTGTTTTATCCTATATGATTTGATTGTTTTTAGATATGTTTTATTATAAAATATATTGTGTGATGTTTGTTTTATTTATTATGTATTTTTATTTTGTAGTTTTTTGTACCCTTGACGTAGCCTGAGGGTGAAACGTGGCCTCGTCGGGTAACCTTGTAATAAACCACTTCTTCTGTTATTCTCTTGTTCTATTTTTGTTTTTTCATTTTTGATCTGCTTTTTTTCTTTTGGTTTGCTATTTCTGTGGCAGATCTTTGCCTTTTTTTTTGTTTTTGTCAGTCTAAGTGCTGCCCGGGAGGGAAAGGTTAGGACAGCTCTTGTAGTTGGTGATTCGATCATTAGGCATATAGGTGGCTGGTGGACGTGAGGATCGCCTGGTGACTTGCCTGCCTGGTGCGAAGGTGGCGGACCTCACGCGTCACCTAGATAGGATTCTAGATAGTGCTGAGAAGGAGTCCACTGTCTTGGTACTTGTGGGTACCAATGACATAGGAAAATGTGGGAGAGAGGTTCTGGAAGCCAAATTTAGGCTCTTAGGTATAAAGCTCAAATCCAGATCCTCCAGGGTAGCATTTTCTGAAATGCTACCTGTTCCACGCGCAGGGCCCAAGAGACAGGCAGAGCTCCAGAGTCTCAATGCGTGGATGAGACAATGGTGCAGGGAGGAGGGTTTTAGATTTATTAGGAACTGGGCAACATTCTGGGGAAGAGGGAGCCTATTCCGAAAGGATGGGCTCCACCTTAACCAGGGTGGGACAGGGCTGCTGGTGTCGGCATTTAAAAAGGAGATAGAGCAGCTTTTAAACTAGAAATGGGGGGAATGCCGACAGTTGCTCAAAAGCGCATGGTTCAGGATAAGGTATCTTGCAAAGGTACCTCACAAACAGGGAAGATAGGGTTTCTGGATAGTGAGGTTGCACAGCAGACCGTGGTAGTCCAGGTGCCCTTAAATACAACTAAAGATCAGACAAAAGATTCCAAATCAGTAGTGTCCAGTACTATGCATCATGCAAATAGGAACAAACATACTCTAAAATGTCTATATGTAAATGCTAAGAGTCTAAGAAATAAAATGGGAGAGTTGGAATATATTGCACTAAATGAAAAATTGGATATAATAGGCATTACTGAGACCTGGTGGAAGGAGGATAACTAGTGAGACACTGTCATACCGGGGTACAAAGTATATTGTACTGATAGGGTGGACCGGACTGGTGGAGGGGTAGCATTGTATATTAACGAGAGCCTAAACTCAGATAGATTACAAATTCAGCAGGACACAAATCACACCTTTGAATCATTGTGGGTTGAAATTCCATGTATAAAAGGGAAAAGGACGGTGATAGGAGTGTACTACCATCCGCCTCGCCAGGAGCAGCAGGTAGACGCAGAAATGATAAAAGAAATCGGAGACGCAAACAAAATGGGCAATGTGATAATAATGGGTGACTTCAATTATTACTACTACTACTTAACATTTCTAGAGCGCTACTTGGGTTACGCAGCACTGTACAGATTAACAAACAAGGACAGTCCCTGCTCCAAGGAGCTTACAATCTAATGGGCGAAATGTCAAGTAGGGGCAGTCCAGATTTCCTGAATAGAGGTATGATGGTTAGGTGCCGAAAGCGACATTGAAGAGGTGGGCTTTTAGCAAGGCTTTGAAGATGGGCAGGGAGGGGGCCTGGTGTATGGGCTCAGGGAGTTTATTCCAGGCATGGGGTGAAGCGAGGCAGAAAGGGCGGAGCCTGGAGTTGGCGGTGGTGGAGAAGGGTACTGACAGGAGGGATTTGTCTTGAGAACGGAGGTTACGGGTAGGAATGTAAGGCGAGATGAGGGTAGAGAGGTAGGGAGGGGCTGTAGATCGAGTACATTTGTAGGTTAAAAGGAGAAGCTTAAACTGTATGCGGTAGCTGACCGGAAGCCAGTGAAGTGACTTGAGGAGAGGGGTGATATGAGTGTACCGGTTCTGGCAGAAGATAAGACGTGCAGCAGAGTTTTGAATGGACTGAAGGGGGGATAGATGGCAAAGTGGGAGGCCAGTGAGGAGTAGGTTGCAGTAGTCAAGGCGAGAGGTAATGAGAGAATGGATGAGAGTTCGGGTGGTGTGCTCAGATAAGAAGGGGCGAATTTTGCTGATGTTGTAGAGGAAGAAGCGACAGGTCTTGGCTATCTGCTGGATATGCGCGGAGAAGGAGAGGGAGGAGTCAAAGATGACCCCGAGGTTGCAGGCAGATGAGACGGGGACAATGGGGGTGTTATCAACAGAGAATAGAGAGTGGAGGGAGAGGAGAAGTGGGTTTGGGAGGGAAGACAATAAGCTCGGTTTTGGCCATGTTCAGTTTCAAGTGGCGGTTGGACATCCAGGTCGCAATGTCGGCTAAGCAGGCCGATACTTTAGCCTGGGTTTCTGCGGTGATGTCTGGTGTGGAGAGATAAAGCTGGGTGTCATCAGCATAATGATGATATTGGAACCCATGGGAGGAGATTAGGGAACCCAGGGAGGAGGTGTAGATTGAGAAAAGAAGGGGTCCAAGGACAGATACCTGGGAAACTCCCACAGAGAGCGGAATGGGGGTGGAGGAAGAACCCTGAGAATGTACTCTGAAGGTACGGTGGGAGAGATAAGAGGAGAACCAGGAGAGGACAGAGCCCTGGAACCCAAGTGAGGACAGAGTGGCAAGAAGTAAGTTATGATTGACAGTGTCAAAAGCAGCGGATAGGTCGAGGAGGATAAGGATGGAGTAGTGACCTTTGGATTTGGCAAGGAACAGGTCATTGCAGACTTTAGATAGTGCCGTTTCCGTCGAGTGTAGGGGGCGAGAGCCGGATTGAAATGGATCGAGGATGACGTGAGAGGAGAGAAAATCAAGGCAACGGCTGTGAACGGTGCGTTCAAGTATCTTGGAGAGGAAGGGTAGGAGGGAAATGGGGCGGTAGTTGGAGGGACAGGTAGGGTCAAGTGATGGTGTTTTGAGGAGTGGTGTGACTACAGCATGCTTGAAGGTGTCAGGGACAGTTGCAGTGGAGAGAGAGAGGTTGAGGATATGACAGATGGGGGGGGGGGGTGACAGTAGGAGTGATGGTGTTAAGTAAGTTGGGGGGGATGGGGTCAGAGGAACAGGTGGTGCATTTCGAAGAGGAGAGAAGATAGGCAGTTTCCTCTTCGGTGATATTGGGAAAAGTGGAGAAGGAGGTCTGGGTTGGTTGGTTGAGGGAGTGTGTTATAGGGTGAGGAGGAGGAGAAGATGGTTTGGTGGTGAATTAGAGGTTGATTTTCAGCACCTTGTCGCGAAAGTAGTCCGCCAGTGATTGAGGAGAGAGTGAGGGGGGTGTGGGAGCGGAGGGGACTTTGAGGAGGGAGTTCAGGGTGACTGAGGGAGTTAGTCAATTGGGTGTAATAGTCCTGTTTCGCGAGGAATAGGGAGGACTGGAAGGAGGATAACATGAATTTATAATGAATGAAATCGGTGTGGGTGCGAGATTTCCTCCAAAGGCGTTCAGCCGAACGGGTGCAGGAGCGAAGGTATCGGGTGCAAGGGGTCAGCCAGGGCTGGGGATTAGTACGCCTTATGGGACGGGAGATGGACGGTGCAAGGGTGTCAAGAGCAGAGGAGAGGGTGGCATTGTATGTGGAGACAGCCTTATCGACAGTCTCGGAGGACATGATGGAAGGGAGGAGATCAGAGATACTAGAGGATAAGGTGGGAAGGTTGACTGCCTGGAGATTCCTAGAAGTAGTGGTTAGTATTGGACGGGACTGGGGGGGGGGGGATGATGAAGTGCGAAGGTGATCAGTTGATGGTCAGAGAGAGGAAGAGCTGAGGTGCAGAAATTGGAGGGTGAGCAGGTAGAAGAGAGGACGAGGTCAAGACAGTGGCCAGATTGGTGAGTAGGGGTGGTGGAGCTCAGTTGGAGGTTGAAGGAGGAGGTTAGCGTGAGGAATTGAGAAGCGTATGAGTCGGAAGGGTTATCAGTGTGTATGTTAAAATCGCCAAGAATGAGGGATGGGGATGAGAGCTCAAGAAAAACGGAGAGCCAGGCATCAAAGTCGGGAAGGAAGGAAGGGAGGGACTTATTAGGGGGGCGGTAAATGACTGC
Source organism: Microcaecilia unicolor (assembly GCF_901765095.1). Lineage (NCBI taxonomy): Eukaryota > Metazoa > Chordata > Amphibia > Gymnophiona > Siphonopidae > Microcaecilia > Microcaecilia unicolor. The sequence goes on along the minus strand of NC_044040.1, from coordinate 125,125,279 downwards.
AACTCTGAGTGGCAGTGGGTAGAATAGACGGATGGAGTGAACTTCAAAGGAGGAGAAACAGTGAGACTGTGGTAGAAGGAGAGGTTGAAAACTGCAGGAGGGCGAAAGTAGTAGCCCGACACCGCCACCGCGGCCAGCTGGGCGGGGAGAATGGCAGAAAAGATAACCACCGTGGCATAGGGCCGCGACTGAGGCAGAGTCGTCAGGGGTGAGCCAGGTTTCAGTTAGGGCAAGCAGTTGAAGGGAATGGGAGATGAAGAGATCGTGGGTGAAGGAAAGTTTGTTGCGGACTGAGCATGCATTCCACAGGGCACACGAGAAGGGGAGGGAGGAGGGGGGAGGAGGGGAATAGAGATGAGATTGGAGATATCACGGAAACGTTTGCATGGATGAAGCGAGGACAAGGACAGGTGTGGGGGACCTGGGTTGGGATTGATGTCTCCCGCGGATAGCAGGAGAAGGAGCAAGACAGTGCGGAGGAGGGTGGGGGAGGTAGGGTGACGAAGGCAGCGAAGACGGGGTGTGCTTAGGAGGAATGGGGAGGGGTTCATGGCAGGAAGGAGGTGTTGAAGGTTGAGAGCTAGGAAGGAGGAGGAGGACAGTAGGGATAGTGAGGTGGGAGATGGGGGTGGGTAGGGTATTGGAGTAGTGAGCAGGACGGGAGGGGACATGGATGGGCAGTGAGTTTGTGCGGTATGTGGCGGTGGGAGGGGGAAAAGGTTGGGGAGGGATAGGGCATTGTAGTTGATGGTAGACAACAGCAGCTTTTGAAAAACTTGAACTTTTGGCAAAAGCGATATATCCAGGTACAGCAGCATCAGACATCCTCCCCACCACTCAACCTGGCTGAGATGAAAAGACAGTCACTTTATGGTAGCCACCAACATAGGAAGCCCAAGCTGCTAGTACAATGGATCTGGACAGCCAGTCCAAGACCTCTGGATGTCCATTGATACTCCAGGACACCTGCTCCCTCTGCAACCACTCCAGGGGCCTGAATGCTGAAAACTGACCACTGGAAACATGAGAAAGAAACAGCAATGCAATCAACATGTTATGTCTCCACTATTACATTAAGGCAGAGCCAACCCAGAACAAACTCCCTCATTAACTTAGATATCCTCAAACATTTGGCTGAGTGCCCATTTATTACCTTAACCACATCAAAAAATTACCTTTCTGTTTCTCATTAGGCCAAATCTCTAAAGCAAAAATAATAGGAAATAACCCCAGAAAGATAATATCTTGAGTAATCACAGACCTCTAGCTAAGCCACTGCGCAGCAGGAACTTTGACAATACAGTTCAAAGCTAAAACCCGCAGCCATATAAAACAAACAGCTGTAAATCCACAGAGAACACTTCTTCAGACTATAAAATTGCCACACCATTGAAATCACTAAAAACAAGTCTCAGATCTGTAGATGCATTTTTATTCCTGATGACATCCTTTTTAAAATGATGCTGCCACCTAACCCATGCTATAGAAACTGCTGTTACATAGTAACATAGTAGATGACGGCAGATGAAGACCTGTACAGTCCATCCAGTCTACCCAACAAGATAAGCTCATACTATAAGGTATGATGTGATACTACATATGTATTCTTGATCTTGATTTGCCCTTGCCATTTTTGGGGCACAGACCATAGAAGGCTGCCTTGCTTTCCAGTTACTGAAGCTGAATCTGTCCAGCCATGGATCAGGGCACAGACCCTAGAAGTCTGTCCGGCACTGGCTTTGCTTCCCAATTACTAGTGTTACCATCTAATTACTGCTAAGTTTATTTGGTGCCATGCCTTCTATACAGGATTGTCCTCATAAATGTATGCCCCCTGGGAATCACATGACAGGCAAAAGATCCAGCTAAAGACTGCATAGAGGGGCATTTTCAAAAGGGACATCCATGTTTTGATATGGACGTCCTCATAAAACGTCCCGATCTAGGGTTGGGAAACTCATATTTTCGAAACAAGATGGACGTCCATCTTTCATTTTGAAATTACCGTCAGGGATATCTAAATCCTTAAATTTGGTCATCCCTAGACTTGGTCATTTCTGATTTTTGGTGATGATTGAAACCAAGGATGTCGATCTCAGAAACGACCAAATGCAAGCCATTTGGTTGTGGGAGGAGCCAGCATTTGTAGTGCACTGGCCCCCCTGACATGCCAGGACACCAGCCGGGCACCCTAGGGGGCACTGCAGAGGACTTCATAAATTGCTCCCAGGTCATAGCTCCCTTACCTTGTGTGCTGAGCCCCTCAAAACCCACTACCCACAACTGTACACCACTACCATAGCCCTTACGGGTGAAGGGGGGCACCTAGATGTGGGTACAGTGGGTTTGTGGTGGGGTTTGGAGGGTTTATCCAAAATATAGACTGGGTAAATGTAACATCGGGACACGCTAGAGAGGTACAATTTATGGAGCAGCTGATGCAGGAGCCGACAAGAGAAGGAAAAATTCTATACTTGGTCATTAGTGGAGCGCATGATCTGGTGAGGGACGTTATGGTACTGGGGCCGCTTGATAACAGTGATCATAATACGATCAGTTTTAATATCGACCTTGAAGTAACTATACACAGGAAGTCAAATACGTTAGCGTTTAACTTTAAAAAAGGAGACTATGATAAAATGAGAAGAACGGTGGAAAAAAAAAAACTTAGGGGGACAACTGAGAGGGTAAAAACTGTACAACAGGCATGGATGCTGTTCAAAAATACCATCCTGGAGGCCCAGGCCAAACATATTCCAAGAATTAGAAAAGAAAGACGGAACTCCAAAAGACAGCCGGCCTGGTTGAAAAGTGAGGTGAAGGAATTTATTAGGGCTAAAAGAAATGCCTTCAGAAAATGGAAGAAGGAACCGTCTGAAAATAACAAGAAGCAGCATAAGGAGTGTCAAAGCAAATGCAAGGCGTAGATAAAGAAGGCCAGGAGGGATTACGAAAAAAAGATAGCATTAGAGGCAAAAAAACATAGTAAAAATTTTTTTCGGTATATTAAAAGCAGGAAGCCGGCAAAAGAATCGGTTGGGCCGCTGGATGACCGAGGGGTAAAAGGGGCGATCAAGGAAGACAAAGACGTAGCGGAGAGATTGAATGAATTCTTTGCTTCGGTCTTCACCGAGGAAGATTTGGGTGGGATACCGGTGTCGGAAATGATATTTCAAGTGGACGAGTCGGAGAAACTTACTGACTTCACGGAAAACCTGGAGGACGTAATGGGGCAGTTCAGCAAACTGAAGAGTAGCAAATCTCCTGGACCGGATGGTATTCATCCTAGAGTACTGATAGAACTGAAAAATGAGCTTGCGGAGCTACTGCTATTGATATGCAATTTATCCTTAAAATCGAGCGTGTTACCGAAAGATTGGAGGGTGGCCAATGTAACACCCATTTTTTTATGTTTAAATCATCTTTATTCAAACCAAATACACAATAACAGAACTGTTTTGTTGCAAAAATGGAGTTTTTACATTTTCTCCCCTTTCCCCCCCCCCACTCCCCCCCTCCCTTCCCCTTCCCTTATATTAATATCACAATGTTCATACATTCAACAAATAACTTCGTGCAGATGGAGTTAATGTATTCCACAGGGGCGCCCACAATTGTTGGAATTTTTCCCCTGTCCGTGATTCAAAGTTGACAATCTCTACCCTCTCTACCCGCATCATCAACAACATTTTCGAACGCCACTGTTGCAGAGAGGGTACTTTAGTGGTCAGCCACTCCAATAAGATAGTCTGTTTGCCAACTATTACCGATCTTGTCACAAACGCTGTAAAACCCTTCACCAGGGGCTGCCTCAATTGGGGTTGTCCAAACAACAGGACCGGATCATAGTTCCAACGTTGATGCCAGATGTCATTAACATAGTTTATAATAGCTTTCCAGAATCCCTGTATGCTTTTGCATGTCCAGAACATGTGTCCCAAATTGGCGCCTTCCGCTCCACACTTCGGGCATTCCCCCCAGGGTGACAGACCCATGTAGAACGCTCTTCTAGGGGGGATATGCAACCGAAAAGCAAATTTGTACTGTAATTCCCAATGTGCAGACTGATACGTCACTTTTCTGACTGATAACACATGAGACCGCACCAAAGCTGGTGTAACCTCCGTTTCCAAATCTGCTGTCCACTGTTGGGATAAAGTCTTATAATCCGGTTCTGGCATAGTGTCTTTTATGTGCCTGTGGTGATGGGAAAGTGGCACTTTATGTTGGGCCCCCAGGGAGAAAGTCGACGCAAGTTCCTCCTGAGCATCTTCCGCCAGGTGCTCCCAGGGCAGAGACATCACATAATGCTTTAACTGTTCATAATGGAATCGCTCCCTTTCAAGAAGACCGTACTCTGTTTTCAGGACCTCAAACGATTTCATGTGCCCTTCCCGGGTCAGCACCTGCAGTAAGTACTCCAGTCCCCGCTTTTTCCATTTCCTGAATGTCCCATACATACTGCCCGGTCTAAAGGCCAGGTTGTCACAAATGGGCAAATATGGCGAGATCTTTGTCGAAAAATGATGCATCCTGCTAACCCATTTCCAGGTTGCTGCCGCTGTCCTCATAATTAGGGATCGTTGCAAGACCTGTGGTACGGGTGCCCCAGTCGAGTGCAAGTAATTGCTAAAATGAGTCCCTGAAGTTAAGCTCAGTTCCACAGCAGTATCTGAAAAGTCACTTATTCCGCGGAACCAATCGTTTATATTTCTCATTCCACAGGCCACATTGAAGTACCTCACACTCAAAAGTCCTAATCCTCCATACTCCACTGGCACGCACAACACCTTCATCGGCAAGCGAGCTTTTTTGCCCCGCCATAAGTAATGTTGAATCGTTCTATCCAATTTTTCCTCATCCTTCTTCTTCAAGTATAACGGCATTGTTTGTAAAACATATAGCCACCTCGGGGCCATTACCATATTGTATAGGGCTATTCTGCCCAGCAAAGAGAGAGGCAGTGTTGTCCACGTTTGCAGGCTATTTCTAGTATCCGTTAGCAGTCTTTGTATGTTAAGGTCATAGAGTTCTTTACGTTCTGCAGAAACCCAGACTCCCAAATATTTGAATGTACCTTGAGCTACCTGGAAAGGTATCTGCCCCCCCCCCTGCTCCACCCTCTCCCTCTCCCCCCACCTGCAGCACCACTGATTTTGATAAATTTAACTTAAATCCTGAAATATGACCATACTGTCTAATACGTTCTAATAGAACCTTTGTAGATCTCTGCGGGTTGGTCAACGTTAGCAATAGGTCATCCGCATATGCCAGCACTTTAATTGACCGCTCCCCCACCTGGACCCCCTCTACTTTCTGTTCCGCCTTCAGCGTGCGCAGCAGAGGCTCCAATGCCAGCACAAACAACAGGGGAGAGAGGGGGCATCCCTGCCTTGTGCCCCGCTTTATTTCGAATTCCTTACCTTTCATACCATTAACTAACACTCGCGCTGTGGGGTGACAGTAGAGAACCCTAATTATGTCTAGAAATTTGCTAGTAATACCCATATGTTCAAGCGCCTGAAATAGATAGCCCCATTGCACCCGATCAAACGCTTTTTCCGCGTCTAGGCTTAATATCCAAGCCGGCTCAGCTGTCTCTGTGCATACCGCCATTGCCATAAGCAATCTGCGAACATTTTGTGTAGATTGCCGACCTCTCACAAACCCCACCTGTTCAGTACCTATCAATCGAGGTAGGCAGTCAGCTAATCTTTCAGCCATCACTTTGGCTAAGATTTTAATATCTACATTTAGTAGTGAAATCGGCCTGTATGCGTCTGCACTATCTGGTGACCTGCCCGGCTTGGGAATTAATGTAATTAGAGCCTGGTTTGCATATGCAGGGAATTGGCCCGTATCTATTACACCCTCATAGTACTCCAACAAGGAGGCCAACGCTTCTGGGGCCAGCATTTTATAATATTCCCCCGTATACCCATCCGGGCCTGGAGCTGACCTAAGCTTTAACCCCTTAATCACTCTTTTCAGTTCCTCTAAGGTCAAAGGAGCGTTCAAACCTTCTTGTTCTTCTTCAGTTAGCCTGTCCAGGCCAGCTTTCCTCAAGTATTGTTCTATTATTTGTGTTTCACTTAAGGCCCCATCTGTATATAGTTTGGCATAATGCTCATCAAATATTCGTGCAATTTCCTCTCTAGAGTGTACCAAGGACCCCGCCTGATTCCTGACCGCTACTATGGCCCTAGACCCCCCCCAATTCTTGATCACTTTTACCAACAAGGGTCCCGCTTTATTTCCAAATCTACTTAGCTTATATTTGTAATATATAGCGGATCGTGTCTCTCTCTCATGCAGGAGAGTGTTCAACGCTATCTGGACTGCCCGCACTCTTTCTAAAGACTCAGGTGTGGGTCTGCGCATGTGTGTGCGTCTAGCTCTCTGAAATTGCTTCTCTAGGTGTAGGATACTAGCTTGTTGTCGCTTACGCCGGGCGCTACAATATGCAATAATATCTCCCCGTATCACTGCCTTGGAAGCACTCCAAAACAGCACCGGTTGTGTTTCTGCATGAACCCCATTAGTATTAAAATATGTGTCCCACTTCTCCTGTAGATATGTCTGAAAGCGCGCATCTCCTTGTAGATATGCCGGGAACCGCCATCCCTTCCCCCCCTCCCTATCCGCCGGGACAGCCATATCCAGCCACACCAGCGCATGGTCAGAGACTTCCTCCGGACCCACCTCTGTGGCCCGCACCCAGGGAAACATGGAGGATTCTAACAGTATATAATCTAACCGGGCTAGTGTACCATGTGCCCGTGATCTATGTGTGTATTCTCTATCCCCAGGGTGTAATGTTCTCCAGACATCCACCAACCCCAACAGCTTCCGAAAAGCACTGAAATCTTTGCGCCTTTGGCCTTGATAGTGTGGTGAGGTGGGGCTCGAGGTATCTATCTCAGGGTCCGAAACCATATTAAAATCCCCAACCACCATCAGTTTCGCCATTTTATACTGTAAACAGGCGCTTCCTAAGGCCGCATAGAAGCCGGGTATGTACTCATTCGGGCCATATACATTTACCAGCAAAAATTCCACTCCTTGTATCCAAATCTTTAAAATAAGATATCTCCCCTGCCCACCCTGGGCTAACACCTCTATTTTACACGGAAGTCCTTTTTTAGTCAGGACCGCCAGGCCCCCCCTCCTCCCCTGCGCATCCACTGCATAACACTCTCCCACCCAAGTCTTTTTCAGTTTAGCATGTTCTTGGCCATTCAGCCGTGTTTCCTGCAGACACGCTATATCTGCTTTATGTCTACGCAGTGCTTGCAAGATCTTATAACGTTTCGTGGGGGTGCTAATCCCCCCCACATTCCACGTTATTATCCGTACTGGCATGATGCTCCTAAAACTGCCTCCGCGACCAACCCTTGGGCTCCTGCATGTGTACCTACATCTGCTAATTCCACATATCTCCATCTTCTATGCACAGTTAATCTGGTGATACATGATAACTCCCCCTTCCAACCGCCCTTCCCCCCCCCCATTCCCACCCGCCCATGCTTCCTGCTATCTATCCCCTTTTCCATATTCTAGGCCTCACCTAGCTATGGAACTGTATCACGCTTTCCGGCTACTGCCCCCCACCCTTCATGTTCCATATGTGTGGATTGCTTTTCGCTCTACTCACAGTCCAAACTCTGCACCCCTTCTATTTCAGGGCCTGTTATCAGATTCTTGCCCTGTTCCCGTGATATCTTTGTCCCGGAGGAATTTCCTCGCAGCCTCCACTGTTGGAAATGTATGCCACTGGTCTTGCAGCTGCACCTTTAATTGTGCTGGATATTGTAAGGCAAAACGAATTTTTTTGTTAATTAGCGCAGTGCACAGAGGGTGGAAGTGTTTACGTTTGGCTTGTACCTCTGCTGAGAAATCTTGGAAGATCAAAACGTTCTTCCCATTATACTTAAAAGTCTCTCTCTTCATACGAAAGCCCTGTAAAATTTCCTGTTTGTGTCTATAGTTTAACAGCTTTGCTACCACCACTCGGGGTCTTCCCTGCGCCTCCATCTTTCTCCCCACTCGGTGGGCCCGCTCCACCACCACTGGCCCCATAGAGTCTGTTAAAGCCAATTCTTTCGCTAGCCATGTTTCCAGCCATACCTCCAGATTACGTTCCGGGAGCGATTCCGGGAGTCCCACCAGTCTAATATTATTTCTGCGTGAGCGGTTCTCCAAGTCTTCCAACTTGGAGGTATGCGTGTCCATCTGCTGTTGTAGACTAGTGATATCCGGCCCATATGCACGTGTCTCATCTTCTATCGCTGCTATACGCACTTCGGCGTCGCTCACGCGAGTTTGCAGGCCTGCTAGCGCGGTTTGGATCCCTTCCAGTTTTCTATCTAGCGCTGCCCATTTCGGCTCCCACGCTCTAGTCATCGCAGAAGTAAGTTGTTCTAGCTGCGCTTCTGAGAACACCACCGGTGCCCCATGTGCGCCGTCCGCCATTTTGTTTTCGCCGATCGCGGCTTTGTTTTTCTCTTTTTTCGTGGTCTTCGGTGCCTTGATCGCGGGCGTACTACGCAGATATTTATCCATGTGGTGTTCACACGCTTCGGTGCGAAAGGACACTTCGTGTGCAATCCTTAATTTATGTATTTTGCGGGTGAGGGTTCGGGAGCCCAAGCAACCTGCTGCCGCTTAGCTCATAGCACCACGTGATCTCTCGTAACACCCATTTTTAAAAAAGGTTCCAGGGGGGATCCGGGAAATTATAGACCGGTGAGTCTGACGTCGGTGCCGGGGAAAATGGTAGAGGCTATTATTAAAAACAAAATTACAGAGCACATCCGAGGACATGGATTACTGAGACCGAGTCAGCACGGCTTTTGTGTGGGGAAATCTTGCCTGACCAATTTACTTCAATTCTTTGAAGGAGTAAACAAATATGTGGACAAAGGGGAGCCGGTTGATATTGTGTATCTGGATTTTCAAAAGGCGTTTGACAAGGTACCTCATGAAAGGCTACAAAGGAAATTGGAGGGTCTTGGGATAGGAGGAAAAGTCCTATTGTAGATTAAAAACTGGTTGAAGGATAGGAAACAGAGAGTGGGTTTAAATGGGCAGTATTCACAATGGAGAAGGGTAGTTAGTGGGGTTCCTCAGGGGTCTGTGCTAGGACTGCTGCTTTTTAATATATTTATAAATGATTTAGAGATGGGAGTAACTAGCGAGGTAATTAAATTTGCTGGTGACACAAAGTTATTCAAAGTCGTTAACTCGCAACAGGATTGTGAAAAATTACAGAAGGACCTTACGAGACTGGGAGACTGGGCGGCTAGATGGCAGATGACATTTAATGTGAGCAAGTGCAAGGTGATGCATGTGGGAAAAAAGAACCCAAATTATAGCTACGTCATGCAAGGTTCCACGTTAGGAATTACGGACTAAGAAAGGGATCTGGGTGTCGTCGTCGATAATACACTGAAACCTTCTGCTCAGTGTGCTGCTGCGGCTCGGAAAGTGAATAGAATGTTGGGTATTATTAGGAAAGGTATGGAAAACAGGTGTGAGGATGTTATAATGCCGTTGTATCGCTCTATGGTGGGACCGCACCTTGAGTATTGTGTTCAATTCTGGTCGCCACATCTCAAGAAAGATATAGTGGAACTGGAAAAGGTGCAGCGAAGGGCGACTAAAATGATAGCGGGGATGCAACTTCCCTATGAAGAAAGACTAAGGAGGCTAGGGCTTTTCAGCTTGGAGAGCAGACGGGACTGGGGGGGAGGGGGGGGGGAAGATGAAGTGTGTAAATTCCAGGAAGCCCTTGACACACTGCACTGATTCACTCTGCTGAACTAACACTGCTCCAAGAAGAGTGCTGGAGAGACTTTGTTGTGAACATTGTGCTCCTGCTTGATGTGATTTAGAAGATTTTTATGATTTATAAGGACTATAATTTGAACCTTTAAGGACAATATCTAAGACACAAGTGGAAGATTTGAAATTGAGGAAACAACAATTGGGGAGCATGTACACATATTGTGGATATATAGAAATGTGCCCACACAAGGTTTATGTGAATGGGTGGTGAAGTGAAGGGTGTGACTGGGCAAGTTCCGGAACTTACACAGTATAAGTGGTTTTATGTGATATATGTATTGTAATAAAAGAAATTAAATATTTTAAAGGAAGAACGTTTTTTGTGATATGGCTTTATTTAACTGACATTAACAATTTTAACGCAAGTTAAACATTTAACTTGTTATTAACGTGTTAAATGTGCAGCCCTAGTTTATTGCCATTGACAAAGTACAATCTTTCATCCGTTTCCTTTCCACTGCAATACATGTTTGTTCTAATCCTTGATGTGGCACCCTGAAAGTTACAGCTGAATGAAAAGGATGTGGTGTCCAAGTCAAATAAGCTGGTACAAGCTTGTATCTGGGATATTCACTCACTGGTTAGGAAAAAAAATAGCAGTTTGCTCATCCACTTGAGTGAAATCTTACACGTCTGTATTAAACACAAGCTCTCATCCAATACTTCAATTCTAAGTCTTTTTACCTTTGCTAATAATTCCAGATCTCCATCCCCACTTTCCAGAGGAATCATACCTTTCTGAGAGTGTCATGTAATGTAATTGGCTGTCTCCTGTATGTTTCCCATAGAAATGTTCCCTTCACTTGATGCCCTGAAACATGTGCTCATGGTATTCTGTGATTATGTTCAAAATACTATGAGCTAAGGTTAGCTCCTGGACATTTTGGGGAAAATCCATTTACATTTTCCCTTCCTGTTTTACATAGTTTCCTAGTTGTATAAATTAGCAGGGATTTGCCTAGTTTCTTGTGCAGTAGGAAAGTTCCAGTGACAAGTGGGTGGAGCATACAATGGATCTTGCTCCAGCTCTTGTGTACTTGCGTCTGAATGTAAAGCTAATAATTGGTATGATCTAATGGTGTTAAATTTAGTTCTGGGGTGGTATTCAGTGGAATCTGCTTAATGTATATAGATACCATTGTAGGGTAAACAGAGAACTGAGATACATTTCCAGGGGAAAACTCAGTGCTGTTCCTTGTAATGGTAATACAAGTGATTCTGGGTTTGGCCATTGCATCTGCAATTCACTTGTAGTTAAAGGGTTCTGTAAATCTGATATACCTACACTATGACTAATTTCTCTTTATGCAAATCATATAAAGTTAAAGTACAAGAAGAAATATTATATTGACATTAATTCTTTTGCGGTTAACATACAATAATCCCTTTCAGCGCTACACAACTTGATAGTCACTTCATCAAGAACTTTCCATTTCAATAATTTCTGCACAGACAATAGTACTATCTGCATTGGAGGGAAATACTCCTCCCAAATCTCAGTTCCTGAATTACATGTCCTTTTAGCAATCAAAGTCCAGTGACACAATGTAAGCAACCTGTCTAGTCACTCTCCTATGACTAACAGTTCCTGAGTCAAACACATTTGTTTCAGCCATAGGTCGCCTCTTCCTTGCTGAAATAAAAGGTTTATTTCGTGCTGAAACAAAAGGTGGACTTTGTGTGATCCAGGTGATGTTCAAAGGGCAAAGTGTAAGTACAAATTGTCTAACACCCATGCTTAGCATTTATTACAGTGGTTACATTGTCAACATAGATGTTTATTTCACAGTAGCATCCTCTTTTATTTTGTCTGGAATATGTCACTGCTGTACACTGCTGGATAATTTGAGTGTCTTTTCTTCTCCTTGTCTGGTTCCAAAAGATGTCTGTGTATCAGAGAAATAGAATGTCTGCAGAAGGCAAAGTAACGTTCATTAGAGCTGATTCATTAGGCAAAGTGTTATATTCTGGCCCTCTCCAAACTCACAGTTCTTCTCCGGTCATTTGTTGCAAAACAGGCATGGATGAAAATTTGGAAACTGTTACTGGTATGTGGTCATTCATACGATCAGGATCCCAAACAAGAATACAGCTACACAGGTACCACAGCACAGGTTATTCATCTTACTTACCTTCTTCAACTGGGAAATATGTATATATTTCACAGTTTTATCAGCAGAATCTGGAAAAATAATTCCCACAACATCGGTACCAAATAATTGCACAACTAGGTATGGTCCTTTTCAGGTTTTTTTGCAATGCATTTTAGGACCCATTTTTCTCCACAGTACTAAATCTTGCTCTACTATCCTGCTCACCTAAAGCTTCCTTTAAACAAGCTTTAACTCTTCTATGAAGGGCTCCATATCCCAGCACAGCTGTTTTACATGCTGCAATATAGAAGCAGGTGATACAATTTCATCTGTTAAATTTTGGAAAAAAGTTGGATTTATACAGGGTGGCATATCTGTTCCCAACAAATATTGATATGGTGATACACCCCCTCTTGCTGGCTCAGGCCGCCGAGGGTGGGGGGGAGGTTGGGCAGAGGGAGCAAAATTCCCCTGGGCCCGGCCTCCAAGAGGGGCTCAATGCCAGGATTGCTCTCTCTCTCTCTTTCTCCTGATGGGACCCAGGTGATCATGTCCTGATAGCACCAGGAGAGAGAGAACTCCAGCGCCAAGCCCCCCCATGGAGGCTGTGGAGGAGCAGACACAGAGCTTCGGGCAAGGGCTTCTGATTTGGCTGGCGGGGGTCTCCAGGCCTTGCTAGCAGAAGTCTCCAGTGCTCTTCTTCACCTACTGCATTGCCTGCTGTTTTTTCCCTCAGTTTCCGTCGGTTTTGAAACTGATCATGTGCGACGTGAGAGAAAAAGCAGCCTCGGGCAGGGCAGGCAATGTGGAGGAGTGGAGAACAGCGCTGGAGGAAGACTACTTCTGCTGGCAGGTGGGGGTGTTGTGGAGATCCTGGGAGGGGTGGCAGCAGTGGTGATCCTGCGGTGGGGGGGGGGGGGGGGGGGTGCCCTGGGCTCCGCTCAGTCTCTTGGCCCTTGCGCAGGAAGAAATCTTACGGAAGCTAGGATTATAGGCAGTTACCTAGGCCAATCTTTTGCTGAACATGAAACTAACTTCCTAAGTCCTTTCTTGGCAGTCCTGTTGTGTCATTCTTTATAAATCTCAAACTCTGGGGATGATACGGAACATGCAATAGGAAATTTATTCCCAAAGCTTTTAGTATGCATGTGAACATTTTGGATACAAATGCTGGACCCCTATCTGAGTCTATAACCTGTGGTATTCCAAACTTTCAGATTACATGTTCAAACAGTAGTTTGGCATCTATCTCAGCTGTGTACTGCCTATATGGAAAACTTTCTATCCAACTGCTAAATGCATTCATTGTTACTAGTAGATATTGGCACCCTTCTATTGATTGTGGTAGTCCTTCAATAAAATCAGTCTGTAGTTTAGTTTATACTAGGGTCCTTTTCTCCTTTGTTACATACATATATATATATATATATATGTAACATAGTAGATGACGGCAGAAAAAGACCTGCACGGTCCATCCAGTCTGCCCAACAAGATAACTCATATTTGTTGTAACAGTATAGGTAATGGAGGATTATGTGGCGTATTATTCTGTAAATGTGGTAGACAACGCTATACATATTCCCTCTCCTGTTGTCTCATTCCAGGCAACCTAGCAGCCTGCTAAACTCTATATATTTATTTCCAAATCTTTTTATTGAGAATAAATCACAGTACAAGGAAATCATACAACACCAAAGCCCCAACAGCCATAATCCCCCACCCTAAACCAACAAACAAAACAATAGATCGTGAAATACATTGCAGAAGACTGAAGTTGCAGTGCTTAAAACTCCAAGTGAGCACTGAACTATATAAGCAATTCCCTCCCCCCTGATGAACCCCCCACCACACCCCACCGGCGAACCAATAGAACACCAAAGAGAACCTGGTGAAACGTCCTGCACGCGACAGTCCCAGGACCACGTGTGGCTCGGCCCCGACCTCAGTATCGGCCCGGCTGCAACTGCATTCAACACCTTCGGAAGATCGCCCAGACACAACTACCCTGTTCCGCCGAACACCAGCTAACGACGAGTACTGCCTGTGCCTGATACAATCGCGTTGCAGCAGTATTTATGGCTGCCACGCTGTGAGCTCCGCCGCACCTCGCACAAAGCCCAGATCCCGACAGCAGTGGATCCCCTCCGTAGGAACAATCTAATGTTGGAGAGCGGCGGTAGCAGGGAGACAGCCCCGGGCGATTCCCACTGAAGCCTGTAAAAGCACGTGAACTGCCAAACGCTCCGTACCTGGACCCTGACCCAAGATGGCGGCCTAAGGAGGAAAGCGGCATCAGATTGGGACACACACCGAGTGGTGAGCAGGGGAGCCAGAAAGTGCACGAGTGGTACGAACCCGCAGCAGAGACCAAGAAGCAGGGAGAGTGGGAAGAGCGATCAGCGGCGGGAACAACCGTGAACAGCTCCGTACCAGGTAGGACCCTGCAATCAGCAGTCAGGCCCGGCGACCACGAGGACAGCCACGCAATCCCCCTGGTGAGCCCGAGTCGCAGGTTGGCACTGAGTTCGCCGATCCAAGAGCTCACCCTCGGCCGTCGCGCTCCCCGGCAGGAACTGCCCGGGACCGTGTCGGTTGGGAGTCAGAGGGAGCTCGCCTTCCCGCTGCGTAGCGCAGTCTGCCCGCACCGCGAGTCTTCCAGACTGGGCTGTCGGGGTGGTGCGTGGCAGTCTTCCACAGGCGCCCTAGTCGCTCTGCTGCTTGAGAGCAGCCCAGTTCGATTGCTCTGAGAGCGGCCCAGCTGCTCTAGCTCTCCCTGAGCCACCCTGCTTGCTTGCTCCAGTCTGACGGTTCCAGCTTGTTCCAGTCCGCTGATCCAGCTTCCCCCCCTGCTTGTTCCAGTTCATCTGCTCCGGCCTGCTTGCTTCAGTCCAGCTGCCCTAGCGTGTTCCAGTCTGCCTAATCCCAGCTTGTTCCGGTCCACCTGATCCCAATTTGATCCGGTCCGCCTGTTCCCAGCTTGTTCCGGTTCACCTGATCCCAGTTTGATCCGGTCCGCCTGTTCCCAGCTTGTTCCGGTCCACCTGATCCCAGTTTGATCCGGTCCGCCTGTTCCCAGCTTGTTCCGGTCCGCCTGATCCCAGCTTGTTCCAGTCTACCTGATCCCAGCTTGTTCCAGTCCACCTGATTCCAGCTTGTTCCAGTCCACCTGAGCCCATCTTGTTCCAGTCCGCCGATCCAGCTTCCCCCTTGTTTGTTCCAGTCCATCTGTTCCAGCCTGCTTGTTCCAGTCCAAATGCTTTAGTGTGTTCCAGTCCGCCTGCTCCAAGCTTGTTCCAGTCTGCATGTCTGCATGATCCCATCTTGTTCCGGTCCGCCGATCCAGCTTCCCCTGCTTGCTCCAGTGTTCCAGCCAGGCTTCTCCCTACTTGTTCCAGCCCATCTGCGCCAGCCTACTTGCTCCGGCACACCTGTTCCAGCCTGCCTACCCCAGTACATCTGCTCCAGCGTGTTCCAGTCCGCCTGAACCAGCTTCTCCCTGCTTGTTCCAGTACACCTGCTCCAGTCTGCCTGAACCAGCTTCTCCCTGCTTGTTCCAGTACACCTGCTCCAGCCTGCCCGCTCCAGCACATCCGCTCCAGCGTGTTCCAATCCGCCTGAACCTGCTTCTCCCTGCTTGCTTCAGTCCATCTGCTCCAGCCTGCTTGATCCAGCTTCTCCCTGCTCGTTTCCTGTTCATCTGCACCAGCTTGTTCCAGCCCACCTGCTAGCCTGTCAGCCATTGACTTACTTGCCTGCCTACTAGCCTGCTAACTCATCAGCCATTGACTTACCTGCTAGCTTGTCAGCCATTGACTTATCTGCCTGCCTGCCAACTTGTCAGCCCAACACTTACCTCCTCTCCAGCATCTCCCTGCTCGTTCCTGTCCATCAGCTCCATCATGCCCCAAACTGCCTGCTAGCTTATCACCCACTTATTTACCTGCCAACTTGACAGCCATTGTCTTATCTGCTCCACCCCGCCTGCAAGCTTGGCAGCCACTGCCTGACTTGCCTGCCTGCTAACCTGCCAGCCACTGACTTAACCAATCTCCAGTTCATCAATCCCTCCAATTCCAAACTCCCGGCTCTTCGCTCTATCTACCTGCTTCTCAGTCGCTACACTTACACCTGTCACATCGCAATCACTACCTATGGCCCCTGTCCACATCCTCTTCCTTGCCCTGTCCCTTCCTAATCTTTTTCGCCTCCCCTTACCCCTGTCTACCGCTGGAACTCATTTCCCACCTGTGTTCCCTCCCGTCCTGCCTGCTACGGCAATACCCTACTCACCCCCATCCCTCACCACCTCTCCATCTCTCTTGTCCCCCTCCTCCTTCCTAGCCCTTAATCTCCAACACCTCCTTCCTGCCATTAACCCTTCACCATTCCTCCTAAGTGCACCCCGTCTTCGTCGCCTTCGTCGCCCGACCTCGCCCACCCTCCTCTGCACTCTCTTACTCCTTCTCCTGCTCTCCGCGGGAGACATTAATCCTAATCCTGGCCCCCCTCACCTGTCCTCCTATCCATGCAAACGATTCCGTGACATCTCCAACCTCGTCTCTATTCCCCTCCTCCCCCCCTCTTCCCTCCCCTTCTCATGCGCCTTGTGGAATGCCCACTCGATCTGCAACAAACTGCCCTTCACCCACGATCTCTTCATCTCTCGTTCCCTCCAACTGCTCGCCCTAACCGAAACCTGGCTCTCCCCTGACGACTCTGCCTCAGTCGCGGCCCTTTGTAATGGAGGTTCTCTTCTCCCACACTCCCCGCCCAGATGGCCGTGGCGGAGGCGTCGGGTTACTTCTCTCGCCCTCCTGTAGCTTCCAACCCCTCCTCCTACCGCAATCTCACTGCTTCTCGTCCTTTGAAGCTCACTCCATCCAGCTATTCTACCCACTACCACTCAGAGTTGCAGTCATCTACCGCCCCCCTGATAAGCCCCTCTCTTCATTCCTTACTGACTTTGACGCTTGGCTCACCATCTTTCTTGATCCCGCATCTCCATCCCTCATTCTTGGCGATTTTAACATCCACGTTGACAACCCATCCAACTCCTACGCTTCTAAATTCCTTACTCTGATATCCGCCTTTAACCTCCAACTATGCTCTACCTCCCCTACTCACTGTGATGGCCATTGTCTCGACCTCGTTCTCTTCTCTTCCTGCTCACCTTCCAATTTCTGCACCTCAGTCCTTCCTATCTCAGATCATCACCTAATCACCCTCACACTTCATCACCCTCCCCCTCAACCTCGCCCAACTATAACCACTGCCTTCAGGAATCTCCAAGCTGTCGACCCCCCTACCCTATCCTCTCACATCTGCACTCTCTTCCCTTCCATCTCGTCTTCTGAATCTGTCGACACGGCTGTCTCTACCTACAATGAAATTCTCTCCACTGCTCTGGATACCCTAGCACCATCTGTCTCTCGCCCCACAAAGCTCATTAATCCTCAGCCCTGGTTAACCCCTTGCATCCGTTACCTCCGCTCCTGCACCCGATCTGCTGAACGACTCTGGAGAAAATATCGCACCCTGTCAGACTTCACCCATTACAAATTCATGCTATCCTCTTTCCAGTCCTCCCTATTCCTTGCCAAACAGGAATATTATTCTCAATTAACCAATTCTCTTGGCTCCAACCCTCGTTGCCTCTTCGCCACCCTCAACTCCCTACTTAAAGTACCCTCCGCTCCCACCACCCCCCCCTCACTCTCCCCTCAAACACTAGCTGACTACTTCCGCGATAAAGTACAGAAGATAAACCTTGAATTCACTTCCAAGCCTTCTCCTCCCGGTGGCTTCTTAACCCACTCCCTCAACCAACCCAACCTGGCCTCCTTCTCCTCCTTCCCTCAGATCACCGAAGAGGAAACTGCTCGCCTTCTTTCTTCCTCTAAGTGCACCACCTGTTCCTCTGATCCCATTCCCACCAACCTGCTCACCAACATCTCTCCTACAGTTAACCCCTCAATCTGTCACATCCTCAACCTCTCTCTCTCCACTGCTATGTTCCCTGACACCTTCAAGCACGCTGTAATCACACCACTTCTCAAAAAAGCATCGCTTGACCCCACCTGTCCCTCCAACTACCGCCCCATCTCTCTTCTACCCTTCCTCTCCAAATTACTTGAATGTGCTGTCCACAGCCGCTGCCTTGAATTCTTCTCCTCTCAGGCCGTCCTCGACCCGCTTCAATCCGGCTTTCGCCCACTGCACTCAACAGAAACAGCACTCTCTAAAGTCTGCAATGACCTGTTCCTTGCCAAATCCAAAGGTCACTATTCCATACTCATCCTCCTCGACCTATCTGCCGCCTTTGACACCGTCAATCATAAGTTACTTCTTGACACACTGTCCTCATTTGGATTCCAGGGCTCCGTCCTTTCCTGGTTCTCCTCGTATCTTTCCCATCGCACCTTCAGAGTATTTTCTAATGGCTCTTCTTCCACCCCCATCCTGCTCTCTGTTGGGGTCCCTCAAGGATCTGTCGTTGGACCGCTTCTTTTCTCAATATACACCTCTTCCCTGGGCTCCTTGATCTCATCACATGGATTCCAGTACCATCTCTATGCTGATGACACCCAGCTTTACCTCTCCACTCCTGACATCACAGTCGAAACCCAGGCCAAAGTTTCGGCCTGCCTCTCCGACATCGCTGCCTGGATGTCCAACCGGCATCTGAAACTGAACATGGCTAAGACTGAGCTCCTTGTCTTCCCACCCAAACCCTCTTCTCCTCTTCCCCCACTCTCCGTCTCTGTTGACAATGCCCTCATCCTGCCCGTCTCTTCAGCCCGCAATCTCGGAGTCATTTTCGACTCCTCCCTCTCCTTCTCTGCCCATATCCAGCAGACAGCTAAGACCTGTCGCTTCTTCCTCTATAATATTAGCAAAATTCGCCCATTCCTTTCTGAACAGACCACCCAAACTCTCGTCCACTCACTCGTTACCTCTCGTCTTGACTATTGCAACCTTCTCCTCGCTGGCCTCCCGCTTAGCCACCTATCCCCCCTTCAATCTGTCCAAAACTCCGCCGCACGTCTTATCTACCACGTGAACCGATACTCTCATATCACCCCTCTTCTCAAGTCGCTTCACTGGCTCCCGATCCACTACCGTATACAATTCAAGCTTCTCCTATTGACCTTCAAGTGCACTCAATCTGTAGCCCCCCATTATCTCTCTACCCTCCTCTCCCCATATGTTCCCACCCGTAACCTCCGCTCTCAGGACAAATCACTCCTATCTGTACCCTTCTCCACCACCGCTAACTCCAGACTCCGCCCCTTCTGCCTCGCCTCACCTTATGCCTGGAACAGACTTCCTGAGCCCATACGACGTGCGCCCTCCCTGCCCATTTTCAAGTCCCTACTCAAGGCCTATCTCTTCTCTCTTGCTTTTGGCGCCTAACCACCTTCCCCATTCCCGACACATACACTGACTACATAGCTTATTACCTTTAGATTGTAAGCTCTCTTGAGCAGGGACTGTCCTTCCCCTTGCCTAAACTTGTACAGCGCTGCGTAACCCTGGCAGCGCTATAGAAATGCTAAGTAGTAGTAGTAACACTGGGGTACCCTAAGGGACCATGGAAAATGTATTTAAAACTTGTCTGTGGCCCCTAGGAGAGAGCCGTTGTAAATATGCCCCCCTCATACCGCAAGAAACCTCTTGCTGCTTTGGGGCTAGCTGTGCCCCCTGAGATTCCCATAATGTGAGTTCATGGAGCTTGTTTCTCCAATACCATATGTAAGGTGGGGAAGACTGTAACCAATGAGTAGGGATGCACTTCTTCCCCAAAATGCAGGAATTCCCATAAATAGCTTTTCACCAGGCATTCCCACCCCCAGTGTGGTGACAGAGCTAAATAGAGTGCCCTCTATGGTGAACTCAACCGAGTGGCCCAGAACATACTGGAGAAAAGAAAAGAGAGCTGCCTAAAAGACTTTGATCTTCTTACATTGTCACAGATCATGAAGAAACAAATTATCCTCCACATTACATTTAAGATTTTTTTGTGATGATTTTATTTTGTATGTGTTGTTTCATGTCGATATGATTATGCATGTAGTATTGTAAGCCACCCAGAATAGTAGATGGTGTGTATTTAAAATTTTTTAGATAAATAAATAAGACAACGGGGGGGGGGGGGGGGGGGGGGAGGGGAGAGGAGGTTATCTACACTTCCCTCATGGAATGCCTGCGTTTCAGAAAAGTAGGCTGTATGCACAGTTGAAAAATGACATTCCTGCAACTCTGCACTATGAACCAGATTAGGAATCTGTCAAATGGCAGCTAAAATAATTGCAGCCCCGAAAAGATGAGTCTGACCACAGTGGTCCATGCCATGATAACATCACGACTAGACTACTGTAATTCTCTGTACACTGGCCAAACAAAAAGAGTTTGTATCAGCTCCAACTAATTCAGAATGCTGCATCACGACTGATAGAAAGCTGCAAGTGGCGTTACTACATCACACCCTTCCTACAAAAGCTACACTGGCAACCAGTACCTTACACAGCCAAATTTAAAACTCTGTGTTTGATTTGCAAGGTCCTCAGACAAAATGGGCCAGAGTACTTAAAGAATGTTAGCCCTTCACACATCTTTAAGACCTCTAAGGTCCTCTCAAGGATCATCACTATCTGTACCCTCATCAAAAGAAATTGTATAATGTGATACCCGCGAGTGAGCCTTCTGAGGAGTAGCTCCCACACTCTGGAATTTACTCCCAGAGGGGCTATGTATAACTCAAGACTACCTCTACTTCATGAAGCAGGTGAAAGCCTGGCTCTTCTCCCAAGCCTTTAATACATAGGGTGACTGACTATACACCCATTCTGCACCTGCACTAGCTTGCTATATATACTGTAACTTAGATCAGTTCCTTATCTCTGGCTTATCTATACAAAGAACTTGCCTTGATTTTAGCTAACCTTCAAATTATCCCAGCTGACTCTATACCACGAATCTTATTCCCATCATATATCTGCTCTTGTTCCCTCAGCTATATGGTAAGCCGTATCATAGAAAATCTTTAGCACCATATCTGTTAGTTGAATGTTCTAATGCATACTTATTAAGTGTATTATTAGTATCATGCTAACATTGTATTGTATCTCTGGTAGTTGAATTCCAGTGCTGTTAAATGTGTATAATTTTGATACTGTTTTATGGTAGTTCTATTATTAGGTTTCAATTTACTGTTTTCAAGTTTACCTCATTTATTGTATTTGTTTTTTCTCAGTTATATTACTTTTGTTATGCTGTTAACAAAATTGTAAGTTTTATGTTAAATTGTACCTGCTGTGCACCGCCTTGGGGTGAATCTCTTCATAAAGATGGTTAATAAATCCCAATAAATAAATAAGGTCGACCTAGATCCTGTTTCCACTGCTCCATCACTCTGCCAAACTCCAATGCAAAAGAGTATTTAGAGAGCTCCTTATGAAACCATGAAACAGAGACCTAACCCAAAGCATCCCCTTCCAAGAACTCCCTAAACAGGACACCAAATCTCTGTGTCAAACTTTGGATAGAGTGGATAGATAATGAGGTAATTGAACGTAGGCAAAAGTGTCCGAAGGACCAAAGCACACTGTTGCTGTAGATCCAGAAATGTAAGAAAAGTCCCATCCTCCTTAACCATATGTTCCAATAGAGAAATACCCCTAGCCTCCCAGTGCCTAAAGGCCCCATTGTCCATACCTGGAGAAAACTCCACAATACCACCAAGGGGCAGCAAAACACTACATGAAGGCTCTTGGTGCCACACCAGGAAAAGTTCTTTCCACAAAGTCCAAAGGGGCCAAAACAGTATACTCCCATGGCTTGGAGCCAGAAGCTTTGCCAACTTGGCATACAGAATGTAATTGAGATTCCAAAGGTGAAAATAAGCTCTTTACATCGGTAAAGGTAGAGGTGCCCAAAAGCCAATACTTTAAAAGGAGTAGGAAACAAGCTTGGTTGTATCTTTTTAGATCGGGAACCCTTGACCCCAAGAGCCGAAAAGAAAGTGCCATTGTATCGTAGGCTTCTTCCCTCCCCAGAAAAACGGCACTAAGAGCTTTTGTAAAGCTTGAATATCACAACAAAGTAAGTGAATTGGCAGAGACTGGAGGACATAAACCATTGTGGAAAAAGCACCGTGTGATATAAGTTGATCCTACCTAGAAATGATAGAGGCAAGGACCTTAGTGATCTAATTGTGTTTTTGTGTCCTGAAGAAGCTTGTTCACAGTTAGTTTATAGAGAGAAACCAGGTCTATAGGTAACTGGATACAGAGATTAGCGGAAAGACCTCCGTGCCCACCATAAAGGGAATTTGGCTCCCCAAGCCTGACGCAATGAGTCAGAGCTTGCCAAAACTTCCAGATTCAATTGGAGTCCTGAAAAAGTGCCATACTCATGAGACTTTCCTTAAGAATAGGGAGTGTGGAGGAACGAGGCTCTGTAATGAGTACTAACAAATCGTCAGCAAATGCTGCAGTTTTAAAAACAGCATTTCCAACCCACACTCCAGTATCTGTATATTGCTGTGGAGCTCCCAAAGCAACGGATTGTCAGAATGAAAACAAGAGGGTAGAGGGGACAACTCTGACACATGACCAATTTGCAAAGGTTCAGAGGGGAATACCGGCACAAACTTGGCCTGAGGATCCGCATATAAGGCTACCACCTGGGCAAAGAAGCCCCCAATACCATGAGCCTCCAGCACACCATACAGAAACCCCCACTCAACCCTATCAAAAGCTTTTTCAGAGTAAAAACTGATCAACAAAGGGGGGGCCCCTCTAGAGTGCACTGTCTCCAAAGTAGCCAGTATCCGCTGCGTATTCTTAGAGACTGCTCGACCACAGGTAAAACCAATCTGTGGTTGCACAATCAATGACAAAAGAACCATGGCCAACTGATTGGCCATAATCTTGGCCAGTAGTTTGGTTTCATAGTTTAAGAAAGAAATGGGGCAGTATAACTTGGCCGCTCTGGGGGTTTATCAGGTTTCAAATTTGTGCCAAATTTGTGATTAGGGAGCTGACCATTCAAGACCACTGTGTTAAAAACCGATGCCAAAATTGGGCCAGTTTTCTGTTGCAGAAGCTTATAGAACTTCCCTGTCCAACCATCAGGCCCCAGCACCTTACCCAATGGACTTTGCTGGATTTCTCACTCTACCTGAATAGGGCCATTCAACATAGCCAGAGCTGATTTGAGGTAAATTCAAGCTAGAGAGGTAGATCTCACTGTCCAAGGGGAGAGGTAGATCTCACTGTCCAAGGGAGAGCTGGCAGGTGAACAGTATAACTGTGCAAAAAAGCATTCCGGATGCAATCCAAGATGGCGCCATAGAGCGGACGCATGCCTAGAGAGCTCCTGTGCCCCAAGTGCGGTTTCGGGTTGTTTGGCGCGCCCCAAGGAATGGGGAAGAGAAAGAGGAAGACTGGTACCCCAGCCTCCTTGGGACCGGTCCGGAACCCCACCTTTCGCCAGCCTACCTTGGAGGCCTATGGAATCCGGGCGTCTGAGAACCTAGAGACTACCTCAGAGATTATCGCGCCACTATCTGCGAACAGCAGCATTGAGGGAGTTACTCTCAGTCCTCCCTTGCAGGGCCTGACCCCGCCGCAACCCGGAAGCAGTGCTGTGGTTAGCGCAAGTATGGAGACGCCCGACCTGGGCTTAGTCAGTCATGCTTGCGGAGGGGGCTCCTTCACTGACCTCTCTCTTGGTGGAACAACTGCTGGAAGCTCGAGGGTTTCGTCGACACCTGTCCAAACCAGAGAAAGTGCTCCCGGGGGAGTTTGCGGCTTGGTAAGACCTAAGATAGCCATATTGGACACTCTCTGGGAGGCGATACGGTGGGTTAACTCATCCTTGGGGAAAATTTCGGAGTCTCTCCAAGGAGAGACTATGGAACTTAAAAATGATGTCCAGCAATTGTCCATTAAAATTGAAGGACAAAAAAATGATCTAGAGAAAAATGTCTCTACTAGAAAAATGGAATCTCTTGAGAATCAACTCAAGAGAAATAATCTCAGGTTTTTGAATTTTACAGCATCAGCATTTATCTCTCCTTTGGAACTACTTAAGAAATATTTTTCAGAAATTCTGGGTCTTTCAAGTGAGAACTATCCACCGGTTACAAAAACTTTTTACATAAAAAGAAAATTGAGATAACCTGAACAATTACCTAGAGAATCTTTAAATCTTACTGAGTTCTTAGAAACATCTGTGGAATCAGAACGCGCTACTTTGCTAGTTTCCTTCGCTTTTGAAATGGACAAAATTAATGTATTGCGTTTATATTTTCGCCACCAGAATAAAGTTTTCATGGGAGGGAAGATAAATATTTTTCCAGATTTGTCTAGGGATACTCAGTCGAGAAGGAAGAAACTCTTGGCCTTTAAGCCGAGAGTCCTAGCCCTTGGGGCAACCTTTTTTTATTAAGTTCCCATGCAAATGTTTAGCTTCGTATGAAACAAATAATTTCCTCTTCACAGATCCCAAGAAACTTCAAGAATTCGTAATTGCTAAAAAAAAGTATGGGAAGTCCACCTGTAATAGTTAACCAGATTAATGCAGCTGTCTGATTGTATCTCTAGTTATCATCTCCGCTCAAAGATAACTTATTGGTTACTAGTGGAAAAGGCCCGTTTCGAAAACAAATGAAACGGGCGCTAGCATGTAGTTTTTCTGTTATTTTTGTCTGTTGATATTAAGGAATATAAGTGTTTTTAAAAAAGACATTTTTTTTGTAAAAAGTTGTATTTGTATTGTAATTCTTAGTAACATTTTTAACATTTCATTGTAAACAATATGTTTTGTATAAT
Source organism: Microcaecilia unicolor (assembly GCF_901765095.1). Taxonomy (NCBI): domain Eukaryota; kingdom Metazoa; phylum Chordata; class Amphibia; order Gymnophiona; family Siphonopidae; genus Microcaecilia; species Microcaecilia unicolor. Next base: position 125,100,504 of record NC_044040.1, on the reverse strand, counting down.
GTTTGTTACAATTATGTAAAAGGTGTCTTTGTTGTGGTGCATTAATGTTTTTTACAAATGCATGAGAACAGATATATACTGTTGAAAACATAATATACATATGTACATGTGTAAATATCAGTTTTGTAAGGAACATGGGAAGTTTGTGAAATGTTTTTGTAATAAGTTCTTAGATTTGTAACATTTCCTTGTATACAATATTTTTTGTATACATTTTGTTACAATCAGGAAAAAGGTGTCCTTGTTGAGGTCCGTCAATGACTTTGACAATTGCATCAGAAGAGTTCTTTACTCTTGAAAAGGCAACATACAGTTGTCCATGTGTAAATACCGGTTCTGGAAGGAAAATTCCTACTTTGTCAAAAGTTTGTCCTTGTGACTTGTTAATGGTCATTGCAAATGCCAATTTGACAGGGAATTGTCTTCTACATAGTATAAACGGTAGGTCTGTGTTTGATGGTGCCAGGTCAATACGTGGTATGAAAACAGTACTGCCAGCACTTGATCCACTCAGTACTTGACTAATGATAAGGTTGTTTTTCAAGTCTTTGACTATTAGGCGAGTTCCATTACACAATCCTTTTTTTGTGTTTAAATTTCTGAGTAGTATAATTATTGCACCAATTTTTAAATCTAGTTTATGTGGTGGCATCCCAGTAGGAGTTTGTTGATGAAGAAATTCCACAGGATATAAGTGTTGTTGTTCTTCTGTTGAGTCATTTATGGAATCGGTACTTAAGTAAGTTATTGTGTTTCCTTGTAAGATATTTAGAACATCGTCATTAATTTTGTCTACATGTGTATTTTTTGGGCAAAGAATAGTCTTTTGTGTAAAGTTTTCAACTGTGTCTGTAGTAATTGAGTGTCCAAAAACAGCTTCTTCTATATCTGCGTAACAAATGTGCTGATCAGGTATTTGAATCATATCTTGAAAACCATTTGGACATGGTAGATTCCCATTAGCTAAATCCATGAGCCAGTTGTTGTACTGTGGATCTGTACAGCGTACGTTGTTGTGTAATTTAAGTATGTTAAATTGTTTCCATAGTTTATTAAATTTAATGCTTGATTCAATAATGTGTGTTCGATTAGCATGTGGTACGACTGGTAGAGTTTGTCTGAAATCTCCACCTAGTAGAAGAACTTTTCCCCCAAATGGTTTGTCATTCTTCATGATGTCTTTAAGTAGTGTATGTACAGCAGAAAGTGCCATTGTGGGAGCCATAGTAGATTCATCCCAAATTATTATGTGTGCATCTCTAAGGATTGAAGCATTATTGGAGTTTAATCTGATAGTTGATGTTGAGTTTTCAAGTAGAGGAGGAACTGGTAATTTAAATTGTGAATGATAAGTTCGTCCTCCAGGAAGTAAGTTTGCAGCAATTCCTGTTGATGCAACGGTAAGTGCGATTTTACCTTCTCCTCGGATGGTACTGAGGATAGTTTTATATGTATAAGTTTTGCCAGTTCCTGCTGGGCCATCTAAGAAAAAGCAGTTGTTGGTTTGTTGTTTGTCATTGCATGCAGAAAGTATAGTTTTTAAAACTTCTTGTTGGTCATGGTTTAAGTTTTGTTGCATTATTTCTGCGTTATGCTTTTCTTCTGCAGCTTTGAATGCAAGGGTAGGATCTTCAATCTTGTGTGTTGTTTTTGGTAAGCCGAAGTGTTGTAGGTTTTTGCCATGTGTTTGAAAAATACTTTGTATTTTGAGAAGGCATAATTGTTCACAAACAGTGCATTCTTGTGTGCATCCATGCATATGTGTAAAATCTTCTAGCATAAAAGTTTTATATTTTTGATAAATTTGTAAAGCATTACATGGTGCTGCAAAAACACAAATGTATGCAAAAACTTCACGTATTTGCTGGGGCATGCTGCATGTGACTGCGTCGTCTAATGTGTTTTCCCACACAGCTTCATCATGAATGAGTCCCATTTTTTTTGCTGCATCTTGGAATGTATTGTAGACAGTATTTTGAACAGTTTTTAAGTCTTGAAAACACTTAGCACCAGGTTGGTGTAGTAGAATTAGTCTTAGGCAATAACGTTCGGGATCTGAAGGTAAATTAACTGCATACATCCTGCCAATTGTTTTATTGTTTTCAGTTTTTCTCTGTTTCCACTGTCGTTGTTTTTTGTTGAAGGTATAGTACATAGGAATATCAATGTATAAAATGCTGTTTGCAGGAGGATGTTCAGCATTAAGTTTAAACCATGCTGTTAAAGTAGTGTCCTTTGTTTTAGCTGTTTGTACTGCAATGGCAATGTTTTTTGGATGGAAAACAATGCTTTGTTCATCTGGCAAGTGTACTTCTAATCTCTGGATAGTGTGTGATTGGTGATGCATTTCAAATGTGTTAAGTCGCCATGCAGCTTCAGGAGCAGTAACATATCTTGAGTCTGTGAAGGTTTTAATTTCATCGTGTTGTAAAGTTTTGTGCTCCGTGATGACGACATTAGCACAATCATGTCCTTTATACACATATTTGAAAAGGTATTTGACACTTTTAATAGATGTGCAGACTTCTACATTTATATGTGAATTGTATTTCAGTAGTAAGAAAGGGTTGTAGGGGACTACCCAACTGTTATTAATGATTTTTCCATGTGAAAGTGTACCAACACCATTATCTCTTCAACGGTATTTAGGGTATCCATCACAATTTTGAATAGTTTCATTTTGAAAGGATTTGGGGAATTCTTTTGAGCACTTCCCAGAAACCATGCATGGTAAATTTAAGGTGGTGTCATTGCAGGGGCCATGTATCATATGTTTTGCAACAATAGAATGGAGACGTGGGAATTTTTGTATGTCAGGTATTTCAGCACATACGATTTTATCAATTAACTCTGTCGTTTTAGGCTTGTGCTCTTCTGCTAAGATGAGTAAAATATGTGCATGAGGTAATCCACGTTTTTGAAATTCTATGACATGTATTTTTGCAAGAGGGATACCAAGTATGTGTTCTTTGCATATGTCTTGTAGTAATTGTTTGAGTTTTAAATGAAAGACTCTTGCCAATAAGTCTGGTCGAAATTCTGGCGTTTGTCCTTTATGTAGGTTTTCAGTAATTTCTTCCCATTTAGGGTTGCATGTCACAGTAATAAATAGATCTGGTTTTCCATATTTCCGAACTATGGCCATTGCATCTTGATAATTTTGGTGCATATTTCTTGGGTTTCCTGAAAATGTTGATGGTAAAGTGAATGGCTGTCCTGGAGTAAATTGTGGATCTGTATTTTCACTGGCAAGGTGGTCCATTAATCCTTTGTATTTTTCAACTCGTAAAAGTTTTTGGTTTTGTCTAATATAATTTAGTCTGTTGGCCTCAGTTTTAATATAGGCATCCACAAAGTACTGTTGGGTTAGTTTTCCAGCTGAAAGGAAAGGATTGAAATCATCTCTGATAGCAAAACGGTATCCATAGTACTGCATTTGTGTTACTCTAATTCTGTTTTTTTTTTCTTTGTTGCGCATGTTCCTGAGACATTCAGGTTGTTCAGACAAAGGAATATTTATCCCCCAGCTCTGATCTCCATATGGGAATAGTAATGGATATACCATAGGTTCAAGGTTTGGATCTAACACACTTATTATTTCAGTTTGATTTGTTTGTTTTTCTGTGTTTCGGCAGTGTATTATCAGATCTCGATGTAAAGGAGGCTCGCCTTCTGTGTTTTGAAAAATGAAAGCAACCTCATTGGCTCTGGGTGCATTGTATCGCCGTGGATCATGTTTCCGATCTTGGACAATGGCCATAGAAATTCTAGGTGGTTCTATTGTTAGTCGTTGTGCTTCTGCTATACTTTCATTCTCTACTTCATATAGCATTTTACAGGCGTCAGCAAAAGGATTTTCAGATGCCATAAAGTTGCTTAATTGTGTCATTAATTTCTCATGGATGTGTGCATTTGGTAAGATTTGTAGTCTCTGAAGAGCTGCTTCGTCTGGATCTAGAATATATAATTGAGCAAACTGTCTTTGTTTCTCATTGTCTGGATGCAGCGATCCTGTTCTATGGTAAATAGTGCCATTGATTCTAAAGCAGTAAGGGCCATATCCAGGTGGAGGTGAAATGTTAGCTCCCATAGATGCAAAGGCTAAGGAACTATTATTAATGGAGCGAATATTTTCAAAGAAATTTTTTGAATATTGATTTTCCACAGACAGAAGCTGCTGTATAAGTTCATTAGATCTAATAGGTGGAAGATATACTTTTCCCTTACTACAGCACTTTGTAAAGAAGTTGTCAGAAGGTCTTTCATTGTTGAAATGTTTAGCTTTGCAAAAAATACATATAGCGTTCATTAGACCACAACTGTAGTATGGAGTGTTGTTCTCATTTACACAGTCCATTACTGCAATTCCTCTGTTTGAAGTTGTAGAATGTGTCGTGACTGTTGGGTGTGCTAAATCTTGTGGTTTTTCTGTAGCTGTTAGTCTCTTTTTGTGTTTGTATGCTTTTCTTGTCCTATTTCTTGGTCTTCTTTTATTTGTTTTTTTTTGTAAGCATGTGTGTTCTATAGCACTGTGCATAATTGTGTGTGTTTGTTTCTGTTCATCTGTCATTTGTGCAATGTGTTGCCTTGTTGAATGTACATAAGTACATAAGTACATAAGTAATGCCATACTGGGAAAAGACCAAGGGTCCATCGAGCCCAGCATCCTGTCCACGACAGCGGCCAATCCAGGCCAAGGGCACCTGGCAAGCTTCCCAAACGTACAAACATTCTATACATGTTATTCCTGGAATTTTGGATTTTTCCAAGTCCGTTTAGTAGCGGTTTATGGACTTGTCCTTTAGGAAACCGTCCAACCCCTTTTTAAACTCTGCTAAGCTAACCGCCTTCACCACTTTCTCCGGCAATGAATTCCAGAGTTTAATTACACGTTGGGTGAAGAAACATTTTCTCCGATTTGTTTTAAATTTACTACACTGTAGTTTCATCGCATGCCCCCTAGTCCTAGTATTTTTGGAAAGCGTGAACAGAAGCTTCACATCCACCTGTTCCACTCCACTCATTATTTTATATACAGTGGTGGAAATAAGTATTTGATCCCTTGCTGATTTTGTAAGTTTGCCCACTGACAAAGACATGAGCAGCCCATAATTGAAGGGTAGGTTATTGGTAACAGTGAGAGATAGCACATCACAAATTAAATCCGGAAAATCACATTGTGGAAAGTATATGAATTTATTTGCATTCTGCAGAGGGAAATAAGTATTTAATCCCTCTGGCAAACAAGACCTAATACTTGGTGGCAAAACCCTTGTTGGCAAGCACAGCGGTCAGACGTCTTCTGTAGTTGATGATGAGGTTTGCACACATGTCAGGAGGAATTTTGGTCCACTCCTCTTTGCAGATCATCTCTAAATCATTAAGAGTTCTGGGCTGTCGCTTGGCAACTCGCAGCTTCAGCTCCCTCCATAAGTTTTCAATGGGATTAAGGTCTGGTGACTGGCTAGGCCACTCCATGACCCTAATGTGCTTCTTCCTGAGCCACTCCTTTGTTGCCTTGGCTGTATGTTTTGGGTCATTGTCGTGCTGGAAGACCCAGCCACGACCCATTTTTAAGGCCCTGGCGGAGGGAAGGAGGTTGTCACTCAGAATTGTACGGTACATGGCCCCATCCATTCTCCCATTGATGCGGTGAAGTAGTCCTGTGCCCTTAGCAGAGAAACACCCCCAAAACATAACATTTCCACCTCCATGCTTGACAGTGGGGACGGTGTTCTTTGGGTCATAGGCACCATTTCTCTTCCTCCAAACACGGCGAGTTGAGTTCATGCCAAAGAGCTCAATTTTTGTCTCATCTGACCACAGCACCTTCTCCCAATCACTCTCGGCATCATCCAGGTGTTCACTGGCAAACTTCAGACGGGCCGTCACATGTGCCTTCCGGAGCAGGGGGACCTTGCGGGCACTGCAGGATTGCAATCCGTTATGTCGTAATGTGTTACCAATGGTTTTCGTGGTGACAGTGGTCCCAGCTGCCTTGAGATCATTGACAAGTTCCCCCCTTGTAGTTGTAGGCTGATTTCTAACCTTCCTCATGATCAAGGATACCCCACGAGGTGAGATTTTGCGTGGAGCCCCAGATCTTTGTCGATTGACAGTCATTTTGTACTTCTTCCATTTTCTTACTATGGCACCAACAGTTGTCTCCTTCTCGCCCAGCGTCTTACTGATGGTTTTGTAGCCCATTCCAGCCTTGTGCAGGTGTATGATCTTGTCCCTGACATCCTTAGACAGCTCCTTGCTCTTGGCCATTTTGTAGAGGTTAGAGTCTGACTGATTCACTGAGTCTGTGGACAGGTGTCTTTCATACAGGTGACCATTGCCGACAGCTGTCTGTCATGCAGGTAACGAGTTGATTTGGAGCATCTACCTGGTCTGTAGGGGCCAGATCTCTTACTGGTTGGTGGGGGATCAAATACTTATTTCCCTCTGCAGAATGCAAATAAATTCATATACTTTCCACAATGTGATTTTCCGGATTTAATTTGTGATGTGCTATCTCTCACTGTTACCAATAACCTACCCTTCAATTATGGGCTGCTCATGTCTTTGTCAGTGGGCAAACTTACAAAATCAGCAAGGGATCAAATACTTATTTCCACCACTGTACCTCTATCATGTCTCCCCTCAGCCGTCTCTTCTCCAAGCTGTATAGCCCTAGCCTCCTTAGTCTTTCTTCATAGGGAAGTCGTCCCATCCCCGCTATCATTTTAGTCGCCCTTCGCTGCACCTTTTCCAATTCTACTATATCTTTCTTGAGATGCGGCGACCAGAATTGAACACAATACTCAAGGTGCGGTCGCACCATGGAGCGATACAACAGCATTATAACATCCTCACACCTGTTTTCCATACCTTTCCTAATAATACCCAACATTCTATTCGCTTTCTTAGCCGCAGCAGCACACTGAGCCGAAGGTTTCAGTGTGTTATCGACGACGACACCCAGATCCCTTTCTTGGTCCGTAACTCCTAACGTGGAACCTTGCATGACGTAGCTATAATTTGGGTTCTTTTTTCCCACATGCATCACCTTGCACTTGCTCACATTAAACATCATCTGCCATTTAGCCGCCCAGTCTCCCAGTCTCGTAAGGTCCTCTTGTAATTTTTCACAATCCTGTCGTGATTTAACGACTTTGAATAACTTTGTGTCATCAGCAAATTTAATTACCTCGCTAGTTACTCCCATCTCTAAATCATTTATAAATATATTAAAAAGCAGCGGTCCTAGCACGGACCCCTGAGGAACCCCACTAACTACCCTTCTCCATTGTGAATACTGCCCATTTAACCCCACTCTCTGTTTCCTATCCTTCAACCAGTTTTTAATCCACAATAGGACATTTCCTCCTATCCCATGACCCTCCAATTTCCTCTGTAGCCTTTCATGAGGTACCTTGTCAAACGCCTTTTGAAAATCCAGATACACAATATCAACCGACTCCCCTTTGTCCACATGTTTGTTCACTCCTTCAAAGAATTGAAGTAAATTGGTCAGGCAAGATTTCCCCACACAAAAGCCATGCTGACTTGGTCTCAGTAATCCATGTCCTCGGATGTGCTCTGTAATTTTGTTTTTAATAATAGCCTCTACCATTTTCCCAGGCACCGACGTCAGACTCACCGGTCTATAATTTCCCGGATCTCCCCTGGACGTTACATTGGCCACCCTCCAATCTTCCGGTACCACGCTCGATTTTAAGGATAAGTTGCATATCACTAGTAGTAGCTCCGCAAGCTCGTTTTTCAGTTCTATCAGTACTCTAGGATGAATACCATCCGGTCCAGGAGATTTGCTACTCTTCAGTTTGCCGAACTGCCCCATTACGTCCTCCAGGTTTACCGTGAAGTCAGTAAGTTTCTCCGACTCGTCCGCTTGAAATACCATTTCCGACACCGGTATCCCACCCAAATCTTCCTCGGTGAAGACCGAAGCAAAGAATTCATTCAGTCTCTCCGCTACGTCTTTGTCTTCCTTGATCGCCCCTTTTACCCCTCGGTCATCCAGCGGCCCAACCGATTCTTTTGCCGGCTTCCTGCTTTTAATATACCGAAAAATTTTTTTACTATGTTTTTTTGCCTCTAATGCTATCTTTTTTTCATACTCCCTCTTGGCCTTCTTAATCTGCGCCTTGCATTTGCTTTGACACTCCTTATGCTGTTTCTTGTTATTTTCAGACGGTTCCTTCTTCCATTTTCTGAAGGCATTTCTTTTAGCCCTAATAGCTTCCTTCACCTCACTTTTCAACCAGGCCGGGTGTCTTTTGGACTTCCGTCTTTCTTTTCTAATTTGCGGAATATGTATGGCCTGGGCCTCCAGGATGGTATTTTTGAACAGCGTCCACGCCTGTTGTACAGTTTTTACTCTCTCAGTTGCCCCCCTAAGTTTTTTTTTTACCGTTCTTCTCATTTTATCATAGTCTCCTTTTTTAAAGTTAAACGCTAACGTATTTGACTTTTTGTGTACAGTTACTTCAAGGTCAATGTCAAAACTGATCATATTATGGTCACTGTTATCAAGCGGCCCCAGTACCATAACGTCCCTCACCAGATCATGCGCTCCACTAAGGACCAAGTCTAGAATTTTTCCTTCTCTCGTCGGCTCCTGCACCAGTTGCTCCATAAAGCTGTCCTTGATTTCATCAAGGAATTGTATCTCTGTAGCGTGTCCCGATGTTACATTTACCCAGTCTATATTTGGATAATTGAAGTCACCCATTATTATCACATTGCCCATTTTGTTCTCGTCTCTGATTTCTTTTATCATTTCTGTGTCTACCTGCTCATCCTGGCGAGGCGGACGGTAGTACACTCCTATCACCATTTTTTTCCCTTTTATACATGGAATTTCAACCCACAGTGATTCAAAGGTGTGATTTGTGTCCTGCTGAATTTGTAATCTATCTGAGTCAAGGCTCTCGTTAATATACAATGCTACCCCTCCACCAGTCCGGTCCACCCTATCATTACGATATACTTTGTACCCCGGTATGACAGTATCCCACTGGTTATCCTCCTTCCACCAGGTCTCAGTAATGCCTATTATATCCAATTTTTCATTTAGTGCAATATATTCCAACTCTCCCATCTTATTTCTTAGACTCCTAGCATTTGCATATAGACATTTCAGAGTATGTTTGTTGTTCTTATTTGCATGATGCTTAGTACCTGACACTATTGATTTGACATCTTTTGTCTGATCTTTAGTTGTATTTAAGGGCACCTGGCCTACCACGGTCTGTTGTGTAACCTCACTATCCAGAAACCCTATCTTCCCTGTTTGTGAGGTATCTTTGCAAGATACCTTTTCCCGAACCATGCGCTTTTGAGCGACTGTCGGCCTTCCCCCCATTTCTAGTTTAAAAGCTGCTCTATCTCCTTTTTAAATGCCGACGCCAGCAGCCTGGTCCCACCCTGGTTAAGGTGGAGCCCATCCTTTCGGAATAGGCTCCCCTTTCCCCAGAATGTTGCCCAGTTCCTAACAAATCTAAAACCCTCCTCCCTGCACCATCGTCTTATCCACGCATTTGAGACTCTGGACCTCTGCCTGTCTCTTGGGCCCTGCACGTGGAACAGGTAGCATTTCAGAAAATGCTACCCTAGAGGATCTGGATTTGAGCTTTCTACCTAAGAGCCTAAATTTGGCTTCCAGAACCTCTCTCCCACATTTTCCTATGTCATTGGTACCCACATGTACCAAGACAGCAGACTCCTCCCCAGCACTATCTAAAATCTTATCTAGGTGACGCGTGAGGTCGCCACCTTCGCACCAGGCAGGCAAGTCACCAGGCGATCCTCACGTCCACCAGCCACCCAGCTATCTATATGCCTAATGATCGAATCACCAACTACAACAGCTGTCCTAACCTTTCCCTCCCGGGCAGCACTTGGAGACATATCCTCAGTGCGAGAGGATAGTACATCCCCTGGTGGGCAGGTCCTGGCTACAGGAGTACTTCCTACTTCACCAGGGTGATGCTCTCCTTCTAGGAGACCTCCCTCCTCCAAGGTAGCACAAGGGCTACTAGACTGGAGGTGGGACCTCTCTACAACATCCCTGTAGGTCTCCTCTATGTACCTCTCTGTCTCCCTCAGCTCCACCAAGTCTGCTACTCTAGCCTCAAGAGAACGGACATGTTCTCTAAGAGCTAGGAGCTCTTTGCATCGGGCGCAAACATATGACATCTCACCAACTGGGAGATAATCATACATGTGACACTCAATGCAAAAGACTGGATAGCACCCCTCTCGCTGCTGGGTGTGGCTTTGTTTGTTACGTCGTTGTTGTTGTTGTTGAGGATTTATATTTAGGGTAGTGGTGTTTTCTGTTGTAGTGTTTTCCTCATGTAGACCTAGTTTTTTTTATTTTTTGAAGCTGCACGCCTTTTTCGTTGTGCTTCTCTTTTACTTTTGGTACGGTTAGTCTGTTCCTCATCAGTTAATGTTGTAGTATTTGTTTTCATGGACCTTTTGCTTGTAGTAGCTTGTTCAGTTAGATCTGCATTTTTCTGCTCAGTGACAGTAGCACATGTTTTTGTTAAGGGTGTAGTTATTCCATCTTTAACTTGTAGAAAATCTTCATTACTTATTGTTGTTATATTCTGTTGTCTTGACCTTTTCCTTGCAGTTGCTTGTTCACTTAGATGTGCCTTTTCCTTCTGACTCATAGCCGCACGCCTTTTTTTTTGAGCTTCTGCTGTTTTTTGTTTAAGTTCTGTCAAGTGTTCAGTACTAAGTGCTGATAGATTTTGTAATCTTGACCTTCTCCTTGCAGTTGCTTGTTGACTTAGATGTGCCTTTTGGTCGTGGCTCATAGAGGCACGCCGTTTTTTTTGAGCTTCAGTTTTGTGTTCTTTACGTTGTTTCACTTGTTCAGCAGTTAATTTTGTTATATTTAGTATCCTGATACTTTTGCTTTTAGTGGTTTGACGTATCTTCTCATCTCAGTTAAAGCTGTACGCCGCTTTTGTTGTGCTTCAGCTTTTTTGCGTTTACGTTCTGCTACTTGTTCAGGAGATATTTCTTTGATATGTTGTTTAGTGCGCCTTTTCCTTGTAGTATGTTCTTCATGTTCTTGTAGCTGTTCATCCTCAGTTAGAGGTACATGCCTTTTCTGTGGTGAGTGAGATGTTTGTTGACGTTGTGTCTGGTGTTCCTCAGTTGTTATAATATTTCGTATAGTTGACTGCTTCATTTCATGGTGTTCTGTAGTTTCACATGTGTTTTTCTTCTGAGTGTGAGTAGGCAATGTTTTTCTTATTTTTTGCTTAGTATCCTGTTCAGGAGGGTTTTTTTTTTTTTTGATAGCTGTGATCTGCATATTTACTACAACTGGCAGTCTGTGAGGTTTTTGGTTCTGTAGTATCCATATCCAGTGAGAGTGCTGTATGGAACTGTATATGAGAAATAATGTTGAGAGTGAGAGGCACAGTTTTTCTTTGAGAGATAGATGCTGTGTTTCAGAGAGTGAATGAGGAATCACTGTTTCTCTGTCAATCTGTCAGGCAGGTTATGGTTTTTCTGATATCCTGTATTATAAACCGCTGTCTGCTATCTGTCGGCTGTATGTATGGTTCAGATGACAACAAAGTGTAGATGTAAGGGTCAGTGGAATTCTGTGTTTCGGAGTATCCTCCTCGCTGTGTGTCCAGTGTTCTGAAAGAAATGAAGGGGGGGGGGGGAATGTAAGTTAGCATGTGAGGTCAATTGTGTATTAAAGTGAAATGTTATGACAGAGTATGTATATGATTGATGGTAAGTATGTAGCAGTATGTGTGACACAGAGTCTGTATATGTGACAGACACAGTATATGAGAGAGACAGTGAGTATCTTGAGAGAGACAGAATGTGTGAGCTCCAGAGAAAGAGTGGTTGTGAGAGAGAGTGTAAGAGACAGTAGTTGTGAGAGAGAGTGTAAGATAGTAAGACAGAGTATGTGTTTGTGAGTGAGAGAAAAATATGTTGAATTTAAAGGTCACAGTTTGTGTGCATAGTTTTATTTCCCCCAATGCATGTGTGCCCATCAGTTTGTCTCCCTTTGTATTTGCTCGATGTTGTCCACCAACCTCCATACCTGTTAGTAGAGTGTATGAGAGTAGTTGATGTCCGTAGTCTGCTTCACAGTGTCAGTGTAGTGAGGTGTGTTGTTGGTATCCTGTTACTTGTCACATTTGGTATCACCGTTCTAGTTCTCTCTGTGCGCTGTTCTGAAACAAATGAAGCAGACAGTATTGAAATTATGTAATTAGAATAAAATGTTAAATGGAATAGCTATGGAGCAGTAAATATGAGTGACAGAAAGTGAGATTAAATAGATACTGAGTGTGTTTGTTTTTCAGACCTGGGGGGGGGGGGGGGAAGTGTGTGAGGAGGGGTGAAGTGGATTTCAGGTTGATTATGAATGTGTGTCAGAAAGAGGGTGACATGGTTTATGGTTGATGGTTGTACTGTATTTGTTTGGTGTGGTTTGTTTTTGGAGGGATAAGGTGTGGTGAAAAGAGTTTGTGTGAGAAAGTGAGTGTTGCAGAGAATTGCAGAGGGCGGCGGAGGGTTGTGAGAAACAGAGTTTGTGATAGAGAGAGAGAGATTGTCCATGGATCCATACCGTGCATCAGTGTTTGCTTGTCAGATTGGCAAGGGGGTGGTGGGATGATAGATCAGTGTGTGTGTGTGTGAGACAGAGTATGATAGGCTTGATGTTTGTTTAGGGCAAAGTGAATAAAAAGAGTTTGATTGTGTTCAGTGGTGTTGGCAAAAATGTTAAATGTATCTGATGGGAATTATGTATGAAAGTGTAATCTTAGCACAGAGTATGTATGTGAGTGAGAAAAAGTATGTGTGACACAGTGAATATATATGTCAGAGAGACTGACTGTATGTGTGAGAGAGAGAAAGAATATGTGTGAGAGACAAAGTGTGTCTGAGAATGTAAGGTGGGAAGACACAGAGTGTGTGTTTATGTGTCAGTGAGAGAGAATCATTTTCAATTTGGTGGTCACAATTAGTCTGATTTATTTCCCCCAATGCATCTGTGTGCATAAGTTTCTCTCTGCTTCTGTCCTGTGCACCTTTGACCATGTAGCTCCATACCTGTTAGTAGACTGTGTAACGGCAGTTGGTATCCATATTCTGGTTGAGAGTATCAGTGTAGTCAGATGTGTTACGCGTTTCCTGTGATGTTCCTTATTTGGTGGGACTGTGCTTCTTTTCTGTGTCTGCAGTTCTGAGAAAAATGGGAGGGGGTAGAATTTAAATCATCAAGTACTATCAATTTAATATTGAAGTGAAAAGTTTTGAATGAGTAAATATCAGTGGTAGAAAGTGAATGTGTGTGAAACAGATATTGAGTGTGTATGAGTGAGAGAGGGTGGTGAAGAAGAATTTTAAACTGGATTGGTGCATGAGTGTCTGTGTGTGCGTATCACAGAGAGAGTGTAACAGAGTGAATGGAGTTTTACAGGGAGGAGGTAGCAGAGAGCTTGGAGCGTGGTCAGTCTTGGTTTGAGCTTGTGTTACATGTTTATAGGGGTGCTATTTGGAGTTTCTTTAGTGTGGTTTGTGTTTTTGAGCGATGAGGTGAAGTGGAATGAGTGAGTGTTTTAGAAAGTGAAGAGGGTGCTTCAGCAGTGCTTTTGGGTTGAAGGGGGCGTGGAACAGAAATTGAAGGTGTGATAAACAGTGTGTACATATCCATATTATACAGGATTGCCTGTGTGTGAGATCAGAAGGGGGGAAGGGGAGTAGGTTTCGACTTTCTTTAGGAGAAAGGCACATGTAGGTTTCATAGAGTGTGTTGTCTCAGAATATGAAAGTTATATTCTATTGACTATCATGTATTAAAGTGACATGTTAGAACAGAGTATGTATGTGAGTGATATAAAGTTTGTGTGAGACAGTGATTGAGTGTGTGTGAGATAGAGAATGAGTATATGTGGTACAGACAGTATAAGTGACAGAGATAGTGATTATCTGTGAGACAGAGACAGTGTGTGTCAGATACAGAGAGACTGAAACCTGTATGAGAGAGACTATAAGATAGCGAGGATCTGTTTCTGTGTGTGTAAGAGACAGAGTAAGATTTTTAATTTGGACGGACTGGAATCCTGCATGAGTGTGTATGTGTGTGACAGAGAGAGTGTGAAACAAGTTTGTTCATGAGGAAGTGACAGTATTTTCCCTATAAGGTAAGTAGGTGTTAAGATACCTTAGGTTTTGTAGAGAAATTATAAGTCTTTTTTTTGTTTATTTTTTCCCTAATTCCTACCTTCAAAACTGCTTCATAGACAAAGGTCTGTGGTGAGGTGTTCTGGGGTGGGGGGATGGGGAGGGGAGTTGGTATTTGACGTAAAGGTAATGAGACAATGCTTGTGACATCCAGCACCAAAGTCCTGGACAGATGCAGCAGCATCTGCATTATACTGTGAGTGGCATTGCATTAGGTTCTTCAAGTGTTATGGTGCTACTTGTTTTGCCTTCTGCTACTCTGGCATTGCTGCAATGAAAAAACTACAAATGAACAATTAAAGAAAGCAGTCATGTCCATAGCTGCCACAGAAAAGATAAATGAAGTGGCATAGTGAACAGTCCAGGTGTTACCCACAGCCAGCAGAAGGTGATTCATAGTTTTTCAGTGAGATTCCATTTTGTTAATGAACGTAGGTGATGGTACATGTTTGGCCTTGTAGTTCAGTAGCATTGCTGTAGTGAAGTAACAGAAACTGAGAAATTAAACAAAGCATTCATGTCCATACTTCCCATAAAAAAACATAAAGAAATTGGCATTGTGAACAGTTGTGGCGTGACCCATAGCCTGGAGAAGGTGGCTCATACTGTTACAGTCACATGCTGTTTGTTTTCTGAAGTTTGCTGCTGCCGCTTGTTTCACCTTGTGCTGCACAACCATTGCTGCAGTGGGGAAAGTAAAACTGAATTATAGAAACCATTAATTTGTATAACTCCCATTGGAAACATAAATAAATTGGTATAGTGAACAGTCCTGGTGTCACCAGCAGCCAGCAGGAAATGGCTCATAGTGTTTGAGTCACATGGCATTTCATTGGTGAAATTAGCTGGTGGCACATGTTTGACATTCTTGAGCTGTAGCATTGCTGTAGTGAAAGAAATGAAATTCAATAATTAAAGAAAGCATTCATGTGCATAGGTGTGATTGGAAACAGAAATAAACTGCCATAGTGAAGAGTCGTGGTGTGAGGTACAGTCAGCAAGAGGTGGCTCATACTGTTTGAGTGACATGCTGTTGGTGAAAATAGGTGCTGCCATTTGCTTTGGCTTCTTGAGCTGTAGCATTGCTGTAGTGAAGAAACTAAAATGAAACAATGAAAGAAACCATCTATGTGCATTAGTTACATAAAAATTACCAATCAACTCCCATATTGAACATGTTTAATGGTATTATAATTGCATTGTACATATAAGATAGTGTCCATTCAAATGGTGAATATGTAATGTTTTTAAAAAATATATCCCCATGGTATGGTTTTGATTTTTAAAGGGTTTTTCCATATCATCATGCTGATCAATCCATAGACTGGTGGGTTGTGTCCATCTACCAGCAGGTGGAGATAGAGAGCAATCCTTTTGCCTCCCTATATGTGGTCATGTGCTGCCGGAAACTCCTCAGTATGTTCTCTATCTCAGCAGGTGGTGGTCACACACAGCAGCAGCTCTGGCTAGGTCTCCAAGCCTAATTTTTAGGTTTTGTTGAGTACCTGGGGTTGAGGGCTCTTCTTGAGCAAGTGCAAACCTGGTGGCGCCAGGTCCCTCCTTTTCTCCCCCCTCCCGCTGGCTCCGTTAAAAAAAAAAAAAAATTTTTTTGAACGTCCTTAAGGGCGTTTATTTCGACGTTTATTTAAACGTTTATTGCAGCTACTCACTGGGACACCAGGTCGTTACAGCTCGGAGCGAGAAGCAGGTAATTTTTACCTTTTTATAGCGGGCAGGGGGTTCCCCGATCGATCTCCACGTGGCCTATGGCGTTGGAGGGCGAGGGCGCGAAGAATCGCTCCCCGGACCGCGTGTGCGCTTCTAGTGGGGATGCGGGGGTCTTAAAGTCTGACTCGCCCTTGTTGGGTGTCAGTTCGGAGGCCGGTCAGTGTCCCGGGTCTTCCTCCGGTGCGGCGGTTTTTCCCGCCATAAACGCCCATCCCCCATTGCTCGCCTCCGCCATCTTGGCCGGCCATGCTGCTCGGACGGCTTCTTCTTGGGACGCCCTTGAGCTGGGAGATGTTAATGCCATGGCCGCCCTTGATTTGGGCGACGGCAAAAAAGCGGCTAAAGTTAAGCGCCGTTCTTCCCGCGCGGCTCCTTCGCGGAGTGTCGCGCCGGACACCATCTTGGATGCGCAGCATGTTTCTCCCCCGCTCTTGCGAGCGCCGGTTGAGGGTGCGTCTAGGGC
This sequence comes from Microcaecilia unicolor, assembly GCF_901765095.1. Taxonomy (NCBI): domain Eukaryota; kingdom Metazoa; phylum Chordata; class Amphibia; order Gymnophiona; family Siphonopidae; genus Microcaecilia; species Microcaecilia unicolor. The sequence continues at coordinate 125,084,066 of NC_044040.1, read as the reverse complement.
TGTGGCCCAGGCGGCTGAAGTGCACAGTCTGGGGGGTTTCTCCCCCGAGTTTATTTTGCTGCTGCATCAGGCCTTCCTTATGCAGAACGCTGCCCCTTTTCCCTTGTCCGATAAAGGGGTTGAGGCCCCCGGAAGTAAACGCCCTCGGGTGGATTCCCAGGCCTTAGAGGACTTTGTCTCCTCTGATGTAGATGAGGGCAGCGTATCTGAGTTCTCCCAACGGTCCTTTGTGGATTCCTTGGAGGAGACGGATTCCCGCTCGGATGGAGCGGATGACCCCTCTGCAGCGCGGATCTTTCGCTCAGAGGATTTGCCCAACCTGTTACTGCAGGCCATGAGCATTTTGAAGATTTCCTCTCCAGAGGACGTCTCTCCCTCAGCCCCTGTTGGCTCCGCCATTATGCTGGGGACGAAGCGCCCGCCTAGAACCTTCCACGTGCATGATGCCATGCACACCTTAATTTCGGCTCAATGGGATGTCCCGGAAGCGAGCCTCAAAGTGGCTAGGGCTATGTCCCGCCTCTATCCTTTGCCTGAAAGTGAACGGGAAGCCTTTCTTTGGCCTACCGTGGATTCTTTAATCACTGCGGTGACTAAGAAAACGGCGTTGCCGGTGGAAGGTGGCACGGCCCTAAAGGACGCCCAAGACAGAAGATTGGAGGCGGCCTTAAGGTCGTCCTTCGAGGCGGCTGCCTTAAGTTTGCAGGCCTCAGTTTGCGGCTCCTATGTGGCCAGGGCGTGCCTGACGATTGTGCAGCGGGCTTCCCCCTCGGATCCTTCCTTGAGGGCTGATTGGCCGGCCCTGGAATCGGGCTTGGCTTATTTGGCAGACTTACTGTATGATGTCTTGAGAGCCTCAGCTAAAGGTATGGCTCAGACAGTCTCTGCGCGGCGGTGGCTTTGGCTGAAACATTGGTCTGCTGACCACGCCTCTAAGTCCCGCCTGGCTAAGTTGCCTTTTAAAGGCAAGCTGCTCTTTGGGGTCGAGCTGGACAAAATTGTGACCGATCTCGGCACGTCTAAGGGCAAGAGGTTACCAGAGGTCAGGGCTCGGACCAGTGCTCGCCCCAGTATCTCCAGAGGACGGTTTCAGGAAGCCCGTCGGTACCGCCCGGGCAAGTCGGGCTCCTCTGCCCCCTCTTCCTTCAAGAGGAATTTCTCCCCCAAGCAGCATTCCTTTCGCAGAGACCGCCGTCCCGGAGGTGCGCCCTCCGGTCCTCCCCCAGGGTCTCGTACCCAATGACGGGGTCCTGGTCCATGGCCCAGTGCAGATTGGAGGACGCCTGTCCTCGTTTCTGGGCGAGTGGACCAGGGTAACTTCAGACGCTTGGGTGCTGGAAGTCATCAGAGACGGCTACAAGCTAGAGTTCTGCCGACCTTTAAGAGACGGGTTTGTACTCTCTCCCTGCAAGTCTCCGGTCAAAGCTGTGGCAGTGCAGCAGACCTTGGACAATCAGATCCGCCTGGGTGCGGTCGTTCCAGTGCCAGAAAATCAGCTTGGCAAGGGACGTTACTCCATTTACTTTGTGGTACCAAAGAAAGGAGGTTCTGTACGGCCTATCCTCGACCTCAAAGGGGTCAATCGGGCCTTGAAAGTTCGGCACTATCGCATGGAGACTCTCCGCTCTGTTATAGCGGCAGTGAAGGCAGGGGAGTTCCTGGCATCCTTGGACATCAAGGAAGCGTACTTGCATATTTCCATCTGGCCTCCTCATCAACGCTTTCTGCGTTTTGCAGTCCTGGGCTGACACTTCCAGTTCAGAGCCCTCCCGTTCGGGTTGGCTACTGCTCCGCGGACCTTCTCCAAAGTAATGGTGGTCATCGCGGCCTTCCTGCGAAAGGAAGGAGTACAAGTCCATCCTTATCTGGACGACTGGTTGATCCGAGCCCCCTCTTATGCAGAGTGCGGCAAAGCTGTGGACCGGGTGATTGCTCTTTTGAGCTCCCTGGGGTGGATCATCAACTGGGAGAAAAGCCAGCTGCGCCCGACTCAGTCCCTGGAGTATCTGGGAGTTCGATTCGACACCCAAGTAGGCAGAGTGTTCCTGCCGGACAATCGGATTGTCAAACTTCAGGCTCAGGTGGACCAGTTCCTAGTAGCCTCTCCGCTTCGGGCTTGGGACTATGTGCAGCTGTTGGGCTCTATGACGGCCACGATGGAAGTAGTGCCCTGGGCCAGGGCTCATATGAGACCACTACAACACTCTCTGCTGCAGCGCTGGACTCCGGTGTCGGAGGATTATGCTGTGCGCCTTTCCTTGGACCCAGCAGTGCGCAAGGCGCTGAGCTGGTGGCTGAAGACAGACAAGTTGTCTGCAGGGATGCCTCTTGTGACCCCGGAGTGGATTGTCGTCACGACAGACGCCTCTTTGACGGACTAGGGAGCCCATTGCTTGGGAAGGACAGCACAGGGGCTCTGGTCTCCTGCAGAGGCAAAGTGGTCTATCAACCTCCTGGAACTCAGAGCCATTCGGTTGGCGCTTTTGGAGTTCCTCCCGGTACTGGCGTTGAAGCCAGTACAGGTCCTGTCGGACAACGCCACAGCTGTGGCCTATGTCAACCGCCAGGGAGGTACCAAGAGCGCCCCTCTAGCCAAGGAAGCCATGAATCTATGCCAGTGGGCGGAAGCGAACCTGGAACAGCTGTCAGCGGCCCACATTGCCGGAGTCATGAATGTCAAGGCGGACTTTCTCAGTCGCCATACCTTGGATCCCGGAGAGTGGCAGTTATCGGCTCAGGCGTTCTTGGACATCACGAAACGCTGGGGCCAGCCGAGCCTAGATCTGATGGCGTCATCGGCCAATTGCCAAGTGCCGCGCTTTTTCAGCAGAGGACGGGACCCTCGATCTCTGGGAGTAGATGCTCTTCTCCAACAGTGGCCGACACAAGAGCTTCTCTATGTGTTCCCGCCCTGGCCCATGTTGGGCAGGGTACTAGACCGGGTGGCAAAGCATCCGGGCCGGATAATCCTGGTGGGTCCGGACTGGCCCAGACGTCCCTGGTATGCGGACTTGATCAGGCTCTCAGTGGACGACCCTCTGCGGCTGCCAGTGGAGCAGGGCCTGTTGCATCAGGGTCCCGTGGTGATGGAGGATCCCTCCCCCTTTGGTCTTACGGCCTGGCTATTGAGCGGCAGCGTCTGAGGAAGAAGGGCTTCTCAGACAAGGTCATCGCCACTATGCTGAGAGCGAGGAAGCGCTCTACTTCTACTGCTTACGCCAGGGTTTGGCGTACCTTTGCAGCGTGGTGTGAAGCAGGATCACTTTCTCCCTTCACTGCTTCAATTTCTTCAGTGCTGGCGTTCCTGCAAGAAGGTCTGGAGAAAGGCCTGTCGCTCAGTTCCCTTAAAGTCCAGGTAGCGGCTCTGGCTTGCTTCAGGGGCCGCCTGAAGGGTGCTTCCCTGGCTTCGCAGCCAGATGTGGTACGTTTTCTCAAGGGAGTTAATCACCTGCGCCCTCCTCTGCACTCAGTGGTGCCTGCGTGGAATCTCAACCTGGTGCTAAGAGCCTTGCAGAAGCTGCCTTTTGAACCCTTGTCGAGGGCATCTCTGAAAGACCTGACGTTGAAAGCAGTCTTTTTGGTGGCTATCACTTCAGCCAGAAGAGTTTCCGAGCTCCAGGCACTCTCATGTCGAGAGCCTTTTCTGCAGTTCACTGAGGCAGGAGTGACTATTCGCACAGTGCCTTCCTTCCTGCCCAAGATTGTTTCTCGCTTCCATGTGAATCAGCAGCTCTGTCTCCCTTCCTTTCGTAGGGAGGACTACCCAGAGGAATACTCTGCTCTCAAATATCTGGATGTGAGACGAGTCATCATCAGATACTTGGAAGTGACCAATGATTTCCGGAAATCGGATCATCTGTTTGTCCTGTTTGCAGGTCCTCGTAAGGGCCTGCAGGCTGCTAAGCCTACAGTGGCAAGATGGGTCAAGGAAGCCATGGCAGCGGCTTATGTGGCCGCGGGGAAGGTGCCGCCTATCCAGCTGAAGGCTCACTCCACTAGAGCTCAGGCGGCCTCGATGGCAGAGGCCGGGTCCGTCTCCTTGGAAGAGATTTGCAAGGCAGCAACTTGGGCGTCGGCCCATACCTTCTCGGCGGCCATTTTGAATCTCGCCGAGACCGTCAGGCTGCAAACAGGAGGATGGAGAGCAGCGCGCTGGGCAGGAAAGAGGGGGCTCTTTCCTGCCCTGACGTCACTAGACCACCAGGGAAGATCGCGTGACGTGAGTAGGGAGAAGTGGTGACAGGGCCAGGGGGAGGGCGATCCCGAACTCGGAGGGAGGGATTCAGACAAGACGCACCGGAGCACCTAGGTTTTAGAGGAGGGAAAAAGGAAAATTTTTTTTTTCCTATTTCCCTCCTCTAAAACCTAGGTGCGTCTTATGGTCCGGTGCGTCTTATAGTCCGAAAAATACGGTAAGTATTGCCACACTGGGACAGACCAAAGGTCCATGAAGCCCAGCATCCTGTTTCCAACAGTAGCCATTCCAGGTCACAAATACCTGGCATGATCCTGAAAAAGTTCAATACATTTTATTTTGCTTATCCCAGAAATAAGCAGTGGATTTCCCCACAAGTCATTTTAATAATGGTCTATGGACTTTTCCTTTAGGAAGCCGTCTAGACCTTTTTAAAACCCTGCTAAGATAACCACCTTTACCACATTCTCTAGCAACGAATTCCAGATTTTAATTACACATTGAGTGGTGAAATATTTTTTCCGTTTCGTATTAAATTTACTATTTTGTAGCTTCATCGTATGCCCCAGTCCTAGTATTTTTGGAAAGAGTAAACAAACAATTCACATCTATCTGTTCCACTCCACTCATTAATTTATAGACCTCTATCATATTTTCCCTCAGCCGTCTTTTCTCCAAGCTGAAGATCCCTAGACGCTTCATTCTTTCCTCATAGGGAAGTCGTCCCATCCCCTTTATCATTTTTGTCGTCCTCTGTACCTTTTCTAATTCCACTATATTTTTTTGAGATGCAGTGACCAGAATTGAACACAGTATTCGAGGTGCGGTCGCACCATGGACTGATACAAAGGCTCCTTCTGTGATCACTCATAACAGTTCACTGATAGGATCTGGTCTGCAGTCTGGGTCTATTTGTACCCCTCTACTAGAACAGTATAAAGTCCATTTCATTAAATGATTCCCAGAAATAGTTGAGGAATTAAATACCCCATCAGAAGACTTTGTAGGGTTAGTTAGCTGATAGTCATCTAAGAATGCTGCTCGGTAACACATTATGAATTGCCCAAACATTTTTCACTGAATTTTTCCTGAGCTATGAAGCAAAGTATTTTTGCAGTCATTTACCATTCACACTCTTATCTTACAGCATCCTCACCCCACATTGGCTCTTTAGCACTTAGCTGCACTTCATACTCTGTCAACCAGGAGTGCTCGTGCTGCTAATGTTGTCATGATCATGACTGAAGAGTGCAGTGCTGGTGCCACTGGCGCTGGCCCTTCTTCTGTGGTTCAGGAGAACCAACACTCCATTCTTCAGCCATGAGTCTGGTGACACCATTAGCAGGAACGCCCCTGTACTCTACCGAGGAACAGCTGTACCTGTAATACAAAGCCTACAAAAGTCACTCAAAATCTATATAATCTATTTGACCATAACACCACTGATTTACAGAAGTAACACAACAAAGACCTTATCTAGAAAAATGCAACACAGGAAATACTACAGTAGGAACTAGAACATCAATATGCCCATTAGAAAACTGGAACGTTGAATTCTTACAGATGCTTAAACAGAAACTAGGTGCAAACAGAGTACCTGGCCTCAGTCACAAACACTGAACACCCTTGCCAGGTACAGAATAAATTACCACAACGTTAAAATATGAATATGTAGACTAAACTTAAAACCCAAGAAGCCACACTGCAACACTAGAGAAAGAGAAATCATAACAGCACTCTGGAAAATGTCAGTTTTACAGTAAGTTTACACTGCTTTCTTTATATTTTGCAATCAGTGAATTAAAAATATTTTTTTTTCTTTCTACCTTTGTTGTTTGGTCATTTTGTTTTCTTTTTCCCATCATGTTTGTCTCAATCTCCAGTTTCTGGCTTTTCTTAACTTTCTTCACATGATCTCCAGTTCATCTGCCACTTCTTCTCTCCCTTCCTGCCTTCTTCACTTTCTCTCCTATATCCACCTTTGAATTGATCTTTTCCTTTCAGCTTTCCTTCATTTAGTTTTCTGCCTCTTAGACTTCATTCATTTTTACTACTTAGTCTTCAATCTTCCTTTTTATTTTTAACTACATCTGCCTACAGTTTTCATCTCCCTTACTCCAGCCCTCCCATTCTTCATCCTATTTCATAGTTTATTTTTTTTTTTGCTATCCCTTCTCTTCCATCACCGTCTCTTTCCTCTCTTCTGTACAGCACTCTTTTTCTATTTTCGCTCCTCTGACCAGTATATTCCCTTTCATTTTCTTTTACCCCCCTCCGTCCAGGATGTCCTCTTTCCCTCACCTCCATCCAGCATCCCTGACACCCTACTCCCCCCTCGTAGGCAGCATTCCTCCTTGACCTTCTCTCCTTTCCATGTCAGCATCTCCCCTATATCCCTACTCCTCCCATGTGCAGCATACCCCTTCTTGGTCCTCATCCCTGTGTAATGTCCAGTACCCCCTCTGTTTTTTTTTATTCCCCCTTGTCCAGCATCTCCCCTGTCTTCCTACTCACCTCATGTCTAGCATCCTCCAATATTCCCTCCCTCTTCCAAGCCAGCAATTGCCCTCACTCAACCCATTTAGAGGCCTATCCCCTTCCATCCAGCTGGATGGAGTGTTAGGGAGAGATGCTGGAGGGGGGGAGAGAAAACAAGAGAGAATATACTGGGTAGAGGAGTTAAAATAGAAAGAAGGTGCTGTACAGTAGGGAGGAAAGAGAAGGTGCTGGAAAAGGGGGAGAGTTAGCAAAAAAAACTGTGAAATAATAGGATGCCCCTCTCTCCTCCCTTCCATCTAGTGTCTGCCCCTAACCCTCTTCCACCTAGTTGTGTGCCTCCTCTACTTTTTCCATCCAGCCTGCACTCTTTCTCCTTCCATCCAATGTCTGCCCCCTTTCTCCCTTCTCTCTCCCTATTTTGCAGAGTCTGTCCCTTCTCTTCCACCTTCCTTTCGCCATCTGTCCCCTTTCTAACCCATCTCACTGACTCTTCCTTCCAGCACCTGCCCCTTCTTTCTGACCATTCCTTCTAGTATTTGTCCCCTCTATTCCTCCTTCCAACCAGCACCTGTCCCTTCCCACTCTCCATTCAGTAACTGTCTCTTCCAGATCTTTCTACTCCCCTTCTTTCTGACTCTTTCTGTCAGGATCCCATCCAGCCCCTCTCTTCCTCCTTCCAACCAGCACGTGTCCCTTCCCTTTCTCACTCTGACCCTCCCATCCAGCTCCGTGCCGTCTTCCCCTTTCCTTCCAACATGCTAGATTACAAATTGGCTTCACCCTCTCTTCTGCCCGTCTCTCCCGTCTGTGGTCACTTTTTACTTCCCCAAGCGTTCTCCCTCCTGCGCCGGTGATTATCAGTCAGCCTGCCAGCGTCGGGGCCTCTGCTGCTTCTCCTCCTCAGGCATGCGTCCCGCCTACTCTAAGCAACTTCCTGTTTTGCGCAGAGGTGGGACGCGCGCCTGAGGAGGAGAAGCAGCAGAAGCCCCGACGCTGGCAGGCTGACTGATAATCGCCGGCGCAGGAGGGAGAACGCATCGGGAAGTAAAAGTGACCTTGCGGACGGGAAAGTACATAAGTACATACATAAGTAGTGCCATACTGGGAAAGACCAAAGGTCCATCTAGCCCAGCATCCTGTCACCGACAGTGGCCAATCCAGGTCAAGGGCACCTGGCACGCTCCCCAAACGTAAAAACATTCCAGACAAGTTATACCTAAAAATGCGGAATTTTTCCAAGTCCATTTAATAGCGGTCTATGGACTTGTCCTTTAGGAATCTATCTAACCCCTTTTTAAACTCCGTCAAGCTAACCGCCCGTACCACGTTCTCCGGCAACGAATTCCAGAGTCTAATTACACGTTGGGTGAAGAAAACTTTTCTCCGATTCGTTTTAAATTTACCACACTGTAGCTTCAACTCATGCCCTCTAGTCCTAGTATTTTTGGATAGCGTGAACAGTCGCTTCACATCCACCTGATCCATTCCACTCATTATTTTATACACTTCTATCATATCTCCCCTCAGCCGTCTCTTCTCCAAGCTGAAAAGCCCTAGTCTTCTCAGCCTCTCTTCATAGGAAAGTCGTCCCATCCCCACTATCATTTTCGTCGCCCTTCGCTGTACCTTTTCCAATTCTACCATATCTTTTTTGAGATACGGAGACCAGTACTGAACACAATACTCCAGGTGCGGTCGCACCATGGAGCGATACAACGGCATTATAACATCCGCACACCTGGACTCCATACCCTTCCTAATAACACCCAACATTCTATTCGCTTTCCTAGCCGCAGCAGCACACTGAGCAGAAGGTTTCAGCGTTTCATCGACGACGACACCCAGATCCCTTTCTTGATCCGTAACTCCTAACGCGGAACCTTGCAAGACGTAGCTATAATTCGGGTTCCTCTTACCCACATGCATCACTTTGCACTTGTCAACATTGAACTTCATCTGCCACTTGCACGCCCATTCTCCCAGTCTCGCAAGGTCCTCCTGTAATCGTTCACATTCCTCCTGCGACTTGACGACCCTGAATAATTTTGTGTCATCGGCGAATTTAATTACCTCACTAGTTATTCCCATCTCTAGGTCATTTATAAATACATTAAAAAGCAACGGACCCAGCACAGACCCCTGCGGGACCCCACTAACTACCCTCCTCCACTGAGAATACTGGCCACGCAATCCTACTCTCTGCTTCCTATCTTTCAACCAGTTCTTAATCCATAATAATACCCTACCTCCGATTCCATGACTCTGCAATTTCTTCAGGAGTCTTTCGTGCGGCACTTTGTCAAACGCCTTCTGAAAATCCAGATATACAATATCAACCGGCTCCCCATTGTCCACATGTTTGCTTACCCCCTCAAAAAAATGCATTAGATTGGTGAGGCAAGACTTCCCTTCACTAAATCCGTGCTGACTTTGTCTCATCAGTCCATGTTTTTGTATATGCTCTGCAATTTTATTCTTAATAATAGCCTCCACCATCTTGCCCGGCACCGACGTCAGACTCACCGGTCTATAATTTCCCGGATCTCCTCTGGAACCCTTCTTAAAAATCGGAGTAACATTGGCTACCCTCCAGTCTTCCGGTACTACACTCGATTTTAGGGACAGATTGCATATTTCTAACAGTAGCTCCGCAAGTTCATTTTTTAGTTCTATTAATACTCTGGGATGAATACCATCAGGTCCCGGTGATTTACTACTCTTCAGCTTGCTGAACTGACCCATTACATCCTCCAAGGTTACAGAGAATTTGTTTAGTTTCTCCGACTCCCCGGCTTCAAATATTCTTTCCGGCACCGGTGTCCCCCCCAAATCCTTCTCGGTGAAGACCGAAGCAAAGAATTCATTTAATTTCTCCGCTACGGCTTTGTCCTCCTTGATCGCCCCTTTAACACCATTTTCGTCCAGCGGCCCAACCGACTCTTTGGCCGGTTTCCTGCTTTTAATGTATCTAAAAAAATTTTTACTATGTATTTTTGCTTCCAACGCTAATTTCTTCTCAAAGTCCTTTTTTGCCCTCCTTATCTCCGCTTTGCCGGCAGAAGAAGAGGGAGCAGAAAAAAAAATATCGGGTTGAGGTGCATAGGCGCCACTTTTTTAAACTGCTGTTTAGGGGAGCGACCGCTCCCCCTGCGCCCCACCTGGCTATATATCTGCCTACACCCCTTTCTGCAGCTGAAGATACTTATACTATACTGTATATATGGGTTTTGTTCCTGGCTTTAATGGAAAATCAGTAGGTTCCTGAAATTTTACCTTCCCAGCCTCATAAGGTGAAATTCCTACACTGTCATATTCTCTAAAGTTTGCTGTACTTCACCAGGTAAAATGCTTCCAGGGTTCAGAATCCACCTCCACATCAGCTTTAGTTAATCTTGCCACATGCACCTCTGTTTAGATCTCTGCCACAGAATGTGAAGGAAGATTATAGGACCACAAGTATGCATTCCCTAAATCTAACAGCTGTTTTCTCAGAGTGTCTATCCCTAAAATTAATGTGGGAATACAGTTCCCACATTAATTACGAACTAACCAACTTCCGAAAACTACTGAAGACCCATCTCTTTAATAAGGCATACCACACAGATCAACAAATGTGAACATACACCACTCCTCCACATATATTCAGAATTGTTTTATAATATGTGCTTGTTATATTACTATATGCTTTTTCATTATCATGTTACCCAAGATTCTTCTGTTACACTAAATGTCCATTTTCTAACATATTTCCACCATTCATGATGTATTGTAAGCCACATTGAGCCTGCAAATAGGTGGGAAAATGTGGGATACAAATGCAACAAATAAAAAAAATAAAAATTGGGCACATATATTGGGGTAATTATCACAACCCGTATCTATAAGGTTATTTCTCATCATGTTCAATTGTAGTCCCTTCTTTGATCCCTCAAATCCCTGCAGGGTTATTTCTTTTCCTACAATAGCTCCATGAGGCACAAATTACATTTATAGAAGCGCCAGTATCTAATAAAGCATATCTGTTATGAGGGCCTAGGCAAACTGGAAGAACAGGTCTGCGTCCATGAGCAAAACAAATTGGTATTTTTCCCCCATTCCTGATCCACTTTGCAGCTTATTCCCTAATATGACTCTCCCTGGCCTTAATAACACTGTTTCTTACTTTCACAGGAAACTCTTTCTTCCTGCTGTTGAGTCTGATTAATCTCTCTTTTATCTGGTACTGTACTCACTGTCTGCCATTTCTTTGTTACTTTCTTTTTGTGCTCTCATAAGCTGCACAGCAAACTTTTATCAGAACATTTGTTGGCTTTCTGTCCCATTTAGTCATGTCCTCTTCGATCATGCTTAATGTTTGATACAACTGTGCTTTATTTATTGCATTTGTATCCCACGTTTTCTCACCTCTTTGCAGGCTCAATGTAGCTTACAATACATCATGGATACTGGAAATGATTTCTTTGTCCTGATTCTATACCTGTCCTTTCTCTGTATGTGTGCAGTACCTTGTCCAGTATTGTTTACACAAATTGATGGATAAGGAGAAAATCTCACTGATCGTGGTATTACATTTTTACCATCAGGCATCACCATTGCAATGTTAGCTTTTCCCTTCAGTGCTTCTGTATTTTCCTCCTTACATTGTAAAAGCAACTTTGACTTCTCTAACAACTGGTCTAATCCTATAGTCTCTCCCTTTTCCCAAGGAAGCAAGGGATTCAGTATATCTGGATTTAACCCTTTTGCTATTTTTCTCCACTCCACATAAGATGCTATTAATTCACCATAAATTCTGGCAATTTCATGCTGTTCTAGTTCTCTTTCCTCATCTTCTACCACTCTCTTTACCTTAATAGTTTTTCCCATCACTCCCCAACTTGCTGCTGTTTTTTAATAATTCTCAGGATCTAAATTTTCTTAACTAATGCTTACTGCTTGCTCCCTACAATATCTGAATCCTGACTTCTCCCTCCACTTCTGTATCATATCCCCTTTCAGCTGTCTTTCCCAAGCTGAATAGCCCTAATCTCAACGAAGTTACATGGTAATACTTTTTAAATGAAGAGGAGGAGATTTTTCACTCAACAAATAGTTATGTTCATTAACTCATTACCGCAGTTGCTTAGCTATAGGTGGGCCTGGCATCTGCACTTTAGTCTTTGAACTATTTCCCTTCCTGGTGTTGGTAGAGGCATCCATAGTGCCTGCAGCGATTCATTCTCTCTGCTTGCGCTAGCCCGCAGACTTCCATCTGTTGCGTTCCACCAGACAGGAAGCAGGCAATGATGTCAGCAAGGGTGGGACACAGCAGATGGAAGCCTACGGGGCCGGCGCAAGCAGCGAGGATGAATAGCTGCAGGCTCCAAGGACGCCTGTACTGACCTCGGGGAGGGACAGAGCAGGAGCGCATATGCCGGGATGCCGCAGAGGAGAGGGAGAAGATGTGGGGTAGGTGAAAAAAAACCCTCATGTCCTTAAAATATATTCTCCGAGGACAAGCAGGCTGCTTGTTCTCACTGATGGGTGACTTCCACGGCAGCCCCTCCAATCGGAACACTTTCTAGCAAAGTCTTTTGCTAGCCCTCGCGCACCGCGCATGCGCGGCCGTCTTCCCACCCGAACCGGCTCGTGCCGGCCAGTCTTCTTTTGTCCGCGCTCGGTACGGTCGTGTTTCGCCGTTTGCGCCTCGAAAGTTGACCTCGCGCATCGTTTTTGGACTTCGTTTACAAAAAAAAAAAAAAAAGGTGTCGGAAGGAGACCTTTTTGGTCTGTTCCCCTTCCTGTATTTCTAGTTTTGCCCCGGTAAGTTTTCTTTCGTCGTCGGAGTAGGCCTCGGTTCGAAGTTTTTCTTCTCCCTCTTTTTGTGGTGCCATTTTCGCCATTTCGACTTTTGATCTCGCCGGCGCGATTTTTCCGCCCATGACATCGAAGTCTTCCAGCGGCTTCAAGAAGTGCACCCAGTGCGCCCGGGTAATCTCGCTCACTGACAGGCACGCGTCGTGTCTTCAGTGTCTGGGGGCTGAGCACCGCCCGCAGGCCTGTAGTCTGTGTTCTCTTTTGCAAAAGAGGACTCAGGTAGCGAGATTGGCCCAGTGGAACGTTTTGTTCTCGGGCTGTTCGTCGGCATCGGCACCGGGAGTATCGACTGCTTCGACGTCGTCGGCGCCCGGACCTTCATCCTCGCCCCCGATTGCATCGAGGCATCAGCCCTCTGCATCGGGGCCGAGACATCGGAGGGCTGCGTCGGCGTCGGTGGTACCGAGACCTCCTCGTCTGCTGATGTCGTCGGACTGTGGTGCTTCGTCTGGAGTGCAGGTGAGGGCTGTCCATTCCCCTGCTGGTGGCGGTGAGCCTTCGGGTGGGTCTCCCCCTACCCTGAGGGCTCCTGCGGTACAGCCCCCCCCCGAGACCGACCTCCTTCGGCCTCGGCCCCGAGGAAGCGACGGTTGGATTCTACGTCCTCCTCGTCGGTGCCGGGAAGCTCCGGTGACATGCTTCGTTCCAAAAAATCGAAGAAGCATCGTCACCGGTCCCCTTCCCGTGTCGTCGCCGAGGGAGTCGGCACCCAGTAGGCATCGGCACCGAGAGGACCGCTCGCCCTCTGTTCAAGAGGTGTCGGTGCGCTCCCCTTTGGACAGCCCGGAACAGCCTCCACGCCCGGTACAGATTCTGACATCGACACCTGCATCGGCTTCCATGTCTTTTTCCACAGCCGCTCTGCACGAGAGTCTCCGGGCCGTTCTCCCAGAGATCCTGGGAGAGCTGTTGCGCCCTACCCCTCCGGTACCGGGGGTGCTTGCGCCACCGGTACCGTCGAGTGAGGCGCCGGCTGGCCCCTTGCCCGGGGTGAGGTCTCCGACATTGGTGCCGCTTGCGGTACCGACTGCGGTAGCCTCCCAGGAAGGCTACGTCGGCGGAGGGAGCTTCGCCGGTGCGGGCGAGGGAGTCTACCTCTCGACGCTCCCACTGTGGCCGTGGTTCCACGGAGTCGAGCTGGGCACGGCTGCAGACACAGGTCCGTGAACTTGTGTCTGACACCGATGGTGAGGCCTCGTGGGAAGAGGAAGAGGACATCAGATATTTCTCTGACGAGGAGTCTGAGGGTCTTCCTTCTGATCCCACTCCCTCTCCTGAAAGGCAGCTTTCTCCTCCCGAGAGTCTGTCTTTCGCTTCCTTTGTCCATGAGATGTCTACAGCCATCCCCTTCCCGGTGGTTGTGGAGGACGAGCCCAGGGCTGAAATGTTTGAGCTCCTGGACTATCCTTCTCCACCTAAGGAAGCGTCCACAGTACCCATGCATCATGTCCTAAAAAAGACATTGCTGGCGAACTGGACCAAGCCATTAAGTAATCCCCACATTCCCAAGAAGATCGAGTCCCAGTACCGGATCCATGGGGACCCAGAGCTGATGCGCACTCAGTTGCCTCACAACTCTGGAGTTGTGGATTTGGCCCTAAAGAAGGCCAAAAGTTCTAGGGAGCATGCTTCGGCGCCCCCGGCAAGGACTCTAGAACCTTGGACTCCTTTGGGAGGAAGGCCTACCATTCTTCTATGCTTGTGGCCAAAATTCAGTCCTACCAGCTCTACACGAGCATACACATGCGGAACAATGTGCGGCAGTTGGCGGGCTTGGTGGATAAGCTCCCCCCTGAGAAAGCCAAGCCATTTCAGGAGGTGGTCAGGCAGCTGAAGGCGTGCAGAAAATTCCTGGCCAGAGGGGTGTATGACACCTTTGATGTTGCGTCCAGGGCCGCTGCTCAAGGTGTGGTGATGCGCAGACTCTCATGGCTGCGTGCCTCCGACCTGGAGAATAGAATCCAGCAGCGGATTGCGGACTCGCCTTGCCGTGCGGATAATATTTTTGGAGAGAAAGTCGAGCAGGTGGTAGAGCAGCTCCACCAGCGGGACACCGCTTTCGACAAGTTCTCCCGCCGGCAGCCTTCAGCCTCTACCTCTACAGGTAGAAGATTTTTTGGGGGAAGGAAGACTGTTCCCTACTCTTCTGGCAAGCGTAGGTACAATCCTCCTTCTCGACAGCCTGCGGCCCAGGCTAAGCCCCAGCGCGCTCGCTCTCGTCAGCAGCGTGCGACTCAGCAAGGCCCCTCGGCTCCCCAGCAAAAGCAAGGGACGAGCTTTTGACTGGCTCCAGCAGAGCATAGCCGACATCCAAGTGTCAGTGCCGGGCGACCTGCCAGTCGGAGGGAGGTTGAAAGCTTTTCACCAAAGGTGGCCTCTCATAACCTCCGATCAGTGGGTTCTCCAAATAGTCCGGCAAGGATACACCCTCAATTTGGCCTCAAAACCTCCAAATTGTCCACCGGGAGCTCAGTCTTACAGCTTCCAACACAAGCAGGTACTTGCAGAGGAACTCTCCGCCCTTCTCAGCGCCAATGCAGTCGAGCCCGTGTCATCCGGGCAAGAAGGGCTGGGATTCTATTCCAGGTACTTCCTTGTGGAAAAGAAAACAGGGGGGATGCGTCCCATCCTAGACCTAAGGGCCCTGAACAAATATCTGGTCAAAGAAAAGTTCAGGATGCTTTCCCTAGGCACCCTTCTCCCCATGATTCAGGAAAACGATTGGCTATGCTCTCTGGACTTGAAGGACGCCTACACGCACATCCTGATACTGCCAGCTCACAGACAGTATCTGCGATTTCAGCTGGGCACACGTCACTTCCAGTACTGTGTGCTGCCCTTTAGGCTCGCCTCTGCGCCCAGAGTGTTCACGAAGTGCTAGGCTGTAGTAGCAGCGGCACTTCGCAGACTGGAGGTACACGTGTTCCCATATCTCGACAATTGGCTGGTAAAGAACACATCCGAGGCAGGAGCTCTACAGTCCATGCAGATGACTATTCGCCTCCTGGAGCTACTGGGGTTTGTGATAAATTATCCAAAGTCCCACCTTCTCCCAGTGCAGAAACTCAAATTCATAGGAGCTCTGCTGGATTCTCGGACGGCTCGCGCCTATCTCCCAGAGACGAGAGCCAACAACTTGTTGTCCCTCGTCTCGCGGGTGCGAGCGTCCCAGCAGATCACAGCTCGGCAGATGTTGAGATTGCTGGGCCACATGGCCTCCACAGTTCATGTGACTCCCATGGCCCGCCTTCACATGAGATCTGCTCAATGGACCCTAGCTTCCCAGTGGTTTCAGGCTGCTGGGGATCTAGAAGACGTGATCCACCTGTCCACGAGTTTTCTCAAATCCCTGTATTGGTGGACGATTTGGTCCAATTTGACTCTGGGACGTCCTTTCCAAATTCTTCAGCCACAAAAAGTGCTGACTACGGATGCGTCTCTCCTGGGGTGGGGAGCTCATGTCGATGGGCTTCACACCCAAGGAAGCTGGTCCCTCCAGGAACGCGATCTGCAGATCAATCTTCTGGAGTTACGAGCGGTCTGGAACGCTCTGAAGGCTTTCAGAGATCGGCTGTCCCACCAAATTATCCAAATTCAGACAGACAACCAGGTTGCCATGTATTACATCAACAAGCAGGGGGGCACCGGATCTCGCCCCCTGTGTCAGGAAGCCGTCAGCATGTGGCTCTGGGCTCGCCGGCATGGCATGGTGCTCCAAGCCACATATCTGGCAGGCGTAAACAACAGTCTGGCCGACAGGTTGAGCAGGATTATGCAACCTCACGAGTGGTCGTTCAGTTCCCGTGTAGCGCGACAGATCTTCCAGGTGTGGGGCACCCCCTTGGTAGATCTCTTCGCGTCTCGAGCCAACCACAAAGTCCCTCAGTTCTGTTCCAGGCTTCAGGCCCACGGCAGACTGGCATCGGATGCCTTCCTCCTGGACTGGGGGGAGGGTCTGCTGTCTGCTTATCCTCCCATTCCTCTGGTGGGGAAGACTTTGTTGAAACTCAAGCAAGACCGAGGCACCATGATTCTGATTGCTCCTTTTTGGCCGCGTCAGATCTGGTTCCCTCTTCTTCTGGAGTTGTCCTCCGAAGAACCGTGGAGATTGGAGTGTTTTCCGACTCTCATCACACAGGACGAAGGGGCGCTTCTGCATCCCAACCTCCGGTCCCTGGCTCTCACGGCCTGGATGTTGAGAGCGTAGACTTTGCCTCTTTGGGTCTGTCAGAGGGTGTCTCCCGCATCTTGCTTGCTTCCAGGAAAGATTCAACTAAGAAGAGTTACTTCTTTCTATGGAGGAGGTTTGCCGTCTGGTGTGACAGCAAGGCCCTAGATCCTCGCTCTTGTCCTACACAGACCCTGCTTGAATACCTTCTGCACTTGTCTGAGTCTGGTCTCAAGACCAACTCTGTAAGGGTTCACCTTAGCGCAATCAGTGCATACCATTACCGTGTGGAAGGTAAGCCGATCTCAGGACAGCCTTTAGTTGTTCGCTTCATGAGAGGTTTGCTTTTGTCAAAGCCCCCTGTCAAGCCTCCTACAGTGTCATGGGATTTCAATGTCGTTCTCACCCAGCTGATGAAACCTCCCTTTGAGCCACTGAATTCCTGCCATCTGAAGTACTTGACCTGGAAGGTCATTTTCTTGGTGGCAGTTACTTCAGCTCGTAGAGTCAGTGAGCTTCAGGCCCTGGTAGCCCAGGCCCCTTACACCAAATTTCATCATAACAGAGTAGTCCTCCGCACTCACCCTAAGTTCTTGCCAAAGGTTGTGTCTGAGTTCCATCTGAACCAGTCAATTGTCTTGCCAACATTCTTTCTGCTGAACGTCAGCTGCACACTTTGGACTGCAAGAGAGCATTGGCCTTCTATCTGGAGCGGATACAGCCCAACAGACAGTCCGCCCAATTGTTTGTTTCTTTTGATCCCAACAGGAGGGGAGTGGCTGTGGGAAAACACACCATATCCAATTGGCTAGCAGATTGCATTTCCTTCACTTACGTCCAGGCTGGGCTGGCTCTTGAGGGTCATGTCACGGCTCATAATGTTAGAGCCATGGCAGCGTCGGTAGCCCACTTGAAGTCAGCCACTATTGAAGAGATTTGCAAAGCTGCGACGTGGTCATCTGTCCACACATTCACATCTCATTACTGCCTGCAGCAGGATACCCGACGTGACAGTCGGTTCGGGCAGTCAGTGCTTCAGAATCTGTTCGGGGTTTAGGATCCAACTCCACCCCCCTAGGCCCATGTTTTTTTCTGTTCCAGGCTGCACTCTCAGTTAGTTGGTAAATTTTTTAGGTCAATCTCAGTTATGTCCTCGCCGTTGCGAGGCCCAATTGACCATGGTTGTTGTTTTGAGTGAACCTGGGGGCTAGGGATACCTGCTGTCCAGGTATTCTCCGAGGACAGCAGGCTGATTGTTCTCACAAACCCGCCCGCCTCCCCTTTGGAGTTGTGTCTTCCCTTCTCTTTGTCTTGCTACATATGAGACTGGCCGGCACGAGCCGGTTCGGGCGGGAAGATGGCCGCGCATGCGCGGTGCGCATCGGCGCGCGAGGGCTAGCAAAGGACTTTGCTAGAAAGTGTTCCGATTGGAGGGGCTGCCGTGGACGTCACCCATCAGTGAGAACAATCAGCCTGCTGTCCTCGGAGAATACCTTCTACAGGTATGTAGCATTCGCTTTTCCGGCAAGATATTTGTGATGTGGTGTGGTGTGGTGGTGGTGGGGGCACGTGTGCATGGAAGGGCCTGTCCGGTTTACCGAGTCTGGCTACCCCTACCAAGGATATGTTAACAGCTGTTAGTGTATCTGGGTTTAAAATAGGGTTGGACACGTTCCAGTAGGAAAGCCCATAATCTGCTATGAAGATAGGCATGGGGAAAACCACTTCTTATCCCTGGGATTGGTAGCATGGTAAATGACTGCAGATAAAGACCTGTACGATCCATCCAGCCTGCCCAACAAGATTAACTCATTTTACATGGTATGTGTTACTTTATATGTATACTCTAGTTTGATTTGTCCTTGCCTTTCTCAGGGCACAGACCGTAGAAGTCTGCCCAGTCCTGTTCTTGTACCAAGTTCTGAAGCTAACGTCGAAGCCCCTTAAAATTTACACTCCAGCCCATCCCTATCAGTCACGATCAGGGCGTAGACCGTAGAAGTCTGCCCAGCTCCTGTTTTGTTTCCCCAATTACCGGCATCGCCACCCAATCTCCGCTAAGATTCTGCGGAACCATTCCTTTTAAATAGGATTCCTTTGTGTTTATCCCATGCATGTTTGAATTCCATTACTGTTTTCATCTCCACCACCTCCGCGGGAGGGTATTCCACATATCCACTACCCTCTCTGTGAAAAAATACTTCCTGACATTAGTCCTGAGTCTGCCCCCCTTCAACCTCAATTCATGTCCTCTAGTTCTACTGTCTTCCTGTCTCCGAAAAAGGTTAATTTGCGGATTAATACTGTTCAAATATTTGAACGTCTGTATCATGTCACCCCTGTACATAAGTAATGCCACACTGGGAAAAGACCAAGGGTCCATCGAGCCCAGCATCCTGTCCACGACAGCGGCCAATCCAGGCCAAGGGCACCTGGCAAGCTTCCCAAACGTACAAACATTCTATACATGTTATTCCTGGAATTGTGGATTTTTCCCAAGTTCATTTAGTAGCGGTTTATGGACTTGTCCTTTAGGAAACCGTCTAACCCCTTTTAAAACTCTGCTAAGCTAACCGCCTTCACCACGTTCTCCGGCAATGAATTCCAGAGTTTAATTATATGTTGGGTGAAAGATTTTCTTCGATTTGTTTTAAATTTACTACACTGTAGTTTCATCGCATGCCCCCTAGTCCTACTATTTTTGGAAAGCGTGAACAGACGCTTCACATCCACCTGTTCCACTCCACTCATTATTTTATATACCTCTATCATGTCTCCCCTCAGCCGTCTGCTCTCCAAGCTGAAAAGCCCTAGCCTCCTTAGTCTTCCTTCA
This sequence comes from Microcaecilia unicolor, assembly GCF_901765095.1. NCBI lineage: Eukaryota > Metazoa > Chordata > Amphibia > Gymnophiona > Siphonopidae > Microcaecilia > Microcaecilia unicolor. The sequence continues at coordinate 125,064,515 of NC_044040.1, read as the reverse complement.
TAGGGAAGTTGCATCCCCGCTATCATTTTAGTCGCCCTTCGCTGCACCTTTTCCAATTCTACTATATCTTTCTTGAGATGTGGCGACCAGAATTGAACACAATACTCAAGGTTTGGTCGCACCATGGAGCGATACAATGGCATTATAACATCCTCACACCTGTTTTCCATACCTTTCCTAATAATACCCAACATTCTATTCACTTTCCTAGCCACAGCAGCACACTGAGCAGAAGGTTTCAGTGTATTATCGACGACGACACCCATATCCCTTTCTTGGTCTGTAACTCCTAACATGGAACCTTGCATGACGTAGCTATAATTCGGGTTCTTTTTTCCCACATGCATCACCTTGCACTTGCTCACATTAAATGTCATCTGCCATTTAGCCGCCCAGTCTCCCAGTCTCATAAGGTCCTTCTGTAGTTTTTCACAATCCTGTCGCGAGTTAACGACTTTGAATAACTTTGTGTCATCAGCAAATTTAATTACCTCGCTAGTTACTCCAATCTCTAAATCATTTATAAATATATTAAAAAGCAGCGGTCCTAGCACAGACCCCTGAGGAACCTCACTAACTACCCTTCTCCATTGTGAATACTGCCCATTTTACCCCACTCTCTGTTTCCTATCCTTCAACCAGTTTTTAATCCACAATGGAACTTTTCCTCCTATCCTAAGACCCTCCAATTTCCTTTGTAGCCTTTCATGAGGTACCTTGTCAAACGCATTTTGAAAATCCAGATACACAATATCAACCGGCTCCCCTTTGTCCACATGTTTGTTTACTCCTTCAAAGAATTGAAGTAAATTGGTCAGGCAAGATTTCCCCACACAAAAACCGTGCTGACTTGGTCTCAGTAATCCATGTCCTTGGATGTGCTCTGTAATTTTGTTTTTGATAATGGTCTCTACCATTTTCCCCGGTACCGACGTCAGACTCACTGGTCTATAATTGTCACGTTGACCAAAGCAGAACTGGGATTGTGAGCCCTTGGACCACTGACGAGGAGCGGCAGTGGCAGGCAAAACCACCCCACACAGGGCTAAGGCAGGAACTCTGGCAGGGCCAGCTAGACTTCACCTGCGCTTGACCACCGTTCCTCAGGAGTTGAGCCCCTGAGTGCAGGTGGCCGGCAGGGCTTACCAGACAGGGCAGGAACTGGATACCAGCAGGATACACACAAGGACTACAGCGCACAGGGAGGCTAGGCAGAATACTAGACTAAGACTCTCAGACAGAACTGAAAGCTGTAAGCAGCTACTTCAACAGGGAACAAACACTGGCAACCAAGAACTATACAAAGACATACAACAAGAAACAAGACTGGGTAACAAGCAATACAGTACAAGAAGCTACACACAGACTAAACTAGAATCAGGCAAGAATACAGACTATAAACTGGACTAGGCAGAAGTGCAGCAAGCACCAACAAACCAGGGCCTTAGGTGATGCAAAGGCAAAGCAGAGAGTTTGAAAATGGCTAATAAGCCCAGCAGCAGCTGAGGCTCAGCTGCAGCAATCACCAGACAACTACGGGTGCTGTGTAGGTTCAATCAAAACAAGCAAGTCTGGCAGGCCGGAAGATCCGGACTGGAGTGGGCTGAAGTCTGGATCAGGAAGCAGCACACAGACAATCCCATGCAGCCAGCACACAGAGACAGAACTAACACAGGAAGAACAGACAGGAGCCAGCTCAGAAGCTGACTGCTGGAAACACGGTGAGTCTGAGAGGGGTCACGGCCACAGACGTGACAATAATTTCCCGGATCTCCCCTGGAACCTTTTTTAAAAATCGGCGTTACATTGGCCACCCTCCAATCTTCCAGTACCACGCTCAATTTTAAGGATAAATTGCATATCACTACTTATACCTTCACTGATCCGTCTCAGCTTTCCAAACTAATCACCTCTAAGACACCAACTGGAGCAATATAATATTTTATCACTGTAACCCTGCGCGTATAGCTATTTTCCTGTTTTATTTCCTTATTTCTCCTCTAATTTCTAAGTCTTGGAATCCATGTTGAGGACTTGAGTGATTTCTGTGATAATTTGAGTTGTTATAACCTTTGTTATTGGATAACTATATGTTTATATCACTTTCTTTCAAGATGTTATACTTGAAAAATTATTGTAAATCATATAAAAATAAAATAAAAAAAATTGCATATCACTAACCGTAGCTCCGCAAGCTCATTTTTCAGTTCTGTAAGTACTCTAGGATGAATACCATCCAGTCCAGGAGATTTGCTACTCTTCAGTTTGGTGAACTGCCCCATTACATCCTCAAGGTTTACTGTGAATTCAGTAAGTTTTTTTGACTCGTCCGCTTGAAATACCATTTCCAACACCGGTATCCCACCTAAATCTTCCTCAGTGAAGACCGAAGCAAAGAATTCATTCAATCTCTCCACTACGTCTGCTGCTGCTTGTTATTTTCAGACGGTTCCTTCTTCCATATTCTGAAGGCGTTTCTTTTAGCCCTAATAGCTTCCTTCACCTCACTTTTCAACCACGCCGGCTGTCTTTTGGACTTCCGTCTTTCTTTTCTAATTCGCGGAATATGTTTGGCCTGGGCCTCCAGGATGGTATTTTTGAACAGCGTCCATGCCTGTTGCACAGTTTTTAACCTCTCAGTTGCCCCCCCTAAGTTTTTTTTTAACCGTTCTTCTCATTTTATCATAGTCTCCTTTTTTAAAGTTAAACGCTAACGTATCAGACTTCCTGTTGTGAGCGGGTCACCCTTCCAGGACCTGGCCAGGGCTGACCGTGCTTAGCTTCCTTCACACACAGTCACGGTTGGGCTCTACACTTCTTGGTAATTCACCAGGACTCTGCCTCAAACACAGGGGAGTTCTCTGCCTCCTCTTCACCTTTCACAAATGTTCACCAACATCAGGCTTCTTATAACTAAAGGTTTTATTAGTTGCCATTCAACATAATCTTCATGGCTTATTCCTTCTTTAACTTAAACATTTCTTCTTCAGTTCAAACATTTAAAGCAGTTCCTCAAACTTTCACAGTTCAAACAGCCAAACAAAAGCATTTACTTTTCTTTCTCAGAGGGTAATACAGCTTTCAGCAGAGAGCTTCAAAAGTCCACAGAGTTCAGCCAGCACCTTCAACGGGATCTTCTTCCTCCAGCTGCCAGGTCTCTAGCTTCTCTCTTCTCTTTCACCCCTCAGGCAGGTATAAGGTGGTTAATTAGCTTCTCCACCCCTTTAGGCTCTTCCCCCTAATTCCAGGCAGGACCCAGCCCCTAACCACCTACACCTGTTTCCAACCCAGGACTCTCCTTGGTCCTAGCAACCCTCACCTGGACATTCCCCTACTGGCTCCCTCTAGTGACTCATCCTGGGCATTTCCCCCCATTTCTATGGGAACAGCGCCATCTAGTGGCCTACCCAGGATAGGACAGCCCCTTACTCTTCACACTGTGTATAGTTACTTCAAGGTTGATATCAAAACTGATCGTATTATGATCACTGTTATCAAGCGGCCCCAGTACCATAACGTCCCTCACCAGATCATGCGCTCCACTAAGGACCAAGTCTAGAATTTTTCCTTCTCTCGTCGGCTCCTGCACCAGCTGCTCCATAAAGCTGTCCTTGATTTCATCAAGGAATTGTACCTCTCTAGCGTGTCCCGATGTTACACTTACCCAGTCTGTATTTGGATAATTGAAGTCACCATTATTATCACATTGCCCATTTTGTTTGCATCTCTGATTTCTTTTATCATTTGTGCGTCTACCTGCTCATCCTGGCGAGGCAGACGGTAGTACACTCCTATCACCGGCCTTTTCCCTTTTATACATGGAATTTTAACCCACAATGATTCAAAGGTGTGATTTGTGTCCTGCTGAATTTGTAATCTATCTGAGTCAAGGCTCTCGTTAATATACAGTGCTATCCCTCCACCAGTCCGGTCCACCCTGTCACTATGATATACTTTGTACCCCGGTATGACAGTGTCCCACTGGTTATCCTCCTTCCACCAGGTCTCAGTAATGCCCTATATCCAATTTTTCATTTAGTGCAATATATTCCAATTCTCCCATCTTATTTCTTAGACTCCTAGCATTTGCATATAGACATTTCAGAGTTTGTTTGTTGTTCCTATTTGCTTGATTCTTAGTACTTGGCACTTTTGATTTGCCATCTTTTGTCTGATCTTTAGTTGTATTTAAGGGCACCACGGTCTGTTGTGCAACCTCACTATCCAGAAATCCTATCTTCCCTGTTTGTGAGGTATTCTTGCAAGATACCTTATCCCGAACCATGTGCTTTTGAGTGACTGTCGGCCTTCCCCCCATTTCTGCTGCTCTATCTCTTTTTTAAATGTGGATGCCAGCAGCCTGGTCCCACCCTGGTTAAGGTGGAGCCCATCCTTTCGGAATAGGCTCCCCCTTCCCCAGAATGTTGCCTAGTTCCTAACAAATCTAAAACCCTCCTCCCTGCACCATCGTCTCATCCACGCATTGAGACTGCGGAGCTCTGCCTGTCTCTTGGGCCCTGCGCGTGGAACAGGTAGCATTTCAGATTTGAGCTTTCTAC